>NC_135234.1:97868741-98613741 GCF_051348905.1 Ranitomeya variabilis
AGTGACCATAACACTAAACACTGGATGGAAAATGACACGAGTGACAGGACTCCGGTGACCACTAAGTGCATATTTTTCAGGAGGGCGTGGTATCCATTCTTTGGGGTCTCTCTTCTGACCAATTGGTCCTCCAGATGTAAATTCTTCTTTTGCTTCATTTAGCTTTGATTCTAATTCCATTACCTAAGGATCCATATAAAACGCTGAATTAATTGACCAACTGATAACCTTATCTTAATTCAATAAAGGGGTTGTACATTTTCAGCTAAACCCGTGCCAGGTTTTTTCCTTTATTTATTTATAGTTTAGGCAGCAGCTGATGAAGACCCCCATCAGCCTCTCCTGCTGTCACTTATTAGCAGCAGCAGGGATAGGCTGATGGGAGTAATAGTCCCATGAGCTGCTGCCTGTCTCTTATCACATAAATGTAACTTATTCTCCCCTGCTGATTTCCAGCAGAGCAGGGGAGAATGATGAGAGCAGTGTTCAGCACCCGGCGCCGGGGAACAGCGCTTACTGTAACGCTTCTTCCCTGGCGCCCGTCCGTGTGGTACTGATGTGGCACACAGACGCCACATGTGTGCTGCAAGTATTACACAGGGACACTGACCTCTCCGGTACCGGAAATATCAGGACGTGTGAAAGGGGCCTTATTAGTGGGTTATGTTTGGCTGCTGTCACACACTAAAAGACGCTTTTTATTGCAAAAATAGTTTTTGCATCACATTTTGAGAGCTATAATTTTTTTAGATTTTGGCCCACAGTCATGTAAGGTTTGTTTTTTGTGGGACGAGTTGACGTTTTTAGTTTACCATTTTTGGGCACATGACATTTTTTGATCACTTGCTATTCCCATTTTTTGGAGAAAAAAAATCAGCAATTCTTGAATTTTTTTGGGGGGTGGGGCGCCTTTATACCGTTTCGTGTGGGGTAAAATTGATAAAGCAGTTTTATTCTTCAGGTCAGTACGATTACAGTGATACCTCATTTATATTTTGACGCTTTTGTACAATTAAAACTATTTTATAGAAAAAATAGTTTTTGCATCGCTTTATTCTGAGACCTACCGTATTTTTCGGACTATAAGACGCACCGGGCTATAAGGCGCACCCAGGTTTTAGAGGTGGAAAATAGGGAAAAAAAAATATTTGAAGCAAAAAAATGTGGTAAAATATTTAATAACAAATAACATACTATTATATGTGGTGTTATTACATACAGTGGGGCAAAAAAGTATTTAGTCAGTCAGCAATAGTGCAAGTTCCACCACTTAAAAAGATGAGAGGCGTCTGTAATTTACATCATAGGTAGACCTCAACTATGGGAGACAAACTGAGAAAAAAAAATCTAGAAAATCACATTGTCTGTTTTTTTATCATTTTATTTGCATATTATGGTGGAAAATAAGTATTTGGTCAGAAACAAACAATCAAGATTTCTGGCTCTCACAGACCTGTAACTTCTTCTTTAAGAGTCTCCTCTTTCCTCCACTCATTACCTGTAGTAATGGCACCTGTTTAAAATTGTTATCAGTATAAAAAGACACCTGTGCACACCCTCAAACAGTCTGACTCCAAACTCCACTATGGTGAAGACCAAAGAGCTGTCAAAGGACACCAGAAACGAAATTGTAGCCCTGCACCAGGCTGGGAAGACTGAATCTGCAATAGCCAACCAGCTTGGAGTGAAGAAATCAACAGTGGGAGCAATAATTAGAAAATGGAAGACATACAAGACCACTGATAATCTCCCTCGATCTGGGGCTCCACGCAAAATCCCACCCCGTGGGGTCAGAATGATCACAAGAACGGTGAGCAAAAATCCCAGAACCACGCGGGGGGACCTAGTGAATGAACTGCAGAGAGCTGGGACCAATGTAACAAGGCCTACCATAAGTAACACACTACGCCACCATGGACTCAGATCCTGCAGTGCCAGACGTGTCCCACTGCTTAAGCCAGTACATGTCCGGGCCCGTCTGAAGTTTGCTAGAGAGCATTTGGATGATCCAGAGGAGTTTTGGGAGAATGTCCTATGGTCTGATGAAACCAAACTGGAACTGTTTGGTAGAAACACAACTTGTCGTGTTTGGAGGAAAAAGAATACTGAGTTGCATCCATCAAACACCATACCTACTGTAAAGCATGGTGGTGGAAACATCATGCTTTGGGGCTGTTTCTCTGCAAAGGGGCCAGGACGACTGATCCGGGTATATGAAAGAATGAATGGGGCCATGTATCGTGAGATTTTGAGTGCAAACCTCCTTCCATCAGCAAGGGCATTGAAGATGAAACGTGGCTGGGTCTTTCAACATGACAATGATCCAAAGCACACCGCCAGGGCAATGAAGGAGTGGCTTCGTAAGAAGCATTTCAAGGTCCTGGAGTGGCCTAGCCAGTCTCCAGATCTCAACCCTATAGAAAACCTTTGGAGGGAGTTGAAAGTCCGTGTTGCCAAGCGAAAAGCCAAAAACATCACTGCTCTAGAGGAGATCTGCATGGAGGAATGGGCCAACATACCAACAACAGTGTGTGGCAACCTTGTGAAGACTTACAGAAAACATTTGACCTCTGTCATTGCCAACAAAGGATATATTACAAAGTATTGAGATGAAATTTTGTTTCTGACCAAATACTTATTTTCCACCATAATATGCAAATAAAATGATAAAAAAACAGACAATGTGATTTTCTGGATTTTTTTTTCTCAGTTTGTCTCCCATAGTTGAGGTCTACCTATGATGTAAATTACAGACGCCTCTCATCTTTAAGTGGTGGAACTTGCACTATTGCTGACTGACTAAATACTTTTTTGCCCCACTGTATAATAGTATGTTATTATGTTGGAAGCTGCAGGACCAGTGTGGTGTCTGTACAGTACTATATTTAGATGCTAGAGGGTGAGTATAAGAATGGGGGCACAGGGCTGATATTGAAAGCACCACTCCAGCACTGCAAAATAGCACTGGAGTGCTGCTTTAAAATCCCATGGGAGAACTATAACTCCCAGCATGTCCTGCAGATCCTATGACATGCTGGGAGTTATAGTTCACCACAGGAGTGTCAGAGTGCTTTATTGTGTTTTGTAAAGACTAACCTTTTAATTGTGGCAGCCTGCCAGCTGTGGTGAGGTGAAAAGCATCCCATGACTGCACACACAGAGCCCTCCCTCTTGTTGCCTCTCCACAGCACAGGTTTTGAGGAAGCCTGCAGATTCTAGTGGAGAGCCTGAAGGACCTGTGATGATGTCAAGAAGAGGGAGGGCTCTGAGCTGCCATGTGATGCTCCAGCCCGCCCACTCCTGACATCACACAGGTCCTGTTTGTGCACAGCACTCGGCATCCAGGCATGGCAGGCAGGTATACAGCGATCTCCTCTCCGCTCTGGCCCCTGCTGCTGCTGCCTCCTCCCCAGGACACACAAATCTCCCTAGCTGCTGCATGAATCAGCGCTGAGGAAGCCATGCGTGTCCCTGCTTAAGTGCAGTATTCATTTGCTTCTCCTGGCTCACCACTCAGCTGATCGGTGGGCGGGGAGCCGCTAATGAATATTCACTGCACTTAATCATCGGGACCATGTGGTTTTCCCAGCGCTGATTCCGGGCAGCGGGGACATCCTGAAGTGGGATAACAGTGCGATCCCACTCACTGCTGCCCCCCTCCCCACATGCTACATCCCGACCATAAGACGCACCCACACTTTCCTCCCAAATTTGGAGGAAAAAAAGTGCGTCTTATGGTCGGAAAAATACTGTATATCTTTTATTTTTCTGCTGATGGAGCTGTGTGGAGGCTCGTTTTTTGCGGGACAAGATGACGTTTTCAGTTGTACCATGTTTATTTATATCTGTCTTTTTGATTGCGTGTTATTTCACTTTTTGTTCAGCGGTATGATGATAAAGCATTGTTTTTTGCCTTGTTTTTTATTTTTTATGGTGTCAGTCAGCTGACACCCGGCGGCGATCGCTCAGACGTAATGATCCGTCCATGATCAAATTGACAAAGGTCACATGGAAGGTTCATTACGTCCGATGTCAAAAAGGGGTTCAGGTCTATGTGATTAAGAGGAGAGCTTTTCTCAGCTATTTCCATCAGTATCCCTGACAATGAGAGCAGAGACTCAGCACACACAACTCTGCACCATTCCAGATAGTTCCAGCTATCAGATCCTCTGTGATCAGGAATTTATCTCGTATTTTATGGGTAGGGAATAACTTCTTTGAGAATAACCATTTAACTTGACTAATCTCAAGTCCAAAGTTCCTGCATTTAATGCTATATTAAAATGATTTTCTATTCACCCCTTAACAATGAATAGTGTACATATGCTTCATATGGCCACTAAGGTAGTATGAAACAGGCCCCATAGCCAGTGTTGGCTGTGTTACATAGGCTACAAATCACCAAAAGTCAGCTTTTTTCACGAGTCTCATGCATATTTTTGCACATCAGACTTAACACATTATCAGAAGTGATAGGCTACCAGAGGCATGATCGACATGCATTGGGCTAAATAGATTTGACTTTTCTTTTTCAATCTATACAAACTTATTTTATGTCACTGGCATCAAAAAGATGAGCATTGCCAATCATTTACATTGCTCTAAACAGGGGATACTTAGTCAATTGCTATACACATGCATTTCAAGATTTGCACCCATTTGGCAAGCTCAAAAAACACAGCCCCCCATCCTCCAGTTCAAGACAGCAACCCATCGGTATGCTTGGGATTTACCCTTTTCTGGGCACTTTTCTTTTGCCCCCAGCCTGCAACCGATATGCTTTGTGAAAATAATATTTGAACTCTGCTGAAAAGTATTTAGTGTAGCCTCTGGTTTCGCTACTCGAGCATCTAGATACTTTCACACACAAAATATTGTCCAATGTACCTTCTTTTGTAATCTGATAACAGATGTCCATTTCTTCTCCAGTAGGCCCGCATACTTCTTGTCTAACTCTTCATTCTGAAATAGAACACATTGAATCTCAATGAAGAAATATCCTTCAAACATTTTACGTAAATTCATTATATATTATGGCGGGTGTCCACAATCCGGAAATAGCAGCGCTTTGGACACAATGCATGTTCGCTGTCTTCTATTGGACACAGATGAATCTGCATGTGTGCACTGAACCGTGCGGATTTACTGCACCCAATACATTCTATTGATCTAATTTCTCTTGCAGAGACCAGTGTCTCCACAAAAGAAATTGACAGGCTGCGGTCTGGAAGGACGCACCACATGTCAGTATCCGCAGATGATCTGCAGGTGTCTGTGGATACATAGTGGACATGAGAGTTCTTGAAATCCCATCCACTATGCTGCCACGGCTGGCCGCTGAGGGTTTGATGATGCATAAATATTTGAGGGAATGTTAGTGGGCAAATCTCTTTATGACATTTGTCGTAATAATACTTCCCTGTGCCTATTTGACCAGGGACGGATTGTTACGTTTTTATAATGCAACACTGTGACCGAAGTCACGGTGATCGCATTAAAACTCCAGCACCATCTGGGTAGAAAGGGTCGTCATCCTGGGGCAATCGCTGACCTCTCAACTACAATCGTTGTGATTGGCTGTTCATGCTGTGATCCTATTGGCAGCATTTCTCTGTTTCAGGAGCACCGATCATAGGCTGGTGCCTGACAAAGCCAGGTATGGCCTGGACCAGCTCTGATTGGAGAAATTGATTACATCGATCGCACCAATCACAGGGCTGCGGTGTGACAGCGCTGTGACCTGCCTAGGATCGGAGCAGTAAGAGCACCCATCCTAGGCTGGTGCCTTGGAACGCCAGCATCACCAGGGCCAGCACCGATTGGCGTTTTCACCTATGCTCAGGATGCAGGGATAACCCGTATACAAGCCCTTCAGATAGATCCATACACCACAGCACATCACAGCGCAGCATTAAGCACAGCTGAAAAGGCACAGCACTCAACTGGGTCCCTCTGCATTGATGTGATGGGATCTCAAAACCCAGATCTCTACTGAAGACGTGACTACGATAGCCGAGAAGTTTCTTCAAATGTTAGGAATTGTTTAATCCAAGTATCTTCGCTACAGAACAATGAAATAGAGACATCCCTGTATCAGAAGCCAAACGACCGTCCAACATACCTTAAATGGGACAGTTTCCATCAAAAACACAAATTCTATTGTCTACAGCCAAGCCATCAGATACAATCATATATGTTTCAACCCCATGGATAGAGACAAACACCTTGGTGGCCTCAGAAAGACCTTTTTGAATCAGGGCTACCATCCAAGAACAATTGAAAACCAGATTACAAGAGCCACCAGAATATCAAGGAATCACCTCATTACAAAGCTAAAGAAGAAAATTACTGGGTGACTCTAGTAGTCACCTACAATCCAAATCTGGGAGTGCTAAGTGGAGCTGCTCTGTTTTAGGCAGCCCCCAAATCTAAGAAGAATCATTGTCAGAAGCTCCCTGTCCTCTCCAACAGCTGCAGGAACCTTTCCTGCAACCAGAAAAAATGTAAAACCTGTCCATTTATAATGATCACGGACACGATAAAGATCCCCAACTCACATCAGGACTACAAGATCCCAGGTACTTTCAGCTGCATCACATCTAATGTGGTGTACCTAATTATTTGTACTAAATGTCTAACCAAGGGTCTGTATGTAGGAGAGACAGGGCCAAAGCTTAGAACAAGGATGAATTCTCAGCGCCATACAAGAAAAAAAAATAAATAAAATTTATCTATGGCCAAACATATTTGGACATGAAAATACTTGTATTAACAAGGTAACTTCAAATCTCAGAAAGATCTGGGAGCATAAACTTATGACAACTTTGACATTCGGTGCAGGAATGAATGTGTTGTGTGGATTTATGTTGTTCTACATCAACTAAGGAAGTTGCTCCTCAGACCTTGTGGGGGCATCACAACACAGAACCAGACCCCAACCAGTAAAAAATAAAACTTTCACACTCCTCCTATGAACTGTTCCAATATTTACAGCCAAAACCGGTTTATCCCTTTCCCATAATGATAGTTTGTATTATCTATTGCATCATTTCTGTGCCCTGTTGTGTATAACTAATGTGACTTCAGATTTTGCGTTATTCTATGACTGATGGAGACCTGAGTAGTCTCAAAAGCTCAAAATTTGTTACCATCTTTTTGGTTAGCTATTAGAAGGTATCATCCACTGAGGACTCTCAATTCTAAATATTTTTCCATCTACTGGCTGACACGGTACAAAGATATAAATCTTTCCTGTAAGTAAATTGTAAGATCTTACCATATCCAGTTCTGCCTCCTTCTTGAAAACAGAGTATGCCTCTTCATAGCCATTAGAACGGAGATAGTCTGCTATAGCTCGATTTCTGAAAATTTAATAATGATAGTTGTATTAGAACTATGAAACAAGGACCTCTCATAGCTTTGTGTAGACAATGTATTATGGCTCTTTAGATAAATTATACAAGATATGGTAGATAAGTTTGTTAATATAAAAATATGCTGATATGTGGAGACCAAGCACAGTTTTACACAATTCTAAGCAGCTAGACTAATGTATAAAGCACCCATAAAGCTCTGGCCTGTGGGCCAAATGTGGCCCTCAGGATGATTATATCTGGCCCACAACGCCGGGGACTATGTAGGGCCATTATACTGTATTAAGCACTATGTGCGGCCATTAAACTGTATGGAGGACTATAGAGGGCCCATTAATCTGTGGAGGACTGTGTGGATCACCATTGGGGCATCATACTGTGTCCCCATACTTTCCTGGGGGGTACAGCGTGTGGGGGTACTGTGGAGGAATTCACTGTGGGGGTATCAATGTGTGTGTGGGGGGGGCACTTGTTGGCATCATACTTTATTACCTGTATTTATTAATTCAAGGTTTGTTTTTCCCCCCTTTGTTATTACATATTTTAATTAGATCATATGCTTTTTACTGTTCTTTATCCCCTTAATGACCGCCAATACGCCTTTTAACTGACCTGAGATATAAGAGAATAGCCTCCCCATACAGGTGACAATTCAGCATCTGTCGGCTGTCCACTATAGCTGACAACTTGCTGCATCAGCCACGATCAGTATTTGCATCGTCCAAATCTGTTTAACCCCTTAGATGCTGCTGTCAATAGTGACAACATCATTATAAATGGTAAACAGAGTGTGGGGTCTTCCTCTTTATCCCAGTTGGTGCCCTCAGATCATAATTTTGTGGTCCTGTTTGCTATGGCACTTCACGACCAAATAGCGGCCTTACAATCTGCCGGCTGTTGTAACCTGTTCAGAAGTTAGCGGCATTTAGGTGGTAAAAATAAACATTTTCATTTCTGTCATGCCACTTTGCATTAATTCCTGAAACAACCTGACGACAGTTTTCAATATGACAGGGGGTGCCGTTTTTAAAATGGTATCACGTTTGGGGGTTTCCCAATATATGGGACCCTAAAGGCACTTCAAACATGGACAAGTCCCTAAAAAAATAAATTTTGTAAATTTCTTGAAAAATTACTGCTTCATTTTTAACCCCTTAGTGACAGAGCCAATTTGGTACTTAATGACCGAGCCAATTTTTACAATTCTGACCACTGTCACTTTATGAGGTCATAACTCGGGAACGCTTCAACAGATCCTGCTGATTCTGAGATTGTTTTCTCGTGACATATTGTACTTCATGTTAGTGGTAACATTTCTTCGATATTACTTGCGTTTATTTATTAAAAAAATGGAAATATGGCGAAAATTTTGAAAATTTAGCAATTTTCAAAATTTAAATTTTTATTCCCTTACATCAGAGAGATATGTCACACAAAATGGTCAATAAATAACATTTCCCATATGTCTACTTTACATCAGCACAATTTTGGGAAAAAAAAAAAAATACATTAGGGAGTTAAGGGTTAAAATTTGACCAGCAATTTCTTATTTTTACAGCAAAATTTACTAAACCATTTTTTTTAGGGACCACCTCACATTTGAAGTCAGTTTGAGGGGTCTATATGGCTGAAAATACCCAAAAGTGACACCATTCTAAAAACTGCACCCCTCAAGGTGCGCAAAACCACATTCAAGAAGTTTATTAACCCTTCAGGTGCTTCACGAGAGCTAAAGCAATGTGGAAGGAAAAAATGAACATTTTACTTTTTTTCACAAACATTTTACTTCAGAACCAATTTTTTTTATTTTCATAAGTGTAAAAAAAGAAAATGAACCACATAATTTGTTGTGCAATTTGTCTGGAGAATGTCGATACGTTATATGTGGGGGGGGACCACTTTTTGGGTGCACAGAACACAGAATTCCCTGGAATTGAGATCGAACACCATGTCGCGTTTGGAGAGCCGCTGATGCGCCTAAACAGTGGAAACCCCCCAAAAGTGACCCCATTTTGGAAACTAGACCCCCTAAGGAACTTATCTAGGTGTGTGGTCAACACTTTGAACCCCCAAGTGCTTCACACAAGTTTATAACGTAGAGCCGAAAAAATTAAAAATCTTTTTTTTTTTTCACAAGAATGATCTTTTCACCCCACATTTTTTATTTTCCCAAGGGTAGCAAGAGAAATTGGTTCCCAAAAGTTGTTGTGCAATTTGTCCTGAGTATGTCGATACCCCGTATGTGGGGGTAAACCTCTGTTTGGGTGCACAGTAGAGCTCAGAAGGGAAGGAGCGCCATTTGGCTTTTTCAACATAGAATTCCCTGGAATTGAGATCGGACACCATGTCGCGTTTGGAGAGGCGCTGATGTGCCTAAACAGTGGAAACCCCCCACAAGTGACACCATTTTGGAAACTAGACCCCCTAAGGAACTTATCTAGGCATGTGGTCAACACTTTGAACCCCCAAGTGCTTCACACAAGTTTATAACGTAGAGCCGAAAAAATTAAAAAATCATTTTTTTTTCACAAGAATGATCTTTTCACCCCCAATTTTTTATTTTCCCAAGGGTAGCAAGAGAAATTGGTTCCCAAAAGTTGTTGTGCAATTTGTTCTGAGTATGTCGATACCCCGTATGTGGGGGTAAACCTCTGTTTGGGCGCACTGCGGAGCTTGGAAGGGAAGGAGCGCCGTTTGACTTTTTAATCTCTTAATTGTGAGAGCGGACGCCATTTTGGGTTTGTATATGTGCCTAACAGCAGAAACCCCCCACAACTGACCCTGTTTTGGAAACTACACCCCTCAAAGAATTTAATCAGGGGTATATTGAGCAATTTGAACCCACATGTACGACACAGAGTTTGATAACATTAGGTCGGCATACTGAAAAAATTCATTTTTTTCCACGAGAATCTTGTTTTAGACCTGAATGTCTCACTTTTTCAGAAATAACATCAAAAAGTGGACCCCACAATTCGTTACCCACTTTATTATGAGTGCAGCGATATCCCATATGTAGTCAAAAAGTTCTGTTTGGACAAATGGCAGGGCGTGGACAGAAAGGGGCACAATGTGACAAATTTGGCTTTATTTGAAATTGAAGATCCAGGACCCATTCAAAGCTTCTAGAGACATTGAGCAAAAAAGAAAATCCTTCCAGGAATTATTACTCACAGAGGGAGGCATGCTCCTAAAACACATTGGCTGACTATAAAATTGGTCTTGCTAACAAAACAGTTGTCCCGCATTTGCGTATATTGTAGCAGGAAGAATAAACTGTACTGGAATGAAGGGCAAAATGTGTAGGAAAATGCAGCCAACTATGTGGCAAATCGGAGTTTGTTCCAAAGATGAAAGAACACCATCAGGGCTAGAATGGCAGACACTTTCAGAGACTGGTCGTACAACGTCCTTTTAGCTCCATCAATCCCTATATGGGGACAAATGTGCCAATAGACGTGGAACACCATAGCAAGCTCCCACCCGCCAAGGTCAGAACCGCTATATGCGCAAAACAACCAGCTCTCTATAGAAAGTATTGTCTGGTACCAGAGGTTCGGCAAGAACCATAAAGTAAAGCCCATAGTGTATAAGTACGGAACTTCCTAATTTTTTTAGAAATCCTACAATAAAATGATCATGCCCGTATCATCAACATAAATATAAGTAATATAAATGGAAGCCAAAGTTTTGTGTAGCAAGACAGTCATAAAAAATGGTCAAAAATGTTTGTGAGTAATCAAGTCCTAGAATTCATTTTCAGATGATCTCACTTTTCAAGATCATTTCTGGGGTCCACATTCTAACGCTTATTGACATGGGTACGTGGACGAGAATTTGTTGGAATAGTAGTTTGGCATGGGATTGATCAAGTTCTAGAATTGTCAGATGACCTGACTTTGCAAGAACATTTGTGGGGTCCACACTCTAGAGCGTACAGACGTGGGTACGTGGATGAGAATTTGTTGGGATAGTAGTTTGGTATGGGATTGATCAAGTTCTGGAATTAATTATGAAATGGGGTAAAATGGGATCTACTAATTAAAATAATATTTATCAATTGTTCCAAATTGTACTACTTGGGCCACTAAGCAGAAAATAAAAATTATTGAAAAAACAAACAAACTAATAATTGTAGGTGGTGTGGTAGGTCTCAAAACAGGGGGAGATACAAAGGCCTGGTTGGGATGGGCATGTGGGGCAATAGAATCGGGAATCACTCCGTCTGCCATGCTTTCTGCAAACTCTGCACCTTTTTTGAGGATACCTTTGGGTGGGAGTGACAGGGACAGGGTGAGGAAAATGGCGTTCTGAAAGTCTCCGGGAATCCTCAGAGTCGAAGGCTTCCCCCGGTGCCATGGACTCAAATATGAGGCTCTCCACAACTTTTTCCTGAAAGTGCAGGAACGTAAGTGGTCCTTGTGATTTTTTATATAGGACAAAACTGTTATATGTGGCAGTTTGGATTAGATAGATTGCCACCTTTTTATACCATGCCCTGGTCTTCCTCTTGACCAGGTATGGTTGCAGAACCTGGTCTGACAAGTCTACGCCACCCATGTGTTTGTTGTAGTCTGTGACGCAGACAGGTTTTTCTTTGTCCCTGGTGGCACCCCTCTCTCTGACCGTCACAGTGGTGTCCGTATGCAGTGTGGAAAGCATGTAGACGTCCTTCCTGTCTTTCCACTTCACTGCAAGAAGTTGGTCGCTTGCAAGTGAGAATGACGCCCCCCTCTCCAAGCGTCTGGACACCAACTGTGACGGAAGCCCCACTCTATTTTTCCTCACTGTCCCACAGGCCCCTGTATTTGCAGCATGGAGGGATTTGTATAGGGGGATGCTCGTGTAATAGTTGTCCGTATACACGTGGTACCCTTGATTGAGAAAGGGCGTCATTAGCTCCCAGACAATTTTGCCTGGGATATTAATTGTCTGGGGGCAGTTTGGGGGGTTTATTTGGCGGTCCCTACCTTCATAAATTAAAAAGGTGGACGTGTACCCTGATGAGCTCTCGCATGCTTTATATAATTTTACGCCATATTTGGCTCTCTTGGAGGGAATAAATTGGCGGAATGACAGACGGCCCTTGTAGCTCATCAAGGACTCGTCGACTGCCACATTTTGCTCTGGGGTATAGGAATTTAGAAAGGAAGTTTTTAGGAGGGAAATTAGGGGTCTCAATTTATTTAGCCGATCGTAGTTGGGGTCAGTTCTTGGGAGGGCTTGGGAATTGTCACTAAAGTGGAGGAATCTCATCAGGGCTTCGTAACGGACTCGTGTCATGACTGCTGCAAATACAGGGGTGCTGTGGACAGCTTTTGTTGCCCAGTAAGAGCGGAGAGTGGGTTTTTTGACTATACCCATATTCAGGGTGAGGCCTAAGAATTTTTTTTATTTCGGGGACATTTGTGGGGATCCAGGAACGGGAATGAAAGGCATTGGGTTTTTGGGAAATATACTGGCGGGCATATAGGTTGGTTTGGTGGACGATTAATTGCAGGACTTCGGGGCTAATGAAAATTTCAAAAAAATCAATGGGGGTAAAATTGGCGACATTTACTTTTATTCCAGGGACTGCAGAAAAAGGGGGAATTTGAGGGGAAAATGAGGTGTCATTATACCACAGCGGTGGGGGGACTGCGGTACTTGGTCCTGCCTCTGAAGCTTCAGCAGTGACGACCGACTCCGCTACCATCGGGCCGGGGGATCCCGTGGACGAAGAGTCGTCATCACTGTCTGAAAGCTGCTCAGCTTCAGAGGCAGATTCTGTTTCACTGCCGGAGCTGCCGGAGCAAAGCAGGCTGTAAGCTTGCTCCGCGCTGAAACTTCTGCGGGCCATTTTATTTCCAACCCCAACCCTAACAAAAATGTTTAAAAAAAATTATAATTTATTTTTTATTTTTTTTATAATCCCCTGCTTATGATGCAGGGATTACGGGGAACGGGGGTGGGTAAATTTGATGCTGGCGGATATAGAAATGGCTTTTTTTATTACTGACAGGGCAGCGCTTGATATGTAGTCTCTCTCTCTTCTCTCCCAGAACAACTACAAGGAGAGAAGAGAGAGGTACATCCCAAGTGCTGCCATGTTTATAAAACATTAGGGGTTTTGATCACTGTGATAAAACATATCACAGTAATCAAAACCCAGCAGCCTATGAGAAAATTCTCACAGGTTGCTGGGTCTCTGCTGGCAGATCATGGCAGGCGCACTGCGCATGCGCCCGCCATTTTCTTCCAGCAGAGAAGAAGAAGGGGGGCCGGGAGCTGTGGGCTGGAGACCTTGGACCGGGGACCTGGAACAGGGGGACACACCGGAGGTATGGTGGGGGGCTCTGGGGACTCTTATTTCTCTCCCTTCTGATGTACGATCACATCAGAGGGGAGAGAAATGAAAAGCAAACTTTTTTTTTTTTACAAACAATATGCAGCGATCGCAACCCCGGGGGTCTGTAAAGACCCCCGGGATTGCGATCGCTCCAGGGGTCGGTAAAAACCGACCCCAATACACTGCGGGGAGGCTGAGTTCTGGCGGCCGGAGTTATGTTCTGGCGGGCGCATCTGCTCATGCGCCCGCCATTTTGGAGCACTAGGACAAAGGAGGAGGGTCGGGGACCGGAGGGGGAACTTTTTCGGTACATAAGGTACCGTGGGGGGCTCGGGGGACCCTATTTTTCTCCCCTCTAATGTGCGATCACATTAGAGGGGAGAGAAAGAAACGCAAGTCCGGATTTTTTTTTTTTTTTGCGATCGCCGGTAAACGGTTAATTACCGGCGATCGCAAAAGCGGGGTCGGTAAAAACCGACCCGAATCATGTTCTCTGGGGTCTCGGCTACCCCCGGCAGCCGAGACCCCGGAGAAAATCGGACTGTGGGGGGCGCTATACACTTTTTCCACAGCGCCGTTAATTAACGGCGCTGTGGTTTAAGTACCCTTAGCGGCCGCCGTTAAAAGGCGTATCGGCGGTCGTTAAGGGGTTAAACCTCTTAAAATGCTAACAAAATAAAATAACATTTCACAAATGGTGCTGATGTAAAGCAGACATTTGGAAAATATTAGTTATTAATGTTTTGCTGTGGTATGACTATCTGGATTAAAGGGATAATCATTCAAAGTTTTAAAATTGCTAATTTTTTTACATTTTTGTCACGTTTGATATTTTTTTTTTTTTTTATAAATAAACAAAACATATTGACGTAAAGTTACCATTACATAAAGTGTAATGTGTCACGAAAAAAAAACCTCAAAATCACTGGGATTTGTTGAAGTGTTCCAGAGTTATTACCACATAAAGTGACACTGGTCAGATTTCAAAAATTTGACTCCGTCACTAAGGCGTTAATATTATATTAATCCAGTATGCCCCCATTCGTGATTACGTGCCAATTTTATTCTAAGATCTACTAATTCAAATGTCCCGTACTTTGTTAGTGGGACAACCCCTTTAAATTTGTTTCCATATAAAACTCAATTGTAGAACTTTTTTAACAAATATCAACGTTGGCCAGCAACATTGTCCAAGCTGTTAATTTTTGCTCTCTGTTTATTTGAGTTTGACATCCCTGATGAAGTAACCATACAGTATTATCACATTAGAAACTATTCAAGCACTAATTCTATTACGATATCCAATGCTTATAGTCAACTAAAAGTCAGACTTAAATTACTTAGAATTTTTACCTATAAGTATAATGACCAGAAATTTTTGTGGTAGTTCTAGTGTAGTCTTTTGAGTGAAAAACAAAAGCAGATTAAAAAGGAAGAAAAAAAAAGTACAAAAGGAATGATTTTTGTGGCATTTTTATTTTACAATTGAAATCAGTAGAGACAAAAAAGTGCTGCATACACTGAGAATCCTTAGAAAGTACTGCATATCACCAACAAGAAAGGTTTAATTATGATGAGAAGAAATCCTAAGGGTACATGCCTGCGATCCGGTATAGAAGAGTTTTAGATGCAGTTCATCTGTGCAGAGTCCAAAACGCTGCGTTCTAGGTTACAAGTACAGTGGATGGGATTTATAGAAAACCCATGCCCACTGTGCTTCTATTTGACTCTGGGTAAACTCACCCACAGCGCAGGTTTATGAGCCACAGCATGTCAATCATCTGCAGAGGAGACGATACTCTACACTGCATAGCCTCAACCATAGCCATTCATTACATGCGGTAAATCCGCATAGTTCAATGAACACATACGGATTTACCTGCGTAATTAGAACCAGCAAAATTTGCTGCATCCATAACGCTGCGATATCCTGATCATGGGCACAAAAGCCAAAAACGCACGAAATCTGCAATGTGTGCACAAGGCCTAAACAAGTTTTCTCAGTATCAACAAGTCTAACAGAGACCTGCCTGAATGGAGCCAATTGTATATACAGGTGCTTCTCACAAAATTAGAATATCAAAAAGTTCATTTCAGTTCTTCAATACAAAAAGTGAAACTCATTATATAGCGTCATTACAAAAACAGAGTGATCTATTTCAAGTGTTTATTTCTTTTAATGTTGATGATTATGGCTTACAGCCAATGAAAACCCAAAAGTCATTATCTCTGTAAGTTAGAATACCGTATATACTTGAGTATAAGCCAAGAATTTCAGCCCATTTTTTTAGGCTGAAATTGCCCCTCTCGGCCTATACTCGAGTCATACCCAGGGGTCGGCAGGGGAGGGGGAGCGGAGCTGTGTAATAATACTCACCTGCTCCTGGTTCCCCGGCGCCGGCTGCTTCTTCCTGTAGTGCGCGGTCACATGGTACCGCTCATTACAGTAATGAATATGGACCCGACTCCACTCCCATAGGGGTGGAGCCACATATTCATTACCGTAATGAGCGGTACCATGTGACCGCTCACTACAAGAAGCAGCTGCCGGGAACAGACGTGCAGGGACCGCGCCAGGAGCAGGTGAGTATGGCAGAGGCAGTGCGCGATATTCACCTGCTCCCCATTCCACCGTCGGTGCTGCTGCTTCTTCCCAGTCCTCTGCAGTGACGCTCAGTCAGTCAGTGCAGAGGACGGGGAAGACACAGCGGCGCTTGGCGGTGGAACGCGGAGCAGGTGTATATAGCAAGTGCCGGGTACCTGAGAGGTGAGTATGTGATTAAAAATAAATAAATAAATAATCGCAGCAACAGCATATGGGGCAAATGTCTGTATGGAGCATCTTATGGGGCCATGTGCAGCGTTATATGGGGCAAATATCTGTATGGGGCCATGTGCAGCATTATGTGGGGCTCCTGATTCAATATGGATATTCAAAAAACACTTAAACTACTGATGTCTCAATTAATTTTACTTTTATTGGTATCTATTTTTATTTTTGAAATTTACCAGTAGCTGCTACATTTTTTCCACCCTAGGCTTATACTCGAGTCATTAAGTTTTCCCATTTTTTTGTGGCAAAATTAGGGGGGGGTCGGCTTATACTCGAGTATATACGGTAATTAACAAAAACACCTGCAAAGACTTCCTAATCGTTTAAAAAGGTCCCTTAGTCCGTTTCAGTAGCTCCACAATCATGGGGAAGACTGCTGACTTGATTGATGTCCATAAGGCAGTCACTGACACTCCACAAGGAGGGTAAGCCACAAAACGTCATTGTTAAAGAAGCTGGCTGTTCTCAGAATGCTGTGCCAAGCATATTAATGGAAAGGTTGAGTCGAAGGAAAAAGTGTGGTAGAAAAAGGTGCACAAGAAACCGGGATAACCAAAGCCTTGAAAGGATTGTTAAGAAAAGACCATTCAAAAACTTGAGGGAGATTCACAAGGAGTGTACTGACTGCTGGAGTCATTGCTTTAAGAGCCACCACACACAGACGTATCCAGGACATGGGCTATAAGTGTCACATTCCTTGTGTCAAGCCACTCATGACCAATAGACAACGCCAGAAGTGTCTTACCTAGGCCAAGGAGAAAACTGAACTGTTGCTCAGTGGTCTAAGGTGTTGATTTCAGATTAAAGTAAATTTTGCATTTAATTAGGAAATCAAGGTCCCAGAGTCTGAAGGAAGAGTGGAGAGGCCACAATCCAAGCTGCTTGAGGTCTAGTGTGAAGTTTCCACAGTGATGTTTGGGGAGCCATGTCATCTGCTGGTGTAGGTCCACTGGGTTTTATCAAGACCATAGTCAGCGCAGCTGTCTACCAGGAGATTTTAGAGCACTTAATGTTTCCCACTGCTGACAAGCTTTTCGGAGATGGAAAATTCATTCTACAGCAGGACTTGGCACCTGTCCACACTGCCAAAAGTACCAATACCTGGTTTAAAAACAACAGTACCACTGTGCTTGATTGGCCAGCAAACTCGCCTGACCTTAACCCCATAGAGAATCTATGGGGTATTGTCAAGAGGAAGATGAGCGACACCAGACAATGAAGATGAGCTGAAGGCTGCTATCAAAGCAACCTGGGCTTCCATAACACTTCAGCAGTGCCACAGACTGATCACCTCCATGCCACGCCGCATTGATGCAGTAACTGATGCAAAAGGAGCCCTGACCAAGTATTGAGTGCATTTACTGAACATACATTTCAGTAGGCCAACATTTCTGATTTTAAAATAATTTTTTAAGCTGGTGTTATAAAGTATTCTAATTTACTGAGATAATGACTTCTGGGTTAACATTAGCTCTAAGCCATAATCATCAACATTAACAGAAATAAGCACTTGAAATAGATCACTGTTTGCAAAGACTATATAATATAGGTGTTTCACTTTTTGTATTTAAGAACGGAAATAAATTAACTTTTTGATGATATTCTAATTTTGTGAGAAGCACCTGTATGTTACTGCCTAAAATGCACCCAGAGTAGCTTGTATATACCGTAAGTCTATCCACAGCCAGATTGTACAGGATAGTATTCTTGGAAGTATACTGTAAAACAATTTTAGGTGCAGACACAATCTCAACACATACACATTTCACCCTTTCAGAGTTTTACTCCCTACTAAAATTGTTAATGGACATCAAGCCAATACAAATTACTGAAAGGTCAAAAATTATGTCACTTTTACAAGGTTGTCCCAGAAAACGTTTTCCTGTAAGTACATCAGTAGCACATAAGGTGCTACTGTCGAGCCCCTGATGCGATGTCTTTTCTTAACAGAACTCAGCGGTTCTGCCAATGTAGACTGTGCAAACCTCTTAGAGCTACCGGACCAGCTGACTGCCACGCTGTCAACGTGAAATCCATGCTTCAAACATAGTGCAATGGTGGAGACTCAGTGCTGGAAACTCCATGCTGGGCCCAGGGATGGTGAGCAAAGCTCAAGGTTTTTCTTTTGTGCATTTGTTTTTTGCCACTAATGGAGCTTTGGTCATTGCACCCTAATGATGATACGTTTCAGGCAAAGAGGCAGTGGTGTCAGAAGCATCAGAAGCAGGGACTGCGCAGAAGCCACTGAGGATGCGATGGAAGGGACAAAAGCTACAGTCACTTCTCATCAGTCCCACCCCAAAACAGGTTGTCAACAAGGGACAGTGGTGACAAAGCACCGCCCCATGATGACACGTTTACAAGGTAATAAATGCTGCAGAGAAATGACTGGCCAAATCTTTAAACTTAGGTTTTTGTTTTTCTGAAACATTCAAAACATACCCGACTGCAATTGTGCAACCAAGCTCTAATCACACGGACACTGTTTTGGGCACCACAAATCTAATAACAGGTTCCCTTTAAACTGCCATCAATACATTACAGTATCCACATATTTTTCATAGTATGCCAATCTTAGCATTATGCCCAGGTGCTACATTTAACAACAGATCTATGAAAAGTCTCACTATTATATTTCTGCACTTCATGATATCAGTTCAGCTGAAATGAAGTGTGAAGGTACAGAATAGTATAGGAGGGCAGCATTTCAGAGCTAGCTTCCTACTGAAGAAAAGGTTTCAGTGAAAATCATTAAGCATAAGGAATTCAATGCAGGGTGAGCAAAACAATGACATCTAAGCATGTGGTAAATCGGAGCATAAAAAGTCTAATAGCGGAGGTGAAGCAGACAAGGGCGGTTAGAGGTGACCTGTCTCCTGCTTGTCAATGGGCTGCTTACAGGAAGGCCCAGACTGTCCTACACAGAAAAGCTGACATTTACACAATGCCCATTCATCCATTCTCCAATGCTCTGATAGCAAAAGGGTACTACAAATTCAATAGGAGCATGAATCAATGCTGCATGTTAATAGCCTGGACTCTTCACGGAGCACACATTTCAGTAGGAATGCCTTTGAAATAATGAAATCTTACATTTCTGTACTTTAAATTAAGAAAGAAGAAAGATTATGAATGCAAGAAGTGCATGGGTAGTTATGATTATAGATATCATGTAGCACATTAGGGTTACAATTTTGGTATAAGTCACTTGATCATAGCTGAATTTAGCTTGGATCCAGTGATTAGAAACATTTGCGTTAGGTTACATGGAGAGATAGCGGAGAAGTCATGGGCTGTTCATGGGCTTTAACAAGGATTTGATTAAAAAAAAGGGGGCATTTTGTCAATAGCTTTAATATTTAGATGGATTTTTGGCTTGTGTGGTGTCAATCTTTTATAATGGACAAAATTAACCATTAGGCAAAAAAGAAAACCAAAACTGCTCCAAGTGAGACATCATGGAGCAGGTAAGAAAGTGAAAAAAAAGATAGGGTAAAATAAATATATTCCATTTACATTGTACAAATCACTGGCACTGTATGACCATGTACGCTACTAAACAAGTATTATCATTCGTTCACATTCAGAACATTTACATAAGGCGCAATGCTGCCAACAACCTACACGAAAGAGGACAAGCTAGCACATGATCATTTGATAGTACATATTTATATGGACCATTGGTGGGCAACAGAATACGGTATTCATCCACCTGCTCATCGTAGTGTAACTAATTCGTCACGTGCCCACTCTCAGGCTTGGGTTGTGCCTGAATCCATGAGGCTGTAATCGCCGCAAAAGGTGGACCTACACCATATTAAACTAACTTTTAAACATATTAAACTAACTTTTGTTGATGTCTCCATTATTTTGAGATATCTCTCTCTCTCTCTATATATATTATATATATATATATTATATATATATATATATATATATATATATATATATATATATATATCCATGTACACACGTACACACACACACGTGTTTTCATGAATAGTTGAGCCCATGGATCCATTATATGTCCATTTTGCAAGTCGGCGAGAAAATCTCGCCGTGCGGATGCTTGCATGCGAGAAAATCGCATCCTCGCACTGCACACGGATGACACATGGATCACTGTTCAGGGAACATTTCTGCGATTCTCGTCCGTGTAAAACGGAACGATTTTTCTTATACATTGTGTGCGACTCCAGCCTACAGGAGATCCCCCAACATTAAACAATGGTATTTTACTTACTGATCAGAAGGGGTCTGATTGTCAGGACCTTGCAAAAAAAAAAAAAAACAGGGGCAGCAGCATTTTTTTCCCCCTCCACAGCAGCACTGCCATCTGCAGTGTAGGGAAGTGCAACACAGCCCTATGTATGTGAAAGGAGCAGCTCCCCGTACAGCAGTGCCACTTTGACAGCAAAAATGATGAAGGAGAATTGACCCATAACTGAGTGTATTTACACCATTGTATAATAATTGGGAATATCCCTTTAAAAAAAAAAGTTATATCTGACCCTGTTGAGAGCAGAGCAAAGTGCTGCAGTGCACAGGCGCTGGGAAAGGTCAGAGACGCCCGGCGCCTTCGCACTGCAGTACTTTGCTCTGCCCTCAACAGGGCAGACAAAGTACGCCTGCGCCGCAGCGTGAAGACCAGAAGAGGACGTCATCTGATGAAGATAGGAGGCGCCGGACCGGACCGTGACACCCATCGGACTGGGACCGCCCCTGGGTGAGTATAATATAATCTCTTTTTCTTATCTTTTAGGTTACATCGGGGGCTTATCTATAGCATTACAGAATGCTGTAGATAAGCCCCTGATGCTGGTGGGCTTAGCTTACCCTCGAATTTGGGGGTGACAGGTTCCCTTTAAAGCTGAAGTCTTAAACAGGTAAAAGTTTTACTTTTATTCTACTTCCACATATGTAGCAAATATTTTATATGCACCTACCTGAAATCGGCTGGGAAAGGAGTTCGGCAAGCTGGAAAACCCCCACGGCAAATGTTAGGATTTGTTTCAGCTTTGTATTAGTACGCTTTGGAGTAGCGTGGTGCCACCTGCAGGTCATTTTTACTTACTACAGGTTTATGAAAATTAATGTTTAAAGTGTATTTTGTGATCACATAATGGATGTGTGGTTTGTTTGGCTATTTTCTTGCTGAAGGTGGCACGTTAACCTTTCAAATGGTGTATCATTTGGGTGTGTTGGTGCAGTATGAACGGCGATACAAAGTAATCACCGAAAAAGAGTGTTTAGAAATAATATAGAAGGATACTTGCTAATTGTTATGTGGTCCAGAACAAGGAGGGGTGAGTTGGATGGGTATTTTCATCTGTTGTATGTTGAAAAATTCAATAAAAATGTATCCGATTTAAAAAAAGAAAATTGTCTGCATTTTTTTTAAAAAAAGGTGTATTTGCTTTATTGGGCAAGGCCATTACACAGCGGCAAAAGCGTCTAACATACTGGGCATGTTTATCCAGTTCAAGAATGGGGCATTTTCCCCAGACACATTCTGGGGTTCTTTCATACATGCACTTTTAACAACTCCCAAAAAATATGAAGATCTGTTTCATTCAGATATTCAAAATCATTTCTCCATCTTTTTCTGCGAAACGTGGGTCTTAATTTTCATGTAATTTTTTTTTTTTTTTTTTAGCGGATTATAAGGGGAAAAGTAAAGAAAAATCTGAAATGTGTATTTTTTCACATTTTCTTATTTTTATTATGACCACAAAAGGACCAGTTACATTTTAAAATTGTGATCCCCTTTCTGTAGCAATTTTATTTAGTGGACTATTTTTCTTTTTCTTTTTTTTTTTTTTTAACAAGGGTGGGGCTAAAAACATTCACATGGTTTTTTCCCCTTGATTTTTTTAATGTTTAATTTTTCCATTCATTTCAGGCTTAGAAATGGCTTAGGCCGGGTTCACATTTGCGTTCGGGGGCTTTGTGGAGGGCTGCTTACGTCCTCCGCTAAGCCCAGCCTACTTCTGCATGAGTCCTGCGTACCTATCTTCAACATTTAACGTACCTATCTTTAACGCACCAGCACAAAACGCAACTTGTTGCATTCCCGTGCAGTCGGCGGGCACGTCAAAACGACGCATCCGTATGTCCTACGTACCCAATGTTTAAGACAGGTACGCAGGACGCATGCAGAAGTATGCGGAAGTAGGCGGGGCTTAATTGAGGACGTCCGCAGCCCTCCGCAAAGCCCCCGAACGCTAATGTGAACTTAGCCGTAGCCACCTGCTCTCTCCCTACACCCAGCGATCATTGGGTCCGGAGAGGAGGAAGTGCTGACAGTGCTTCCTATTCTGTATAGACAGTACTGGTTCAGCAGTGTATGCAGAAATTAGGAAGCAGACTTGTTATAACCATCTCTGTCTTCTCTATGGGGAATCTGGCTGCGTCTGACAGCCGGCTCCTCACTGCAGCAGCACGATATTTTGAAAGCAGCTTACTCTCTGCATTGAGAAGCAGAACGTCAGTACTTATAAGTGTGTGGGAGGTCCGCACTTTTACGGAGTGGTCTGAACCTAGTCAAGAGAAGGCTGTGCCAGACACTGTCAAAGCTTTTTCAGGACTCCTCTCTCCTAGTAGCTCTATTTCAAAGCTCAACCCAACGCAGAAGTGGCATTACATCCCCTGTACGTCTGAGGAACAATTAGCTTGAAGGAGTTTTTCTGTCCAGAGGTTCGGCACCCAATCTCTGTCTCCACTGCGGTGGATAACTGCTCTGGCTTGGATTTTCTTTTTAAGTCTCTCGACAATGAATAAAACTGACAAAATAAATTCAAAGATTTAAATATTATATATGGTATATTTAGTACATATAGTATTTACACTTCTGTACAAGATACTATTTGAAATCCAGACACAAGGGAAATGTTTTATTACCCATATTGATTTCAATTAATAGGTTCCTAGTACATAAATATTCACTTATGAGCTCATCACCTTTGATTTTCCTTCTTCTAAAGAGACTTGATTTAACGGCACAAGCTGCTGTTTCACAAAGCAAACCTGTCCAGCCTGTTTAATTTCTGCATAAAGTCTACTACACCCAGACTCAGCTAAAGGCCATGGGCAGGGCAGAGCAACACTGAGGTGGGACATTCCTGTACATCAGTCTAACATTTATTAGCCCTACACAGAGGAAATAGCCAATCCAATATCCTTTATACAATGTCGCTTATAGCACAGGTAACTTACAGCTCATCTCGTTGCCTCTGTGACAGGACCATGATGAATTCAGTCCTGGAAACAATACAGTGGTGGAGACCTTCAGGAGTTCACAAATCCTAAGGAACTCCGGCTCTGCGATGAATATGGCCACAGAGTGGCTTCAGATATAAAGAACCACAAGATAAATCCCACAGAAGATTTGAGTCATTCAACACGGAAGGTTAATTGCACCTGGAAAAATAAAACAAGAGCAGTAAGCAAAATGAAAACTGAGCGTCTAACAAACATTAAACAGCCTAGAATACCAATTGGGATAGTCAGATGCTGTTTGGATAGGTCTTGTGACAGACCCAGCACAACATCAGGACTTTTGTTGAAGGGAACCTATTACACACATGTCAACATTGCCCAATTCAAAAGATCATTATGGGGTGTGTGGGGGTATGGGATAGGTGTGAGGGGGGAGGTGGGGTGGGGACTAACACCAATTTAGAAGAGTATTTAATAGAAAACTGTCTATGTCGCCCATTGCAACCAAAGCTTAAAAAGGAATCTACCAGCAGGTTTTTGCTATGTAGTATTAGCATGAGGTAGGAGATTAAACACAGAATTCAAAGATGTGTTAAGGTCGGGCTGTGCACTGTTAGGGTATGTGCACACGTTGCGGATTCCCTACAGATTATGTGCAGATTTCGTCTGCGTTTTTACACCTGCGGATTCCTATAATGGAATAGGTGTAAACGATGCAGATTCTGCACAAAGAATTGACATGCTGCGGAAAATAAACCGCTGCATTTCTGCGTGGAATTTTCTGCAGCATGGGCCCAGCAGATTTGATTTTCCATAGGTTTACATGGTACTGTACACTGCATGGAAAACTGTGGATTCGCAGGGCCAAATCCACTGCAGATCCACAGCCAGATCCGCAGCCAGATCCGCAACATGTGCACCTACCCTTAATTTACACTGAAGATTTATCACCTGGTGATTAATCACTGCTGCTCTGATCAGCAGTCCATAGACTATATAGATAGAGAGCCTGGTGTGGGGGCAGGTTACACTGTCAGAACTGCTGCACCCAATAAACTAAAGGATACATCCTTGGATTCAGCTTCTCTTGGCCTACATTATGCTATTTTCCTATGAGGCAGCAAAAACCTGGGGACAGATTTTCTTTAACTCTCCTATTCTGAACTGCTCTGATAAAATGAAAACTATACTGTAAGTGCACATTAGTCTCTTGAGAAATCTGCCCCACAGTGCTATGCTAAAGGGAAACAAACATGATGTCCGATTAACACTATACTGTATCTGCTAGTTATTAGCGTCATGAAAGTGCCCAGTCGCTGTACTGAAAATGCAGCACCCGGGTGAAACATTGACTTCACACCTCCAGGAAGCCGCCAGCTTTCAGTTATACAAGCGTGCCCAGAGCAATTACTGTCACCGGTCAGAGTACACTGATGAGGGGCAAATACCCCGAAACTGCTGTCTGTGGATGGATACCATGTTTTGGCATAGGTGGTTATCCTTTATTCTATGCTGCCCTTCCCGTGGTTGTTCCTTCCCGGTGAAAGACCGGCTATTCATTGCTTGCGTTGAGAAACACGTGATGGTGTCTCCGCGGCTTTTCTACATGCATTTGCAGAGTACAGAGCAAAGGCATGTGAGCACACCTAGTCACTAACTGACAGCCGACTCTATAATGCATCAGCGCAGCTAGGCCGGGGGCACAATCAATACCCGGCACTGCCACTGGCTCTCAGGACCGGAGCATTCAGCTTCATGTATTTCTATGCAGCTGCACGCTCTGGTCATGAGTGACGGTGGCAGTGCCGGGTATTGATGTGAGTTTCTCGCCTTGCAGTTGCAAAGTGTGACCCCGGCCTTATAGAGATCTCAGCATTCAGAGAACTGCTAACTCTACAACAGACGTAACAGTGCTTTTCTTTCAGAACTGCACACAACAACCCAGTATGTGACATCGCTGGAATCAGGGTCTGTCTCCCTCTGATATGATGCTTTCAGATAAAGCAAAAACCGGAGATATTATACAGTCATGGCCAAAAGTATTCACACCCCTGCAATTCTGTCAGATAATACTCAGTTTCTTCCTGAAAATGATTGCAAACACAAACTCTTTGGTATTATTATCTTCATTGAATTTGTCTTAAATGAAAAAACACAAAAGAGAATGAAGCAAAAAGCAAAAATTGATCATTTCACACAAAACTCCAAAAATGGGCCAGACAAAAGTATTGGCACCCTCAGCCTAATACTTGGTTGCACAACCTTTAGCCAAAATAACTGCGACCAACCGCTTCCGGTAACCATCAATGAGTTTCTTACAATGCTCTGCTGAAATTTTAGACCATTCTTCTTTGGCAAACTGCTCCAGGTCCCTGATATTTGAAGGGTGCCTTCTCCAAACTGCCATTTTTAGATCTCTCCACAGGTGTTCTATGGGATTCAGGTCTGGACTCATTGCTGGCCACCGTAAAAGTCTCCAGTGCTTTCTCTCAAACCATTTTCTAGTGCTTTTTGAAGTGTGTTTTGGGTCATTGTCCTGCTGGAAGACCCATGACCTCTGAGGGAGACCCAGCTTTCTCACATTGGGCCCTACATTATGCTGCAAAATTTGTTGGTAGTCTTCAGACTTCATAATGCCATGCACACGGTCAAGCAGTCCAGTGCCAGAGGCAGCAAAGCAACCCCAAAACATCAGGGACCCTCCGCCATGTTTGACTGTAGGGACCGTGTTCTTTTCTTTGAATGCCTCTTATTTTCTCCTGTAAACTCTATGTTGATGCCTTTGCCCAAAAAGCTCTATTTTTGTCTCATCTGACCAGAGAACATTCTTCCAAAACGTTTTAGGCTTTTTCAGGTAAGTTTTGGCAAACTCCAGCCTGGCTTTTTTATGTCTCGGGGTAAGAAGTGGGGTCTTCCTGGGTCTCCTACCATACAGTCCCTTTTCATTCAGACGCTGACGGATAGTATAAGTTGACACTGTTGTACCCTCGGACTGCAGGGCAGCTTGAACTTGTTTGGATGTTAGTCGAGGTTCTTTATCCAACATCCGCACATTCTTGCGTTGAAATCTGTTGTCAATTTTTCTTTTCCGTCCACATCTAGGGAGGTTAGCCACAGTGCCATGGGCTTTAAACTTCTTGATGACACTGCGCACGGGAGACACAGGAACATTCAGGTCTTTGGAGATGGACTTGTAGCCTTGAGATTGCTCATGCTTCCTTCACAATTTGGTTTCTCAAGTCCTCAGACAGATCTTTGGTCTTCTTTCTTTTCTCCATGCTCAATGTGGTACACACAAGGACACAGGACAGAGGTTGAGTCAACTTTAATCCATGTCAACTGGCTGCAAGTGTGATTTAGTTATTGCCAACACCTGTTAGGTGCCACAGGTAAGTTACAGGTGCTATTAGTTACACAAATTTGAGAAGCATCACATGATTTTTCGAACAGCGCCAATACTTTTGTCCACCCCCTTTTTTATGTTTGGTGTGGAATTATATCCAATTTGGCTTTAGGACAATTCTTTTTGTGTTTTTTCATTTAAGACAAATTAAATGAAGATAATAATTACAAAGAATTTGTGTTTGCAATCATTTTCAGGAAGAAACTGAGTATTGTTTGACAGAATTGCAGGGGTGTGAATACTTTTGGCCATGACTGTACATCAAAATGCTGATGACAAAACAAGATTTTATTTTGCACATACACAAAACTAATTATTTTTTTAACAATTTAATTCAAGACCATACTGCAAAAAACAAAACAAACAAACAAAAAAAAACCTCAGCATCCCAATGGACTAGTGATGAGCGAGTGTGCTCATTACTCGAGAATTCCGAGCATGCTCAGGTGTTCTCCAAGTATCTGGGGCGTGCTCGTGTTTTATATTTGTGTTCCCGCAGACAGCCTGAATACATGTGGGGATTGCCTGTTTGTTAGCTACAACACTTGGAAGGGATTACTATGAGACATGCAACAGTGGGGACTCGCACAGATTTTGTGAAGCACGCCGAGGACACTTAGCACACCAGCATGCTCGTTTAACACTTTATCCGAGCACGTTCGTTCAACACTAGCGTATCACAAAAGGAAGCATCTCCTTAAGCCCATGCACAAAAAAGTCCACCTACAGTTTGCCAGGGTCAATGCTGAAACATTTGAAGACTGCTGGGACTCTATACTCTAAGTAATGAGACCAAGCTAATCTTTTTGGGACTGATGGCTTCAAAACTAAATGGTGTCAAAGGTGAGGAGAACAAAAGAAAAAAAAAAAAATGCACGGTGCCTAAAGGGAAACCATGGTGGTGGTAGTGTCGTCATGTGGGGCTGCGCGAGGCCTGCTGGTGTTGGCAGCTACATTTCATTGATGGTGTCATGAATTCACAGATGTACTGCTCTAGATTGAAAGAGATGCTACCATCACTCCATGTCCTTGGTAGATGTACAATTTTCCAAAGTGACAATGATCCAAAACACACATCTAAGGCCTCTGTTACATTTCTGAAGAACAGGATGAAAGGGATTCAGTGACCACGTGGCTCCTGATCTGAACCTTAGGGAATTCTGAAGAGACAAGTTGAGCATCACTCTCCATCTAGCATCTAGGCTCTAAGGGTAAGTTTACACAGGGCGTTTTTGCTGCTTTTTATATGCTAATTTTCAGCTGTTTTTTAAAGTACCAGCAAAGCCTATAAGATTTCAGAAATCTCACGCACATAGTTTATTTGTGTGATCAGTATTTTGTGCTTTGCTGCATTTTTTGGACATTGAGCATCTCACTTTCAGCGTTTTTGCTGCGTTTTTCACCTATTGACTTGAATGGGTGTTGAAAAAAGGCAGCAAAAACGCAGGTATCATTATTTGCTGCTGAAAATTCAAAGACATTAGTATGGACAAAGAGAAAAACGCAGCAAAAACACGCACCAAAACCTGCGTTTTTGACACAGCTTCTTTCCTGCCAAGAAAATCGGGTTTTGGTGCAGAAAAAAAAAACAGCAAAAACGCTTTGTGTGAACTTACCCTAAAAGAGATCGTTCTTAAAAAATGGAAAAAGATGTTGCAATATGTCACCAACTTGCAAATTCCATGCCTAGGAAGACTTTGTGCTGTCCTTAAAAATCGTGGAGGTCATACAAATTAGTAGATGTTCGTTGTTTTTCATGTGGGGTGTACTCATCTTTGCAACAATTAATTTGGTGAATCTAAAGCCTTGTCACAAAAGTTATATTAACCTTAGTTTCATGTTATGGATACAAAAATGTTCTATGAAACTCAAGTCTTGTAAAAAAAAAAAATTAACATGGCAATACAAACCAGTGTTTTTATTTAAAAAAAATTTTTTCACTACAATTTCAAAGACTTACAGAGATAGGACTTATGGTAGAATATGATTCTCACAATCTACATAGCAAATGAGAAAATGTAAAAACGACTTAATACTTATTAAAATTAAGATGCCTAGACAGACAAAAAGAGGGTTAGTGATTTCTTGTACATACACTCACCCCCCTTATAACAGGTTGGAAAAAGATGTAGTATAGTCTACAGTAAGAAAAGTATGTAGAGCTAATAAGCTCCTATTACACAGCTCCCGATGAGATTATGCAACAAAACCAATAATGTGATAATACTCATCATCAGCCGATTAACCGGAATCAATACATATGCATTAACAGTGGTCCATATTTATGTCCATCCCCAGGCAAAAAATATCATCAACGGTGGTCAATAGGACAGCTCATCACAAATAGATCCATATACTCAATCTGTAAAAGAACATCAATTATCAATAGACATCTCCAAATATTGCACGTGTATCCATCTATTTTCATCAATGTGCATATTATACACATTTATATTATGCGGTGAGACAGTCAACTCAACTTCAGCCAGCCTCATTGTGATCAATCAAAAATTGAAAAGATGTCGCTAGATTGTCCATAGGGAATAAAAAAAAATAATAATAATCACTCAGAGCTGTCCAGTATCTGTGTCAATGCTTTGTATGAGAGATTTTCATTATCCCCTATTGACTAATCTAGTCACAGATGCTATTCCCCTGAGGAATCAGTGATGGAGAAAACGGGTGGGGGAGGCGCACAGGGAATATTAAGATATGAAGCAGTTATTTAGGGTCGGCTGTGGAGTTATGGGGCATAGGGTCAGACAGCATGCAACTATTGCCTGTCTGATACCAGTTACAAGCTACTCCTATTTCTCTTATCTGTGAAAGTACGAGCCAATGTGGTGACATCTTTCCAATTTTTGATTGATCACAATAAGGCTGGCTCGAGTTGTTGAGGCATGTTCAAAGACCTGTAATGTTTATTTGTCAGTAAATGGAGTTGCAAGAGGGATTTTTTTTGCACCCTAAGCTGACGTTTTCATCTATACCATCTTGGAGTAGATACACCATTTTGATGATTGCCTCTTATTGCATGCTTTCACTGTGTTACGGAACCGAAAAAAAACATGCAGTTCTGGAATTACGGTTTTTATTTTCTTGCAACACCATTTACCAATCAGGTTAATTTTATATTTTGCTAGAGGCAATTTATAGCCGCAGTGATACCAGTTAATTCTTTTTATTTTTTTTTTTTTACTTTTTACAGTATTCCGTAGCCTTTTTAGGGAACTTGAAATTGAGTCTTTCACAGATCACACAATGTTTGTGACAACCCATTAGCTCCATGCAGCTGTTAGAGGCAGATGATGGGTTAACACCAACACCATCATTTGGTTATCAGGCACCATCTCGTATATTAGGTGTGCACGGAGCCAACTTTTAAGCATACTCTTCACTTTTTGTTTGTATGTTATTTTATCTTTGCATATATTAAAGATGTTAATTTTATGAGACTTTTTGCACTCATTTTCCTTGTGTGGGTCGCATCATCTGCCTGCAACAATGAAGGATCAGTTTCTTAGCTTGCTTCAAAGAGGACCTGACATATGATGTAAATATACTATCAAGTCAAGAGGGGGTTAAGATAAAATGAGCTGTTCCTTCACTCTGACACTGCTCTGGTCTCTGCTTACAGGCTGCAGACAACACAACTGCTGCTGGCAATCACTGAGCTCATCAGCCCCTGTCCTCTACATTGGGAGATCTGCTAAGCTCAGTAACTGGCATTGTAGTTATATGACCGCTGCAGCCTATAGACAAAAACCCAAAGCAGTGGCAGAGAGGATTCACTTGGGCCGGAGGTGGAAACAGCTCTATTCAGGTTATGGTCACAATTTCAGCTGCATATTTGGCGACATCTGTAATGAATCCTCATGTGTTACTTGCAAATTTCGTCCTAATCCATTTACTAAGCATTGAATAGGGTGAAATTTGCCAGGAAAATCTGCAAATTAATGAGAATGTTGTAGATTTGAAATCAGCATCATGCTTTAGTTTTCTTGCAGATTTTTTTGCCGCAATGTGTGAATGGGGATTTTGTAAACTCATTTACTTGCATGGTACTGTAATATGATTGTGTGTTTGCAGTGCAGTATCTGCAGTGAAAATCAGCGACATGTGAACATGCATATACAGCAATATGCAGCATCAATAGTAATGTTAAAAATAATAAAAACTGGTTATATACTCACCCTCTGACGTCCCGATCTCCTCAGCGCTGCACGCGGCGGTCCGGTTCCAAAGATGCTGTGCGAGAAGGACCTTCGTGACGTCACGGTCATGTGACCGCGACGTCATCTCAGGCCCTGCTCGCACAGCAACTGAGACGGGACGGCCGCGTGCAGCGCTGAGAGGTGAATATATCATTATTTTTTATTTTAATTCTTTTTTTAACCTTAAATATGGTTCCCAGGGCCTGGAGGAGAGTCTCCTCTCCTCCACCCTGGGTAGCAACCGCACATTATTCGCTTACTTCCCGCATCGTGGGCACAGCCCCATGCGGGAAGTTAGCGGATCAATGCATTTCTATGGGTGCAGAATCGCTGCGATTCTGCACAAAGAAGTGACATGCTGCGGGTTGTAAACCGCTGCGTTTCTGCGCGGTTTTTCCCACAGCATGTGCATAGCGGTTTGCAGTTTCCATAGGGTTTACATGTAAATGTAAACGCTATGGAAACTGCTGCGGACCCGCAGCATCAAAATCGCCGCGGATCCGCGGAAAAACCCGCAAAGTGTGCACATAATATTTTTAGAAGTTGGAGTGTTTTTTTTTTAAGATTTGGCTATCTTAGGAGGAAATCTGTGCAGGTAACTATTACTGTGCAGAATTATTAGGCATCTTAATAAAAACCAGGGCTGTGGAGTCGGTAAGCCACAGTTGATAAACTGTGATAAATATATAACAGATGAGTTAGAAGTAGCCGCACACTTACTGTTGAGGTGCAGGTCCTGGCGTTGTGCTGGTGTATATTGGAGCAGGGGCATCAGCCACCTGTGTGTCCGGAGCGGAAGGGTCCAGACGGCGGTGAGGAGCGGCAGAAACACTCACTGATTCGGGAGCGTCCTCCCTAGCTAGTGCTCTGCCTTCACACGCCTGAAGCGCCGTTAGCCAGCACACGTGGGCTGCGAGGAGGAGCCCTGACGAAGAAGGTCCAGAGACCTTCGAAACGCGTAGGCACTTTGGTCCCTATCGGCACCCTTCCTCTGCTCTTTTTTCCCTTTCCCATCCTGGTGACGTCACCCTGACCACACGCCCCCTTATTCCACCGCTCTCTCACCAGCACAACGCCAGCACCTGCACCTCAACAGTAAGTGTGCGGCTACTTCTAACTCATCTGTTATATATTTATCACACTTACACATATACCTACTGTGGCAACAAGGCATTGTGCTGCCGGTGACTGCTGGTAACGGCTGTCTGGCATTGGCTTATTTTTATTAATAGTGGTGTTAATAGTGGTGTCATTGGGGGGTCGCAGCCACTTCCTCACTGTTGTTGGCTGCCAACCATTAGCATTTTTGCGTCCTCCATTCATAGGTTCTTTTATCTCTCAGGTACACTCATCCAATTGCACGTTCTTTAGCTGGTTAGCGCGGTGTCCTTAACGATCCGATATGTAGTTTTTTTTTTAAATCGCATTTTTTAAAAAAAAAATTCCCATAGGAAATAATGGCGAACTTTCCATTACCCCCAACTTGACCTTCCAAAGATGGCAGCTATGCAAATGTACGGTGTCCATTTTAGGACATGATCATTTATCAAAGTCAAACATCAGAATAAAGTGACTATGACACCCTCACGTCCCGTGTGTGAAAAGTAAGTGCCCCCCCCGACCCCGTGTGTGAAAAGTGCCCCCCCCCCCGTGTGTGAAAAGTAAGTGCCCCCCCCCCCCCCCCCGTGTGTGAAAAGTAAGTGCCCCCCCGTGTGTGAAAAGCAAGTGCCCCCCGGCTCCGTGTGTGAAAAGCAAGTGCCCCCCGGCCCCGTGTGTGAAAAGCAAGTGCCCCCCGGCCCCGCGTGTGAAAAGCAAGTGCCCCCCGGCCCCGCGTGTGAAAAGCAAGTGCCCCCCGGCCCCGTGTGTGAAAAGCAAGTGCCCCCCGGCCCCGTGTGTGAAAAGCAAGTGCCCCCCGGCCCCGTGTGTGAAAAGCAAGTGCCCCCCGGCCCCGTGTGTGAAAAGCAAGTGCCCCCCGGCCCCGTGTGTGAAAAGCAAGTGCCCCCCGGCCCCGTGTGTGAAAAGCAAGTGCCCCCCGGCCCCGTGTGTGAAAAGCAAGTGCCCCCCGGCCCCGTGTGTGAAAAGCAAGTGCCCCCCGGCCCCGTGTGTGAAAAGCAAGTGCCCCCCGGCCCCGTGTGTGAAAAGTGCCCCCCCCCCCCCCGTGTGTGAAAAGTAAGTGCCCCCCCCCCCGTGTGTGTGAAAAGCAAGTGCCCCCCGGCCCCGTGTGTGAAAAGCAAGTGCCCCCCGGCCCCGTGTGTGAAAAGCAAGTGCCCCCCGGCCTCGTGTGTGAAAAGCAAGTGCCCCCCGGCCCCGTGTGTCAAAAGCAAGTGCCCCCCGGCCCCGTGTGTCAAAAGCAAGTGCCCCCCGGCCCCGTGTGTCAAAAGCAAGTGCCCCCCGGCCCCGTGTGTCAAAAGCAAGTGCCCCCCGGCCCCGTGTGTCAAAAGTAAGTGCCCCCCGGCCCCGTGTGTCAAAAGTAAGTGCCCCCCGGCCCCATGTGTCAAAAGTAAGTGCCCCCCGGCCCCGTGTGTGAAAAGTAAGTGCCCCCCGGCCCCGTGTGTCAAAAGTAAGTGCCCCCCCGGCCCCGTGTGTGAAAAGTAAGTGCCCCCCGGCCCCGTGTGTGAAAAGTAAGTGCCCTCCGGCCCCGTGTGTGAAAAGTAAGTGCCCTCCGGCCCCGTGTGTGAAAAGTAGGTGCCCCCCGGCCCCGTGTGTGAAAAGTAGGTGCCCCCCGGCCCCGTGTGCGCAAAAGTGCGTGCGCCCCCGGCCCCGGGTGTGCAAAAGTAAGTGCGCCCCCGGTGTGCAAAAGTAATTGCACCCTCGGTGTGCAAAAGTAAGTGCGCCCCCGGTGTGCAAACGTAAGTGTGACCCGGGTGTGCAAAAGTAAGTGCCCCCCGGTCCCGGGTGTGGAAAAGTAAGTGCCCCCCCGGGTCCCGGATGTGAAAAAGTGCCCCCTCGGTCACGGGTGTGGAAAAGTAAGTGCCCCCCCGGTCCCGTGTGTGAAAAGTGCTGCTGTAAAGCTGGCAGCGCTGTTCAAGCACCATGTATTTCCTTCAGGAAATGCCCATCTAGTTTTTGATGAACTGTCAAATTTCTCAATTTCCTTTAGTGCACATGAAAAATTCTGCTGAAATGTACTGGCTGTGTTCTTTGATGGGGATGACTCTTCTTCTATGCGGGAACGCTTTGCACGGTCCTTGTGATCCAAATATTTTTCGAAATTAAATTCTTCATCAGTTGATGAGGGTGAAGATGTGGCAGGACGACCTGTTCCTCCTGACTGTTCTGCAACCCTTTCATCCTTACTGCTATTTCAAACAGAGCTTATTTTCCTTTAGTTAGCTGTTGATCATCTAGAAGAATCCGATGCATTGGGTCTACATAAACAGCTGCCAAAAGAATGTTAGTTTGTAATAGTAGCTCCTCTCTCCGTTTTATTGATGTAGCAATGCCACTTGCAAGTAACCCTCCTCTTTGGGACAGGCGAAACATCAGGTTCTTCCACTCCTTTAAGAAAATACCTGGAGTTAAGTCCTCTGCTTGTAATTTTTTAGTCACTGTAAATGGGTGCTCTAGCAATTTTTCCAGCTCAGTCACCTGATTCCACTGACTTTCATTTAGCGTCAGTTGAGGGTTAGCCATGTCTACAAGAAAGGTTTTCAGTTCAACCAAGCGCTGAATCATTAAGTACTGCCCCATCGTGTGGCTTGATCAATAATTGCCCCTTTTCCAGCACGTCTCTTCAAAATTGAGTCAACTTTAGGGGTTCTGGCAACAGTAGCCAATTTCCTCACCTTGCCAATCAGTGCAGCAGCATGTCCTTCTTGCAGACTGTCTCTTATAGCCAGCTGTAGCGTATGCACAACACAGCGCATGTGATGAATGAAAGAACGTATTGACACAGTTTCAACAAGATCATCTAAACTATCATGTTGCTGTTCATCTGAAGCAACTTCAGTTTGCTCCTCAGTTACAATACTGTGTTCCTCTATTTCAAACATTTCTGTGTCTGTGAAGCCAGAATGTTCTTCAAGCTGCTGGTCACCATCATTACTCTCATTCATTAGCTTAATAGTACTTCTCATATTTGAAGCATTGTCAGTTACGACAGAAAGAACTTGCTCTTTTTTAAGTTCATAGTCTTGCAGAACCTTTTCCACCAAGACCTGGAGAAACTCAATGGTGTGATGAGCTTTGGTGTCTTTTACTGCCAATGTCTTGGTAACTATTTCATTTTTGTCACAAACAAATCGGACATTGATGGCATTGACCTTACGCAGGTGTGTACTCCGGAGGACAGAGAATGAACTTCAATCCAATATTGCGGCCAGCATGCAGCCAGCGGGTAAGGAAAGGGTGAATCAAACACCCGAAAACCCCTCCCATATGACCCAAAACTGGTCCCGCCAAATTCAGGTGACAGTTTCCCTTTAAGCACACCTTCTATAGGGTTTTGATGTCATTAGACAACACCCCTCCTCATTACAGAGATGCAGATCACCTGATTTACTTAATTGGTAGTTGTCTATCAAGCCTGAACAGATTGGAGCAGGATAACATGTATAAAAAGTATCATGTGATCAAAATACAACTTGCCTAATAATTCAGCACACAGTGTAGACTGATGGACCTCGAAAAGTTTGGACGCACATCAAATTTGGATACATCATGCTTTGATTGAATATGTGGATCAAAATTTTGTTGACTGGGTCTGAAAATGGACAACACATCGATGTCATCCGTGTACTATACATTTGAAATGGACTTGTGAATTAAGTCTAAGGTCTGCTACTTGCTCTAGGTCCTGCAATAGTCATAACACAGTATATTAGTATTCTTTTTAAAAGAAAACCTGTTATCAGGATATTAGCCCCAAACTGATGGCATGAATGGAAAGGCTCGTTAATGTTGATTAAATCATAGGTTAGAGGAAACAAAAAAGGTACAGTATGGAAGTTTTTTTAAAATGCTTTTCATCTTGTTTCCTTTATGTACCAGAAAATATATCACCAGATGAAGTATAGCAATGTTTCGGGTGATGTACCCTTTTATCAGGCTCGCTAACAGCTTGCCTCATTGATCATAGAAGAGAAGTACCCTTTTATCAGGCTCGCTAACAGCTTGCCTCATTGATCATAGAAGAGAAATCACACCGATTTCCTCTGCTACCACAGTACATCGTACCACTGGGCTTCTCTTGGTTTATACCGTTTTCATTGATACCTAGACAGTCCAGCTCCCCTTTCATATACTAAAACTACTTAGAGCATTTCTTCCCAATCTACAAGGGATACGATTCACTTATCCTATCTACAGACTCACGAAAGGTTCAATACCCAAAATGTTGCTATACTTTATTTTCTTAAGACGTGAGGTAAGCAAAAAAAAAACAAAATATATAAAGGACATCCCCCTTGTGTGCCTTTGTTGGTGTGTGGTTCCTCTAAATCAGAAATGTCAAACTCAAACACACAGAGGGCCAAAATTAACAGCTTGGACAACGTCGAGGGCCATCCTTGATATTTACTTTAAGAAATATAAGTCTACAGTTGATCAAGTTTTTCCCTTATCAAATATGATGAAACATTTCATATGGAAAACAAACATAAAGGGGGTTGTTCCACAAACAAAGTACATTTTAATTAATAGATCTTAGAATAAAATTAGCACATTATCACAAGTTGAGCATACTGGAATAATGTATGTTATAAGAGCAGTAAATAGCATATGACCCAATAGCCCAATTTAAGTATGTAATAAAAGGACAAAAATTGTAGTTACTTACCGATAACGGTATTTCTCTGATCCCATGATGGCACCACGGAGAGAGGGGTCCGCCCCCAGGGACAGGAAACCTACAGGTGAAAAAGGGCGTACCTCTCTCCCACATCAGTTGGTTTACAGAGCCTTATACAGAACTTCAGCTGCAACTTAATATTTACACAAATTAAGCTTAACAATTTTAACTTAACAGAGGCACCGTGACTAAACTAATTATCAATATTATTATAATGTGCACACCTGTGTGTGAAAAGGGAGGGAATATACGGGTGCCATCATGGGATCAGAGAAATACCGTTATCGGTAAGTAACTACAATTTTCTCTATCCCCATGATGGCACCACGGAGAGATTTACATAGATTTGTAACTTTTTAGGGAGGGACCACTGCCTCTAGAACCCTTCGACCAAAGGTGAGATCAGAGGAGGTCAAGTCTAAGCGGTAGTGTTTGAAAAATGTAGACTGGGAAGACCAAGTGGCCGCTCTACATATCTGTTGTATTGAAGCGCCAGCTCTTTCCGCCCAGGATGATGCTACTGCTCTGGTCGAGTGCGCTTTTATATTCTCCGGGATGGCCGCCCCGCTGGATGAGTAGGATAAGGCGATGGCATCTCTTATCCACCTCGCTAGCGTAGCTTTTGACGCTTTCTGTCCTTTCCGTGGACCCTGGAAGCAGACAAACAGAGCCCTATCCTTCCTGCACTCCCTAGTGGCTGACAAGTATTGGAGTAGGCACCTTCTAACATCAAGGGTATGTAGTGTTTTTTCTCCCTCATTCTTGGGGTTGGGACAGAATGAGGGCAGGGAGATCTCTTGTGTCCTGTGAAATTGTGATGCGATTTTTGGGAGGTAAGCCGGGTCTGTTTTTAGAATGACTCTGTCCTCGAGAATTTGAGTGAAGGGAGGACACGCGGACAATGCTTGTATGTCACTAACACGGCGGGCTGAGGTTAGGGCCACTAGGAGTGTTGTTTTTAAAGATAGAATCTTTAGGGGTGCGTCTGCCAGGGGTTCGAAAGGAGATTTGGTTAGCGCATTTAGAACAAGGTTTAGATCCCATGGAGGGGCATTATGCAAAGAAACAGGTCTTGATCTACCCGAGGCTTTGATGAATCTCACGATCCATCGGTTTCTGGCTAAATCATAATTATACAGCGCCCCCAGGGCTGCTACCTGAACCTTTAGTGTACTTGTAGCTAGACCTTTTTCCAAACCCTTTTGCAGGAACTCAAGAATTTTCCCTATTGGGATTTCCCCCCCTGGGTCAGCCCCCGATACAGACATGAATTTTTTCCACACTTTGCCATATATTTTGGTGGTTACGAGTTTCCTACTCTGTAGCAATGTGGACACCAGGTTGGATGAAAACCCTTTGTTGCTTAATAGCTTCCTTTCAAAAGCCAAGCTGTCATATGTAGGCTTTTTACACTGGGGTGACACACTGGGCCCTGGGACAACAGATTTTTTGTGTCTGGTAGAACCCACGGGCTGTCTATGGACATCTTTCTCAGCCAAGAAAACCATATCCTGCGAGGCCAGAATGGAGCTATTATTATCACTGTTGCCCCCTCCTCCCGAATTTTCCTCAAGACTAGGGGAATGAGGGATATTGGAGGGAACGCGTAGGCGAGACGATAGTTCCAGGGGACTGTAAAAGCGTCCAGAGCTACTGGCCCTCCCCGGGGATCGATTGAGCAGAACTTTCTCACTTTCCGGTTTTGATAGTCCGCGAATAGGTCTATTTCTGGCTCTCCCCAACGCCTCACTATTTGGTTGAACACCGACTGTTTCAGCTCCCACTCCCCCTGTTTCAAGCGGGTTCTGCTGAGGAAGTCTGCGGTCTGGTTTTCTGAACCCTTTATGTAAAGGGCTGTTAGGGACTTCAGATTGTGTTCTGCGATATGAAAGATGGATCGGGTTTCTTCCATCAGTGTTTGCGACCTGGTACCCCCTTGGTGGTTTAGGTATGCCACCACTACCTGATTGTCTGAGAAGACTTTTACGTGGTAGGAGCGGAGCAGTTTTAGGAAGTGTGTTAGGGCGAGTTTTACCGCTAGCAGTTCTTTCATGTTTGATGAGGTTAGCTCTTGATTTTTGCTCCAGTTTCCTTGTGCCACCTGACCGTCTACATGAGCACCCCACCCCCAGGGGCTTGCATCCGTCGTCAGGATTTTTTCTATCGGCAGTGCCCAAGGAACCCCCTTGGTAAAATTTATCGGGTCCGCCCACCACTGTAGGGAGTGTATCGTAGTTGGTGATATACTTAACTGCCCGTCTAAATTTCCTCCCAGACACAGGTTTGAACTTAAAGTCTCCCATTGTAAGTCCCGGGAATGGCACTGTGCCCACTGTACGGCCGGGATACAGGCTGTCATGGAGCCCAGCAGGGACATGGCTTTCCTGAGCGTGGTGACTGGAGATGCTGACAAGTGCACCGCAGCCTGTGTCATTTTTTTGAATCTTCCCCTGAGGAAGATAGCACACTTGTGTGGTTGAGTCGAGGACTATCCCTAAGTACTCCTGTACCTGTGATGGGACCACTTTTGATTTGGTAAGGTTCAACAGCCAACCTAGGCTTGACAGAGAAGTCATAACCAAATCCAACTGTTGTTTGCAGTGATGGAATGATGTCCCTGCTACCAGGAGGTCGTCTAGGTAGGGAACTATCAGGACATTCTGTTCCCGTATATGAGCCATCACTTCCGACATTATTTTCGTGAATACCCGGGGTGCGATAGCTAACCCAAATGGGAGGGCCCGAAACTGATAATGTTTCACCTCCCCCTGGATATTCACTGCTAGCCGGAGGTACTTTTGATGATCCTTGTGGATCGGTACATGATAATATGCATCTCGTAGATCTAGAACAGTCATGAAACACCTGGGAAAGAGTATTTTTACGCAAGATTTTTTTGTCTCCATTTTGAAGTGTGGGATCTCGAGAAAACTGTTTAATTTTTTGAGATTTATTATCGTCCTGTATGATCCGTCTGGCTTCTTTCGGAGGAAGAGGGGAGAGTAGAAGCCCATGCCTCTTTCCTGGTGTGGGACTTCCTGTAAGACTCCCTTCTGAACTAGGCCTAGAATTTCTTCCTGGAGAGCCGACTGTTCTTGAGACTGTCTCTGTGGTGTCACCATGAAGAGGTTGATGGGGGGAATGCGGAACTTTAGCTTGAGTCCTTCTCGTACTATGCCTAGTATCCAGGGACTGCTTGAAATTTTTTCCCAGGCTGGAAGAAACCCGGTCAGTCTCCCGCCAACCTGGGGGACACCTTCATTGAGTTTTTTTATTATCGGGAGTGGGTTTGTTGAATAGAAAACCTCTGGTTTTGTTTCTTTTGTCCTCCCATGTTTCTTTGTTCCCTTTCGGAGGTTTTCTCCGCATGAATTTTTTATTCCGAAAGGAACGTCTGTAAGACTGGTTGGAGAAACCAGGGAAAGATTTTTTCTTGTCCTCGGCTTTCTCGAGGATATCATCTAGCGTTGCGCCGAACAAGAATTCACCCTCACAGGGTATTGAACACAGTCTTGTTTTTGTCTGAAGGTCCCCTGGCCAACATTTTAGCCACAGAGCACGTCTTGCGGCGTTTGAGAAGGCGGCAGCCCTGGCTGCTAGTCTGGCCGAATCTACAGATGCATCCGCCAAAAAAGCTGCTGCACCTTTCATTACGGACACTGATTTTTGAATTGTGTCTCTTGAGACTTTCTCCTTTAATTGGGAATCCAAGTGCTCGAGCCACACCATTAGCGCGCGGGCCGTGCAGGTGGCCGCGACAGCTGGTTTAAGCCCGCCTCCTGCTGCTTCCCAGGAGTTTTTTAGGAAAGTCTCGGCTTTTTTGTCCATCGGGTCTTTTAGGGTACCCATGTCCTCAAAAGGCAGGGCAAACTTTTTTGAGGCCTTTGCTATGGCCACATCTAACTTTGGTGCCTTACTCCAGGATGAGCAGGCTGGGTCATCAAACGGGTACTTCCTTTTGGGGGTCAGGAGAGCTTTTTTGTCTGGCTTTTTCCATTCTCTTTTGATTAGAGAGTGAATTTTCTCATTTACGGGAAATGCTCTTTTCCTTTTTTGTTCCAGACCGCTGAACATTATGTCCTGCGCTGTTCTTTTAGGTCGCTCATCTACTAGCCCCATTGTTGCTCTGACCGCTTTTACCAAAGCGTCTGTTTCCTCGATAGGGAAGCAACTGCGCCCCCCCTCTGAGGATACTGAAGAGGTGTCAGAGGCTGATGAATTATTCGAGTCTGATAACTCGCTTTTCGACTCGTCCGCACTAGACTCAGGGAACTCGGGACTTTTTATATGTTTTTTCTTTGCGGTTTTAATGCCTTTAATGGCACTTTCTACCTGGCTTTTTATCAATGACTTTAATTCTGAGGTAAATGATGGGGTTTCCTCCTGAATCGTCTTTTTTATACAGTCGCTGCATAGTCTCTTCTCCCAGGAGGAAGGCAGCTCGTCTGAACATATGGCACATTCCCTGTGCTTAGTTTTGCCTGTACTTTTTCTCCCCTAGGAAAAAAGAGTAACCCGGTATTAAACTCAGCACTTTCACGTAGATCACTCACCCCCTGTGGATCAGAGATACCGTCTCAGGCCTGGGGACCGTATCCGCTGGAATCGCCGCCGGCCGTGTGGTTTTTGCAGACCCCCGACTGCGTTGAGACTCTGATCGTCCGCTGCTACTGCGCTGTACAGAGGAAGCGTTTCCTTTTCGCTGATGCTGTGAGTGCACACGCCGCTGCACTTCTGTCTGCTCAGGTAATCGCTGGACAGCTTCCTGCATAACCTGCTCCTCATTTTCGCTCATAGTGGCCTCCGCACTGTCTGGTGCACTGGAGTTTGAATTTGCCACACTTTCCGTTTGCTAGGCGCTTCTTTTATTGTATTGTGCCGGCGACACCGGAAGTGACGGTCCGCGCATGCGCCCGCCCAACTTCCGGTTCCAGCCTCACATGAGGGGATGTAAACGCTGGGGCACCGGCGCGCGCGCACTAGCGTTCCGTTGCGCACTAACGTTCAGTTGTCGCCGGTAATGGCGTCGGCGAGCGCGCACTAGCGTTCAGTTGTCGGCGCTTTTGCGGTAATGGCGCCTGCGAGTGCATACCAGCGCTTGCTGTCGGCGCCTGCACCTGACTTGGCGGTGATGGCGCCGGCGTCTCTGCCCACGGGTGTCTCCCCGAACTCAGCTGGGCTTTATGGAAGATAGCCGCCGCTACCTCCATGTTATTTGTAGAGCCCTACGGTGACCGCCGTCACCCGCTCCTTCATCCCCCCTTTTTTTTTTTTTGAGGAAGGCAGACTTGTTCCTTTCACTGCCTTCCCTCCACTCACCCATGAGGCCCGCCGACCTCTGTGGTGGTGCTTCAGGCAAGGGAGAAAAAGAGGGGAAAAAACCGCTTGATCCAGCCGTAACAGGGCGCCCCCTGTTATGAAGTCGACTGTACCAGCTCCTGGAATCCCACGAAGATCCTTCAGGTACGTGTTGTAGGTTCCCCGTCAGGGACAGGAAACCAACTGATGTGGGAGAGAGGTACGCCCTTTTTCACCTGTAGGTTTCCTGTCCCTGGGGGCGGACCCCTCTCTCCGTGGTGCCATCATGGGGATAGAGAAAAAACACTTGAATTAATATAGGTAAAGTATGATGCTAACAAGTGCAAAGCGTGGTGACTTATCACAGTATGATGCCCCATTGGTGATCCCCCCCCCCCCCATAGCGCTCCAAACTGTATGAGCAACCCCCCACTGTGAAATGGGCTTCATACAGTATAATGGGCCCCACACAGTGCTCCATACAGTATAATGGGCCCCACATAGTCCCCAGACAAATATAATCACCTTGAGGGCCAGATTTGGCCCACAGTCAGCGTTTGACGTGTGCAATAAATACAATCGGCTTATGAATGACGCAAAGGGGTCTGCTCAAGAGGAACAAGCACCCATGTCTGCTCTTTATACATACCGTATATACTCGAGTATAAGCCGAGATTTTCAGCCCAAATTTTTGGGCTGAAAGTGCCCCTCTCGGCTTATACTCGAGTCATGATCGGTGGTGGGGTCGGCGGGTGAGCACTGTCACATACTCACCTAGTTCCGGCGTTCCTGGCGCTCCCCCTGCCCGTCACACGGTCTTCGGTACCGCAGCCTCTTCCCCTGAGCGGTCACGTGGGACCGCTCATTAGAGAAATGAATAGGCTGCTCCACCTCCCATAGGGGCGGAGCCGCCTATTCATTTCTCTAATGAAGCGGTGCCGGTGACCGCTGATAGAGAAAGAGGCTGCGGCACCGAAGACCAGCTGTCCGGGGGAAGGAGCGGGACGCCGGGAGCAGGTAAGTATGTCATATTCACCTGTCCTCGTTCCACACGCCGGGCGTCGCGCCATCTTCCCGGCGTCTCTCCACACTGACTGTGCAGGCAGAGGGCGCGATGACGCATATAGTGTGAGCGCCGCCCTCTGCCTGATCAGTCAGTGCGGAGAGACGCCGGGAAGATGGCGCCGAGGAGCTGCAAGCAAGACAGGTGAGTATGTGTTTTATTTTTTTTTATTGCAGCAGCAGCTATGGGGCAATAATGGACGGTGCAGAGCACTATATGGCACAGCTATGGGGCAATGGTGCAGAACACTATATGGCACAGCTATGGGGCAATGGTGCAGAGCACTATATGGCACAGCTATGGGGCAATGGTGCAGAGCACTATATGGCACAGCTATGGGGCAATGGTGCAGAGCACTATATGGCACAGCTATGGGGCAATAATGGTGCAGAGCACTATATGGCACAGCTATGGGGCAACGGTGCAGAGCACTATATGGCACAGCTATGGGGCAACGGTGCAGAGCACTATATGGCACAGCTATGGGGCAATGGTGCAGAGCACTATATGGCACAGCTATGGGGCAACGGTGCAGAGCACTATATGGCACAGCTATGGGGCAACGGTGCAGAGCACTATATGGCACAGCTATGGGGCAACGGTGCAGAGCACTATATGGCACAGCTATGGGGCAATGGTGCAGAGCACTATATGGCACAGCTATGGGGCAATGGTGCAGAGCACTATATGGCACAGCTATCTATGGGGCAACGGTGCAGAGCACTATATGGCACAGCTATCTATGGGGCAACGGTGCAGAGCACTATATGGCAGAGCTATGGGGCAACGGTGCAGAGCACTATATGGCACAGCTATGGGGCAACGGTGCAGAGCACTATATGGCACAGCTATGGGGCAACGGTGCAGAGCACTATATGGCACAGCTATGGGGCAACGGTGCAGAGCACTATATGGCACAGCTATGGGGCAACGGTGCAGAGCACTATATGGCACAGCTATGGGGCAATGGTGCAGAGCATTATATATATGGCACAGCTATGGGGCAACGGTGCAGAGCACTATATGGCACAGCTATGGGGCAATGGTGCAGAGCACTATATGGCACAGCTATGGGGCAACGGTGCAGAGCATTATATATATGGCACAGCTATGGGGCAACGGTGCAGAGCATTGTATATATGGCACAGCTATGGGGCAACGGTGCAGAGCATTGTATATATGGCACAGCTTTATGTGGAGCATCTATGGGGCCATAATGAACGGTGCAGAGCATTATATGTGGCACAGCTTTATGTGGAGCATCTATGGGGCCATAATGAATGGTATGGAGTATCTATTTTTAATTTTGAAATTCACCGGTACCTGCTGCATTTTCCACCCTAGGCTTATACTCGAGTCAATAAGTTTTCCCAGTTTTTTGTGGCAAAATTAGGGGGGTCGGCTTATACTCGGGTCGGCTTATACTCGAGTATATACGGTAATTTAGAAATCAAGCAACCCACCTTCAGTTCATTAATTAATGCTGATTAAATGTTTTCTTTGCTTGTTAAAGTTGGTTTTACAGAAATCCAAAGCTGAAGTTGTATGCTAATAATTTGCAGTGCATTGGGGTTCGCTCCCTATTCCCCAGCCGCTGCCTGCCTCCTGTCTGGCATATCACACAAGAACACAGGCGGAAGTGACACCGAGCACGACTGCAGTGTCCATAAGGAGGTGTACAGGTTGATTGTCGTATCTTGATTGGCAGCACTGAACTCATTCAGTACCTGTGTGCAGATGTTGCAGATGTGCTCCCTGTGTCATTGCGAGACCCTGACTGTGGCTGCCACTGCTTTGTACTTTAGAAAGGAGCCATCGATGAGACGACAACTACACTAACAGTTGCAGAGTGTGCTGTCAGTCAAGGACAGTGCTCAGTATGCAAATTGAGAAGACAACTGCACACAGTCCACTTTAGCCATGCTAGGGGTGCCCTGAAGCCCTTTTATTTGCATACAAAATAAATCTTTTCCCGTCTCCCATGACAGCACACCTGAGAGAGGGGATCCGCCCAGCCAGGACAGGAAACCTACTGAAATAAAAGTGCGGTACCTCTCCCTCGCTTCAGTTGGGTTTCCTGTCCTGATGTGAGCCCTAGTGCTGAAATCACGGTGGTTTTTGACACTCACCCACTCCTGTCCAGGCACTGGAAGAACAGGCAGGGCGCCTGTATGCTGGCCTTCAGGCTGTGGAAGCGCCGTTCCCAGGTCCTGGGGCCTTCGCACACGTGCGGGAGTCGGGTCAGCGCAGTCCAGAGTCCTGTGGCTCTTCTGCGGCTGCCACGCTTCTCTCCCCCCCCCCCCCCCCCTCTGCTGGCCGCCTTCAGCTCTGGGCCTAACTTCCGGGTGCGCGGCAGGCATCGCGCGCAGAGCACGCTGGAAATGGGCGTGCCCGCGTGACATCAGTGCTGCGCGCCGGATCCAAGATGGCGGCGCCCATGGACAGACGCTGGCCGGGTCACAGGGCTTTTTTGACGGTTTCCCGGCAGGCGCAGAAGCAGGGGAGGAGCGATTTGTAAACCGGATGAGGCGGTGAGCAGAGTGGATCACCCTTTAAAAGGTGGTGAGTTCACGGTGGAAGTGCTCACATCTTTAGATCTCCATTATGGAGGATTGCATGGAGCAGCAGCTACAACAGCAGCAGCAAGAGGCCTTACCAGGTCATATGTCTGGTCAACAGCATATTAAGAGGAGAAACGGCAGTCGCCTGGACTGAAGGTCGCAGGACTCCTCAGCTTCTAGGAGGGACGTTGTCCGTACTCCAGATAAGCCTCGAAATCCGGTACCCTTGAGTGTCAGCAGGAGGTGAGTGATCTACGTGAATGTCACACTGGTGGTAATGGGCTACATTTCTCTGCTTACTTGCCAGGCGCCGAGGAAGGCACGTGCCAAGTCCAAGAACAAAGAATGTGCCCTCTGTAAAGCCCCGCTAGCAGTCCAGTGGCAGAAAAGCCTCTGTGTGGACTGTATCCAGAAGACTACTCAGGATGAATCCCCTGGCTTTGCCTCTAGCCTCAGGGCCATGATTAGGGCAGGGTCTTTAAAATCAGTCCTTAAAAAGTAGCAAAAGCCTAGAGACTGTTTAGGATTCTGGCGCTTCTCAGTCTGGCGAGGAACATCAGGAGGAACCTCTGTCTCCCTTTTCATCCTCTTCCATGTCCTCTGGCTCCTCTTCAGATAGCGATGTTGGGGGCCGACCATGCTTTCTGACTGAGAACACAGAAACTGGTGAAATCAGTTAGGGCTACAATGGGCCTTAAGGATGAGAAAGCGTCTAGATCAGTAGAGGACGTTATGTTTGGTGGTTTGTAGGAGAAAAGGAAGCGTACTTTTCCAGTTAAAAGCCCTTATAGAGAAGGAGTGGAAGAAGCCTGAGAAGTCTGGTAGCCTTCCCTCAGCTTCTAAGAGACGGTATCCGTTTGAGGAAAAGGATTCAGAAGTGTGGGATAAAGTCCCTAAGATTGATGGTGCTGTGGCTAGGTCATCTAAAAAGTCATCCCCACCCTTAGAGGACTCGGGCGTCTTAAGAGACCAATTAGACAAAAGCAGATGCATTTTTAAAAACACACCTGGGAGGCGGCCGCAGGAGGTCTAAAACCGGCAATAGCCGGGACGTGTGTTGCCCGCTCCTTTATCGTCTGGCTGCAACAAATAGAGGATCAATTGAAATCTAAGGTGCCAAGAGAAGAGGTCCTAGCCAATATGGCAATGGCACAATGAGCAGCAGCTTTCATAGCAGATTCCTCAGCAGACTCTAAAGGTACCGTCACACTAGGCGATATCGCCAGCAATCCGTGACGTTGCAGCGACCTGGATGGCGAGATCGCTGTATTTGACACGCAGCAGCGATCTGGATCCCGCTGTGAAATTGCTGGTCGCTGCTAGAAGGTCTGCACATTATTTGGTCGCTAGGTCGCCGTGTATCGCCGTGTTTGACAGCAAAAGCGACGATACCAGCGATATTTTACACTGGTAACCAGGGTAAACATCGGGTTACTAAGCGCAGGGCCGCGCTTAGTAACCCGATGTTTACCCTGGTTACCAGCGTAAAAGTTAAAAAAACAAACAGTACATGCTCACCTGCGCGTCCCCCAGCCTCTGCTTCCTGACACTAAAGCGCCGGCCCTAAACTGAAAGTGAAAGCAACAGCGGTGACGTCACCGCTCTGCTGTTAGGGCCGGAGCTCAGTCAGCGTCAGGATGCAGAGGCTGGGGGACGCGCAGGTGAGCATGTACTGTTTGTTTTTTTAACTTTTACGCTGGTAACCAGGGTAAACATCGGTAACCAGGGTAAACATCGGGTTACTAAGCGCGGCCCTGCGCTTAGCAACCCGATGTTTACCCTGGTTACCCGGGGACCTCGGCATCGCTGGTCGCTGGAGAGCGGTCTGTGTGACAGCTCTCCAGCGACCACACAGCGACGCTGCAGCGATCGGCATTGCTGTCGCTATCGCTGCAGCGTCGCTTAATGTGACGGTACCCTAAGACTAGCAGCTAGGGCAGCGGGATTGTCTAATGCAGCGAGACACGCTTTGTGGTTAAAAGGGTTCCCAGGTGACTTGCCCTCGAAAAATAGACTTTGTTCCATCCCGTGTGACGGCAAATTCCTCTTTGGTCAGAAGCTGGAAGACATTTTAGAAAAAGCAGGCGACAAGAAAAAAGGTTTTCCTCGCTTTCCGGTGGATATCAGAAGGCCTTATTTTCGGAGAGGAAAAATTTAATAGAGGTCGTCCCCCGGGAGATAGAAGGAACTGGGAATATAGAGATAGAAAAGGATCTGGGTACAAGTTTAAGGGACCCTCCACACCGGCAAAAAAGCCCTCCCAATGACGCCAAGCCAGAAGTAGTGTGAAGGCTCTCTTTCTTTTTCCGCGCCTGGATAAGTATTTCCCCCAGTCATTGGGCATTGAGTGTAGTCGACGACGGCCTAAAAATAGACTTTATTCATCCACCTCGACAGACTTTTGTGTTGACACCACACAGAAAATTCCCGGAGGAACAGCTAGCTCTGGAAACAGAGGTATTGGGGCTAGTACTGAACGGGTCCTAGTAGAAGTTCCAAGGGAAGAGAAGGGAAAAGGTTTTTATTCCACTCTTTTTGATACGAAAATCAGATGGCTCGCTAAGGACTATTGTCAACTTAAGGAACTCAATCGGTCAGTGATAAATTACTCCTTCAAAATGGAGTCGGTAAACTCAGCAATAAAAATGCTGTTCCCGGACTGTTTCATGGCAGCTATAGACTTAAAGGATGCTTACTATCATGTCCCAATCCATCGGGAAAATCAAAAATTTCTGAGGGTAGCAGTTTGTCCAAGGGCAACTTAAACACTACCAGTATGCTGCCCTCCCGTTTGGTCTATCGATAGCTCCAAGAATATTCACCAAAATAATGTCAGAGGTCATGTCCTTCCTCAGTTCCCGAGACACAGTCGTTGTCCCGTACCTAGACGACTTCCTTGTAATAGGGAGGTCGGTGGAGCACTGTCTTGCACAAATAGAGGAGGTGACTACAACCCTAGCAGTATTAGGTTGGAAAATAAATGTCACCAAGTCGAGATTAACACCAGAGAAAGTTCCTGGGGTTGGTTCTGGATTCCACGCGCCAACTCTGTCTCCTGCCGTAGAGCAAAATATCCAAAATACAAAGACTTGTGGAATTGGCGATACAGCAGCCTGTAATGACACTGAGCAAGGCGATGTCCCTGTTAGGGTCACTAACATCCTGTATACCCGCTGTAAAATGGGCACAGTGTCACCTCAGACAATTACAGTGGGAGGTCCTGTCAACACAAAGATTGTTAAAAGGGCGTTTAGAGGAAAAAGTACACCTTTCAGTAGGCGTCAGAGTCCCTAATCTGGTGGTCTGTAAGGGATCACTTGACCTCAGGGGTTCAGTGGCTAACTCCGATAGAAGACGTGATCACGACGGACGCGAGTGGTACAGGATGGGGTGCACATCTAGGGTCCCTCTCGGTACAGGGGTCCTGGTCCCATACAGAGACACATCAGACATCCAATGTAAAAGTGTTATGGGCTGTAGAAAGGTCAGTAAGACATTTCCTTCCGGGTCGTCATACCAGAATTATGTCCAACAATTATGCAGTGGTAGCCTATGTCAACCACCAGGGGGGAACAAGGTCCCTTTCTCTTATGGGGGCAACATCTGTTCTTCTTCAGTTAGCAGAATCTCACCTATTGTCTCACAGCTCTGCACATAAAGGGGGTGGAAAACACGAAAGCAGACTACCTACTGTAAGTCGCAAAAAGCTAAGACAGGGAGAATGGTCGCTGAATCCCCGGGTATTCCATCAGATAGTACAGTCCTGGGGCAATCCGGTAATAGACTTATTTGCCACTCTTCACAACAGGAAGGTGGAGAGGTTCTGCTCGTTGGACCAGAGAGGGAACCCGTTTGCAGTAGAAGCCCTTCAAATACCGTGGAAATTCAGCCTTGCTTACGTGTTTCCACCAATAGAATTAATTCCGTTAGTAGTGATTAAGATCAGAATGGAGCAGGCAAGAGTGATTCTGTTTGCTCCGTTTTGGCCAAAAAGACCGTGGTTTTCCCTCCTAAGACAATGTCGGTAACCGATCCATGGATTTTACCAGAGGTTCCGGACTTGCTTACCCAGGGACCAGTATGCCACTCTCAAGTGAAGGGCTTCCATCTGGCAGCCTGGAATTTGAGAGGGCATTACTAAGCCAGCAGGGATTTTCACCAGGGCTAGTTTCCACCCTGTTGAAAAGTAGAAAACCGATTACATCAAGAATTTATGGTAGGACATGGAAGCAGTTCCTACAGTTTTTGGGACAACCTTTAGCGGATGAGGCTCCTGTGGGTGCCATTTTAGAGTTTCTAGAAGCAGGCTTACAACTGGGGTTGGCAACCAATACGCTTAAAGTTCAAGTATCGGCGTTAGGAGCTTTATATAATTGTAATTTAGCCTCCAATAAGTGGGTGTCCCGTTTTATTAAATCATGTACTTGGTCTAGACCTGTGGTAATTCAGAAAATTACCCCTTGGGATTTGAATCTGGTTTTAGATGCTCTAACTAGAAGTCCTTTTGAGCCTTTGCAAGAGTTATCAGTAAAATTTCTCACTCTCAAAACAGTGCTACTGGTATCTTTGACATCTGCGAGTTGAGTGAGTTAGGGTACCGTCACACAGTGGCATTTTCATCGCTACGACGGTACGATTCGTGACGTTCCAGCGATATCCATACGATATCGCTGTGTCTGACACGCAGCAGCGATCAGGGACCCTGCTGAGAATCGTACGTCGTAGCAGATCGTTTGGAACTTTCTTTCGTCGCTGGATCTCCCGCTGTCATCACTGGATCGTTGTGTGTGACAGCGATCCAGCGATGCGTTCGCTTGTAACCAGGGTAAACATCGGGTTACTAAGCGCAGGGCCGCGCTTAGTAACCCGATGTTTACCGTGGTTACCAGCGTAAAAGTAAAAAAAAAAAAAAAAACAAAAAAAAACAGTACATACTTACATTCCGGTGTCTGTCCCCCGGCGTTCTGCTTCTCTGCATTGTGAGCGGCGGCCGGAAAGCGAGCACAGCGGTGACGTCTTGACGTCACCGCTGTGCTTTCCGGCTGGCGCAGACACAGTGGAGAGAAGCAGAACGCCGGGGGACAGACACCGGAATGTAAGTATGTACTGTTTTTTTTTTTTTACTTTTACGCTGGTAACCACGATAAACATCGGGTTACTAAGCGCGGCCCTGCGCTTAGTAACCCGATGTTTACCCTGGTTACCCGGGGACCTCGGCATCGTTGGTCGCTGGAGAGCTGACTGTGTGACAGCTCCCCAGCGACCACACAACCACTTACCAACGATCACGGCCAGGTCGTATCGCTGGTCGTGATCGTTGGTAAATCGTTATGTGAGACGGTACCCTTACTTGCAAGCCCTGTCCATTTGTCCGCCATACACACAGATATATGACGACAGGGTGATTCTAAGACCAGATCCGGCTTATCTACCTAAGGTAGTTCTTAAATTTCATAGGAGTCAGGAGATAGTGTTAGGGTACCGTTACACATAACGATTTACCAACGATCACGACCAGCGATACGACCTGGCCGTGATCGTTGGTAAGTCGTTGTGTGGTCGCTGGAGAGCTGTCACACAGACAGCTCTCCAGCGACCAACGATGCCGAAGTCCCCGGGTAACCAGGGTAAACATCAGGTTACTAAGCGCAGGGCCGCGCTTAGTAACCAGATGTTTACCCTGGTTACCATTGTAAATGTAAAAAAAAAAAACAGTACATACTCACCTTCTGATGTCCGTTAGGTCCCTGGCCGTCTGCTTCCCGCACTGACTGAGCGCCGGCCGGCCATAAAGCAAAAGCAGAGCACAGCGGTGACGTCACCGCTGTGCCCTGCTTTCCGGCCGGCACTCACAGTCAGTGCGGGAAGCAGACGGCGAGGGACCTGACGGACACCGGAATCTGAGTATGTACTGTTTGTTTTTCTTTACATTTACGATGGTAACCAGGGTAAACATCGGGTTACTAAGCGCGGCCCTGCGCTTAGTAACCCGATGTTTACCCTGGTTACAAGCGAACGCATCGCTGGATCGGTGTCACACACACCGATCCAGCGATGACAGCGGGAGATCCAGCAACGAAATAAAGTTCCAAACGATCTGCTACGACGTACGATTCTCAGCGGGGTCCCTGATCGCTGCTGCGTGTCAGACACAGCGATATCGTATGGATATCGCTGGAACGTCACGGATCGTACAGTCGTAGCGACAAAAGTGCCACTGTGAGACGGTACCCTTACCCTCATTTTGTGTTAATCCTAGAAATCCAGGAGAAGAAAAGTTTCATACTCTTGACATAAGGAGGTCTATGTTACAGTACATATCCTTGACCAGTCAGTGGAGGAAAGATCAGTCTCTGTTTGTAGCTTTCCAAGGTAGCAGGAAAGGTCATAGGGTGTCCAAAAGTACTATTGCCAGATGGATTAGGGAGGCCATTAGCTTATCCTATGCTGCGTGCGGCGTCCCGATCCCTGAAGGCATCAAGGCTCACTCCACCAGAGCGGTGGCTACTTCCTGGGCTGAGAAAGCAGAGGTATCTATTGATCAGATATTTAAGGCCGCTACCTGGTCCTCACAGTCTACCTTCTTTAAACACTACCGACTGAATCTATCCTCCTCGACTGACCTTACCTTTGGTAGAAGGGTGCTGCAAGCGGTAGTCCCTCCCTAGGTTGTTTCTTTCTCCAAAAATCTCTCAGGTGTGCTGTCATGGGAGACGGGAAAACACCAAGGTTACTTACCGGTAGCCGGTTTTTCCGGAGCCCATGACAGCACCTGTATATTCTCCCCCTTTTTTTCACCCTTTGGTGCACACTTTTAGCTGGCTATTTTGTTATTATAATAATAATGTTGTGATAGATTGCTTGTGAACTAACCAGGGGGGCCTCTCATGCTCTGAAAACCAACTGAAGCGAGGGAGAGGTACCGCCCTTTTATTTCAGTAGGTTTCCTGTCCTGGGTGGGCGGATCCCCTCTCTCAGGTGTGCTGTCATGGGCTCCGGAAAAAACGACTACCGGTAAGTAACCTTGGTGTTTTCCTATGCCAAATCACTAAAAGCAGAACTACAGGTATGATATAGAGGCTGTTTCATATACATGTCATACACATTGTTTTTCAATGGCTTCTAAGCACAAAATGGATATCTCTGCATATTTGTGGTTCTGGAGTCCCAAAGGTATTGCATTACACTATGTTGTATTCACACCAGCTTTATTAATAAAAAAAAAACAAAAAAAAAAAGACAGAAAATGTACAGATACAAATCAAATAAGTTGAGTAAGTGACAAACATAAAAAGGGCCGCACTGAATGTCATCTGTCTGGGTTCCATTAGTTGTCACATTTTAAGAGAGGAAGGAAAAAAAAATCATCTGTCAGAACTTTTCTATTTCCAAACAGACCTGAATACAGTCTTAGGACTCATTCACAATCAAAAAGCTAAGTATTGTACACCGGATTATATTTTGAAATCATCATTTACTTCACAAACAATATTAGCTACGGTTTTTGCTGACACCGAGGTCCCGTGTCAGCAGGATCTCACGAGCATTTCTAAGTCTTATTGTGTAACACGCTGTGCACCAGTAGTCACTTCTACGTGCAATGCAGATCAATTGAATAAAACCTAGAACTTGGCATTTCTGACTTGTGATTATAAGTCTATGTGCACACGTTGTGGATTTGCCTGTGGAATTTTCTGTGCAGATTCTGCATCTCTTGGCAGAAAACGCAGGTCAAAATCTGCGCTTTTTTTGAGGATTTTGTGCGTTTTTGTTGCGGATTTCATGCGTTTTACCCCTGCAGATTTCTTTATGGAATGGGTGCAGAAACGCTGCAGATCCGCACAAAGAATTGACATGGTCCTTTTAATCCGCTGCGCTTTCCGTGCGGAATTTTCTGCACCACTAGCACAGCATTTTTTTTCCATTGATTTACATTGTACTGTAAATCACTTGCGGATCTGCAGCATTTCTGCAAGGGAAAAAACGTTGCGGATCCGCAGGAAATCTGCAACGTGTGCACATACCCTAACCGGCTCACTGAAGAGGAAAAAAAAATAACAAAAGCACTTAAAAGTTTCTGAAGACAAAGTTTATTTTATACATAAACAAAAAAAAAATCCACCTTTTCAGATTAACGGCATCATGTAATAATTTGCATTAAATTTACGAGGACCAATCACCATCCCCGTAATGTCAATTATAGTAAAATATCAATTGTATTCCAAATGACACAAACCACAATATAATGCCATGTCTATACCAAGTACCCCAGTTTGTCGCATGACTTCTTGCCAGCATGACTGTCAGCCATACAACAGCAGCTACTAGATGTTGATTACCCTGCACACTGAGGGTATGTGCACACGTATAATGGTCCACTGCGGATTTTTCCGCAGTGGATTTGATAAATCTGCAGAGCAAAAACGCTGCGTTTTTGCAGCAGATTTACCGTGGTTATTCTGCGGATTTCACTGAGGTTTTTCAACTGCGGATTTCTATAGGAGCAGCTGTGAAACCGCTGCGGAATCCGCAGAAAAGTGACATGCTGCGGAATGTAAACCGCTGCGTTTCCGCGCGTTTTTTTCCGCAGCATGTGCACAGTGTTTTTTGTTTCCCATAGGTTTACATTGTAATGTAAACTCATGGGAAACTGCTGCAGACCCTCAGCTGCGGAAACGCTGTGGATCTGCAGCAAACTCCGCAGCGTGTGAACATAGCCTAAGGCTGTGCGCACACATTGCGGATCTGCAGCTGTTTTCCATGCATTGCACCATATAAACGTGTGGAAAACGTGTGCAGTACCATGTAAACATATGGAAAAGAAAATCCGCAGTGCACATGCTGCGGAAAAAAACGTGCGGAAACGCAGCGGTCTTTTTTCTGCAGCATTACAATTCTTTGTGTGGATTCCGCAGCGGTTTACACCTGCTCCTCAATAGGAATCAGCACATAAACCGCGGGTAATCAGCAGCGTGGTTTACCTGCAGATTTTGCAAAAAACAGTGCAGAAAAATCCGCACACCAATCCACAACGTGTGCACATAGCCTCAGCCCTGTAAGCAGTGAAGTTTTTTATAGCAACCTATTGAATTCCAGCTTCCACTTCACCACTGACATGTAGAAAAAGTAAGAAATGCCAAAAATCAGACAACTCTCGTAGGCTAGGTTCACATTGCGTTAATGTGTGCACGCTAATGGACAGCGTTGCACGGCGAAAATGTCGCAATTAACGCCGTGCAACGGGTCCGTTAGCGCACCCATTGACAGCAATGTAAATTTCGCCTGTAGCGCATCGCTAGCGCGTGCCTTTTTCGTCTCGCGCTAGCGATGTGCCGTTCTTTTGTGACGCGCCGCGGACGCTGCTTGCAGCGTCTGCGGCGCGCCCGAGGTCCGTTCCCCGCTTTCGCAGAGCGGGGATCTGCGAGAGCGGGGACGTTAACGCGACCCCTAAACGCGGCCCCGAAAAAAACATTGCGTTAGCGCAATCCGCTAGCGCTAAACGGATTGCCCTAACACAATGTGAACCTAGCCTTATCCCAGACTGGCTGCTGTCAAGGACACCTGAGCAGCAGGTATTTGGCAGGGGATGGTAATAGCAAAAAAGGTTTTTTAAAAAGAGGTTATACCGTAGTGTTCAATACAATAGCAGTCCAATATGACTAACCAGATTAACCATTTTTGGTATACATACATTACCACATGTCAAACAGTTTAGCAATGATTTTAAGAAAACCAACAGACTAGGCATTCATGGTCTGCAGGTTTTTGAGTTAGTGTATTAGAATAATTAATTGAAAGGGTGCTTTCAAAATAATATCAGAGTGGAGTTCAATTAATGAGGTCAATCATTCTGTGAACAAGGGTCATTCCATGTCAAGTGAATCAATGATTTTTACCACTATATTTTTAATTCTTTTGAGATTTTGTTATTTGGTAATAGTGTGTCAGAGAATGCAAAATGTGAAGGAAAAAAAATTGTAGTTTTTTTTTATTTTTTTTATTGATTTTCAAAGTTCGGAAAAAGTGCGAATTTCGGTGTTGCCTGCCTTTACATTTCTCCCCATAACTCAGGCTAGAAAAGAGATAGAGAAACAAAATAAACACCAATCTACTCAGAACAGTACAGGCTTTCACCAGATATGTCACAAGAGTATCTTTAACCCCTTAATGACAGCCAATACGTCTTTTAACTGACCTGAGATATAAGAGAACAGTCTCCCCATACAGGTGACAATCCAGCAGCTGTTGACTGTGCACTACAGCTGACAATTTGCTGTATCAGCCACGATCAGTGTTTGCACCGTCCAAATCTGTTTAACCCCTTAGATGCTGCTGTCAATAATGACTACATCACTATAAATGGTTAACAGAGTGTGGGGGCTTCCTCTTTATCCAAACTGGTGCCCTCAGATCATTATTTTGTGGTCCTGATGTTTGCGATGGCAATTCACAACCAAATAGCGGCCTTACAGTCTGACGGCTCTAGTAATCTGTTCAGAAGTTACCGACATTTAGGTGGTAAAAATGCACATTTTCATTTGTGTCATACCACTTTGCATTAATTCCTGTGAAGCACCTGAAGGGTTAATAAACTACCTGACAGCAGTTTTCAATATGTCTAGGGGTGCTGTTTTTAAAATGGTATCACGTTTGGGGGTTTCCCAATATATGGGACCCCTAAAGTCACTTCAAACATGTTTAAGTCCCTAAAAAAATAAATTTTGTATATTTATTTGAAAAAATTTAAAATTGCTGCTACATTTTTAAACCTCCTAAAATGCTAACAAAATAAAATAACATTTTACAAATAGTGCTGATGTAAAGCCGACATGTGGGAAATGTTGTTTATTAATGGTTTGCTGTGGTATGACCATCTGGATTAAAGGGATAATCATTCAAATTTAGGAAATTGCTAATTTTTTAACATTTTTCTCAAATATTTGATATTTTTTATAAATAAACACAAAACATATCGACCTAAATTTATCATTATCATAAAGTATAATGTGTCACGAAAAAACAATCCCAAAATCACTGGGATTTGTTGAAGCGTTGCAGAGTTATTACCACATAAAGTGACACTGGTCAGATTTAAAAAATGTGGCTCCGTCACTAAGGGGTTAATAATAATTTACCTATGCGAACACAAGCGCAAAACTTTAAAACGCATTTCCGAAAAAGACGTTTAATTTAAAAATTTCAAAAACTGCACATGTGCCTGCTATGCTCCTATTCACATCTGTACCAAAATACAAGATGGGATCATGATGGAATCATATTTTAAAAAATAAAACTATTACAGTGTCAGTTCAAAAATCTTGATTTCAGATCTGCTCAGCTTGTGGTCTAACAGTGTGGGGTCTAGATTTACCAAATAATCCATGATTGTTAGATATTACTGTATTATTTTATTATGTTACCACATACAAGCAGGAGAGGACAGAGGAGAAACTTTGTTAGGGCTGAGGATGACCAGAGGTAGACGGTGACTGCAGAGCAGATGACAGGCCGGCAGCTCGGGCCTCCACAGACCGTATTCACACCAAATCTTATCACCCAGGCAGCTCCTCAAATGGAGGGAGAAAAATACTCAACATGCAGTTCATGTATTGTACAAACCAGGACTACGAGGAGGAGGAGGAGGAGAGTTTGTTATAACATCAGTTACAGGAAGCAGAACCCATCACAGGGACTCAGCAATATCACACTGTCATCCCATGTAGTGGAAATAAAGACAGTGACGTCCATGAAGTGGTAGAAGGAGGCACAAGATCGGCAATGGATGACAACTGGCTATGTGGCCTGTGAATATGATCGGCGCTGGCGGCTACTGGACTCTCCAAAGATTGTGAAAATGAAGACGTAGAAGTGACTTTTCTGCAACTTCTGGTCCAGCGCCGTCCTTTGTGTATCCAAGAAAATCAGACATTGTAAAAGTGAACAAAAATCAGATATAACTCAGGTGGAGCCGAGCACCATGACAGGCCGCACATAGGCTACGTTCACATTTGCGTTGCGTCGGGCGCAGGTTCGGCGACGCATAGCGGCGCATGCGCCCCTATATTTAACATGGGGGCGCATGGACATGCATTGTCTTGCGTTTTGTGACGCATGCGTCTTTTATGGCGCAAGCATCAGAGCGCACAGGACGAAGCATGTTGCATTTTTTGTGCGCCGAAAATCATGCCAAAATTGGACGCATGCGTCACAAACAGCTGCGTTTTGCATGCGTTGTGTCGCCGACGCAGCACCGCACAATGCAAATGTGAACGTAGCCATACTCTGACACAGAAGGAAATGGCCACTGCTAGTGAGCGCTTATGGACAAGATGACACTTCACCCACTAGAAGGGACACATTGATGATAACAGGCCAGTGTAAAAACCTACTACTAATTGTTTGATTAGTTCATATTTTATAGTACGAGGATTTAACTACTGGACTGTTCTTCTTAAACACTTCAGAAATGACATGTTTAGTGATATAGTAGAAAAAAAATTGTTCCATGTATAAATAGGTGGTAAAAATATTGGTTCTTTTAATCTTGTTTTTAACATAAAATTAGGATCAGACTGTATTTAGAAAACCACACTTGAGGATGTGATCACCTTTTATCTTTTGGCTTGTTCAATGAATTCAGGTTGAAAATGCTGAGCAATTTGTTATGCTGATTAAGATGTATTTATTCTGGCACTTCGGTATTTGTTTTGTGTTTCTTTATTGTTACATATAAATGTTGAATGCAGTAAGTTGTAATTTGAAAAGAAAAAAGGAAGAAACTCACAAACATAAAATCAGATGATTCAAGGCTTAAAAAAAAAAATACAAATGTGATAGACCCAAGTTGAATCCCTGTACAAATATAAACAAGGACACAAGTAACACACATGCATGTTTTCACAATTTTAAAACTTACTTTTTTTCAGAATTGCGCCTCCAAATTTTTTAATTTGATTTATCCAAAACAAAATATAAAGAAACATAGTCTTGTGACATATCAAATGAAAGCCAGTACCGTTCTGAGAAAAATGATGCCTCTCCCACCTCTATATCTTAATTCTAGCCCGAGATATGATAAAAAATGTAAAGCCATACCAGGCCAAAATCCATGCGTTTTCAAAACTTTAAAAATCTGTAAAAAATTAACTGATGAAGAAAAAAATTCTAAACTTTTAATTTGTAATTAACTAAAGATGTACTTCATAAAAACAAAAAATAAAAAAAATCTAAAGACGTAAGGTAAAAAAAAATATTCATATTTGGATCACTTGATATGGAATGACCCACAAACAGGTGTGAATCAGGTGGCCCTTATTTAACCCCTTTCCGACATTAGGCATAATAGTAAAATTGACGGACTCCCTATGTCCCCTCAGCGCTGGAGCCCGCACCTTACCGGGCACATGGCAGCTGACGTGAACTCAACAGCCGTGGGTGGAATCGCGATCCACCCATGGCTGTCAACTAGTTAAATGCCGCTGTCAATCTGACAGCGGCATTTAACTCGCACTTACAGGAAGCGCGTTGCTAATCCCACACATCGGTGACCCCATCACATGATCGTGGGTCACTGATGGGTCGGCATGACAACCAGAGGTCTGTAGCAGACCTCTATGGTTGTTACTGCCAGATTGCTATGTGCATCACCCATGGTCGGCGCTCATAGCCTGTGTGTAGTACTGCAGCTTCTAGTCCCATGGAGACTATTGGAGAATGCAAAAAGTAAATAAAAAGTCTTCAGAATATTTTATAAAGAAAAAATAATATTATATATATATATATATATATATATATATATATATATATATATATATATATATATATATATATATATATATATATATATATATATATATATATATATATATATTAGTGATGAGCGAATATACTCGTTACTCGAGATTTCTCGGTGTCCTCAGAGTATTTTTTAGTGCTCGGAAATTTAGTTTTTATTGCCGCAGCTGAATGATTAAGGCTATGTGCACACGTTCAGGATTTATTGCAGAAATTTCCTGAGAAAAACCTGAAATTTTCTCCAGGAAATCTGCATGCGTTTTTTGCGCGTTTTTGGTGCGTTTTTTATGGACATTTCCCAATGCATTATATAGTGGGAAATCCGCAAAAAAACCCCGCAAAATTAATGAACATGCTGCGTTTTTTACCGCAATGCATTTTTTTCGCGGAAAAAACGCATCATGTGCACAAAAATAGCGGAATTCATTCTAAATGATGGGATGCTTAATGTATGCTTTTTTTGTGGTTTTATAGCGTTTTTATAGCGATGTAAATCATTCAGCTGCGGCGATGAAAACTAAATCTCCGAGCACTAAAAAATACTCGGAAGGACACCCGAGCGTGCTCGGGAAATCTCGAGCCACGAATATATTCACTCATCACTAGTAAAAGCTCAAATCACACCCCCCTTCCCCCCCATTCAAAATAAGACAGACTAAAGCCTACGCAAGATTGATTGACATGCTGCGGTCTGGAAAGGGGCGATACGCAGGAGACTGGACGCATAGTGGATGGACGGGTTTTTTATGATGTCACAACAGGCCGCTAAGGGTTTGACGCTGCATAGATATGCAGCGTCAAACCCTTGGCAGTTCCTGATCGTGGGCACATACCCTGAGAATCACCAATCATGCTCCCTTTGTTTTAGTGGAAATTAGCATACAAATCTGGCAAATAAATATCACAAAGGAGAAATAAAAGAAAAAAATATACATTTTATTCAAATCTTCATACTCTTCATAAAGATATGGGCTGTTAAAGAAGTGTTCAAGTTTGAAAGTTAGCTCCTATTGAAAAGATAGGGGATTAACTTTTAGGGTATGTGCACACGTTGCGGATTTGGACCTGCGGACCCGCAGCAGTTTTCCATGCGTCGTACAGTACCTTGTAAGCATATGGAAAACCAAATCCGCAGTGCACATGCTGCGGAAAATTCTGTGCAGAAACAGATTTATTTTCCGCAGCATGTCAATTCTTTGCGCGGATTCTGCAGCGTTTTACACCTATTCCATAATAGGAATCCACAGGTGTAAAAACGCAGGCGAATTCCGCGGGGAAAAAATCCACAATGAAATCCGCAAAGTGTGTACATAGCCTTAGGCTATGTGCACACGTTGCAGATTTAGATGCGGATCCACAGCATTTTTGGTCGCACGGATTCACATCAAATCCGCAGTGTAGTGCACAGCCAATGTTAATCTATCGTAAATGGGGATTTGTTGTGCACATGCTGCGTAAAAATCCGCTCAGATTTGCAGCATTTTTTTTCCCCACAGCTTGTCAATTCTTTTTGCGGATCTGCAACGTTTCTGCACCCATTGACTTCCACCGAGTCAGGCCATTCCACAGCAAAACCGCAGATGTAAAAAAAGTCTGCGGATTTACTGCGGTTGTGGGTGCGAGAAATGCTGCAGATCGGAGGGAGGGAAGTGTGAGGGCGGAGCTAAGTGCGCGTCTGTGTGTGGCGGTGTCTGCGTGCGGGGCTGTGTGTAGGCAGGCATCGTCCGATGGGACTACTGATCCCATCCAGCTATGCCTACTACAGTGACACCATTAGCCAATGAATATATATATATATATATATATATATATATATATATATATATATATATATATATATATATATATATATATATATATATATTTTTTTTTTTTTTTTTTTTTTTTTTTCATACATACATATACACACATACAATACAATATATTCCCTGTGTCTGACGTAATCCAATTAATAACGATTATCCAGAGGCTCCAGTGATCAATGACGGAGATAATCCTCCACACTATCACTCCACCGCCGACAGGTCACTTGCGTTCACCTGTCACTTGCGGCACTACAGTGTGAGAATTTTCTCACAGCTGAAGTGCTGTAAAGTGAACTCCGATGACACTGCGGGAGGGTTATCTCCGGTAAGTGTGTCATCGGACGCCCTATAGAGCAGTCACATCTGCTGATGTGACCACTCTAAAGGGAAGATCTTCGTGGGACACTCGTTATTAAAGAGGGACTGCATCGGACCAGGGAGTATTTGTGTTTGTTTTTTTGCATGTGATCGATGGCTTCGATTGGATTACACGTGGAATAAAAATGATGAAAAAAGGTGTAGTGTTCTATTTCATTAAAATACTTTTTTCTGTGTCTTTTTTAACCCATTAATAACTATAGGATTAAAAATGGATAGGCGTCTTATTGACACCTCTCCATTATTAACCAGGCTTAATGTCACCTTACAATCAACAGTGACATTAACCCCTTACTACCCCATATGCCACCGCTACAGGGCAGTGGGAAGAGAGAGTCTAAGTGCCAGAATTGGCGCATCGTACAGATGCGCCTTTTCTGAGGCGGCTGGGTGCTGGTATTTTTAGCTTGGGGGGGGGGCGCAATATTCATGGCCCCTTTCTAGGCTATGAATATCAGCCCGCAGCTGTCTGCGTAGCCTTTCTGGCTATAAATTATAGGGGGACCCCACATCATTTTTTTGGGAGGGGTCCCCCTATTTTAATAGCCAGTAAAGGCTAATTATACAGCTGCGGGCTGAGATTCATAGCTTGTGAAGCTCCATGTTTATTAACCCCTTCCCGGCTTTTCCTCTCTGGCACAGAAAATAGCGCAAGGGTCCACGCCATTTTTTTTTCTTTTAATTAAAGATATTGCGTGCAGTGTGTGTGTGTGTGTGTGTGTGTGTGTGTGTGTGTGTGTGTGTGTGTCTAACTATGTACCATTTCGTCCGTCTGCCTGTCTAAACGCTATTCTTCCATGGAGTATGTAAAATAAGAGGTTTGACAAAAATGACATCCCAATTCTTTTTTTGTTTTTTTAATAGATCTTTATTTAGGTTACAAAAACACAAACAAATCAGCACCAAAAACGCGCTGATTTTTAACTGCGTTTTCTGCAAAGTGGTGCAGATTCTGTGCAGAAAATTCTGCAGGCAAAGCTGCAACGTGTGCACATACCCTTAGATCGCTGGGGGCCCGATCATCGCAGTCCCCACAATCCCAAAAATCAGAACTCTGGGGAGCCCAGGCTGAACGAAGCAAAGATTGATCACACGCACTGCCTATCTATTCATTCCAAGGGTCGGCCAAAAGCTGCACTCACCAATCTCCATTAAAAATGAATGGAACGATAAAGCACACAATCGACCTCGAATCCAACCAGCGCTCTTCAAAGCCCTGGTACTTGGTATTAGTGGGGGCCTCAGTCGAACCCCCAGAGATAGGAAAGTTACGTGGTGATATGGGATAATATTTAAACAGAACAACACATCTTAAAACATGTAAAAGCTGGTGAAAAGTCCCCTTTCAAAAAGGTGAACTGTCTAAAGACTCAACCCTCCTAAGCAAATCATCCAATTAACCCCATCAAGTGCGGGTAATTTTCCTTTTTTAGCTCCTTTTACTCCCAAAGCCATAAACTCTTATTTTCCATCATTATGGCCTTTGTGAGCGGCTTGTCTTTTGCGAGACAAATTTTACTTTTGAGCGACACCATTGGTTTTACAATTTAATGTACTGGAAAACTATTAAGTTCCAAGTGCGGATTTTTATTTTTATTTTTTTCATATGTTGGGTGATCAGCGACATGCTTAGGCCCCATTCAGATGTCCGTGAACCGCGTTTACATGCCACCAATTATTTTCGTAGTTATAACATAACTGTTCGAATTCTTCCAGAAAGCTTCTCACAGTAAATACAGTTGAAGCTGGGCAAATGTCAAGTACACCAACAGTTTACCCAAATAGACTGCACAAGATGACCTTCCTAAAGCCTCCTTTCCCTAGAAATCAAGAGACTACACCCAAAAGGATCAGCAGACAGACGAAAAAGCTAGATGAGTAAAGCCGCTAGAGAGCCAGCCAATGATACGGAGATGAAAGATTGGCAGGTATGTGGTAATTTTTTTTTTCTTAGAGCACACTCTGGCTCCCTGTAAAAAGAAAAAGACAAACAAAAAATATACTGTGCTCACTAGTCGCCACGATAGGCAGTCAGCTATGAATTTAAGTGATGGAATCATGTGGTTCAGTTCCAGTAGTGCCAGGTGGAGTGGGGCACCCTTTGATGATCACAGATGCCGGGGCAATGAGGGAACTATTTAAGGGCTGTATGTCCTAGGTACTGGTAAGATATCCCAAATCTTCGCCTTACAAGGCTGCCGGCAGTACATGCCGGGCTATTGAGGACACGCCGGGCTATTGAGAACATGAGACATTTTTTGGCTTTCAGAAAATACCCCCTGATGAACCCACCACACGGAGGGAGAAACGCGTTGGGGTGACAAAATAACCCTAGGGGCATTAACTAGTTCTACACTAGGGGACCGCCCTCGTTAGGGCGGCAGCCATGCAGGGAACAACTGAGTGGTTATGATAAAATATACTGGTGCACGTATAGTGGACATTTGATTTCTTGAAATCCCATCCACTATGCTGTAACATCTGGACGCTGCAGGTTGGACGCTGCACAAGTATGCAGCGTCAAACCTGTAGTTTACAGATCGCGTGCACATACCCTTAGAGAAGCTTTGTGATCATGTAAGGGTCATCGAGAAGGGGGGGGGGGGGGAATCTATAGAAAATAATTTTGGGGGAAAAAAAAGTTGCCAAACATTTGGTGTTAATAAAAAGAAAATTTTTAGCTAAGCAAGACAATTTTATGACGACGAGCAGCCCCCTCCACCATCGCCCCCACCCCATGATGTTGTCTACTTAGGATTGGGCATCATGTAGAGGGGAAAAGGAAACGCCTTCAGCAAAGAATATCTGCTAAAGCCCTTAGCTATAGCAGAAATTTGCATTTTAGCGGCCATAAACTTTACAAGGTAATATCTTTGCAATTGAGAGATGAATAATAAATATTTTATCCAGCTCGGCAGCCACTAGTCCATGATGTGCCCAGTTTAACATGTTAAAACAGGTGAAAGATCAGAGAAAAGTTTAAGTTATTTACTAATAATCTACTATATAATTGTCTAAGGGTCACTTCCGTCTTTCTGTCTGTCTTTCTGTCTGTCACGGATATTCATTGGTCGCGGCCTCTGACTGTCATGGAATCCAAGTCGCTGATTGGGCTCACCAGCTGCCTGTCATGGCTGCCGCGACCAATCAGCAACGGCCACAGTCCGATTAGTCCCTCACTACTCCCCTGCAGTCAGTGCCTGGCGCCAGCTCCATACTCCCCGCAGTCACCGCTCACACAGGGTTAATGCCAGCGGTAACGGAAAGCATTATGCCGCGGGTAAAGCACTCCGTAACCGCCGCTATTAACCCTGTGTGACCAAGTTTTTACTATTGATGCTGCCTATGCGGCGTCAATAGTAAAAAGATCTAATGTTAAAAATAATAATAATAATAAAAAAAAATCATTATATACTCACCTTCCGCTGCCTTTCCCGCTCCTCGCCACGCTCCGGTGACCGCTCCATGCAAGCGGCAGGTTCCGGTGCTAAGGATCGTATGCGACAAGGACCTGCCGTGACGTCACGGTCATGTGACTGCGACGTCATCACAGGTCCTGCGCGAGAAGGACCTGCCATGACGTCACGGTCATGTGACCGCGACGTCATCACACCCTGGGACCAGAAGCTGCCGTGTGCACCGCGCACAGGCGACAGAACTACAAGGGGCCCTCGGATCGGAAGGTGAGTATGTTTATTTTTTAACCTGTGACATACGTGGCTGGGCAATATACTACGTGGGCTGGGCAATATACTACGTGGGCTGGGCAATATACTACGTGGGCTGGGCAAAATAATGGAAACACCTAAAGTTTTGGCATCATAATCTTCGAACATGTGATAAACATGCAAACCGTGACATATGGTAATGTTTTGTAGTTGATTATTTGTGCTATGTGATGTGTATGTAAATTAACTGTTTGTTTTGCATAATTGTAAGAACATTGATGAGAACCTGATACCAATGGCAGACCTCTCGGATTTTCTAAGAGGCCAAATTGTTGTTGCTCGTATGGCAGGAGCTAGTGTAACAAAGTGCCCGAATGCTTGGCGTGTCAAGAGGTACTGTCTCCAAAGTAATGACTGCGTTTGAAAGCGAAGGAAAAAATTCCGTAGCAAAGCACAGGTCTGGCTGAAAGTCTAAGTTGACTGAGAGAGACCGTCGGACTCTAAAGCGAATTGTGAGAGAGGATCGCAAGACCACGGCTCCGAAAATCACTGCTGAGCTCAATGAACACCTACAGAACCCAGTTTCCGCGAAAACTGTTCGTCAAGAGCTGCACAAATCTGGATTCCACGGAAGAGCTGCAATTAGAAAACTGCTGCTCTAAATGACAAATGTTTCCAAGCGTTTAGAGTGGTGTAGAAACTTCCAGAATTGGTCCCTCGAGCAGTGGAAACATGTGATATTCTCAGACGAATCATCGTTTACCCTATTTCCAACCTCCGGCCGAGTGTACGCTTGGAGACAGCCGAAAGAAGCATTCCATCCAGACTTCCTTCTCCCAACCGTAAAACATGGCGGAGGTTCTGTGATGATCTGGGGTGCTATTTCATGGAGATAAGCCGGGCCAAAGATATCCCTTCATGGAAGAATTAACAGCCGAGATTATTTAGGCATTTTGGGCGACCAAGTGCATCCAATGGTTTAAGCACTGCTCCCGGAGGGGAACGCCATCTTTCAGGATGATAATGCACCAATTCATACAGCTAGAATCGTTAAAGCATGTCACGAGGAACATTCTAATTAAGTTGAACATCTCATCTGGACCCCACAATCCCCAGACCTCAACATTATTGAGCATTTATGGTCGATTTTAAAGATTCAAGTTAGACATCGATTTCCGCCGCCATCGTCGCTCAAAGAACTGGAGGGTGTTTTAACTGCAGAATGGGCTAAATTTCCTTTGGAAACAATTCACACCTTGTATAAATCCATACCTCAGAGAATTGAGGCTGTAATCGCCACAAAAGATGGACCTACACCATATTAAACTTACTTTTGTTGATGTTTCCAGGTGTTCCATTATTTTGTCCAACCCCTGTACTACGTGGACATGCATATTCTAGAATACCCGATGCGTTAGAATCGGGCCACCATCTAGTAAGATGTATTCCATCTTCCCAATAGCCATGGCTTGAAGGGCCATGTCTGAATGAAGCCTCCACTCCATTCTTTGTGGAGTTGGCATGATCGCCAAGCGACCTCACAGAAAATGAATGGAACGGAATTACACATGCTCAAATTGGATAGGCCCCGTTTTCAGATTGGTGGGAGAACCAGCAGTTTCAGCCAAAGTAATCAGGAAGTTATTAAATAGAACCAGACACCCCCAAAATCGAGGGTGAGCCAAGCCCACCGGCATCAGGGGCTTATCTACAGCATTCTGTAATGCTGTGGATAAGCCCCCGATGTATCCTGAAAGATGAGAAAAAGAGGTTAGATTATTTTCACCCAGGGGCGGTCTGATGGGCATCGTGGTCAGGGGCCTCCCATCTTCTTACGATGACGTCCTCTTCTTGTCTTCACGCTCCGGCGTACTTTGTCTACCCTGTTGAGGGCAGAGCAAAGTACTGCAGTGCGCAGGCGCCGGGAAAGGTGAGAGAGGCCCAACGCCTGCGCACTGCAGTACTTGCTCTGCCCTCAACATGGCAGACAAAGTACGCCTGCGCTGGAGCCGCAGCGTGAAGACAAGAGGAGGACGTCATCCTATGAAGATGGGAGGCCCCAAACCGGACACCCATCGGATCGGACCGCCCGCGTGAGTATAATCTAACCTCTCTCATCTTTCAGGATACATTGGGGGCTTATCTACAGCATTACAGAATGCTGTAGATAAGCCCCTGATGCCGGTGGGCTTAGCTCACCTTCGATTTTGGGGGTGACAGGTTCCCTTTAACCTCTTCAAAACTTACAAATACTAGAATATGCATTAGATAATATTTTGGCGAAAAAACGGCAACTGTTGACTACACATCTAGAAATAAACTGAATTCAAAAAGAAAATTTTTTTTAGCCCCACGCATTTTACTATTATTGGACTATATCAAACGCTGTAGTTGAACATCAGTTAGTTGGAAAGAGTAAATGGATCAGTACATGTGGTGTATATGGATGCAGATGTCACCAGATCAGCTCCCATCACATGACTTGACAACCAGTGTACCAAGAGTCACGCTCTTCAGCCTCCCAGCTGTTACATAAGGTATGCTTGGATGGAGCTGGGCCTGCTGGAAGCAAACAACACAGAAAACCGGGATAAATACTAAGAAAGCCAAAAACCTTTATGAAAACTTGCATAATTGCATATTTCACGGATAAGTTCATTCCTCAACCAAGAATCTGCAAAAACCCTAGTCCATGCCCTCATCATCTCTCGCCTTGACTACTGCAACCTCCTGCTCTGTGGCCTCCCCTCTAAAGGTACCTTCACACGAAGCGACGCTGCAGCGATAGCGACAACGATGTCGATCGCTGCAGCGTCGCTGTTTGGTCGCTGGAGAGCTGTCACACAGACCGCTCTCCAGCGATCAACTATGCCGAGGTCCCCTGGTAACCAGGGTAAACATCGGGTAACTAAGCGCAGGGCCGCGCTTAGTAACCCGATGTTTACCCTGGTTACCAGCGTAAAATCTAAAAAAAACAAACAGCACATACTTACATTCACGTCCCCCTGCGTCCACTTCCTGACTGACTGAGCGCCGTACAGTGAGAGCAGAGCGGTGACGTCACCGCTGTGCTGCTTTCACTTTCACTTTGCGGCGCTGAGTCAGAGGAGGAAGCAGACTGCAGGGGACGCAATGTGAGTATGTGCTGTTTGTTTTTTTTACATTTTACGCTAGTAACCAGGGTAAACATCGGGTAACTAAGCGCGGCCCTGCGCTTAGTAACCCGATGTTTACCCTGGTTACCAGTGTAAAATATCGCTGGTATCGTTGCTTTTGCTTTCAAACACAACGATACACAGCGATCGGACGACCAAATAAAGTTCTGGACTTTATTCAGCGACCAGCGACATCACAGCAGGATCCTGATCGCTGCTGCGTGTCAAACGAAACGATATCGCTAGCGAGGACGCTGCAACGTCACGGATTGCTAGCGATATCGTTATAATGTCGTTTCGTGTGAAGGTACCTTTACACTCTCGCACCCCTCCAATCTATTCTAAACTCTGCTGCCCGACTAATCCACCTGTCCCCCCTCTGTCAATCCCTTCACTGGCTCCCCATTGCCCAGAGACTCCACTACAAAACCCTAACCATGACGTACAAAGCCATCCACAACCTGTCTCCTCCATACATCTGTGACCTCGTCTCCCGGTACTTACCTACACGCAACCTGCGATCCTCACAAGATCTCCTTCTCTACTCCCCTCTTATCTCCTCTTCCCACAATCGTATACAAGATTTCTCTCGCGTATCACCCCTACTCTGGAACCCTCTACCACAACACATCAGACTCTCGCCTACCATCGAAACCTTCAAAAAGAGCCTGAAGACCCACCTCTTCCGACAAGCCTACAACCTGCAGTAACCACCGATCAACCAAACCGCTGCATGACCAGCTCTATCCTCACCTACTGTATTCTCACCCATCCCTTGTAGATTGTGAGCCTTCGCGGGCAGGGTCCTCATCCTGTACCAGTTATGGCTTGTATTGTATAAGATTATTGTACTTATTATTATGTATACCCCTCCTCACATGTAAAGCGCCATGGAATAAATGGCGCTATAACAATAAATAATAATAATCTATGTAATTGCTTATTAGAGAAAGAAAAGCATACATTAGAACACATCTAGCTCACAAAACAAGTGATCTGACCTAATGGAAGTTATAACTGAACTAGTGTCCAATTTCTCATGTTTCTTAGAAAAAAAGTGAAGTTTCTGGTTGCAGTGCAATAAATCCACATTCATCTAGTAAACCAAGCGAAGGCAACAGCTATCAAAACAGCGTAGTGAACAGCTGTCAGACAAAACTCATTGACAAGACCAGTAATAGCAAATCGTGAGATGACAGTAACCTCTCCAACACTCCACTGACCATACAAATTAGATAGATGTGGCAGGGACAATGATCTCGTGGGGGTACGCGAGCCTTCCAACTGTATTATAACAGCAGATATCATGCAAAGAGGTATTAATCAAGTTGGATCTTAAATTTTGCAACATATAAACTAGGCTTCATACATTATATCAAAATAGGCATGCATTACTTATTAATACGGATTCAAGGTAAAATGTTGATTCGGTCATTGGTTAGGATAAAATAAATGGGCTCAGTCAGCAATGTAAACTGACATGCAGTGTAGTGTGTGAACATACTCTACCAGGCCTAATATTTTGATTCTGTCATAAGCCACTGCTAAAGTTCTGACAGGTCATTAATTTTAGATTGGTGGGGATCCACCACCCCAACCGATCAGCTGGCTGCAGCTCCCACAGAGGCTGGCAGTGACCATGGCACAAGCAGGGACTCCACAGCTCCATGCACTGAAGTGGACATGCTCCAGGCTGCAATACCAACAGGCACTAAGGCTACGTGCACACGTTGCGGTTTTTGCTGCGGATCCGCAGCGGATTTGACGGTGCGGATCCGCAGCAGTTTTCCATGCAGGGTACAGTACAATGTTACCCTATGGAAAACAAAAACCGCTGTGCCCACGATGCGGAAAAATCGGCGCGGATTTGCTGCGGAAAAAAAGAAGGAGCATGTCACTTTTTTCTGCGGATTCCGCAGCGGTTTTCAACATGCACCAATAGGAAAGTGCTGTTGAAAACCCGCAGAGGAATCCGCAGAAGAAACCGCAGGAAAATCCGCAGTGAAAACCGCAGCGGTTTTGCACTGCGAATTTTCCAAATCCGCAGCGGAAAAAAACGCAACAGAATCCGCAACGTGTGCACATGGCCTAAACCTTGCTAGGTCTGTGCAGCTCCAGCTCTAAACTGCGTACTTTCATAGGATCGGATCTTTGGATTTCATATCAAGGACAGGTCATCAATATTTAAGTTTCAGATAAGAAAGAAATATAGCTGAATTTGGATCCATAATTATAGATTTCTTTAAGGCCTTCATGTCCCATTACTGAATTTTGTACTGATAATCTGAGCATTCAGGGTTTACGGGGAGCCAGGGCAGTCTAGGAGGCGCAGATGGATGCCAGCTATGTTGCATCAACAGGAAAACAAAGTAAAATAAAAAACAAAAGCATATTACAAAATAATCAACAATGATTGCTGCTACCAATTAGTTTAATTTAACTGAGACATGTTTTAAATTAATCCCTTGTGACATGTATATTAGATGGATTCAAATACAATCCAGACCAATTTTCAAAAACCTATACTGCTGTATGGAGATAGCTATGCGGGCATCTATGGAGAGGTCTGGTAACTGATGCACGCACAACCCCATGACAAGTCTGAACAAAGGAGCACAACACCAGGAAAGCTCCAATACCGGCCCTTATCTCGAGTAGACTCAGGCTATGTGCACACGTTCAGGTTTTTTCACACTAAAAACGCTATAAAAACTCATTAAAAACACATGCATTATGCATTCTATCATTTAGAATGCATTCTGCATGTTTTGTGTACATAGATGCGTTTTTGTCCGCGAAAAAAACGCATCGCGGTAAAAAAAATTAGCATGTTCTTTAAATTTGTGGATTTTCTGCGCTTTTCCCGCAATTCTATGCATCTGGGAAAAAACGCACAAAAAACGCGTCAAAAGACACATGCGGATTTCTGGCAGAAATTTCCGTTTTTTTGTCAGGAAAATTTCTGCAAGAAATCCTGACGTGTGCACATACCCTCAGAGTTGGCTTAAAACATATGGGTTTATCCCCTCAACCCCAGAGGCATTTTCATTTTGCGTTTTCATTTTTTTGCTCCCCTTCTTCCCAGAGCCTTAACTTTTTTATTTTTACGTCAATATGGCCATGTGAGGGCTTGTTTTTCACGGAACGAGTTCTACTTTTTAACAACACCATTGTTTTTATCATATCGTGTACTGGAAAAAAGGGAAAAAAAATTCCAAATGGTGCCAGCCACGCCATCTTGCCAGAGGGAAATAAAAAAAATCCTCCTACAAGAGAGCGCCGCTGGCTAGTGCACAGGCGTGGCCGAAGCCATTTTCAAACAGTTATTTTTTTTTTTGATTATCAGGAGAACCGCAAAGAAATTATAAACACATTACATATGCGATTATACGGCAGCACCAGAGCCACCGCCGGTGCCTGCCTGCAGAAGGTTCCCCACCAAGATAAATATATTCAGTATGTAAATAGGGGGCATGTCACTAAGGGAGCAGTGACCTGTATGAATACCTAAGCAGACCCCCCCCCACAGGCCGCCTTGGAGCACAAGCATATCATTTAGGCCCCTTTCACCCCAGTTTTTTCAGTTGCAATCCGGCGACTGATGCCGCCTGATCCGTTTTTTTTCTCATAGACTTGTATTAGCGACGGATGGCCTCACGTTTCATCCGTCGTTCGCCGGATCCGTCGAAAATTGTTTGTCCGGCGGCCGAAGACAACGGACAAAGTAATATTTTTTGCGTACGGCGAAAAAATGGACAGACTGATCCGTTGCCATTCGTCGTTTGCTCAAATGGAAGCCAATGGGCGACGGATCAGTCAAATGATTCAGTTTTTGTTTTGTTTTTTTTAACTGAGCATGCTCTGATTTATTTAGCCAGATCCGGTAGTCTGTTCCGTCAAAAAAACGCCGTCGCATCAGTTTTTCACAATCTGCGACGGATCCATTGAGCCAACGGATTGTGACCGACGGCAAAAAAATGGTGTGAAAGGGGCCTAACTCAAAACTGAAAATAAAGAATTTACACAACAACCACAAGAATAATTTTAATCAACCAAGGTATCATTGTAATCAGTATAACGGCGCCGACCTGACACTAAGTTACTGTGCACAATCCTGCTGACAAGTTCCCTTTAAGGAACCTACAATGTACAGGTATAGATAAGTATGGGCCGACAGGAGTCAGACTCCCGACTGACCTAATATTGATGACATATGTTAAAAGGAAAAAGAAAAAAATCCCTTTAAACCGACGTGTCAGTACATATTGTGCACTGTCAATGGTATTCATGAAAATCAATACTGACACCACCTGTTTTATTACATTTTATCTCCCGGTCAGAGTTCTTTCTGCGACATAAGAAATTAACATTAAAGGGGTTGTAAAATATCTTAAACTATGTCTCTAATTATCTTTGGAATAGACAACTAATGTTCAGCATGTTCTCCGGTTCTCGTCATGTTTGTGACGAAATTCAGAGTGGCTTTAGGCTATGTGCATACGTAGGAAAAAGAGGTGCAGAATTTTCTGCACAAAATCCGCATCTCCTGGCAGAATCCGCAGCCGCAGATTTGCCGCGGTTTTTATGAGGAATTGTTGCGGATTTTGTCACTGCGGATTTTTAACATGGAGGGGTGCAGAAACGCTGCAGAACTGCACAACTGCACAAAAGAAGTGACATGCACTTCTTTGAAATCTTCAGCAATTCCGCACTGATTTTTCCGTACCGTCTGCACATCTTTTTTTTTTCCCCCCATTAACTAACATTGTACTGTACATCACAGTGCGGTTCTGCAGCGTTTCTGTGCGGTAAAATCCGCTGCGGATCGGCAGCAAATCCGCACATACCCTTAGAGCAGAGCGCGCCGACAGACAACCAATGTAAACACAGGCAAAAGAGCACGCACCGGATATATCAACCAACACCCTCTTATACCTCCTCTACAGAGTTTAGAGAGGCTTTGGAGCAGAGCACACCGACAGAACACACTGAGCAGTAGGACAGTCAGAGGAGATCCATCCCGTCACTAATGCCATCCTGTGTCAAGCAACAGGTAAAAATAAAACAAATGTGGCAACCAGTGGTGGTACTCACCAAAAGTCTGTAGGTTATAGGTACAGAATCTTTACGCTTCCCCTTCCTCCGTAACTTTTATTCTATGGGTGATTTTCAAAGACACGGTGAGATCTCCCCAGTTTGTTACCTGCACTGTTGTCATTGTGGGGACTTTAACCCCTTTCTGTCCTCGGACGGAATAGTACATCTGATGGCAGAACCCCCGCTTTGATGTAGGCTGCGACGGTGAGCCCGCATCAAAGCCGGGACATGTCCGCTGTTTTCTACAGCTGACATATGTCTGCAATAGCGGCGGGAGGAATCGCAATCCACCTGCCGCTATTAACTAGTTAACTATTTAACTAGTGCTCCGGAAATGCACGCATTGCTGACCCCCGTCACGTGATCGGGGGTCAGCGATGTGTCAGCATGACAACCAGATGTCTAGTGAAGACCTCTATGGTTGTTGATGCCGGATTGCTGTGAGCGCCACCCTGTGGTCGGCGCTCATAGCAATGCTCTAATTTAGCTACATAGGAGCGATCTATGCTTCGCTCCTATGTAGCAGAGCCGATCAGGCTATGCTAGCTTCTAGCTATTGTAGCATGGCAAAAGTAAAAAAAAAAAAAAAAAAATTAAAATATGAAAAAAAAAAAAAAAGTTTACATCACCCCCTTTTGCCCCATTCAAAATAAACTTCAAAAAAAAAAAGTACACATTTGGTATCGCCGTGTTCAGAATTGCCCAATCCAGCAACGAAAGGATTAACCTAATCACTAAACAGCATAGCGAGAAAAAAAAATTCAAAACGCCAGAATTACTTTTTTTGGTCGCCGCAACATTGCATTCAAATGCAATAACGGGCCATCAAAAGATCGTATCTCAACCAAAATGATATCATTAAAAACATCAGCTCGGCACGCAAAAAATAAGCCCTCACCCAACCCCAGATCACGAAAAATGGAGACGCTATGGATATTGGAAAATTGAATTTTTATTTTAGCAAAGTTTGGAATTTTTTTTACCACTTAGATAAAAAATAACCCAGACATATTTGGTGTCTATGTACTCGTAATGACCTGGAGAATCATAATGGCAGGTCAGTTTTAGCATTTGGTGAACATAGCAAAAAAGCCAAACAAAAAACAAGTGTGGGATTGGACTTTTTTTTTGCAATTTCACCGCACTTGGAATTTTTTTTTCCTGTTTTCACAACATGCTAAAACCAATGATGTTGCTCAAAAGTACAACTAGTCCCACAAAAAATAAGCCCTCACATGGCCAAAAATAAAAAAAGTTATGGCTCTGGGAAGAAGGGGAGCCAAAAACGAAAAACCGAAAAAAGCTGGGGTCATTAAGGGGTTAAGGTTATGGTGTTGTTTATAGGGTATATGTGCAAGAATATGCATTGTTTTTATAATTTTAGTTGTACTTTCATTTTTAAGTAAAGTTTTACAGCACTCCATGCCATGCATATAAGCAATAACAGGTGCTGAAACCAGAATGGAAGGGCCAGTACAGTTCAAGAACAGGAGGCACACTTTTTTTTATTTTAAAGTGTCAAATAGAAAAATGCTTAATTTTTAAAGAAAGCTAGATGCAGACAGCTTATGGTAACAGACAGCCCCTTTAAGAAACCAACAGTTTGTCCACTATAATGCTGGATTTGAAATACACTGGAATAAGACGTACAGAACTGAATGAGTGGGGAAACGGTAAGGGTACGTTCACACAGGACTTTTTTGCTGCTTTTTTTTGCTGCTTTTTTTTATGCTAATTTAGGTGCGTTTTTTTGGTGCGTTTTTGGTGCGTTTTTTGGGTATGTTCACACAGGACTTTTTTGCTGCAGATTTTTGCTGCTTTTTTTTATGCCAATTTTCAGCTGCTAGGACACCTCATAATGGCTCTTTACACCTTACTACCAGGAACTCCCTCACAATAGATCACAATCAGGACACCTCACAATGGCTCTTCACACCTCACAATGGCTCACAATGGCTCTTCACACCTCACTACCAGGAACTCCCTCACAATAGATCACAATCAGGACACCTCACAATGGCTCTTCACACCTGACAATGGCTCACAATGGCTCTTCACACCTCACTACCAGGAACTCCCTCACAATAGATCACAATCAGGACACCTCACAATGGCTCTTCACACCTCACAATGGCTCACAATGGCTCTTCACACCTCACTAACCACACCCCTAAGCTCTTGGCTGTGAGATCCCTTCCTGCTGGCCATGATTTTCTGCACAAAAAAAGCAGCAAATAATGCTACATGCGTTTTTTCAGCGTTTTTGCAGCGTTTTTTTCATCACCCATTCAAGTCAATGGGTGAAAAAACGCTGCAAAAACGCTGCAAAAACGCTGAAAGAAGTGACATGCCCTATGTCCAAAAAAAGCAGCAAAGCAGAAAAAACTGATCAAACAAAAAACCAACGTGTGTGCATGAGATTTCTGAAATCTCATAGGCTTTACTGGTACTGTAAAAAGCAGCTGAAAATTAGCATAAAAAAAAGCAGCAAAAAAGTCCTGTGTGAACGTACCCTAATACTAGGTAAACTTGATCGCTATGCATTGCATATGGAAGCGCTGATCCAATCAGACTGAACATTGGACTGTCACCAGGAAATTGCAGTCCGATCTACATGCACCATGCTATAGAACTTGTGGAGCTGAGTAGATATACTTAGTTTTGTGAGAGACGTTTCAGCATAAGGCCAGGGTCACAAGAGTGATAATTCCCTCATACGAAAAAATTGGATCAATTTTGCCGACACTCGGCACTACCTATCACGAGTTTGAGAAGTGTCAGGAGTGTGATCAGATTCCACTACTAGGACAACCCCTTCATGATCCAAAAGTTTGGCCACCTTAAAAAGAAAATAAAGCCTATACTCTTGGTCTCTGGGCTCCGATGCTGCTGTCAGGACACACGACACTAGCACCCAATCAGCGTCAGCATCAGTCCTCGCCTTTGGACAAACTGAACATTAAGAGGAAGTCCGGGCCACAGCTGATCTCTGACTTAGGCAGCTTTCATACTAGCGTCGGTAAGGGCCCGTCGCAGTGCATCGGGCGGACGTACCGACGCATGCTGTGAAATAAATGCCCACCGTGGGCAGCGGGAAGCAGTCTTACGACGCTTCCGCTGCCCCATTGCAAAGTCCGGGGAGGAGGGGGCGGAGTTTCGGCCGCGCATGTGCGGTCAAAAATGGCGGTCTCGGCGCACAAAAAAACGTTACATGTAACTTGTGCCGCCAAAACACGACGGCTGCGACGTGTGGCAATGTAAGTCTATGGGGAAAAAAGGCATCCTTCAGACAACTTTGCAGGATGCGTTTTTTCTCCTGAACGACGCATTGCGACGTATTGCAAATTACGCTAGTGTGAAAGTAGCCTTAATCTTCCTGCTCATTTTGACAGGAGGCGGGGACAGCAACACCAGCGAAACACGTCACAACAACAAGGGATATGAGAAGTTGTCCAAGTAGTGGACAACTTCTTTAATTTCTCCATTATCGGTGTTCACAGATGTAGGACTGCACTGGGATGACGTCCGAGTACAGTCCAATGTTTGACACACACCCATAGACTTGTATGAGTGCACATGATACAAACTCTGGAGCCACTTGCAGAATGCTGCAATTTCCCATTCTGAATTAGCAGGAGAAAACGATCAGATAAAACATCAAATAGCACTCAGTGACGTTAAACGCTCATGTGAACGAATCCTAACCTGCGTTTTCATAATTTGACTATTTGCTCTGAGATTTTCAGTCCTTATGGCAATGGGGCACTAAGTGCAGGCACCAGTCAGGTTAGGCCTCTTTCACATTTCTGTCTTTCAGCTCCCGTCACAATCCATCAATTTTTGAGAATGCCGGATCCTGCAAAAAAATTCGCAGGATCCTGCATTTTCTCATAGACTTGTATTAGCGACGGATTGTGACGGATGGCCATCCGTTTCATCCGTCGTGCACTGGATCCTGCGTAATAAAACGGTCCGTCGGGCAGAGAAAACATTCAGAGGAAAGTTTTTTCTGCACGTCAGAAAATCGGTCAGCGACACATCCTGAGCTGCCCGTCACGGGCTACAATGGAAGCCTATGGGCGCAGGATGCGTCGCTGACTGAAAAGCAGGAATCCAGCGACGGGTCCCGTCTTTTCAAACTGAGCATGCGTGGAAGAATTTCCAGTCAGGGAAATTCTCTCTCACTCTCTTTCTCTTTTTACTATTGATGCTGCCTATGCAGCATCAATAGTAACAAGATTTAATGTTAAAAATAATGAAAAAAAAAAAAATAATAATTCACAATATTCTCACCTACCGGTGTTCCCGCGTAGCGTCACCGATGCTCCCGGCAGCTAGCATTACTTCCTAGTAATACATTGCGACTTCTCGCAATGTATTACTAGGAACGCTAGCTGCCGGGAGCATCGCTGCGCGGGAACGCCGGTAGGTGAGAATACTGCGATTTTTTATTTTTTTTAACCTGGTTTGTATTGTGTATGCGTTTTCGCAGTGGAAAACCACTGCAAAAAAGCATACACAACAGGTGCACATAGCCTCAACGGGTCTATCAGTAAGACGGGCCCAGTGCACACGTTTTCCACAATCTGCACAGGATCCGTCATTTCAACGTCTTGACGGAGCCTGTGCAGATTTGGAAGATGGAAGTGTGAAAGAAGCCTTAATAACGCTATTAACCTGCAGATTAACTCCATATCTGCAGGTTAGCATTTTTTCTAGTGACAGATTCCCTTTAAGTAGAAGTGTCAGAGACCACAACTTCTAAAATGTAGCTGGCGGTATACATTCAATTTTGCCAAGGAAAGCCTCAAGGCCGAAATCTACACTTCACTGTATGAATTCTTGTGCCAGTCACTCTTCAGAGCAAATTACTACCAATACAGCACACAACACACCTGTAACTAAGCATGCAATAACCCTGAAGACAAGTCAAAGATGGCATTGTAAGAAAAGTATATACAAAAATTCCTTAAAACAGTTGTGATCAGTGTGTCATTGTTCAATTTTATCCAAGACATTTTTATGTGGCTTAAGTAGATTAAACAGTGCCATGTGGCGTGAACACACGTCATAGTGCCAAGTTGGGGCACATTCACATTACAATATTTTCACTTAGGAAATTGTTAACATTTTCTTTTTACAAATACTAGATAGATTACCACGGGTACAGCAAACACATCTTTGGGTATGTTCCCACGGCCAGTAAACGCTGCGAGTTGGACGCTGCATACATACGCAGCGTCCAAATGTTACAGCATAGTGGAAGGGATTTCAAGAAATCCCATGCTCACTATGCATGCACCAGCACCCGCGACTTCCCTGCTGAGACAGACATGCGGTGCGTCTTTCCAGACCGCAGCATGTCTATTTATCTTGCGTACAATGTATTGGGCGCAGTGTTTCCGCACCGTTCAATGAACACCTGCAGAATCACATGCGTTCAAAAGTCAGCAGCGCTTTAGACGCATTGGACATGTGCTGCGTTTAAAGCGCTGCCTAATACTGAATGTGTGGACATACCCTTAGGCTGCCGTCACACTAGCAGTATTTGGCCAGTATTTTACATCAGTATTTGTAAGCCAAAACCAGGAGTGGAACAATTAGAGGAAAAGTATAATAGGAACATATGCACCACTTCTGCATTTATCACCCACTCCTGGTTTTGGCTTGCAAATACGGATGTAAAATACGGACCAAATACTGCTAGTGTGATGGCAGCCTTAGACTTTGGATGAATCCAGTGTTAGGCTCCTTTCACACATCAGTTTTTTGCCATCAGTTGCAATCTGTCGAATTTTGGGAAAAAAAACAAACAAAAAAAAACAGATCTGGCCACTGATGCCGCCGGATCAGTTTTTTTTCTCATAGACTTGTATTAGCGACAGATTGCCTCACGATTCATCCGTCGTTCGCCGGATCCATCAAAAATAGTTTGTCCGGTGGCCGGAGACAATGGACAAAGTAACGTTTTTGTGTACATTGAAAAAACGGATGGCGACGACCCCGTCGCCGTCCGTCGTTTGCTAGAATTGAAGCCTATGGCGCCGATTCCGTCAAATGATGGCAATCCGGCAACGGTTTCTGGTTTTTTTTGTTTGTTTTTTTAACTGAGCATGCTCTGATCCAATTAGCCAAATCAGCTAGTAGGATCTGTCCAAAAAACTGATCCGTCGCATCAATTTTTCACAATCGGACGGATCTGTCGAGCCAAAGGATTGTGACGGATGTCAAAAACTGGTGTGAAAAGGGTCTTACACAGGCATTCAAAGCAACTATACTTTCCTTAGCAACAGATAAAAAAAAACACTTGTTACTAACCAAGTGTAAGCTTGCAGCCTGTTGCTAAGGAGCAACTGACATATGCTGAGCAGGAAATCACCGCTGACATCCCTTTAAGAGGTTATATGTAAAGAATGTCTTGCTACTGTGTATCAACTACAAAATCAGAGAGACATAACCTTTCTTAATTAAAAGGGAGTGTCACCATATTTGACCTATCTAAACTATTAATATGGGCATACAGGTGATAGACTGCTGAAAAAAGCCTTTCCTTTATGTCTCATATCAGATGTATTGTTGTTGATAGACCTTTTATGACTTAAATTACCTCTTCCGGGTCATTCCATGTCAAGTGAATCAATGATTTTTACCTCTATTTTTAATTATTTTGAGATATTGTTATTTGGTAATAGTGTGTCAGAGAAAGCAAAATGTGAAGAAAAAAAGTTCTAGATATTTGTTTGTTTTTTTAATTGATTTTCAAAGTTCGTAAAAAGTGCGAATTTCGGTGTTGCCTGCCTTTGCATTTCTCCTCATAACTCAGGCTAGAAAAAAGATAAACAACATAAACACCATTCTACTCAAAACGGTACAGGCTTTCACCAGATTTGTCACAAGAGTATCTTTGATAATATTTTACCCATGTGAACGCAAACGCAATACGCATTTCCAAAATAAAGTTTAATTTAAAAATTTCAAAAACTGCACATGTGTCTGCTAAGCTCCTAGCCACATCTGTACCAAAATACAAGGTGGGAAAGTGATGGGATCATATTTTAAAAAATAAAACTATTACAGTGTCAGATCGAAAATCTTGATTTCAGATCTGTTCAGCCTGTGGTCTAAAAGTGTGGGGTCTATATTTACCCAAAAATACATGATTTTTAGATATTACTGTATTATTTTATTATGTTACAGCTTAGAAGCAGGAGCGGACAGAGAAAGCTTTGTTAGGCTAGGTTCACATTGCGTTAATAGGTGTCCGCTAGCGGACTCCGTTACATGGCGCAATTGTCCCAATTAACGCTATGTAACGGGTCCGTTAGCGCACCCACTTACCGCAATGTGCTAACGGGTCACTAGCGATGTCCCGTTATTTTCGAACGGACCTCGAACGCTGCTTCAGGCATCTGCGCTAGCGGGATCGCCAAACGCGATCCCTTTTGGGACATTGCATTAGCGCAATCCGCTAGCGTATGCGCTAAACGGATTGCCCTAACGCAATGTGACCCTAGCCTTAGGGCTGAGAATGAACAGGGGTAGACAGTGAATGCAGAGCAGATGACAGGCCGGCAGCTCGAGCCTCCAGAGGCCAGATTCACACCAAATCTTAACACCCAGGCAACTGTTCAAATGAAGTGAGAAAAATATTCTTAACATCCAGTTCATGTATTGTACAAACTAGGACTACGAAGGGGACGAGAGTTTGTGAAAACATTGGTTACAGGAAGCAGAACCCATCAAAGGGACTCTGCAATACCGGACTGTCATCCCATGTAGTGAAACAGAAATAAAAACAAGGATTTTTTCATTCAGCAAAGACAGTGAAGTCCATGAAGTGGTAGAAGGCGGCACAAGATTGGCAATGGATGACATAACTGGTTATGTGACCTGTGAATATGATTGGCGCTGACTAATGTACTCTCCAAAGATTGTGAAAATGAAAAAGTAGTGACTTTTTTGCACCTTCTGGTCCAGCGCCATCCTTTGTGTATCCAAGAAAAGCAGGCATTTTAAAAGTGAACAAAAATCAGATATTAACTCAGGTGGAGCTGACCACCATGACAGGCCGTGCATACTCTGACACAAAAGGAAATGGCCATTGCCATGGACAAGATTACATTTCACCCACTAGAAGGGACACATTGATGATAAAAGGCCAGTTTAAATACGTACTATTGTTTGACTAGTTAATATTTTATAGAACAAGGATTTAACTACTGTACTATTCTTAAACACTTCATAAATGACATGTTTTGTGATATAATAGAAAAAAAATCGTTATGTATAAATAGGTGGTAAAAATATTGGTTCTTATAATCTGGTTTTTAACATATAATTAGGATGACACTGTATTTAGAAAATCACACTTGAGGATATGATAACCTTTTTTCTTTTGGTTTTTGTTCAATGCATTCAGGTTGAAAATGATGAGCAAGTTGTGTTATGATGATTAAGATGTATTTATTCTGGCACGTCGGTATTTGATTTTTGTGTTTCTTTATTGTTGCATATAAATGTTGAATTCAATAAGTTGTAATTTGAAACGAAAAAGGGAAGAAACTCACAAACATAAAATCAGGTGATTCAAGGCTTAAAAAAAAAAAAAAAAAAAAAAAAAATTTGATCGGTCCCAAGTCGAATCCCTGTACAAATATAAACAAGAACACAAGTAACACACATGCATGTTTTCACAAATTTTAAAACATACGTTTTTTTTCACAATTGTGCATCAAAATTTTGAATTTGATTTCTCCAAAACAAAATATAAAGAAGCATAGTCTTGTGACATATCAAATGAAAGCCGGTACCGTTCTGGGAAAAATGATGCCTCTCCCACCTCTATATCTTCATTCTAGCCCGAGATATGATAAAAAATGTGAAGCCATACCAGGCCAAAATTTGCGCTTTCAAAACTTTAGAAGTCTGTAAAAAATTAACTACCGTATATACTCGAGTATAAGCTGAGATTTTCAGCCCAAATTTTTGGGCTGAAAGTGCCCCCTCGGCTTATACTCGAGTCACGGTCGGCGGTGGGGTCGGCGGGTGAGGGGGAGAGGGCGCTGAGGCATACTTACCTAGTCCCGGCGATCCTGTCGCTCCCCTGCCCGTCCCACGGTCTCCGGGTGCCGCAGCCTCTTCCCCTGAGCGGTCACGTGGGACTGCTCATTAGAGAAATGAATAGGCGGCTCCACCTCCCATAGGGGCGGAGACGCATAATTCATTTCTCTAATCAGCGGTGCCGGTGACCGCTGACAGAGGAAGAGGCTGCGGCACCCGGAGACCAGCTGTCCGGGAGAAGGAGCCAGGGACGCCGGGAGCAGGTAAGTATGACATATTCACCTGTCCTCGTTCTACACGCCGGGCGCTGTCTCCATCTTCCCGGCATCTCTCTGCACTGACTGTGCAGGTCAGAGGGCGCGATGACGCATATAGTGTGCGCGCCGCCCTCTGCCTGATCAGTCAGTGCGGAGAGGCGCCGGGAAGATGGCGCCGAGGAGCTGCAAGCAAGAGAGGTGAGTATGTGTTTTATTATTTTTATTGCAGCAGCACAGCTATGGGGCAATAATGGTGCAGAGCACTGTATGGCACAGCTATGGGGCAATAATGGACGGTGCAGAGCACTGTATGGCACAGCTATGGGGCAATAATGGACGGTGCAGAGCACTGTATGGCACAGCTATGGGGCAATAATGGACGGTGCAGAGCACTGTATGGCACAGCTATGGGGCAATAATGGTGCAGAGCACTGTATGGCACAGCTATGGGGCAATAATGGTGCAGAGCACTATATGGCACAGCTATGGGGCAATAATGGACGGTGCAGAGCACTATGGCACAGCTATGGGGCAATAATGGTGCAGAGCACTATATGGCACAGCTATGGGGCAATAATGGTGCAGAGCACTATATGGCACAGCTATGGGGCAATAATGGACGGTGCAGAGCACTATATGGCACAGCTATGGGGCAATAATGGTGCAGAGCACTGTATGGCACAGCTATGGGGCAATAATGGTGCAGAGCACTATATGGCACAGCTATGGGGCAATAATGAATGGTGCAGAGCACTATATGGCACAGCTATGGGGCAATAATGGTGCAGAGCACTATATGGCACAGCTATGGGACAATAATGGTGCAGAGCACTATATGGCACAGCTATGGGGCAATTATGAACGGTGCAGAGCACTATATGGCACAGCTATGGGGCCATAATGAACGGTATGGAGCATCTATTTTTATTTTTGAAATTCACCGGTAGCTGCTGCATTTTCCACCCTAGGCTTATACTCGAGTCAATAAGTTTTCCCAGTTTTTTGTGGCAAAATTAGGGGGGTCGGCTTATACTCGGGTCGGCTTATACTCGAGTATATACGGTAAATGTAGAAAAAAATTCAAAACTTTTAATTTGTAATTAACTAAAGTTGTACATCATAAAAATAAAAAAATAAAAATTTAAAGACGTCAGGTAAAAAAAAAATATTCATATTTGGATCACTTGATATGGAATGACCCTTCCAGGCTCTGGGGAGGACGCTGCCTGGAATATTCCTATTCCAATATGTAGTAGGTGTAATAATATTAGCAAATATTTCCAATTAGAAATGTAGTATAGTTTTTTCTGATTCGCTATGTCTCTTTCCTCACCTGCAGGCACTGCAGGACCTTAGGTATCCATGGTTATGGCCACTAACAACTAGCTAACTGCTACTTCATTAGTGAACATAACCATGGATACCTAAGGTCCCATACCTGCATATCAGGAAAGAGACATAGAAAAACTAGACTACATTTCTGATTTGCTAATTGGAAATATTTGCTAATATTACTACACCTACTGCATATTGGAATAGGATCTTGGAGTTGGGAAAACCCCTTTAATTTAATTTTTTACATCAATACAGCCTTGTGATGTCTTGATTATTGTTGGACAAGTTGTTATTTTGCATGACACCATGCCTTATACCACATAATATACTGAAAACCCATCCAAGTTGGGTGAAATAGTGGAAGGGAGGGAAATAATGTCATTGTGTTGGGGGTTTGCTATTACAATGCTTATTGTGCTTTAAAAATTACCTGGTAACATGATATTTCAGGTCAAGATGATTACAAATTCTAGTGAAAGGTCCTCTTTAATTTAAACACCATATATACTTGAGTATAAGCCGACACGAGTACAAGCCGACGCACCTAATTTTGCCACAAAATTATTGACTATTATAAGCCGGGTATGCATGGCTCCCCCGACCCTGTATGCATGATTCCTGTTAAAAAAAAAAACAAACAAAAAAAACATCGTATTTACCTGCCTGCATGCCTTCGGTGGCACTGCATCTCCTTTAATTCAGCGCCAGCAGCTGTCTTCCGGCCGAGCAATTACGTGGCCCCACTCATTAAGGTAATGAAAATGCACTCCACGCCTATGGGAGTGGAGATACATGCATATGCATTACCTTAATGAGTGGGGCCAAACGATCGCTCGGCACGGGAAGAGCTCCTGCCTCTGTGACCCGCTGCTCCCCCTCTCCCGCCGGCTTCAGGGACAATTGACTCATATATAAGCCAACGGAGGCGTTTTGAGCACACAAGAAATGTTCTGAAAAACTTGGCTTATACACGAGTATATACGTTAGTTACCTCCTCCAATGGGCTCTGCACCACTGACTTTAGAACAGGATTTTTTTTATACTGTGCCCCTTTCCCAAAAAAAATAAATATGTAAATTTTCCCTTGAACCAATTGGGCATGCAAGGCGGTGGAGTAAACTATGTAAAAAATTGGGCACAGTAGTTCAGTACAGGATGTGCTGTAAATATTTTCATAAAAATTTGGGAAAGTTATGAAATGTCCTATAAATGTATGTTCTGTACCCAATCTAAGGACCTGGGCTTTTAGTTGAGATGAATCTGAGCTGCACTTTATGCACATGCTCAGTAGAGAGGCAGTGCTGTGGATTCAGGAGTCAGGGAAATTGAAAGTCGGAGGTTTGGCTTTACCCTTTTTTCTATACACACTCTTAACAGAAGTTTGGTATCGCCGTAATTGTACATGATCTGGTAAGCTGAATGGAGTTATTGAAAACTACAATTTATCCTACAAAAAATGAAGACTTCATTACAGCAAGATCTACAGAAAAATGTGAATGATGGCTCTTGGGAAAAGAGTGACACCAAACATGTTGAGTTTTTCTTTTATATTTTAGTGGATAAAAAAATGAAAACTAGTAACTGTTGAGAAAAAAAAATTTCTTGCCATTCTCTGAAACGCACAACATTTTCTGTTGATGGACCTTTGCAAAGGATTGTTTTTCAGGGGTGAACTGTTTTATTGATACCATTTTGGGACGTATATGACGCTTTGATCACTTTATATTGTTATTACATTTTGTGTGTGGGGAGAGTAGGAGCGTCAGTGACTGAAACTGGGCACTTCTGTAGCACTGACTTTTTGCGCTTGTTCACGGTACGGGTTAATAAACATAATATTTTAATAGATTGGCCTTTTTATTAAAACATTTGAATTATTTTATTAAATTTTCAAGTGGGGGAGTGGGAGGAAAGATTCAAATTCTTATATTTTTTAATTTAAATTTTCCCATCTCTATTTCAGCCCTCCATCGAACTATAACTTGAGTCTGATTGCAGTATATACTTAAAATAGCGATCTTCTATGAAGCCCTGACTGTGGATGGGATTTGTGGGCATAAAAAGATGGCATGGTTGAGGCACAAAGCTGCCGGTTGCCACGCCAATTCCGTGTAGGGCAGGGGGTGAGGTGGCGGGCATCAGAACGTTCTTGACCCTGTCGCTGTTCAATGATTATGGCACTGATGAAAAATAGGTGAAAAGCAATGACCCACTACTTTTAACTCCTCCTAGACAGACTAGCGGGCCACAAGGGAGAACAAACTAGGGAAAGAACAGAGATAGGGTTACGTGGTCACTATCGGAATCACAAAAATGATATGGAGTCTGAATCATAGGTATACTGTATATGAAAAGGAAACTAAAACAACATAGGATTTTGGTAGCATGACCGGAATCTTTACTTGATGGACCTGCGGCTAAGGAGATTTTCCAGTTGTAAAACAGATTGTTCTTTAGGCCTCATTCAGACATCTGAGTCATGCACTTTTTTTACATAGTTCTTCACAGATCGAACATGTACACATAGTATATGGGACTGTGAACACGTCTGTGATTCTTTTAGCAGACTGAGTAGTCAGCAAAAAAAATACATAGACATGTTTCGATCTGAGCCACAAAACAGAATTACCCATACAAGTCTATGGGTCCATGAAAATTGTGGACTGCACACAAATGGCATCCATGTACAATCCCTGCGCTGTCTGATCAACTTTGTGAGGACAAGGTCACATGACTATTTTCTTTCTGAGTGCTGTTGATGAGAAATCACACAAGAACTTGGACCAAGGTTATTTAATGGAGCTGTTCTGATTACTTTTGTTGTGTGAAAAAATAAAGTAAATAAAAATCAGATCCATTCTGATTCATAAAGACAGAAAATGGTTTATTAACTCACATTTACAAAAATGGATGTCTTATGGATGACAATGGAGATGGAAGAAAGTAAACTATTTTTAAACGCTTGTGAACTTAGACTAATGATAGGAGAAGCTTTGCCGTTCCTCATCCTCCAATCAGTGAAAAATCACTGAAGAAACCAGGATATAAGACCAAACACCAAATAATAACTGTCAGTGTTTTAACAGTTCTGAAGGAGGCCTTTCTTAGGAAGCTACAGTAAGTCTTTGAGTCCAATATGGCAGGATAATAGCTGTCAATGCCCTTTAAGCCCTTAATGAATGCTGTATACAGGCGCTGTTCAGGGAGCTTCCATTAAAACACCACCCATCTCCTAGAGCTGTGGTTCAGTACAAGTGTAGCAACTACAGCTCCAAAATAAAGATATGACATAATATACTTGTATTGCATAACATATTATATGCGTCGGTTCCCATCAGGAGTTGGTGAACTGGAGGAAAAAAAAAAAAAGAAAATTGTAGGAACTGCATCAAACCCATTCCAAAATTTTATACTGATCGATGTACTGCAAAGTAAAGCTGGTAAGCCAATTATTGCGCTAAATGAAAAGAGGGGAAAAATAAGTTTACATCCGATAATAAAATAATAAGACACTGTGGATCATCAGCTCCTCCTCACTATGCTCCGCTCCATCGGCCTCAAGGACACCGTTCTCTCTTGGTTCTCCTCCTATCTCTCTGGCCGATCCTTCACTGTTTGTTTTGCTGGTTCCTCCTCCTCTCACCTTCCCCTTACTGTTGGGGTTCCTCAAGGATCAGTCCTAAGCCCCCTCCTCTTCTCTTTGTATACTGCCCCTATTGGACAAACAATCAGTAGATTTGGTTTCCAGTACCATCTCTATGCTGACGACACCCAATTATATACCTCTTCTCCTGTTATCACGCCGACCTTTTTAGAAAACACCAGTGATTGTCTTACCGCTGTCTCTAACATCATGTCCTCCCTCTATCTGAAACTGAACCTGTCAAAAACTGAACTCCTCGTGTTCTCTCCCTCTACAAACCTACCTTTGCCCGACATTGCCATCTCTGTGTGCGGTTCCACCATTACTCCAAAGCAACATGCCCGCTGCCTTGGAGTCATCCTTGATTCCGAGCTTTCATTCACCCCCCACATCCGATCACTGGCTCGCTCTTCTTATCTGCATCTCAAAAACATTTCCAGAATTCGCCCTTTTCTTACTTTCGACTCTGCAAAAACTCTTACTGTCTCACTTATTCATTCTCGTCTGGACTATTGTAACTCTCTACTAATTGGCCTACCTTTTACCAGACTCTCCCCGCTCCAATCTGTTCTGAATGCTGCTGCCAGGATCATATTCCTCGCCAACCGTTACACCGATGCCTCTACCTTGTGCCAGTCATTACACTGGCTACCCATCCAATCCAGAATCCAGTACAAAACTACTACCCTCATCCACAAAGCACTCCATGGCTCAGCACCACCCTACATCTCCTCTCTGGTCTCAGTCTACCAACCTACCCGTGCCCTCCGCTCTGCTAATGACCTCAGGTTAGCATCCTCAATAATCAGAACCTCCCACTCCCGTCTCCAAGACTTTACACGTGCGGCGCCGATTCTTTGGAATGCACTACCTAGGTTAATACGATTAATCCCCAATCCCCACAGTTTTAAGCGTGCACTAAAAACTCATTTGTTCAGATTGGCCTACCGCCTCAACCCATTAACCTAAATATCCCTGTGTGGCCTATTAATAAAAAACAACAACATAATCACGTTCCTCCATCATGTTCTCATACACTTTATGCAGTTAATAGCCTCTGTGTCTGTACTGTTACATACTTAGGCTGATAACTGGTTCATGCAGCTTTACATGAACACCCGAGCCTTACACTATGGCTGGTCCAAATAACTAAAGCAATTGTTACCATCCACCTCTTGTGTCTCCCCTTTTCCTCATAGATTGTAAGCTTGCGAGCAGCAGGGCCCTCATTCCTCCTGGTATCTGTTTTGAACTGTGATTTCTGTTATGCTGTAATGTCTGTTGTCTGTATAAGTCCCCTCTATAAGTTGTAAAGCGCTGCGGAATATGTTGGCGCTATATAAATAAAATTATTATTATTATTATTATTATTATTAAGACTAAGAGGGGTTGTCAGCTTTTAAAAGCCTTCCCAAATGAACAGGGGTACTACAAAAAAAAAAAACAACAAAGAAACAAACCAACTAGTGAAGAGCGAACGTGTTCAGATAACGTGGTCAGGCCATGCTCGGCTGTTATACAGCCACAACATATGCGGTGATTGCCCGTTTTGTGGCTGTAACAGCCACGAATCATGCAGCTGCAGGGACTTGAACATATTATCCAAGCACGCCCAAGATACTCGGATAACACCCGAGCACAGCCTGAACGCGTTATATGAGCATGTTCGCTCATCACTAATACCGACCAATATCTCTGCTCCATTCTGCTACGGCACACACCTTAGGCTTTGTTTTCTGGAGAGTGGCTTTACATGTCAGTCAGAGACCACTGATCGCCTGCAGCTTTGACATTCTGAGCAAAAGAAAGGTTGTGCAATTTGGCTGAATGTCATGGCGGCAGCAGTCACATAACTCTCTCTGATGGAACAGTCAAAGAAGAGCCTGGTTGGAGATGCTGGCAGCAAATTGGACCAAAGACATCAGTCCCATAGGCCTGTTGAGAACGTTTTTAAAAGTAATAAACAAGCGTTTTATAGAGTAAGCGAATTTCCCATAAAATATAAATTTAAGATGACTTTTGCTAAAAAACTGCTGTTCTTCTGGAATTAGTCCTAAAAATATATAAATAAACTGGCTACTTGGCGTCATGATTAGAGATGAGCAAATTTGATTTGGTCAGGTCTTATTAGGCAAGCTACAGCGCTTACCGAATAAGCTGCAAAGGGAACCTGGCTTCCTGGATCGCTCCGGCTGATCAGCTGTCCGGCTGCGCGACAGTCACAACACATGCATGGAGAGCCTGTGTGTTGGGTTCTCCATGCATGTGTCGTGACTGTCACACAGCTGCAACACCTGCGGCACCGGACAGCTGATCAGCCGAAGCGCTCCCGGAAGCCGGGTTCCCTCTGCAGCTTATTCGGTAAGCGCTATAGCTTTCTGAATAAGCCCTGACCCGAGCAAATTCGCTCATCTCTAGTCAAGACTGCACTTGTCAGTGGGTTATGTCCCCACAGTCTGATATTTGCAACACTGAATATACAGTTCGTCTGAGCTCCACTAAAGCGTCTGGAGCACAACAACCACGCAGTAGCTTCATAAAAGTCGCTGAAGCTTTTACCTGTGTTAGAAATTCACAACGGTATGGCCATTAACAAACAAGCGTTTTGTAGTGAATTTCTAATTCTACCATTTCTGGCATTGCTCACAGCTTGTACTATTTTTATGATACGCCTGCATCAAAGCATCAATTTGGCCACCCGGTAGTTGACCGCTTTATACGACCCATGCCTTTGGATGGTTTCACACACGTGTGTTTTGGGGTCTGTACCCACTCCTGCAGTGACAAGGTCTCATCCACCATTCACAAAATCACAGGAGTCCAGCACTAGGCCAAGAGGTCACTGACTGGCTGCAGCGGTCATGTGAACAATGGATGGGACACCACTGAAGAACCAACAAGGCATGCAATTAATCATTATTATAGCACGTCTTGAAGTTTCCCTAAGAATACCAGACAACCAATCAAAATCAAAGACATTTAAGTATTTTGTGGATGAAGGTTTCATCAAATGTAGTTCAACTATCATGTTTTTTTAGTCACTTATAGAGCGCCATTAATTCCGCAGCGCTTTATATAGATTATCGGAATCCCCATTGGGGTTCACAATCTAGATTCCCTATCAGTATGTCTTTGGAGTGTGGGATGAAACCGGAGGAAGCCCACACAAACACGGGGAGAACATACAAACACCTTGCAGATGTTGTCCTTCGTGGGATTTGAACCCAGGACCACAGTGCTGCAAGGCTTACAGTGCTAACCACTGAGCCACCATGCTGCCCATTCATGGGCCTGAAGAGGTGGATGTGCTGGGCTGCAAGTGGGTCCTCAGCAGACACATTGTGAATTTGTGATCTACGTACACACGTGAATGGACAAAAGGCAACAGTGTAAGCAGTCACATGGACAGATAAGTGGCCACAAGGGCTACGATGTGCACGGACAACGAGTCATTGAAGGTTGTTTTTGCTTTTTTCACTTGTTTATTTACTTGATACAGAAGCTAACAGACCAGAAAATGGACAAAATAAAATGTACACATACATTACGTATAACGTTAACAAAAAATAAAAAAAAATAAAAAAAGTCATCTAATAGCATCACAAAAATCAGAAAAATCTTAATTGACCAAAATGTGAAAAACAAATAGACACTAGTGAATGAAGAAAAACAACAACCTAACCACTGGTGAAAAGGTGCATATCTCACATAATAGAAATGTCAGATATATTACTAGATACCCGTGGGCTCAGATGATCTGCAGAAGACTGGCTAAACAAAGCCAACTCCAAGGCATAACATCACACAACACATGCCTACAGCAGGTGTCAAACTTCCTTTGTGTCTGGGAAAGAAAAAAAAAAATCACAGTCCAAAATCCAAATACGACATAAAAGAAACACAAAAAAGAAAAAACCTTAAACAAATCAATTTCCCTGATGATGTGTTAACAAATGATGCAATGGAGAAGTTTCAGAGCCTCCGACCAGCACTGCATTGTAGGAGTGGCAAGCAATAAGACAAAGAATGAGGCAAGTGGGCACTAGACAGATGTTACAGCCGCAAAAAAGCCACGCTAGATCCAAAACATTACAAGAGGGTAAAACAAAGAAGGAAAAAAAGCACAAGAATTCCAAAATGAAGCGGCAACAATAGGATGTGGAGAAGATGTCATTGTCACATGGTGCTGCAGAGCCCAGACTTGCACTGGTCCATCACTCAGGCATGGCACAATAAGATGCAGTGACACCAGAGAATGCCACCTTTGTACAGACAACGCACGCTGCATCGTAAAGTCCACAGGACACCGGGAAGGCTATCTCCACATCACACAGCGGAATCGAGAACTAGAACTAACTGCAAAGTTCACGGAAAGTCCGTCCACAAAACATCCAGCAAGGGCCGGGATGGAGGCACACACCGGAATCGCCAAATGTCAACACTCAACAAGTGTATAGTGCAACACGCAAAAAATAAGTGCCCCCCGTAACTGTGTAGGTGCAGCTCATCTCACACCTCTGAACAAGTGACATGGATGCACTGGGCTCATGTCATGGCTGACAGCAGCCGCCTCACTCCACCCAGTCTGTGCACAGCATCCACCCCTGCTACCCCACACACAGCTTCCCTTCTGTCCTCCACCTGCAGCAGGACAGGAGCACTCCTAAATACAAGATGTGGGGGGGGGGGGGATCGCCTCGTCCCTAAATATGTGGGGGGGGGGGGTCGCCTCGGTCCCTAAATATGTGGCTGGCAATCCCTGGTACATTCATAGCATCATCCCTCCCCATGCTATAAAGCGAGGAGTGCTCGGCCGCACACACCTAGCCATGAGTCAGCCATCTCTGCGGATCACTGCACGCCACCCTGCCAGACCCCGATGGGTGCTCAGCACATGGGTGGGGGTCCTGTGCCCGATCCCCCCATCCTGTCACTCTGGCTGGTCACAGGCTCCAGGCCTCACGTCAGACACCTGCACCAGATCTGGGAGGGATCCGTCATCCAGTAAGGTCACTGCAGAGCCGGCACAAGCCATGGTGGGAGGGCTATGGCGCCTGCACAGAGGGCGGCGCAGTACACAGGGGCCGCGGCTCCCATATGCCACACTATTGCCGGCAGGATGGAGCACAACCCCCATCGTCCGCACACAGCCGGCCCTGCTGCACACTGCGCTGCACACTGCGGATGTGGCGGCTCACACGGCTCCACACCCCGGCCACAGCCCCCCGGCCCCTTCCCAGCAGCCCCCTGCGGAGTGGAGGCAGTAACGGCTGTCCGCCATTTTGAGAGGAGAGAAGAAGATGAAGGAGGGAGGAGGAGGCGGCGGCGGCCACATCGGCAGGAGCAGGCCCGGCCGCCGCCTCCGTCCTCCCCGGGGACAATACACGGCACACGGGCGGTGGCGGCCACTTACCGGGGGAGTCATCCGAGTGCGGCGGCGAGTGACGGCCTCTCCCGGGCCACGGACTCCTCCTCAGGAAGGGTCCTCAGAGGGGCGGGTGAGGGGGCGGGTGGGGGCCGCGGCCTCGGGTAACAGCCCGAGCAGATGTGAGGGGACAACGGCGAGAATGGGCAGGGCACGAGGCGCCAGCCGGGGGTGCAGCTCCGTCCTTCCCTCAGGCGATACAGCGCCCGAGCCGGTGTCCTGCGCCTCCTCTCCTCACTGTCCCTTCCGCCGGGCACTTAGGGCAGCCGCCGCCGCGCTGTCAACGAAACGGAGCTCAGCAGCGCGGTGACGTCATATCAACCGCTGTAGGGGAGGAGGGAGCGACCGGCCGGCTCCAAGGGAAGGGGGAGAAAGGGCGGGGCTGGCGGGCCGCGCAGGCGCGCTACAGGCTGCTGCTGTCTAGGCGTGGACGGCGGGAGAGAAGCCTGAGGAGGGAGGGATGACAATGGCAGTGACGCAGAGAAGGGGGAAGGCGCATGCGCGGTGGTGACTGGCTGCAAGGTTGAGACTAGATGAGCGGAGGGCGGTTGTTTATGTGCGACCGATGTACAATGGGAGACCAGTAATCTGCAGCGATAATGGGATAATTAGGGGCTGCAGCACTGGAGAGTGAGGGGACTGCTAACTCCATGTAGGAACAATGTATGGAACAATCTGCAGTCAGAAATCGGACCTGTGTGAGCAACCAGTAGGGGGCGCCCACATACACGGTAGGGTGTCGGCCACACCCCTCAGTCCGCTGTGTATGGGGGTAACATATACCGAGGTGTCGCCCTGTCGGTACAAAGTGGCATGTCAGGGCTCAGCCAGGGTTGGACTGGCCCACCAGAGAACCGGAGAATCCTCGGGGGACCCTGGCTTCCGTGTCAGGAGACTTCAAAGGGCAGACCTTGCAGTTGCTAAGGGGCTCTTCAGTGGGGGAGAAAGGTGGGCCCTCAGAATGAAATCCTGCGGTGGGCCCAATGTTCTTCAGGCTGACACTGGGTTCAGCTAATCAATTTGCTGCGCCTCGGTCCTGCGGTTACGTCAGTAGTCAGAGCCCTGCACACCGCCCCCAACCTACCGGCCTGTGTGTCCAGCAGCCCTTCTGATTAGTCAGACCGTAGTAACCAGGGCTGTGGAGTCAGAGTCCATTTTGGTGGAGTCAGTATAAAATGGACCGACTCCAAAAATGTATAATACATTGGGTATAATGCAGGATGTGATGTAAATGTTTTCATAATAATTACGGAAAGTTCTGAAATGTCCTATAAATGTCTGTTCTGTTCCTGATCCTAGGACCTTGGCTTTTAGATGAGATGAATCTGTGCTGCACTTTCTGCACGTGCTCAGTAGTGACCAATACTGTGGGGTCGTAGATGAGATGACTGCTGCACTTTCTGCACATGCTCAGTAGTGACCAATACTGTGGGGTTGTAGTTGAGATGAATCTGTGCTGCACTTTCTGCTCTTGCTCAGTAGTGACCAGTGCTGTGGGTTTGGGGAAATTGAGGAGTCAGGTTTGGCTTACTGACTCCACAGCCCGGGTTCTGACGCATCAGTGATTCACTCATCTCTAGTAATTTTACCTACAAATTCTCTCATTTACATTTATGTGTAAAACCATTACAAACCCTTGTGCCACTGATGAAGCCAGTACAGTGGCGAAACATGTTGGGAGGAGCAGACGCATGGGGTGTGCTGCAGACATACTAGCCACAAAACTAAGACAATAGCAGAGCTGAACAGTGCTCTCCATTAACCAGCAATATTGGAAAATCCTTGCGTCAGGGTCAGACCACCAGAGACATTTCAGTAATTTAGTTGCTGTTGGATCTATCACATCATTCATTTAAATTAATAAAATACATTTAGATTGCCTGAAAGCTGGCAACTATGTTCTTAGCAAAGAAGGGCAAACTGAGGACAACACAGCAAAGCTCATCTGGAAATGTTTCCCTCGTCATCCCTTCGCACTTTTTCACATCTCCGGCCTTTTTTTCACACTGCGCTGCCTTGGAAGCGTCCGCAGTTCCCAGGAGATCTGCCCTTTCCATGAGTCCAGGAGGTTTTCCCTTTTTCTGGGAAGATTTTATGAGACTTGTCAAGTGTAAAGCAATGGTGCACGTACCCTAATAGATAATGTGCTAACCAGTTGTTCGTTGCCTGTGTAAGAGGCCATTAGATGAGCACCGACCATCTTGTGTGTAGTTAATGGTGCACTGGGCCCTAAATTGGCACGTCTAAAAACACCGTACGATCCCAGCTGGTGGGCCGGTTACCAATCTCGTGTCTTCAGCACAGAGCACTCATTCTTTTTGACGCCTTTTCCCAGTTGCAGTCTGATCAGGTCAATAAGATCTATACATGGACTAGTTCCCTTCCCGACTGGTGATGGAAGGTCGTCCCTTTGTACAAGTATATGAGTTTTGGCAACTGTAGGTCAGTGCTTGTAGCACAAATAAGAGGTACAGGAAGAGCTGTAAGCAGGCAGAGTGCCTCAGGACCGTGTGTAGCGGCAAAGTATACAGAGGCAGCGATGAGGACTTGGCGGAAACTCCATCACCTCTATTGGTTGAGTTCTGGCAACAACCGTACATCTAGTGCAGTCACCCTGGGTACAGCCAAATTCGGAATGTCCTCACTACACTTGCAGTGGCAGCAAAATTTAATAATATTAAAGGGAATCTGTCAATACGATCACCCCTCCCCCCCTCCATTCACTCAAAACCACATATATGAGCATTCAGGTCGTTGAAAGCTAATTCCATCAGCACCTTAATATCTTCTATCTGTTGCTGCACGCCCAGGAAATAATAATTTTAATCCTCATGAAAATGAAGCATTCCGTGCTCCTGGCGTGACAGAGTTCTTCTTGAGTCATTGCCTCTCAAGGTTGTTTCGCCGCAGAAGATTAATGTCCTCAGCTTGATTAATAGCTCATTGTTGGATTCCTTGTCTCTGATATCACACAGACACTGAACGATCAATCAAGCTAAAAAGGCTGGTGCTGGGTCGGTAAGCAACCTTTGGAGACAGAGGTAGGGGAAGTGCTCTTTATCGCCCAGAGCACTTAAAAGGAACCTGTCACCCCTCCCCAGGCGTTTGTAACTAGAAGAGCCACCTTGTGCAGCACTAATGCTGCATTTGGACAAGGTGGCTCTTTTAGTTATGCTCCTTGCACACGCTGAAATAAACACTTATAAAATGTACCCCCTCATACCGTGAAATCGCCAGGGAGGCGGGACTTTCCTTCCTAATCAGACGCAGCACAGCCATAGTTCATACCCCCTTGGCGCCGGGTGCCTCCTCAGCTTTGTTTGAATCTGTCCCGGAGCCTGCGCTGTTATGTTATCCCTTGGGCATGCGCAGTTAGCTCTTCCCGTCTTCTGACATCATTTGATGTGGCACGGCGATTAGGGATCAGCTGACGCCGTACAGTCTGAAGAAGGAGGGGAGTGAGAGGCGAAGATATGCACTGCACATGCCCAGGAATCCCAGCCCCACAGTGAGAATAAATCAGAAGACACTGCGGGGCGAGATCTCGGGCAGCGCGACCGCACAGGCGCAGTCAGCCTGACATCAAATGATGTTAGAAGACGGGCAGCGCAAACTGCGCATGCCCAAGGGATAATATAACAGCGCAGGCTCTGAGACAGATTCAAACAACGCTGAGGAGGCGGCGCCAAGGGGGTATGAATGATGGCTGTGGGGCGTCTGATTAGGAAGGAAAGTCCCACCTCCCTGGCGATATCACGGTATGAGGGGGCACATTTTATAAGCGTTTATTTCAGCGTGTGCAAGGAGCATAACTAAAAGAGCAACCCTGTCCAAATGCAGCATTAGTGCTGCACAAGGTGGCTCTTTTAGGCTACTTTCACACTTCCGTCGGTACGGGGCCGTCGCCATGCGTCGGCCCGACGTACCGACGGACGTTGTGAAATAAATGCACAACGGGGGCAGCGGATGCAGTTTTTCAACGCAAAACTTTTTTTTGTGCTGACGGTCCGCCAAAACACGACGCATCTGTCGCACGACGGATGCGATGTGTGGCCCTGCGGGCAACTTTGCAGGATGCGTTTTTTCTCCAAAACGACGCATTGCGACGTACGTCATACGACGCAAGTGTGAAAATAGCCTTCGTAACAAACGCCTGGGGGGGTGACAGGTTCCCTTTAACGCCTCATTTGTTTATGTAGAACAATGCTGATTTCATGGAAATCCAGAAACGGAAAGGTGGCAAAGGATGACTTTCAAAGACCTGCATATCCCTATACAGGCGCTTCTCACAAAACTAGAATATCATCAAAAAATGACTTTATTTCTGTTCTTCAGTACAAAATGTGAATGTCATATATAGAGTCATTACAAACAGAATGATCTATTTGAAGTGTTTATTTCTGTTAATGTTGATGATTATGGCTTACAGGTAATGAAAACACAGAAGTCATTATCTCAGTAAATTAGAATACTTTATAACACTAGCTTGAAAAATGATTTTAAAATCTGAAATGTTGGCCTACTGAAATGTATATTCAGTAAATGCACTCAGTAATTGGTCAGGGCTCCTTTTGCATCTATTACTGCATCAATGCGGCGTGGCATGGAGGCGATCAGCCTGTGGCACTGCTGAGGTGTTATGGAAGCCCAGGTTGCTCTGATAGCAGCCCTCAGCTCATCTGCATTGTTGGGTCTGGTGCCTCTCATCTTCCTCTTGACAATACCCCATAGATTCTCTATGGGGTTAAGGTCAGGCGAGTTTGCTGCCCAATCAAGCACAGTGATACTGTTGTTTGTAAACCAGGTATTGGTACTTTTGCCATTGTGGACAGGTGCCAAGTCTTGCTGGAGAATGAAATTTCCATCTCCAAAAAACTTGTCGGTAGAGGGAAGCATGAAGTGCTCTAAAATTTCCTGGTAGACGGCTGCACTGACTTTGGTCTTGATAAAACACAGTGGACCTACACCAGCAGATGACATGGCTCCCCAAACCATCACTGATTGTGGAAACCTCACACTAGACCTCAAGCAGCTTGGATTGTGGCCTCTCCACTCTTCCTCCAGACTCTGGGACCTTGATTTCCGAATGAAATGCAACATTTACTTTCACCTGAAAACAACACCTTAGACCACTGAGCAACAGTCCAGTTCTTTTTCTCCTTGGCCCAGGTAAGACGCTTCTGGCATTGTCTATTGGTCATGAGTGGCTTGACACAAGGAATGTGACACTTGTAGCCCATGTCCTGGATACATGTGTGTGTGGCGGCTCTTGAAGCAATAACTCCTGCAGCAGTCAGTACACTCCTTTTGAATCTCCCCCAAATTTTTGAATGGCCTTTTCTTAATCGTTTCAAGGCTGCGGTTATCCCGATTGCTTGTGGACCTTTTTCTACCACACTTTTTCCTTCCACTCATCCTTCTATTATTATGCTTGGATACAGCACTCTGTGAACAGCCAGCTTTTTTAGCAATGACCTTTTGTGGCTTACCTTCCTTGTGGAGTGTGTCAATGACTGACTTCTGGACATCTGTCAAGTCAGCTGTCTTCCCCATGATTGTGGAGCCTATTGAAATCGACTAAGGGACCCTTTTAAACACTTAGAATAATTAACAAAAAACACCTGCAAAGGCTTCCTAAGTTTTAATTGGCTGTAAGCCATAAACATCAACATTAACACAAATAAACACTTGAAATAGATCACTCTGTTTGTAATGACTCTATATAATATATGAGTTTAACTTTTTGTATTGAAGAACTGAAATTAACTTTTTGATGATATTCTAATTATGTGAGAAGCACCTGTATATGGTTTAAAGGGGTCGAACTTTCTGACAGATTCCCATTAAAGGGTTTTCCCATAGTGTAAAAGTTTTTATTAATGAGGCCAGGATGGGGTAATAAAAAAAAGCTATTCGGACCTTCTTGACCAGTGTTGCTGCTCCACACTCACTGCCTTGCCCTCTGCCAATCCACTGGCATCAGCTTCTATGGGGGCATCATGTGACCGCTGCTGTCAATCGTCAATAGTCTCTGATCTACTACAGAATTTATAGTCCGTCAAAGAAAAAGAAACCAGATTGGACAGAATGTGAGAAGGCATGGACACAGCAGCGGATGTGGAAAAGCAGCACCTGTCTGGGAACTGAAAGTAGCATTTGTTTTGTTTTGTTTTTATTACTGCACCTATTGACCATTCAGAAAAATAAGTTTTAAAACTATGGGGAAATCCAATCAATTCAATAATTTTATAAAAAGCAAAACTAAGAATTTTTGCAAATACATTCTAACACTACCAATAAATTGGAAATTAATACTTGTAAATTTCATTATCTGTTGTCACTTCAAAAAAAATAAACAAGTCCAACAATTATCTGTAATTAAGTAAAAAAAATAATCAAAAGAAAATCCTTCAGATCCCATAATCAGCTTTATCAGTAAGGACACGAAGGCCACACAGTAACTTCAAAATCAATTGCATGGAATTTCTGTTCTTACCTATGGAAAAAAAAATCAAATGCAAGGTTCAATTATCATAGATTTATTTTCTATCTCTGTGAGATAGGATAAAAGCAGATTCCTGGCATGAAATATGATATTGGACACCATTTAGTCCTGGTTGGTAGAAATATAGCTGGAAGCTCCTGGACTGTACAGTAATGTTTGTACCATCACATGGTGTTCGGTCTGATGACTGCTCTCTGAGAGTAAGTTATTATATATAGATCCAGCACAAAGGATTAGTACAGAGTTTGTGTCGTTATTACTTATTTGAGTAATTAATCAAAGAAATGCCCCCTAATAAGCACCACTGTTTTCTTATATGGCGGAGGAGCAGATTGTGCACCTACTACAGCTACTTAATCAGGTAGATTACCTTGGTTAGGTAAAGACTGACTCAGAAGGTATTTATAGGACATTTTAAGCCTGCAGACAATGAAAAAACATAATTTAAAGGTTAGTATCATAAAGAGAAAAAATTAAATGGAAACATTTACATTTTTTGTATCCAACTTTCGAATGTACAGTACACAGGAATGTTTTAGGGATCATGAAAATGGTGTCCAGTTAGTGTACGTGCAAAGTGAGGTTTTTTGTAGCAGAATCATTCTAAAAAAAAGAGAAAAAACGATTTAAAAAAATCACTTTAAAAGGCTTGAAAGACTTTTTCTATTCATCTCTATTGTAAAACCATTTTGCTCTTGTATGTTCAGTCTTCTGAGAGTTTCTTCTGCTTTAGGTTTAGGAAAGACACTTGTTGGAAAAAAAGAAAGTGGACGTCACTTTTGTTTTTAACTGGCTCCTGATTAAATCTACTCCAAACTGAGCACTGCCCATTCAAAAAGCTAAAAAAAAATACGCTTTAGAAAATAAACTTTTCCAAACCACTTTAAAACTCTTCAAAATCTCCACAGGAGAATACATGCAAATACAAAAGCTTTCCAAGGAAGGAGCGTGGTTTTCACTAGATGATTTTGAATGCCTCAATGTTGCAATGTGCTCAATTATCCAGTGATTACAGACTTATTCACATATATTTGGTCTGTATTTTACATCAGTAGAAACAGAAAATCAGGACTGGAGCCTTCTGAAAGAAAACTATAAATGAAAGACTCCTGCTGTGTGATTTGGAGCCACTCATGGTTTTGGTATTTTATAAAAGATTGGTGAAATAGTGTGCAAAATACCAATGTGTGTAAGAGAACTTGTTCAAGTGAATATATACTAGGTCAGTGTGTAGTCAGTGTCCAGAGATAAAGCAGCTAGAGTTCACCCACTAGCTCAGAGACAACTGAAAAGTAGAAACAGTCTGCAGAGATGAGCTTGTGAAATATGCAAGAAACAAGTCATGTAATATCCAAAAATAATGTTATCCATCAAGTACACACAGGACAGCTTATTGTGAAAAGTCAACTGAAATGACAGGTATGCATTAACTAAGTCTGTAGAAAATAAATAATGTGCATAGAACTGTTTTAAAGGAGTAGCTAGTACACGTACTGGACCAAATGGTAGCACACATGTAGTTTTTGTAAATGTGTGTACAGACCAGAGTTCTCCAAGCTTTTGTAGGCCATTAGTTGTACAATAGATGGCGTTCACTTAGATTATTTGAAGTGAAAACACTTCCAGGGATATAGCTTTGACACTGATTCTAAAAATTATGTGACCTCCTCAATATGATTCTTACACAAAAAGTATCTGCTGCTGTCAAATGGGGCTAGAAAGCCATTTATGACTTTGAAAGCACTTCTTAGGTAAGACTAGTATACATATTACAGCAGATTGTGAGTGCTTTATGGAAGCTGCAATGAATGGCAGGTAAAGGTCAGGAAAATGTCAGTGCTACTATCCCTTCAAAACCAGGACATGCTCCAAGTGGTAAACACACAACTTTTTCTGTGGGTGTATAGATTAACGTTTCAGTCTTACATGGGTATATTGTAATTCTGAGGGATTGTGTAATAATTATAGGGAATGACTCAGGAGACTCTTTGCGTGGAACAAGACAACTACAGGACACAGTTTTATAAGTGGTAAAGTCTATATTATCACACGGTGATTCAAACAGGTGCAGAGAGAAACTCAAGTCCACAACACTTGGAGTAAATATTAAATGCAGCTTAGCAGCCTATAGGAAACTTCAGAGGAAAATGCAATCATGCAGAAAGTCTATGAAGCACAGTTATTCTTGAGGATACTTGACACGAATAAGTCCTTGCTTAGTCCAAAACACAGATAGATATGCTTATAAGGCAGTTCAAATAATATCTTAGCTCAACCAGGCAGGTCTGGGTAATAGTCTCAGGTTCTTGCAAAGCAGAAACAGCTTACATGTCCAGCAAATGCAGATGGAAGTAAACACGAGCAGCAGATGAAGGAGGATTACTGGAACTGGTGTATGCAGCAGGAACTCAGAGCAGAGTAGCAGGATAACCCCACAGGTTCACAGGGGCAGGTATATAGCCAGGGAGTAACCAGAGGTCAGGAGCTGGATGCAAGGCAGAGTACTCTAGCACAGACTGAAGGCTGGGGTGGAGTTTTATAGCAGGAAGACACTGCACATGAGACCAAAGACGCCATCTTGGAAAAGGGCAGTAATGCACAAAAGGTAATAAAAAATGTTCAGAGTCCTGACATTACTCCCTCCTTAGAAGCGGCCTCAGGACGATCCTGGACCTGGTTTCTCAGGGAATCTCTGATGAAAACGAGAAATCTTCTGTTGGGCATTGATGTTTTCCACAGGTTCCCAACAGTCTTCCTCAGTTGGATATCCCTGCCATCTTATCAGATATTGGAGCCGATTCCTGCGAATCCTGGAATCAACAATTTCCTCCACCACAAATTGTTCTTGCCCATCAATCACCACAGGCTGCGGAGGTGGCACAACACGTCCCTGGAAGGTATTAGGAGATACAGGCTTTAGTAAAGATACATGAAAAACTGGGTGTACCTTCATAGTCCTAGGCAGCTTCAGCCGGCAGGCCACAGAGCTCACAATACCGTTGATCTTGAAAGGGCCAATGAATTTCTGTCCAAGATTTTGTGAAGGAACGTTTAACTTCAGATTCTTAGTTGCTAACCACACGGAATCTCCTACCTTGAACATGGGTGCAGGTTTACGGAATCTATCAGCCGATCTCTTATAACGTTCTTGAGCTGTGGTCAGGGATTCCTTCAGAACCTCCAGATTTTGCCTCATCGCAGTCAGCCTTTCCTCCACTGCCGGAACAGGAGAATTAATTGGAGACCTATGTAAGATACACAGATGATAACCCAGATTGGCAAAGAAAGGTGTAAATTTAGTGGAGGCGCTCTGAGAATTGTTATATGAAAATTCGGCTAACGGCAGCAACTCCAACCAATCATCCTGGAGATGGCTGACATAGCATCTTAGATATTGTTCCAGAGTCTGGTTGGTATGCTCAGTCTGACCATTTGTCTGGGGATGGTAAGCGGAAGAGAGACATACATTAATATTGAGTGCAGAGCAAAACCCCTTCCAGAATCTTGAAGTGAACTGCACTCCACGGTCAGAGATGATCTCTGTTATGATCCCAATGGCAGAGGATCTCTGATATTCCAGCAAGATAGCAAAAATATAAATACTGCTCTAGGGAGGTGGAAACTGGACTAACCGCATACCTGATCCTGACACAAACAACTAAAAGTAGCCGGTGAACGTGCCTACGTTGGTTCTAGACGTCTCGAGCCAGCCGGAGAACTGACTACCCCTAGAGGGAAAAAATAAGACCTCGCTTGCCTCCAGAGAAATTGAACCCCAAAGATATAGAAAGCCCCCAACAAATAATAACGGTGAGGCAAGAGGAAAACACAAACGTAGAGATGAACTAGATTCAGCAAAGTGAGGCCCAATAGTCTAGATAGCAGAAAATAGATAGTGGACTATGCGGTTAGCAGAAAACCCTACAAAACATCCACGCTGAACATTCAAGAACCCCCACACCGACTGACGGTGTGGAGGGAGAATATCAGCCCCCTAGAGCTTCCAGCGAGTCAAAAATCAAATGTAAAGCAAGCTGGACAAAAACACTGAATAATGCAAACGATCCAAATTGTACAAAACAGACTTAGCTTTCCTTGCATGAGGCAGACTGAAAGGAATCCGGAGGAGACCAAATAGGTCTGGATACAACGATGCCAGGCAAGAAACTGAGTCCAGAGGAGACTCAAATAGGAAACACCCGCTGCTTAACGACACAGATGGAGCTCAGGCCTGCAACAAGACATACCTAACACAATACCGTTAGTGACCACCAGAGGGAGCCCAGAAACACAGTTCACAACAGATCTCATCCGGAACCCCATGCAACCGAAAAACATTCTGTATAACCAAGTTCACTGTATCTTTAGCTGAGGGGAGGCCGGTGCATGGAACAAAATGAGCAGCTTTAGTCAGGCGATCAACTACCACCATGATTGTATTCATACCCTCCAATGTAGGCAGCTCCACAATAAAGTCCATTGATATAGACCTCCAAGGGCGGGACGGAACAGGTAATGGTTGTAGAAGACCCGTAGGTGCCACATGAGGAGTCTTGTAAAGAGCACATACCTCGCAAGAGAGAACATAGTCCTTGGTATCCTTCAGGCAAGTTGGCCACCAGAAGAATCGGCTCAGGAACTCTTGTGTCTTCTGTACCCCCCTGTGACCAGCCAACTTGGAGCCATGTACCAACTTGAGGATCTGCAGATGGACGACCTCAGGGACATAGATACGTCGATCTCTGAACCACATGCCACCCTTAAAGACAAGATTAATATCCACAGGTGGGTTGGCCAGAAATACATCACCTTCATAGGCCTCCCTGCACTCCTTCCACAAGTCCTGATCGTGGATAACTCCAATGAAATTGGCATAAGATAGAATGGTCTTGTACGGGGCTCCAGGTACGGAATCCGCAGCATGGATTCGGGATAAAGCATCAGCCTTCCCATTACGAGAACCTGGACGGTACGAGATAACAAAGTTAAATAGATTTAAAAATAAGTTCCAACGAGCCTGACGAGGAGAAAGACATCTATCGGATCTAAGGAACTCTAAATTGCGATGGTCAGCACTATGATCTGTTGTGCAGCTTCTTGCAGATGATGCCTCCATTCTTTGAAAGCCGCAATAGTAGCCAGCAATTCCTTGTCTCTCACGTCGTAATTCTTCTCTGCTGAGGTTAGTCTATGGGAAAAGAAAGCACCAGGATGTAGCAGACCCTTCTCTCCAGTTCTTTGGGAGAGAATAGCCCCCAAAGCATTATCAGAAGCGTCCACCTCCACAATGAAAGAAAGTGTTGGATCTGGGTGTATCAACAGCGGTGCTGATGTGAAACAGATCTTAAGCTGATCAAAAGCTTCTTGAGCCTGTGATGACCACTTAAAGGGCTTTTCCTTCTTTGTCAAGGAAGTAATGGGACGGACAATATCAAAAAAATTTCGAATGAAGCATCTGTAGAAATTTGCAAAACCAATAAAACGTTGGACCTACTTAACGTTCTTGGGTAACGGCCAGTCAAGGATAGCCTGAATCTTACCTGATTCCAAGTTCAGCCCCTGGGGAGAGATGATATAACCTAAGACCTGTATCTCAGAACGATGGAACTCGCATTTCTCCGGCTTAATATACAGATGGTTCTCTTTCAGACGTCTTAAAACAGTTTTGACATGTTCTTCATGTTTCTGTAGAGAGTCAGAAAAGATTAGTATATCGTCCAAATAGATCACTACAAACTGGTCCAACAAATCTCTGAAAATGTCATTAGCAAGGTGTTGAAACGTTGCAGGGGTGTTACGAAGCCCGAAGGACATCACAAGAGATTCAAAGTGTACATACCGGCATCTGAATGCTGTCTTCCACTCATCCCCTGGACGAATACGCACCAAATTATAAGCCCCACGAAGATCCAGTTTAGAGAACACCTTAGCATGGCGGACTCTTTCCAGTAATTCGGGAATCAGAGGCAAAGGGTAACGGTTTCGTACGGTTACCTTACTGAGTCCCCGATAGTCAACACAGGGTCTCAGGGTCCCATCCTTCTTTACAAAAAAAATAGGTGCCCCTGCTGGTGAGAAAGAAGGACGTAGCCTTTGGCCAGATTTTCATCAATATACTCCTTTAAGGCTTGAAGCTCAGGTGCCGCCAAAGGGTATACGTTACCAAAAGGAATAGCTGCCCCAGGAAGCAACTCAATGGGACAGTCATAATGCCTGTGTGGAGGAAGCTGATCTGCATTCTTCTTGTCACAGATGTCAGAGAACTCTTTATATGCTGGAGGTAAAGAAAATACCTGTACATGTGGTTCCGTAGCCGTGGACTCAGGGACAGCTTCTGTTAACGCTGAGTTGCTCCTTGTTGGAAAGATAATCTCCTTGGTCTCCCAGTTGATAACTGGGTTCTAAAAATGCAACCAAGGAATGCCTAAAATTACAGGAAAATGAGAAGAAATTAGCAAGAAAGAAAGTTGCTCCTGATGATTAGGCTCCAACAAAATTTCAAGGGGTACGGTCTCCTGATCCACAGGCCCAGAGATTAAAGGTGACCCATTCACTGTTTCCATGGTAATTGGAGAGGCTCTTTGCTGAATTTCAATACCATGTTCCTTGGCAAATGCGATATCCATGAAATTGCCACCTGCACCAGAGTCAATCATAGCTGCACTGGAAATCCACTGTCCTGAACACATGATCTTAATAGGGAGAGAACAGTGAGAGCTCTTTTCCTTAAGCTCCTTGGGGGGTGAAGTCATAGAAAGTGAATGGAATACAGCGTTTAAAGGCAGGCTACATTCAGAGATGTCAGGTTCATCATCACAGTTGTCATACTCCCCTACTGCTGCTAGCATCTTGTTAGGCCGTCTAGGACACTTAGGACAATTGATCAAGAAGTGGTCAGACTGTCCGCAGTAGAAACATAGACTTTCAAGAAGGCGATGCTCCCGGCGCTCATTGATCTTTCGCCTCTGAACGGAATCAATTTGCATGGGCACCTTCTCCACCTCCCGAGAGGTTTTACCTGCAGGCTATTTGGAAGGAAGGGAAAAGTTAGAAATACGGTTATATGCAGCAAACTTCTGCCTACGCTCAGTAAGGCGAATGTCTATGCGTACACAATGCTGTATTAATGTCTCTAGCTCTTGTGGTGACTCAAAGCGAGCTAGTTCATCCTTTACAATACTAGACAGACCCCTCTTAAAATAGGCAATTGTGCATAACTGTCCCAATTAGTATCTACCGCTAATCTCCTGAATTCAGTAGCATACTCAATAACAGAACGTTTTGCCTGGTGTAAAGACAGTAAAGCAGATTCAGCGGTTGCACGGCGATTAGGATCATCAAACATTAATGCCATAGCGGCCAAGAAATCATCCAAGTTATTTAACCGTGGGTCACGAGACTCAATCATTGGATTCGCACAGGCGAGCGCTCGTGTGGTCAGCAGCATTATTACACACAATACTTTGGATCTATCATTAGGAAAACGGTCAGCATGCACATCAAAATATAGCATACATTGATTCACAAAGCCACGAAATTTGTCGCGATCACCATTAAATCTGAATGGGGGCAACTTAGGTGGGCTAGCTGGTGGCGGTTGCCCAGAGGGAAAAGTCGCTTGTGCAGCTATTTGCGTGCCTATGTCCTGAAAAGCCCGTCCATACTGGGACTCTATGCCAGCAAGTTTGTTTTCCTGGGCTGCCATGCGGGTGCTTAAGTCCTGCAAAGTCTGTCCAAACACTTGTTGATTGTGTTCAAAGCTTCCAAACTTCTTTTGCAGACCTTCCACATCTTTCTGCAGTGATTTAATTATGGAAAACACCTGCTCTAGTCTGCTTTCTGCAGTCATTGTTCCAGCAGTCTCCTTTTTTTTTTTAGGCTAGAGTATCCTGTAATAATTATAGGGGATAACTCAGGAGACTTTTTGCGTGGAACAAGACAACTACAGGACACAGTTTTATAAGTGGTAAAGTCTATATTATCACACGGTGATTCAAACAGGTGCAGAGAGAAACTCAAGTCCACAGCACTTGGAGTAAATATTAAATGCCGCTTAGCAGTCTATAGGAAACTTCAGAGGAAAATGCAATCACACAGAAAGTCTATGAAGCACAATTATTCTTGAGGATACTTGACACGAATAAGTCCTTGCTTAGTCCAAAACACAGATAGATATGCTTATAAGGCAGTTCAAATAATATCTTAGCTCAACCAGGGAGGCCTGGTTATTAGTCTCAGGTTTAAAGGGCCACTGTCACCCCCCTCCAGCCGTTATAAACTAAAAGAGCCACCTTGTGCAGCAGTAATGCTGCATTCTAACAAGGTGGCTCTTTTAGTTTTTGGTTCAAGTATTTCCAAAATAAAGCGTTTTGAAACTTAGCCAAAATACCTGTCTTTAGACAGGGAGGCGGGTCCTCACTCCCCAGCTTGAACCGCTACTCTGCCGTCACTCCAATCTTCATGGGCTTTCGGCGCCGCCCCCTCAGCGCTGTTTACGTTTCAAAACCGGCGCCTGCGCTGTGTACTACTGTGCTGCGCAGGCGCAGTAAGCTCTGGCCGTCTGACGTCCCAGCCAGGCTTGCAGACTGCGCTTGCGCGGGCAGTGCGGCCACCCACCTTTGGAATCCCAGCCCCGCACTGTGTGTTATGCATTATGGGGAGAATAATGGTATGCACTCTGATCAAAACAATGCGAGGTGCTGGTAAGACAGACCTGAAGGCCCAAAGGGTCATGTAACCAAAAATTACCGCACACTCTGACTCGATATGATGCAAAAAAGTGTTCAACAAGTTTATTACAGAAAAAGAAAAGTTACCATGGAATAAACAGAAGCACAATGAATTCAGATTGGACCAAACCCAACGTTTCGACCCACAAGGGTCTTATCCATGGGGGTTACTTGGTTTCCAAATGCGTACATAAAGAAGAAAGCAGGTAGGCAATTTTTCAATATAGATCCTGTCACTATGGTGTCACAGGAAGGCGCATCAGTGCATGCATAAGGATAAAGGCCAATGGCGAATCATTGAAGAGCCAGGGGTAGCGTTGTAGCGCATAAGTTTTGCCTGTTAAGGCTTGGAGCTGTAATATTTCCGTGTAGAATTCAGTGTAGTGTACTAAAAAAGTAGCGAGTCCACTCACCCACACTGGTGAGGCAGGATTATATGTGCTGGACCTGATTTGTCCTTTAGCCAGAGTACATTTGTGCCCAGTATGGTGGGATGTACTGGGGAGATTGTATGTCCCAGCTCCTGGTATACTGATGAGTCCGATGTGCTGGAGTGTAGGAGCGGCACTCCTGTGCCTTGCTCGGGGTAGCGACCCCTGAGGAAGCGACGAGATTTGCACGCGAAACGCGCGTTGGGGTTTGCGACCCAGGATCCACACAGGACGCCTGCACACATATGGGTAAATTCATTTAATCACGTTTGTTTGTCATATTATTAATGACTGCTTTATGATGTGTGGGGATTTTCTTGGATAACGCTCTTAGTAGCATACTACTTGGTCTAATCACCGCTTGCTACTTATAGCAGGTCCCATGTGTATGATAGTACTTACTGACATGCACATGATTGGGAAGTAGTGGTCATTGCATTTACCTGTGTCCTGCTGTTTCCTGGACCGCTGTTTTGATGTACTTAGGATATAGTTGCTAGTTGTCTCAAATGAACTATTTATTACTTCATGGTATATATATTTTTATGTATGTGATTTTTTGAAATAAAATTTAACCATTTGTAAACTTATATTGGCCAGTTTTGACTCTCGGTTCTCCTTAATATTATTATCTGTATTAAGAGTCGCCATAGTTATGTGCTATTTATAACTGACGCTTTATTTTGCCTATCATTGAAAATCTGTTGCTAGACCTCAAAATAGCAGTACATGCAAGATGACCCAGGAATCCCACAGAACTGGAAGAATTTTCCAAGGAAGAATAGATGAAAATCTCTGAAACAAGAATTGAAAGACTCTGGCTGGCTACAGAAAGCGTTTACAAACTGAGTGATGCTTGCAAAATGGGGTGCTACTAGGTACTAACCTTGCAGGGTGCCCAGTCTTTTATATCAGCTCATTTTTCTTTATGTAGTTTTTAAAATTAAAAAATGACAATGTATATATATATTTTTTGCCTAAAATACAAAGGAAACACGTCATCTTTAACTTTAGGTCTTTTAGAGATGATTTCATTTTCAACTTGCTTAATGTTGACAATAACAGTAATTTTGACCATGGGTGCCCAAACTTTTACATGCCACTGTATCCTATGGATAGGTCATAACTTTAAAATGGGTACAAACCCTTCAAAATCTGGCGATCTTCACACGATTGCTGTCTGTTTTTCATTTGTCCTCTGCCACAACCTATAGAATAATTTGTCAGCCATTACGTTACTATATGCAGCGTTTAATTGATTTTAATTACGTGGCTTTTTTTCTCTGTAGAATTAAATGCTGTATCATTTCTGTTGATTTCTATGAAAGTGACTGCTATTTTTGCAATTCGTTAGCAGTTTGTGGCCCAGAGTGTTGCACTGCGGTCTCAGCCATTTATCAATATATAGCAGGAGTCTCCTCTAGTCTCACCTTAATGTGGCATTTGTAACCGTTAGCCCCATGGCCCATTCCTTCCTCAATATTCCTTTCACCATCTGATCTTAGGAATACATGATGATCTTTGAGAGAATGCCTGAAATATGTCATTTACATATATCACCATACGTAAATGTCAGCTGCAGTTTCCTGTATGGTCGCCTCATACAGGGCAGGGTCCTTTTTAATCAAGGCACATTTTACACAGTGCATCCAAGTAGACTGTACTATCTGCACACTGAGGAGGCTCGAAGGAGCCAACCTGCATCAAACAAAGGTTGGCGTGACTGCTGGGAGGAAATTCTTGACGAGGTGGACATAAGTTAATGTGTATTTCTTCAGATCTCCAAATATTGGTCATGCTGAACTTTTCCCAATAGTTATTTACTTCCATGCGTTCCCAAAAATAAGACAGGGTCTTATATTATATTTTTTTAGGGCTTATTTTCAGGAGATGTGTTCTTTTTTTTCCCATGAGCAACAATCCAGAGTACTCCTCTTTTGTTTTTAATTTTTTAATTTTTTGTGATATTTGATACAAGTAATAAAGATACACTGATATATTTTATTGATGGCTATACATTATTTAGGAATAGGTCTTTTTCAAAGCTACCGTATTTGATTTATAGCCATATTTATAGTTATGTAAAAAGTTTCCAGGGTGCCATTATTGATACTGCAGTATATATTACCTATATTGTAGTTTCATAGTGCTTATATACTATATATAAAAAAGACTTCTTGTCTCCCTAAAGTACCTCTCTGCTGGCTGAATTTTTGTTATAGACAGCATAAAAAAAGTAAAATACAGCAGGATAGATACATTAAACCCTTCATCAAGGTAAACAGACGCCTCCAAAAGAATCACACTCACCAGACTCACTTAGACACAAAACAGTGAGTGTTGGCAAGTGTCAATGGTGGACACACAAATCTGCATCACTTCTAGGTCCCGTGTGTTCCAGCTGCAAGTGTAGCGTTTGGCTCCCTCCAATGACCGAAAGCAGCCCTAACGCTCGGGAGCGGAGTGATGCCAGCGGTACTACCCGATCTGTGGAAAACAGCCCAGCCCTTATTACTGTGTTGTGGGTCTTTTGAGTTATTCTTTTGGAGATGCCTGCTTTCTTTGGGGGGTAAAGGATCCTGCTGTGTTCTATTCACTATAGTATATAGGTAGCTGCCTGGACACTTTTTTTATTGAAGTTGTAGCTAGGGCTTATTTTTGGAGTAGGGCTTATATTTTCGAGCATGCTCCAAAAATTCTGAAAAATACTAGGGCTTATTTTTGGTGGTAGGTCTTATTTTCAGGGAAACGTGGTACATATGTTTGGAATTGGAAAGTATTGTCACTAGATGAACAAAAGTTAAACATGTCTCTGAAATTGTTAGATTTTATATTGAAAGATCCAAAACAAATACATTAGAGTCGGATATGATGCCATTTTAAAGCCAGAAAATTCTTAGCCAGGTCCTGGAGCCAAGTCTGAAAATTCTTAAAGTCCCCATAAGCATTAGATAAAAGTCGGCCCAAACCACTGATGTCCACGGGATTGGGCGACCAGCTAATGTGCATTGAGGCCTACCGACTATTCTCCAAGAGATGATGTCAGGAGAGAGACGCATCCGGCCTGTTGAATTTCAGTGGCCGGTCATTTATAGGCTTTGTTTGGCAGAGGTTATTTCACAGAACATAGTAGCACTCACTCCGGTCCCTTTAGGATGGGGGAGTTAGGTAACATAGCTATAGGCCCACAGCGGCCTAAGTGTATGGCCTGCTTTAGGGGCAAGCAAAGACACTGTAAGACCAGTTCCAGATTTCAGATGGGGATGTGTCAGCCGGGCATTACCCTCTACATCCAGTTTCGGCATGTTGCTGTGTATTGGTGCAGCGCTCTACTCACAATCAGACACCTCTTCCCAGTTTACAGACCTCCCCTGCCCATCTACCTCATTCTTACTTCAGGCTCCCCTGCAGTGTGTCCTATGCTGCTTGTCATTATATGACAGTGGATTTGTGCTTTTTGTCTGGCAGGAGCAGTCTCTGATCTTTTCCTTGCAGAAAGATTGAGCTGGATGCTTCCCATTGAAATAAAAACACAAACTCACCTCTGGTGCTGGCGCCATTCCAGCTGTGTCAGCACTTGCATTCTCAGGGATCACGTGATGTGAGCCCTACGCCCAATTAGCACTGGCACTAATGTCCCCGCCTTTGGACTTATTAAACATTAATTGGAAGTCAGGATTGCGACTGCTCTCTGGATTTCTCTTGATGTTCGATTTGTCTGAAAGCGGGGAAAGTGACTCCAGTACTGATAGGGCTCGCATGGTGTAATAATTTTGAGCCCCGGGAACACCATCAGTGTCAACACCACCAGAATGGTGGCAGCACTGGAGGTGAGTATAGCTGTTTTTATTTTTACAAGACCAAATATGAGAAATGAGAAGTGGTTGTCCCAGAGCTGTTTCTAGGCTTTCTGGCATCTGGGGAAAGAATTCAGTTTGGTGCCCCCATCCCTCAAGCTCATATGCGATTTGCACACTTAGTCATGTGCCGATGAGCTGCTCTCCCTAAGGATATGTGCACACATTGCAGATTTGCCTGCAGAATTTTCTGCACAGAATCTGCACCTCTTGGCAGGACGCGCAGGTAAAAATCTGCACATTTTTCATGCGGATTTGATGCGTTTTTTTAATGCGGATTTGTATGCATTTTTGTAACCTAAATAAAGATCTATTATTTAAAAAAAAAGAATTGTGATGTAATTTCTTTGTCCAGCCTCTTATTTTGCATACTCCATAGAAGAATAATGTTTACACACAGACAGATAGATAGATAGATAGATAGATAGATAGATAGATAGATAGATAGATAGATAGATAGATAGATACAGTGGTGTTCAAAAGTCCTGCATAGGCGTGAAGAAAACTATATGTTTCATACTTCTGCAGCTCTACAGTGAAACTGGTGGAACATATATGTTTTTGTAATCCCTCATTGTTTGCCATACTCATTTTTGAATGTCCCAAGTGTATTAATTTTATGGCATGCGCATTTTTGATAATTTTTTTTACAGCATAACCATAGCTACACCAGTACAGTGTGTAGAATGGTGAACAGGTTTCTAAGTTCATTAACTTCCAATGCAAGTTCACACAGACTTAAATTTTACTTTTTAAGATTTATTATTTTTTATTTAATTCAGAGTCCTGAAAAGGGCCTTTTGAGTGCATCTTCAGCTTCTAATACTTTATTGGCCAGCCTTTGCTCTTGAGCACCAGCTTGCATCTCTGTGGCATTGAGTGAACAAGCTTCTGCAGATGTTCACGAGTGATGATGTGGTTCCAGGCCTGTATCAGAGCCTCAATCAACTCACTCTTGGTCCTTGGCTGTTTTCTAGATATCTCTAATGATACCTTGTGCCACAAATTTTCAATTGGATTGAGGTCCGGGGACTGAGCTGGCCAGTTAATAGTAGCCACCTTGTTCTTCCAACACCATTGGCTGCCATACAGCCCCATACCATTACTTTCATTACATGTTTCACAGAGAAGCTCAAACACTCTGGCTTGTACTCTTCATGTGGGAACCTTCTCACATAAGACTTGCCATCATTTCCTAAAATGCAAAAAGTGCTTTCATCACTAATTAGCACTTTTCCCCACTCCTCCTTCCTCCATTTTAAATATTTCAATGCCCACAGTTTTCTGCTTTGTCTTTGTATGGCTGTCATCAATGGCTTCTTTCGGGCCTTGCACCCTCTCAATCCTGCTTCCAAACATCTCTTCCTAACAGTTGATGTTGCTACCTCAATATTGCACTTTTCTTGCCATTCTCGCAGAAGCTGAGGAGAGGTGAGCTTTCGATTGGCAAGGGATGTTCTTATCAGTACTCTATCCTCCCTTTTAGTTGACTTTCTGGGCCCACCAGATCTGGGCCTGTCCTGGGTAATTCCAAGCTGCTTATGTTTCTGCAAAATTCTTACGACTATACTCTGATTACAGCCGACCTTCCTTGCGATCTGGGGGCCAGTATAACCCTCTTCATGTAGCACCACAACTCGCACACGATCCTCCGCTGACAAAAATCTGAAGGCTCCCATCATAAAACTCTACAGTATGATTCACTAGATAGACCAACAGATAAAACAAACAAACAAAGCAGCAGATGTGATGCAATGTAATGCAATGTGGTTGGCTGCCATATCCAGGTTATGATTGGTCACAAGAACCTCATCTGTGATTGGCTAATTTTGGATCTGAAGCTGTACAATATATAGTTGTGCTTTCAATTCCCATATTGTTGCAATAATTTCAGGCAAAACTGCTTCAAAAGCTAAAAATATTACAGGGAGAGAATGCAAGATTGTATTCTGAACAAAACCATATATAATATGTCATATTAGCATCGAAGATATTCGACAGAAAACATTTAAAACTTGAAAAATCAATTTATCCTATGCCTATGCAGGACTTTTGAACACCACTGTAGATAGATAGATAGATAGATAGATAGATAGATAGATAGATAGATAGATAGATAGATATTAGGATAGATGATAGATAGAAAAAATGGTACATAAATAGTTAAAGACACACACACAAAATCTGAACGCAATATCTTTAATTAAAAAAAAAAATGGCGTGTGCTCCCGTGCAATTTTCTGTGCTAGAGAAAATGAAATCCGACGGCCGGGGGCCAATATTTCTAGCCTGGGAAGGGGTTAATACCCCTGAAGCTTCCCAGGCTATGAATATCAGCCCACAGCTGTTTATTTAGCCTTTACCGGCTATTAAAATAGGGGGACCCCCAAAAAAATCATGTGGTGTCCCCCTATAATTTATAGCCAGAAAGGCTATGCAGACAGCTGCGGGCTAATATTCATAGCCTAGAGAGGGGCCATGGATATTGCCCCCCCCCCACTGGCTACAAATACCAGCCCCCAGCCGCCCCAGAAATGGCGCCAATTCCGACACTTAGCCTCTCTCTTCCCACTGCCCTGTAGCGGTGTTATATGGGGTAATAAGGGGTTAATGTCACCTTTGTATTGTAAGGTGACATCAAGCCTGGTTAGTAATGGAGAGGCGTCAATATGATACCTACCGTATCCATGACTAATCTTATAGTAGTGAAAGAGTTTTAAAAAAAAGACACAGCCAGAAAAAAAGTATTTTAACCCCTTTCTGACCTCGGACGGGATAGTACTTCCAAGGTCAGATCCCCTGCTTTGATGTGGGCTCTGGCAGTGAGCCCGCATCAAAGCTGGGTCATGTCATCTGTTTTGAACAGCTGACATGTGCCCACAATAGCGGCGGATGGAATCGCGATTCAAAAAAACACCATAAGAGGAAAAACCTCCACTATTCTAGACAAAAAACACCAGTACTCAGGCAGAGATGCTTACCTGTCCAGGGCCTCCAAACAATTGCACTAACCAAGGAGCAGCGGACCCAAATAAAGATGGCAAATACACAGGTGCAATAATACCGATAAGGCAGCCAGCCTACAATCAGGAATTGGCCGCTTGGTACACCTGTGCAAACAAATAATCTGTATGTGGCGTGTTCACACAGAAATGCTCAAAGCCTATTAATGACGCCATATAGCGCGCTAACCATTGCTGACTGTAAACTGTGGCCACTGTTCACACAGGATGCTTTACAGTCAGCAATGGCTGACTGTAAAGCCATCTTTATTTGTGTCCGCTGCACCTTGGTTAGTGCAATTGTTCGGAGGCCCTGGACAGGTAAACACCTCTGCCTGTGTACTGGAATCGCGAATTCATCCACTGCTATTAACTAGTTAAATGCCGCTGTCAAACGCTGACAGCAGCATTTAACAAGCGCTTCCGCCAATCGGGCCGGAAATGCGCGCATCGCTGACACCCGTCACTTGATCGGGGGTCAGCGATGCGTCGGCATGACAACCAGAGGTCTATCGAAGACCTCTATGGTTGTTGATGCCGGATTGCTGTGAGCGCTCCTAGCAATGCAGTAATTCTACTACAAAGGAGCGACCTGAGCTTCGCTCCTATGTAGCAGTGCAGATCAGGCTGTGGTTGCTTCTAGCCTCCCATGGAGGCTATTGAAGCATGGCAAAAGTAAAACAAAAAAGTTTAAATCACCCCCCTTTCGCCCCATTCAAAATAAAAACTATTAAAAAAAATCAAACCTACACATATTTGGTATCGCCGCGTTCAGAATCGCCCGATCTATCAATAGAAAAAAGGATTAACCTGATCGCTAAACGGCGTAGCGAGAAAAAAATTAGAAACTCCAGAATTACATTTTTTTGGTTGCAGCGACATTGCATTAAAATACAATAACAATCAAAAGAACGTATCTGCACAAATGTGGTATCATTAAAAACGTTACCTCGGCACGCAAGAATTAAGCCCTCACCCGACCCCAGATCACGAAAAATGGAGACGCTACGGGTATCGGAAAATTGCGCAATTAATTTTTTTTTTTTAGCAAAGTTTGGAATTTTTTTTACCACTTAGATAAAAGAGAACCTAGATATGTTTGGTGTCTATGAACTCGTAATGACCTGGAGAATCATAATGGCAGGTCAGTTTTAGCATTTAACGAACCTAGCAAAAAAAGTCAAACAAAAAATAAGTGTGGGATTGCACTTTTTTTGCAATTTCACCGCACTTGAAATTTTTTTACCTTTTTCTAGTACATGATATGCTAAAACCAATGATGTCATTCAAAAGTACAACTTGTCCCGCAAAAAATAAGCCCTCACATGGCCATATTGACGGAAAAATAAAAAAAGTTATGGCTCTGGGAAGGAGGGGAGCAAAAAACTAAAATAAACCGGGTCATGCAGGGGTTAATATTCTTAATTTCACTATACTTACAACCATGCCTATTTCCCCGAAGCCATCGATCACCTGCAAAAAATAAAAAATAATAAACCAACCGTATACTCCCTGGTCCGACACAGTCCAATTAATAACGAGTGTCCCACGACGATCTCCCCTATAGAACAGTGACATCAGGAGATGTGACAGCTCTATAGGCCTCCCACAATGCACTGACAGGAGATAATGGCTCCTGCAGTGCATTGCTGAAGAGGTTACCTTAGTTCATTCGCTTTACGGCAATGCTGCGTGGGAATTTTCTCACACAGCGTTGCCGTCGAGAGAATGAACTTAAGTGACCTCTCTTCCGGCAGCGGCAGAGGAATATACATCGCGGAGGATTACCTCCGCTGTCAGTTCATCGCGGGGCCACTGTAGAGCGCTGACATCGCCCGATGTCACTGTTCTACACGGTAGATCGTCGTGGGACACTCGTTATTAACTGGACTACGGCAGAAAGGTAAGTATAGGTTGGTTTATTATGTTATTTTTATTACAGGAAAATCAAGGGCTTCGGGGACTAGGTGTTTGGTAAGTATGTACTCTATGTTATGTGTTGTATGTTATGTGTATGTACTGTATGTTATATGTTGTATGTTCTGTATGGGTTTTTTTTGCTACTGAACACAGTCATTGTCTGATGGGACTACTTTCCCATCATCGGCAATGCTGTCACTGTGAGCATTCATTGCCGGATGGGAGCAGTAGTCCTATCAGACAGTGGATGCCTACAGAGACACGCACAGGGACACACGCGCACACACACACAGACCTGCGCACAGATTCACGCAGACACCGGCACACACACATGCACATAGCTCCACCCACACACTTCCCCCTCCCGATCTGCAGCGTTTCATCCGCAGCAAAACCACCAGTCTTTATTACATCTGCGGGTTTGCTGTGGATGTGCCTGAATCAATGGAAGTCATGAGTGTAGAAACGCTGCAGATCCGCCAAAAGAGTTGACATGCTGTGGAAAAAATAACGCTGCAAATCCGCGCGTTTTTTTACGCAGCATGTGCACAACAAAAGTTAATTTCACATAGACTAACATTGGCTGTGCACAACACTGCGGATTTGATGTGACTCAGTGCGGCCAAAAACGCCACGGAAACGCATCAAACTCCGCAACGTGTGCACATAGCCTAATTCTCTCAATGTTCAGTGAAAAACTAAGAGAAGCAAGAAAAGAAGCTAGCTGTCATGTGACTGTAAGATTGAAAATCACAGATGAGTGAAGCGGCCATGTGATGACTGCTGGAACCAGCAAGCAGAGGTGAATCCTGACTGTTCGGATTGGCATGCTATAGGACTTCATTTTATAATTAAAGGGTGCCTCCAGGTTTGAGACGAAAGTTTGCAGTCACTATAGGTGGCTGCAGGCTTCTTATTTCTCACAGCGCATGCACTGCACACTTTTAGGATTCTCCCTTGCACAAGTATGCTATTTCTATACATCGGGCAACATTCTGAGTAGACATGTCCGGCCTCTCTCAATTCATTTTCGTTGAGTGAGGCCACGCATGTCTAGTCAGCATGTGACCGCATGTATGCAAAACCCCAACACGAGAAACTCCTCACAGCATGCAGTGTGCACTGTGAGAATTCAGAAGCCTGCGGTCACATAGAATGACTGCAGACTCATCACAGTCTTGAACAGCTCCTTTAATGCTGATACAAAAAATAAATATATGAGAATTAGTATCAAAAATAACATTTACATCCCAGTACCTGATAGATGATGTTGTCTCTGAAGTCGTTCTCTTTCATCTTGCCCAGACCCCATGATGACTTTTCACATGAACAGCTCATCTCTGCAGACCTCTATCATCTCCGGTCTTCTGCAGCACACCACAACATAATGCCTTTAAAGATAGTGGTGTCATTATAATGAATACAAATATCTGCTATATGCTGAACCTCTGAATAATTACCCGACACTATTGTTCCTGCACAAAATATGACCCCCACTGTCTTATGGTACACGCTCTCCACTCTGCCCTCTCCTTTCCATACTGGGCCCCCTCTTCACACTGTCCTCTCATACTGTGTCCCCCTTGTAGGGCCCAGTCTCTACTGTGCCCCCTCACCACATTCCCCTCTCCCTAGCTGTGACCTTACACTGTTCCCCCATGCTACCCCCCACACTACTCATTCTTAAAGTGCAGTCCATGAGACAGATTATTAGAGGCAAGATACCTCCATAATTAAATGTAAATCTTAAGGAGAGAGGAGGATACATTGCAAAGAAGATATCGCTAAAAAATATGATTTTAATGAAATATATTTTAAAAATTACAATAAAAAATTCAGGCAGATAGAATAATAGTATGTTAGTATACAACAATGGTGCGCTGACCTAAAAATAATACAGCAAAAAAATTGTAAAGGTATCTTATCTCAGAAGGCAAAAGAAAATATATTTGGTTTTAGGAAGACTATTCATAGTAGCACAAGGCACCAGGCACTTTGTAAGTATACATAACAATATTTTTTGGTTTGACTTATCTCCTTACCATTTTCCTATTGAAAGGAGCACCATAATGGAAATGCTGTTTCCACAGGATTTAAAGTTAGATAAGTAGGACGAGTACACCCACTATCCACACCTGCTTGCATTGACCTGACCTCTAGTTTAAAGCAAATGCACTTGCAATTTATAAACTAGCTACAGGGGATTCGGCTGTCTTTGTATGTATGTCTGATAATCTATGAACAGTCTACCTGAAACCAAATATATTTTAAAGGGAACCTGTCAACAGATTTTGCCGCTATAAGATGCGGCCACCGCCTTTCAGGGCTTATACACAGCATTCTATACAGGACGGGCGGTCCTGTCCGATGGGTATCGCAGGTCCGGGTCCGGCGCCTCCCAGCTTTTTGCGACAACGCCCTCCTGCTATTTCATATTTCTCCGGCATCGCGCTCCTGCACAAGCGTACTGATTTGCCCTGTTGAGGGCAGAGTAAAGTACTGCAGTGCGCAGGCACCGGGAAAGGTCAGAGAGGCCTGACACCTGTGCACTGCAGTACTTTATTCTGCTCTCAACAGGGCAAATCAGTACGCCTGTGCAAGAGCGCGATGCCGGGGAGCGATGAAGAAGCAGGAGGGCAGCGGTGCAAAAAGCTGGGAGGCGCCAGACCAGGACCTGCAACACCCATCGGACTGGACCGGGTGAGCATAATATAATTTATTTTTCTTCACTTGCAGGTGGGACCGGGGGCTTATCTCCAGCATTATAGAATGCTGTATATAAGCCCTGAAAGGCGGTGGTCGCATCTTATAGCGGTGAAAGCTGCTGACAGGTTCCCTTTAAGATCTCTCCACAGGTGTTCAATGGGATTTAGATCCATATTAATTGCTGGCCACCTCAGAACTCTCCAGCACTTTGTTTCCATCCATTTTTAACTGCTTGTTGAAGGATCTTTTTGGTCATTGTCCTGCTGGAAGACCCATGACCTAGGATGCAAACCCAGCTTTCTGACACTGGGCACTACATTGCGACCCAAAATCCTTTGGTAATCTTCAAATTTCCTGATGTGTTGCACACAGTCAGGCACCTAGTGCCAGAGGCAGCAAAACAACCTCAAAGCATCTTTGAATCTCCAGCATATTCGACTGTAGGTGCTGTCTACTTTTCTTTGTAGGCCTCATTCTGTTCTTAGTAAACAGTAGAATGATGTATGTTCAGTAAATGCACTCAATACTTGGTCGGGGCTCCTTTTGCATCAATTACTGCATCAATGCAGCGTGGCATGGAGGCGATCAGCCTGTGGCACTGCTGAGGTGTTATGGAAGCCCAGGTTGCTCTGATAGCAGCCTTCAGCTCATCTGCATTGTTGGGTCTGGTGTCTCATCTTCCTCTTGACAATACCCCATAGATTCTCTATGGGGTTAAGGTCACACGAGTTTGCTGGCCAATCAAGTACAGCGATACTGTTGTTTTTAAACCAGGAATTGGTACTTTTGGCAGTGTGGACTTGAGTGCATTTACTGAACATAAATTTCAGTAGGCCAACATTTTGGATATTAGAATAATTTTTTCAAGGTGGTGTTATAAAGTATTCTAATTTACTGAGATAATGACTTTTGGGTTTTCATTGGCTGTAAGTGATAATCATTAACATGAACAGAAATAAACACTTGAAATAGATCACTCTGTGTGTAATGACTATATAATATATGAGTTTCACTTTTTGTATTGAAGAACTTAAATAAATTAACTTTTTGATGATATTCTAATTTTGTGAGAAGCACCTGTACATGGATTTAAAATGGTGCCTCAAACCAAACTGAGGGAAAACAGCTGCAGACAACACATGTGACCTTATAAATATTATAATTTAAATTACACGAAGAGCAAAGCAGTCAAAAGTAATATATGCTGAATCAGTGGGGTATAAGGAGGCAGCAAGGCATGGGATCAACTCTAATAACATGTAAGAATATTTGCATAGAAAAAAGTATTAATGTTACCTATGTCTGCTGATTGTTGGTGTTGCCCAGGAAAAGAATACATTGAATATGTGACGTATATGTAACAACAAATAATTGAATAAAAGTTTGGAGTTATTGAGTGAAAAATTCCCCTTCATACACAGGTTGTATCTCGGTACTATACTGATGCAACATAACATGAAGGATTGCACACTCGATGGAACACTTTGGGAATGTTGCCAGCACTCCACAGGCTAAGAAATATACATTTTACCTGTGGATGGACATTACAGCTGACACAATGATGATGTCTGCATGCTGTCATCCCTCACCCCGATGCGCGTTTCACAGATGCTTCTTCCTGGGGGCGTGTCCAAATGGGAAGCATCACCACTATTAACCCCTTAGTGACCACCAATACAGCTTTTTAGGGATCTGAGTTATAAGAGTCTGGCATCCCCCCGACGGGTGACAATCCTGTAGATGTCAGCGGTACAATATAGCTGACAACTTGCTGCATCTGCCATGATTTGTGTTGGTACTGACTACAGTTGATTAACCCCTTAAATGCTGCTGTCAATGACTACAGCATCTAGATGGTTAACAGAGTATGGGGGCTCCTGTTATGACCCCAATGGCGAGGGTCTCAGAGAAACAAGTAAGTCTGCGACGTACAAAAATCCAGCTCATAGGGCAGTGGTAACTGGGTTGACCATATATCTACTCCTAACGCCAACACTAGCAGTAGCCGGGGAACATGCCTACGTTGGTTGCTAGATGTCTCGCGCCAGCCGGAGGACTAACTACCCCTAGAAGAGGAAAACAAAGACCTCTCTTGCCTCCAGAGAATAGACCCCAAAAGTAGGATAGTAGCCCCCCACAAATAATAACGGTGAGGTAAGAGGAAATGACAAACACAGAGATGAACTAGATTTTAGCAAAGAGAGGCCCACTTTACTAATAGCAGAATGTAGTAAGATAACTTATATGGTCAACAAAAACCCTATCAAAATCCACGCTGGAGATTCAAGAACCCCCGAACCGTCTAACGGCCCGGGGGGAGAACACCAGCCACCCTAGAGCTTCCAGCAAGGTCAGGAAACAGATTATATACAAGCTGGACAAAAATGCAAACAAAAACAAATAGCAAAAAGCAAGAAAGTAGACTTAGCTTAATCAAGCAGGAACCAGGATCAGAAGACCAGAGCACTACAGATTAGCTCTGATATCAACGTTGCCAGGCATTGAACTGAAGGTCCAGGGAGCTTATATAGCAACACCCCTGACCTAACGACCCAGGTGAGCATACAAGGGATGAATGACATACCCAGAGTAAAATCACTAGTAGCCACTAGAGGGAGCCAAAAGGTAAATTCACAACAGGCTCCCTCTTCAACCCCATCGGCACCCTGAGATCTTGATCGTGTGGTCCTGATGTTTCCCATGGCAATTCATGGCCAAATAATGTCATTAAAGTCTGCCGGCTATAGCGCCCTGTTCAGAAGTCAGCAACATTTAGATGGTAAAAATTAATCTTCATTGCTGTTATGCCACTTTCAACTAATTCCTGAAAAGCACCTGAAGGGTTAATAAACTACCCGATAGCTATTTTGAATACGTTGAGGGGTGCCATTTTATAAAATTATATCACTTTTGGGGGTTTCCAATATATAGGGCCCCCAAAGCCACTTCAAAACTTAATTGGTCCCTAAAAAAATTAAGATTTGTACATTTCCTTGAAAAAATGAAAAATCACTGCTAGATTTTCAAGTCAAACAACATTTTACAAATGGTGCTGATGTAAAGCAGGCATGAGAGAAATGTTTTTTATTAATGTTTTTGTGTGGTGTGACTATTTGGATTAAGGGGAACCTGTCACCTCAAATTGGCAGGATATGTAAATGCCTTGTTTCCGGTCCGATGGGCGGCGTTTCGTCTTCATTTCTCCACCCTGTCTGTCCCTGTTGTCTGCAATATGTTCGAGAATTAGAGTACTTATCCTCCATAGTTCGCGCGTGCGCAATGCAATCTTCGCTCGCGCATGCGCAGTATGCTTTGCCCAACTGCGGGCAAAGCCAAAAAGCATTACTGCGCATGTGCCCGCAGTAGGAGGAGGATGATTTTTTTTTCTTCTCCACTAAGATGGCGCATGCATAGTAGCAGCTATTGGATGACAGCTATCGACACCGATAGCTGCTACTGCGCAGGCACGGCATGTGCCATTTTCAATTTTTTTTTTCATAGCTGGATAACATCAAGAAAATGTATTATTGCCACACTAACCATGCAATTATGCTGCAGAGCAGGTGCCATGGCCAGCTCCTGCCTGCAGAAGCATTTTTTGTCTCTTTCTTCAGTATGTTAGGTATTTACTATGCAAACTAGGGGGCAGGTCAGTGAGGGATCAGTGACCTGTCAGCAGTCTGCATTATGAAAATATAATTAGAGCACCACATGCACCAGCCCCGCCTTAGGGCACAAAAATGTCATTAACTACAAACCGAAAATAAAGATTAAGGCTATGTGCCCACGTTCAGGAAAGTGTGCAGAATTTTCCTGAGCAAATCCGGACTACTTTAGCAGGAAATCCGCATGCGTATTTTTTGCGTTTTTTGCACTTTTTTTTGCGGATTTTTTGCATTTTTTTCCGGAGCTTCCCAATGCAATAATATTTCGGGAAATCCCCAAAAAATCCGCAAAATTAACCCCTTCACCCCCAAGGGTGGTTTGCACGTTAATGACCGGGCCAATTTTTACAATTCTGACCACTGTCCCTTTATGAGGCTATAACTCTGGAACGCTTTGACGGATCTTGGCGATTCTGACATTGTTTTCTCGTGACATATTGTACTTCATGTTAGTGGTAAAATTTATTCGATATAACTTGCGTTTATTTGTGAAAAAAATGGAAATTTGGCGAAAATTTTGAAAATTTTGCAATTTTCCAACTTTGAATTTTTATGCCCTTAAATCACAGACATATGTCACGCAAAATACTTAATAAGTAACATTTCCCACATGTCTACTTTACATCAGTACAATTTTGGAACCAAAATTTTTTTTTGTGACGGAGTTATAAGGGTTAAAAGTTGACCAGCAATTTCTCATTTTTACAACACCATTTTTTTTTAGGGACCACATCTCATTTGAAGTCATTTTGAGGGGTCTATATGATAGAAAATACTCAAGTGTGACACCATTCTAAAAACTGCACCCCTCAAGGTGCTCAAAACCACATTCAAGAAGTTTATTAACCCTTCAGGTGTTTCACAGGAATTTTTGGAATGTTTAAATAAAAATGAACATTTAACTTTTTTTCACACACAATTTATTTCAGCTCCAATTTGTTTTATTTTACCAAGGGTAACAGGAGAAAATGGACCCCCAAAGTTGTTGTACAATTTGTCCTGAGTACGCTGATACCCCATATGTGAGGGTAAACCACTGTTTGGGCGTATGGCAGAGCTCGGAAGGAAAGGAGCGCCATTTGACTTTTCAATGCAAAATTGACTGGAATTGAGATGGGACGCCATGTTGCGTTTGGAGAGCCCCTGATGTGCCTAAACACTGAAACCCCCTACAAGTGACACCATTTTGGAAAGTAGACCCCCTAAGGAACTTATCTTGATGTGTGGTGAGCACTTTGACCCACCAAGTGCTTCACAGAAGTTTATAATGCAGAGCCGTAAAAATAAAAAAATCATATTTTTTCACAAAAATGATCTTTTCGCCCCCAATTTTTTATTTTCCCAAGGGTAAGAGAAGAAATTGGACCCCAAAAAATGTTGTGCAATTTGTCCTGAGTACGATGATACCCCATATGTGGGTGTAAACCATTGTTTGGGCGCATGGCAGAGCTTGGAAGGGAAGGAGCGCCATTTGACTTTTCAATGCAAAATTGACTGGAATTGAGATGGGACGCCATGTTGCATTTGGAGAGCCCCTGATGTGCCTAAACATTGAAACTCCCTACAAGTGACACCATTTTGGAAAGTAGACCCCCTAAGGAACTTATCTAGATGTGTGGTGAGCACTTTGACCCACCAAGTGCTTCACAGAAGTTTATAATGCAGAGCCGTAAAAATTAAAAATCATATTTTTTCACAAAAATGATCTTTTTGCCCCCAATTTTTTATTTTCCCAAGGGTAAGAGAAGAAATTGGACCCCAAAAAATGTTGTGCAATTTGTCCTGAGTCCGATGATACCCCATATGTGGGTGTAAACCATTGTTTGGGCGCATGGCAGAGCTTGGAAGGGAAGGAGCGCCATTTGACTTTTCAATGCAAAATTGACTGGAATTGAGATGGGACGCCATGTTGCGTTTGGAGAGCCCCTGATGTGCCTAAACATTGAAACTCCCTACAAGTGACACCATTTTGGAAAGTAGACCCCCTAAGGAACTTATCTAGATGTGTGGTGAGCACTTTGACCCACCAAGTGCTTCACAGAAGTTTATAATGCAGAGCCGTAAAAATAAAAAATCATATTTTTTCACAAAAATGATCTTTTTGCCCCCAATTTTTTATTTTCCCAAGGGTAAGAGAAGAAATTGGACCCCAAAAAATGTTGTGCAATTTGTCCTGAGTACGATGATACCCCATATGTGGGTGTAAACCATTGTTTGGGCGCATGGCAGAGCTTGGAAGGGAAGGAGCGCCGTTTGACTTTTCAATGCAAAATTGACTGGAATTGAGATGGGACGCCATGTTGCGTTTGGAGAGCCCCTGATGTGCCTAAACATTGAAACTCCCTACAAGTGACACCATTTTGGAAAGTAGACCCCCTAAGGAACTTATCTAGATGTGTTTTGAGAGCTTTGAACCCCCAAGTGTTTCACTACAGATTATAACGCAGAGCCGTGAAAATAATTTTTATTTTTTTTCTCAAAAATGATTTTTTAGCACCCAGCTTTGTATTTTTACAAGGGTAACAGAATAAATTGGACCCCAAAATTTGTTTTCCAATTTGTCCTGAGTATGCTGATACCCCGTATGTGGGGGGGAACCACTGTTTGGGCGCATGACAGAGCTCGGAAGGGAAGGAGCGCCATTTGGAATGCAGACTTAAATGGATTGGTCAGCAGCCGTCACGTTGCATTTGCAGAGCCCCTGATGTACCCAAACAGTACAAACCCCCCACAAGTGACCCCATATTGGAAACTAGACCTCCCAAGGAACTTATCTAGATGTGTTTTGAGAACTTTGAACCCCCAAGTGTTTCACTAAAGTTTATAGCGCAAAGCCGTGAAAATAAAAATTCTTTTTTTTTTCACAAAAATGATTTTTTAGCCCCCAGTTTTGTATTTTCACAAGGGTAACAGGATAAATTAGACCCCAAAAGTTGTTGTCCAATTTGTCCTGAGTACGCTGATACCCCATATGTGGGGGGGAACCACTGTTTGGGTGCATGACAGAGCTCGGAAGGGAAGGAGCGCCATTTGGAATGCAGCCTTAAATGGATTGGTCTGCAGGCGTCACGTTGCATTTGCAGAGCCCCTGATGTACCCAAACAGTACAAACCCCCCACAAGTGACCCCATATTGGAAATTAGACCTCCCAAGGAACTTATCTAGATGTGTTGTGAGAACTTTGAACCCCCAAGTGTTTCACTACAGTTTATAACGCAGAGCCGTGAAAATAAAACATCTTTTTTTTCCCACAAAAATGATTTTTAGCCCCCCAAATTTTTATTTTCCTAAGGATAACAAGAGAACTTGGACCCCAGAAGTTGTTGTTCAATTTGTCCCGAGTACGCTGATAACACATATGTTGGGGTAAACCCCTTTTTGGGCGCACGGGAGAGCTCGGAAGGGAAGGAGCACTGTTTTACTTTTTCAACGCAGAATTGGCTGGAATTGAGATTGGACGCCATGTCGCGCTTGGAGAGCCCCTGATGTGCCTGGACAGTGGAAACTCCCCAATTCTACCTGAAACCCTAACCCAAACACACCCCTAACCCTAATCCCAACGGTAACCCTAACCACACCCCTAGCCCTGACACACCCATAATTCTAATCCCAACCCTAATCCAAACGTAAATGTAATCCAAACCCTAACTTTAGCCCCAACCCTAACTTTAGCCCCAACCCTAACTTTAGCCCCAACCCTAACTTTACCTCCAACCCTAGCCCTAACCCTAACCCTACCCCTAACCCTAACCCTAAACGTGACTGAAATACGTTGCACTGAAATACGTGGCACTGAAATACGTGGCACTGAAATACGTGGCACTGAAATACGTGGCACTGAAATACGTGATACGTGGCACTTAAATACGTGGCACTGAAACACGTGGCACTGAAATACGTGATACATGGCACTGAAATACGTGGCACTGAAATACGTGGCACTGAAATACGTGGCACTGAAATACGTGGCACTGAAATATGTGATACGTGGCACTTAAATACGTGGCACTGAAATACGTGGCACTGAAATACGTGATACGTGGCACTTAAATACGTGGCACTGAAACACGTGGCACTGAAATACGTGATACGTGGCACTGAAATACGTGGCACTGAAATACGTGGCACTGAAATACGTGGCACTGAAATACGTGATACGTGGCACTTAAATACGTGGCACTGAAATACGTGGCACTGAAATACGTGATACGTGGCACTTAAATACGTGGCACTGAAACACGTGGCACTGAAATACGTGATACGTGGCACTGAAATACGTGGCACTGAAATACGTGGCACTGAAATACGTGGCACTGAAATACGTGGCACTTAAATACGTGGCACTGAAATATGTGATACGTGGCACTTAAATACGTGGCACTGAAATACGTGGCACTGAAATACGTGGCACTGAAATATGTGGCACTGAAATACGTGATACGTGGCACTTAAACACGTGGCACTGAAACACGTGGCACTGAAATACGTGATACGTGGCACTGAAATACGTGGCACTGAAATACGTGGCACTGAAATACGTGGCACTGAAATACGTGGCACTGAAATACGTGGCACTGAAATACGTGGCACTGAAATATGTGATACGTGGCACTTAAATACGTGGCACTGAAATACGTGGCACTGAAATACGTGGCACTGAAATACGTGGCACTGAAATACGTGGCACTGAAATACGTGATACGTGGCACTGAAATACGTGGCACTGAAATACGTGGCACTGAAATACGTGGCACTGAAATATGTGGCACTGAAATACGTGATACGTGGCACTTAAACACGTGGCACTGAAACACGTGGCACTGAAATACGTGATACGTGGCACTGAAATACGTGGCACTGAAATACGTGGCACTGAAATACGTGGCACTGAAATACGTGGCACTGAAATACGTGGCACTTAAATACGTGGCACTGAAATATGTGATACGTGGCACTTAAATACGTGGCACTGAAATACGTGGCACTGAAATACGTGGCACTGAAATACGTGGCAATGAAATACGTGGCACTGAAATACGTGATACGTGGCACTGAAATACGTGGCACTGAAATACGTGGCACTGAAATACGTGCAACTGAAATACGTGCAACTGAAATACGTGGTACTAAAATATGTGGCACTGAAATACGTGATACGTGGCACTGAAATACGTGATACGTGGCACTGAAATACGTGATACGTGGCACTGAAATACGTGGCACTGAAACACGTGGCACTGAAATACGTGGCACTGAAATACGTGGCACTGAAATACGTGGCACTATGACTGTCAGAAAATGTTCATTAAACGGTTAGGGGTGAGGTTAGGGGTAGAGTTAGGGTTAGGGTTTGGATCCCTTTATCACGTTGATGGTGGTGGGTGGCTTTTCAGTGTGTTTTCTGTTTTTTTTTTCGAAAAAATGCATGCGTTTTTAACGCAAACAAACGCATGTGCTTAAAAACGCAAGAAAATACTGCAGGTTGTATTTCTGAAAATGAACGCATGCAGAAAAAAAACGCATGCGTTTGAAAACGCGACCAAACGCGTACAAAAAAACCGCATGCGTTTTCAATGTTAAATATAGGGAAAAAACGCATGCGTTTTTTTGTGCAAAAAACGCTGCAGACAAAAACGCAAGTGTGAAACCAGCGACGCTTTTTATAGCAAAAACGTTTTTGCGTCTCCACATTTTGAGACCTATAATTTTTCCACATTTTGCTCCACAGAGTCATGTGAGGTCTTGTTTTTTGCGGGACGAGTTGACGTTTTTATTGGTAACATTTTCGGACACGTGACCGTTTTTGATCGCTTTTTATTCCGATTTTTGTGAGGCAGAATGACCAAAAACCAGCTATTCATGAATTTCTTTTGGGGGAGGCGTTTATACCGTTCCGCGTTTGGTAAAATTGATAAAGCAGTTTTATTCTTCGGGTCAGTACGATTACAGCGATATCTCATTTATATCATTTTTTTATGTTTTGGCGCTTTTATACGATAAAAACTAAAATATAGAAAAAATAATTATTTTGGTATCGCTTTATTCTCAGGACTATAACTTTTTTATTTTTTTGCTGATGATGCTGTATGGCGGCTTTTTTTTTGCGGGACAAGATGACGTTTTCAGCGGTACCATGGATATTTATATCAGTCTTTTTGATCGCGTGTTATTCCACTTTTTGTTCGGCGGTATGGTAATAAAGCGTTGTTTTTTGCCTCGTTTTTTTTTTTTTTTTTCTTACGATGTTTACTGAAGGGGTTAACTAGTGGGGCAGTTTTATAGGTCGGGTCGTTACGGACGCGGCGATACTAAATATGTGTACTTTTATTGTTTTGTTTTTTTTATTTAGATAAAGAAATGTATTTATGGGAATAATATATATTTTTTTTTTATTATTTATTTAGGAATTTTTTTTTATTTTTTTTTACACATGTGGAAAAAAAATTTTTTTACTTTTTTACTTTGTCCCAGGGGGGGACATCACAGATCATTGATCTGGCAGTGTGCACAGCACTCTGCCAGATCGACGATCTGCTGTGCAGGGCTGCAGGCTTACCAAGTGTCTGCTCTGAGCAGACACTCGGTAAGCCACCTCCTTCCCTGCAGGACCCGGATGCCGCGGCCATCTTGGATCCGGGACCTGCAGCCAGGAAGGAGGTAGGAGACCCTCGCAGCAACGCGATCACATCGCGTTGCTCCGGGGGTCTCAGGGAAGCCTGCAGGGAGCCCCCTCCCTGCGCGATGCTTCCCTATACCGCCGGTACACTGCGATCATGTTTGATCGCGGTGTGCCGGGGGTTAATGTGCCGGGGGCGGTCCGTGACCGCTCCTGGCACATAGTGCCGGATGTCAGCTGCGATATGCAGCTGACACCCGGCCGCGATCGGCCGCGCTCCCCCCGTGAGCGCCGCTGATCGGTGATGACGTACTATCCCGTCGGCGGTCATACGGGCCCACCCCACCTCGACGGGATAGTACGTCAAATGTCGGGAAGGGATTAATGAACACGGATGTGAAAAATCAGGAACGTGTGCACATAGCCTTAAGACCAACCAAAAGACAGATTTCATCAACCAAGGTATCATTTTAATCAGTATAACAGCGCTGACCTGACACTGTGTGTAGGTTACTGTGCACAATCCTGCTGACAGGTTCCCTTTAAGGTACATAGCTGTAGCTCTCATGCCATCGACATGTCTGATTGAGGTATACAAAACTTCCATGTCAGCAGTTGCCATAACACTGTTCTGATTTAGATATAGGTTTTCTAATCTGTGGAGGGCTGCCGTGGTATCCTTGATATGCGAGGGAAGTTCACTGACCAACGGTTTTAAGTAGTCGGGCCCTCTGACAGGTTGGAGGTTATTTTAATAGTGGTGATGCTTCCCATCCAGACACCCCCCCAGGAAGAAGCATCTTCAGAACGCGCGTCAGGGTGAGGGATGACAGCGTGCAGCCTCCATCTTTATGTCAGCTGCGATGTCCATCCACAGGTAATATGTATTTTTCTTAGCCTGTGGAGTGCTGACCACATTCCCAAAGTGTTCCATTGAGTGGGCAATCCTTTATGCTATGATGCATCAGTATAGTATAGTACTGAGATACAAACTGTGTATGAAGGGGAATTTTTCCCTCAATAAGGCCGGTTTCACATTTGCGGTTGTGTCCGCAGCGTTTCTTCCGCAAATATCCGCATGCGTTGTGTATTCCTATATTTAACATTAGGGACGCATGCGTTTTTGTTTGTTCGCGTTTTGCCACGTTTGACGACGCATGCGTCGTCTCGTCGTCTGCGGCATGGTGCAGAAATGCAACATGTGGTAATTTTTAGAGGCATCAAATTGCCGCCTGGAAACGTATGCGGTCGATTGCGAAAGGTTTGCGACAAAAAAACTAATTGCTGTCTATGTAAACGCATGCGTTTACAAGCACACGCGTTTGCTTGCGTTTGTAAACGCATGCGTTGAACCAGAGAAAAACATGTCTAGACACTAATTAGCCACCCCCCACATACAAGGTGATAAAGGGAGGGAGTGCGCATTGCCTGGTCACTACACAGCAGACTGGGAAGCAGAGCAGACAGAGGAAAGAACCTTGGAGGAAACAAGACTTTCAACAATGTGAGTATATCAAAGCCAATGCCTGTACTTTCTATTTTCTGTCTCTACATGTCCTAATTTCTTCCATTTCTTTCTTTCTGCATGCATCAGAATGTCTTCTTCTGATGAGGATCAAACGCCTGGGCCTGCGCAAGCGGAAAATGTCAGCGAAGTGAGTAGTCACCTCCTCAGATTGGTAAGTATTCACTGTCACATCTACACATATGACAAATTATTTTTCCTTTTTTCAGAGCTCTTCTACTGCGGCAGAGACTGGGCAGGAGCAGCGGAGTCACGGTCGGGTGGCAGCGTGTAAGTATACCTGGCTCACTGTTTATTGTATCCTCACTTTACAATTCTTGAATCTTCATTTCTGTACTTTGCTCTTTCTTTCCCTGTTGCTTCTGTACTATTTTTTTTTTAATCTTTTAATATTCAGGCCATTTCTCTGCTTTTGTTTTCTTTCTTCCTTATGTTAATGTCTCCAACATTAATGTTCCGGTTTTTTTTTAGGTTCCAGAACTGGATGAGGACCTCATAGAGAATGAGCACCTAATCTCCCTGGTCCATGAGCGAGTCCCGTTGTGGGACACCTGGGATCCGCTGCACTCCAACAACGTGACGATCCGGCGGCTTTGGAATGAGGTGGCCACAGCATTGTGGGATGGCTGGGACAACGCCCCAAATCGGGTCCGAAGTGCATTTGGTAAGTATCGCAATGCAGTGTGATGCAGCCAAGACCTTGGCCGTGCTCACACAACTGTGTATGATGATAGAAAGTCATTAATTTTTCTCATCACACACAGTTGTGTGACCACGGTCAAAAGACCATTGTCCTAACTATTATGTTTTGTTTTGTCAACAGTGTCAAAAGTCAAAACACGTTGGCGATCGATGAAGGACTGCTTCAACAAGGACCTGCGTCAAGAGAGCCGGCTTCCTAGTGGTTCAGGAGCAAGGATCCGTAAATACAAGTACAAGAAAAAAAAAAAAAGTTTTTTAATGCATTTTAGGCTGCCGTCACACTGCCATTTTTTGGGTCCATAATTTGCATCATTGTTTGTAAATGAAACCCGGGAGTGGTAGATAAATGCAGTAGTGGAGCTTATGTTTTTATTATACTTGTCCTGATGTACCTCCACTCCTGGTTTTGGCTTACCAACAGTGATGTAAAATACTGAGCAAATACTGACAGTGTGACGGCAGCCTACACAACAGATCTGTAGTCATCAAGTCAGGTGTCAGAAATAATGAATTCATGATGCACAAAGAAAAGGCTCATGAATTCATTATTTCTGACACATGTCCTGGTGAGTGTAGATATGCCTTGTATCACCTCCATCGTCCATTCATATTCAACATCAGTATTTGGAATCCAAAACCAGGAGTGGTTGATAAATGCAGAAGTGGAGCATATGTTTTTATTATACTTTTGCTCGTAATATAGTACTCCTGATTTTGGCTTGCAAAGTAAAACTCTGTCCAAATACTGCTAGTGTGACCTCAGCCTAATCTATGTTTTTATTCCACAGGAATTTGCGTTTTGTAAATGTTTGGTCTTACATTTTTTCATTCTTTTTTCACAGCACATGGAGCACCACTGTTGGCCCAGGGTCTGGAGCAGTCCTTCATCAGTCAGCCACGTACCCGTCCCAGCCATCCTCCAGCGCTGCAGCAAGTGGGCCTGCCACACAACCTGGAGACCAGGAAGCTGGTCCATCAGGTGTTCCCCTTCCCCAGTCCTCTGCCTCTGGCCAATTTTTTATGGGCTCCTCCCGGCAGCGGCAGAGGGCCGGACCCTGCCCTGGCGTTCCCCGCCACCACCAGTTCAAGAATGCCACTGCCGGACCCTGCCCTGGCGTTCCCCAGGCCAATACCAAGTAGCCCAACGAGGCTCCCCGGACGGCAGCGCCGATCCAAAAAAGGGAAAGGCAAAAGACAAAAGACAATAGCTATCCCTCCCCCCTCACCTCCCAATGTGTCTGTAATGTCTGGTTTGTCTCATCCTTCTAGTGTGTCTCTGCCCTCACATGTGTCTAGCCCAATCCCCGAATTTCCCGACCCCAGTAGTTTTATTGCACCTTCTCCAGCCACCCCTGCGTCGTCGATAGTTAGCCAGCTCTCACTGCTCCACACCCCCCAATTTCGTCAATCAACCCCAAGCAGGCGCAGTTATTTTTTTTTTTTTTATTTTGTTAAAATAAATATTCATGTTTTTTGCCCCCAATAAGGTTTGGATAATTGTGTATTTCGCCGCCGGCAACACACACTGTGCGCCAAATCCCAAAATGCGCCGAACACATTTTTTGCGGCCACCTTTTAGCTCCAGTAGTTAGTTAGTACAATACAGAAGGTTTTTGTGTGTTTAATATAGAGATAAGAGGTTGCCCCAAAAAATAACACTTGTATTTTCATTCTGTGACTTTTTATCGCAGACTGAAGACAAAATGGTGGCAATACACAGCTGAATACACAGCTGTAACTATACTCAACTGGTCGTGTCTCCACAAAATCGTTAGTTATGACACCTGACCTGCAGAGTAGATAAATGCCTTGTATTACCTCCATTTTTTCTTCTTTGTACATTAAATCTATGAAGGTACGATGGAGGTGATACAAGGCATATCTATACCCAACAGGACATGTGTCAGAAATAATTAATTCATGCTCTATTTATTTGTGCATCATGATTTCATTCTTTCTGACACCTGACTTGATGACTATTGATCTGTTGTGCTTCCGTCACACTGACAGTATTTGCTCATTATTTTACATCACTATTGGTAAGCCAAAACCTGGAGTGGATCAATGTGAGGAAAAGTGAAATAAAAATATAAACACCACCTCTGTATTTAACAACCATTCCTGGTTTTGGCTTACAAATACTGATGTTAAGTAATGAACAAATACTGAGAATGTGACGGCACCAAACAGCCATCGTCTCTACAGTCTGAGTCAAATAGCTACTGGTGAACCGAGTCAGGACCCAATTACGTCAACAGCCTAAGCCCAAAAACCCTTAGTGGTGTGTAAAGCAAATACATGGGAGACATGGTGGAGATAATAAAACACAATTATTTTATTACAACAAACATTATCAACAATTTGAAAATAACGGTTACATACCCAAAGCCAACAGGACATTTTACACCATATTGTCCTGCCATTCCACATGTCCAAGGTCTGAATCAAAAAAGGCAGCAAATTGGTTCCGCATGTGGCCAACTTCAACAGTTGACCGCAGCGGGTGATGACGGTAATCAGGCAAAGGGTTTGCAACTTGTTCATCAAGTTCAATGGTGGGTTGCTCCTTAGCCAGAATGTAATTGTGGAGAACCACACATGCTTTTACCACCTCATCCACTGTCTCCATTTTTAGATTTATGGCTGTTGCAAGAATGCGCCATTTTGACACCATAATCCCAAAGGAACACTCTACTGTTCTGCGGGCCCTGGTTAGTCTGTAGTTATAGATCCGTTTTGTGCGGTTCAAGTCCCAACTTGAATAGGGCTTCAGTAGATTTTCACTCATCTGAAATGCCTCATCCCCAACCATTACAAATGGCATCGGCGGGCCTTGAGTGTTGGGAAGAGGTCGTGGCTGTGGAAAATTAAAATTTTTGCCATAAACACGTCGGCCCATATCAGAGTTTTTGAAAGTCTGTGAATCGTTGCCACGGCCAAAAGCACCAATGTCCACGGCTATGAAGCGACAGTCCGCATCGGCTATTGCCATGAGAACTACTGAAAGATATATTTTTTGTAGTTGAAGAACTGTGATCCCGTTCTGGCTGGTTTGATAATCCGGATGTGCTTCCCATCCACCGCACCCAAACAATTTGGAAAATCACACACAGTCCAGAATTTATCTGCTATTTCTATCCACATTTCCTCGTTGGGTATGGGTATAAATTCTTCACGGAGAACATTCCACAAAGCCCGGCAGGTGTCAAAAACTATTCCGGACGGGGTGGAAATTCCAAGGCGGTACTGGAAGTGTAGGGATGACAAGCTCTCTCCAGTTGCAAGAAATCTGTAATAAAGAAAAAATAATTGACAAAAATGCAAAGAATACATGTCAGACCAGCAATAATTATGACTAGCATTTGTTTAGAATTATTACGTACCTTAAGGTAACTAGGAGACGTTCCTCTGGTGGAATCGCTCTATGGGGCTGGGTGTCCTGTCTCCGGATGGCTCCTTGGACACGAGCAAGCAAATCCCAGAAAGAGTCTTGCGACATCCTTGTATATTCCGGGAATTTGTCCGGGTTGTCATTGAGCTCGACATACAGGGTGTGATATGCACCACGGCTCTCCCGCAGTTCTATAATGGGGTGTTGCCAAAAACGCCTACGCCATGTCCTTCTCCGTCTTTCACGGTTTCGGTGTTGCTCCCAAGCAAACGCACACGCAAGAAAAAGCTTGATGCTTAGATCCAGGTTGAAGTAAAAGCTATCCATGTGAAGATCCATCATGACACTGGATACAGGAGCAAAATCTGAAGATTTCAGCAGTCCTAGGGTTTATATATAGATATCCCATAATACACGCCCTCTGTAGTCCCATTGGCTGTTTCTGGTAATCTAGATTTTTCTCCTGTAAAAGTTTTCGCCATGCGCACCAAAAACGCAAACGCATGAAAAACGCATAAAAAAGCATGTAAACGCAGCGTTTTATAGCCGCATGTGTTTACCGCATGCGCTTAAAAACTGCTACGTTTATACGCGTTTTCCTGCGTTTTTCAGTTACTTTCGTTTGTGGATTAAACGCTGCAGATTAAAACGCAAATGTGAAAGTAGCCTAACTCCTTTATTCAATTATCTGTTGTTACATACACGTCACATATTCAATGTATTTTTTTCCTGGGCAACACGAGCAATCAGCAAATATAGATAACATTAATACTTTTTTCTATTCAAATATTATTACAATGGTATTAGAATTGTTCCCATGCCTTGCTGCCTCCTTATACCCCACTGATTCAGCATATATTACATTTGACTGCTTTGCTCTTTGAGATATTTAAATTATAATATTTATGAGGTCACATGTGTTGTCTGCAGCTGTTTTCCCTTAGTTTCGTTTGAGGCACCATTTTAATTCTATGTATGTTTTACATTGTTGTAATAAAGAGTTGAATTTTATTTATCGTTATTTTTTTTTTTGTTTAATACTTCTTGATCTAGGGCCATGGGTTGTAAACTTCTTGATCATATTGCACACTGTGGACCTAAGAACTTCAAGATCTCCAGAGATGGACTTGTAACATTGAGATTGTTGATAGTTTTCAACAATTTTGGTTCTCAAGTCCTCAGACAGATCTCTTCTCCCCTTTCTGTTCTCCATGCTTAGTGTGGCACACCCAGACACACAATGCAAAGATTGAGTCAACTTCTCCCCTTTTATCTGGTTTCAGGTGCGATTTTCATATTGTCGACACCTGTTACTTGTCACAGGTGAGTTTGAACCAGTATCACATGCTTGAATCAAAGTTGCTTACCCACAATTTTGGAAAGGTGCCAACAATTTTGTCCAGACCATTTTTTAGGGTGTGTGAAATTATGCCCAAATTGATTTTGCTGGTTGCTCTGACAGCACTGTAGTCCCACACTTGCGCAATATGGCACTTGGAGCCACGCTTGCGCAGTGTTGTGCGGGCAGCCACGCTTGCTCAGTGTGTAGCACAGAGCCTGTTGCACTTGCGCAGTGTGGAGCTGGGAGCCGCGCTTGCACAGTGTCGAGCAGGAAACCGCACTTGTGCAGTGTTGATCGAGGAGCTGCGCATGCGCCGTGTTTTACTATGGAAACACATTTAGACCTGTGGTAAATCACAAATTAAAATCAACTGTGATTGATTGTTGGTGCCATGTGACATGACTTAGCCAATGAATGATGACTTCAGTGTTTTAAAAAGCCACATGGTGGGCACTGTTCCTTTGTCACAATGGTGAAGCTGTCTGATGACTTCAGAACTGCTATTATTAGCAAACACAATACTTCTAAAGGGTATAAGTCCATCTCCAAAAACCTTGGTATCCCAGTTTCAATAGTGACCAATGTTATTAAAAAGCAAGCCAAGCATGGTACCTTCAAGAACCTCCCTGAAAGTGGAAGAAAGCATCCAAAGACCTGAAGGCCAACCTAGAACAGTCTTGGGTCATGGTTTCAACAAATACCATACACTGCACACTAAACCAAGTAGAGCTTTATGGGCGAAGGCCAAGGAAGAAACCATTGCTGAAGAAAAGACATAAAATGGAACTACGGATCCTTGCCAAAGAGTACCTTGACAAACCACAATCCTTCTGGGAAAATGTTCTGTGCAATGATGAAACAGAAATAGAGCTTTTTGGCAATGCAAAGCAACAATTTGTTTACAGATGGTGCAATGAAGCTTATAAAGGAAAAGAACACCCTACCACCAGTTAAGCATGGTGGAGGATCCATAATGCTGTGGGGTTGCTTTGCTGTGTCTGGTACCGGAGGCCTTGAAATCAGAGAATTATCAAGAGATTTTAGAGCAAAATGTCCAACCCAGTGTAAGAAAAACTTTGTTTGAGTGGAAGATCATGGGTTCCCCAGCAAGACAATGATCCCAAGCACACATTCAAAAGTATACAGGAATGGTTGAAAAAGAAAAAATGGACTGTTGTAAAATGGTCAGCAATGAGTCCTGACCTCAATCCCATTGAAAATCTTTGGGTTGAGCTGAAATCTGCCATTGGGAAAAAGAAACCTGCAAACATTCCAGAGCTTGAACAAACTGCAAAAGAAGAGTGGGAGAAAATACCAGCTGAGAAGAGCAAGAAGCTTATAGATGGCTACAAGAAACGTTTGGAGGCTGTCATCAATGCCAAAGGGTGTGCAGCCAAGTATTATTTCGGGGTGCCTTTATTGCTGCACATGTGGTTTATTCTGTTTATTCTTTCAATTGCAACATGTAAGTTGAAAAACAATGTTTTATTGTTGTATTACTTTTGACCATTAATTAACACTGCACAGGATCAACCAGGTCCCCTGGAACTACAGAACAGTTCCAATGGCAACTGAAAGATAAATAGAAGGTGCATCCTTAGGGTGTGATGTGCGCAAACAAGGAAGATTTAAATATAGGTTATATTGGCACAAATGAATAAAACTATGCATACATTGTTACAAGACCACATTGTGATTTTGAGAATAACTATTTAACTGTTCATATGCATTGTTATTTGTGACTTTATTACCAGATTCTCTTTCTCTCCTTTTGCATACAAGTGTTTTCACAACATTGTCTTGTCCCATTCATTACTTGTCATCTTCAATGTTACTAGCAATGAAGTGGGTGTATTTTCATAGAACAATTCATAGTTACATAGAGCATGAATTGATCCCTTTGTTTGATTATAATGCTGGTGATTCAGACATTGAATACATTAAATCTTACAAAACAAAGAAAATCAGTCACTTAACTCTCTCAACTCCATAAATACTTCACTGGACATCTCTATAAGCCTGTCAAAATAACACATACAGGCGCTTCTTACAAAATTAGAATAACATCAAAAAGTTAATTTATTTCAGTTCTTCAATACAAAAAGTGAATCTTGTATATTATATATTCATTACAAACAAAGTGATCTATTTTAAGAGTGTATTTCTGTTAATGTTGATAATTATGGCTTACAGCCAATGTAAACCTAAAAGTCATTATCTCAGTAAATTAGAATACTTTATAACACCAGCTTGAAAAGTTATTTTAAAATCCGAAATGCTGGCCTACTGAAATGTATGTTCAGTAAATGCACTCAACACTTGGTCAGGGCTCCTTTTGCATCAATTACTGCATCAATGCAGCGTGGTATGGAGGCGATCAGTCTGTGGCACTGCTGAGGTGTTATGGAAGCCCAGGTTTCTTTGATAGCAGCCCTCAGCTTGTCTGCATCGTTGGGTCTTGTGTCTCTCATCTTCCTCTTGACAATACCCCATAAATTCTCTATGAGGTTAAAGTCAGGCAAGTTTGCTGGCCAATCAAGCACAGTGATACTGTTGTTTTTAAACTAGGTATTGGTACTTTTGGCAGTGTGGACAGGTGCCAAGTCCTGCTGGAGAATGAAATTTACATCTCCAAAAAGCTTGTCGGCAGAGGGAAACATGAAGTGCTCTAAAATTTCCTGGTAGACGGCTGCGCTGACTTTGGTCTTGATAAAACATAGTGGACCTAAACCAGCAGATGACATGGCTCCCCAAACCATCACTGATTGTGGAAACTTCACACTAGACCTCAAGCAGCTTGGATTGTGGCATCTCCACTCTTCCTCCAGACTCTGGGATCTTGATTTCCAAATGAAATGCAAAATTCACTTTCATCTGAAAACAACTCCTTGGATCACTGAGCAACAGTCCAGTTCTTTTTCTCCTTGGCCCAGGTAAGATGCTTCTGGCGTTATCTATTGGACAGGTATGCACTGAATGTCTCCAGCTTTGCCTAGAAACTGAATGTCTATCTTCACTGCATTTTTTTTTCCTCTGGTATGCACTGCTCACCCTTAACTTTTGTTCCACAATGTATTTCACTTCTCTGGTGTCCTCCATGCACACCTCTGAGTGGTCAGTCTAACCCCCTCCCCCTTTTATGAGCTTTGTTTTACTCTGAACATGTGTCCTGGCCACACACCCCCACATGCTTTCACAGCTGAACCCACTTACCAACACATATATTCACATTCAGGCGTCTGCTCCAGACATAGTCTGCTCCATTCATCTTTTAACTTCCATCTTTTTAATTACTTTGAATTAGATTGAATTGGACTGGAATTGACTGGAAGGTAACAGAATACCAAACCACTACAATGTTTTGGTTTCTTTTCTCTTTCACCCCCATACTACTTTCCTGCTTACAATCTCCTGCAATCCCTCCACCTAGTAAAGAACCAGTCATTTCTCCCTCAATACTCCCCAGCCATCTCACCTTCTCATCAGAACTGTTCCTCCACATACAATCCTTTTTCGCAAGACACTCACGGCCGCATCATGTTCTATCCTGCTCCCACCTTCTAACGCTCTGTCTGCTACTCCTCATCGCTGGTGATGTATCCCCAAATCCTGGCCCTCCTCAACACATCCCCACACTCATTTCTAACCCCCGGCCACGATCCTGTGCATGTTTTTCCAATCATGATAACCTCATACCCATTCATTCAGCCCCCACTCCCCCAGTCCCCCTACCTGGAGCACTATGGAAGGCACGCTCTGTCTGCAACAAACTGCCATTTATCCATGACCTCTTCATCACCAACAAACTCCTTCCTTGGCATCACGGAAACCTGGCCCACCCCTTCTGACTCAGCCTCTCCAGCTGTGCTTTCCTATGGCGGTTTCCACCTCTCTCACACCCCTCGCCCCAACAACAAACGTGCTGGAGGAGTTGGCTTGCTCCTGTCCCACACCTGCTCCTTTACTCCATTCCCGCTACCACCCTCGGCTACTCTTCCTTCGTTTGATGTGCCCTCCGTCCGCATCTATTCCCCCTCCAACCTCCAGCTGGCTGTCATCTACCACCCCCCAGAACAAGCCATCTCCACCTTTCTCAACCACTTCACCACCTGGCTACTTCATTTCCTCTCTGCTGACATCCCCACTATCATCATGGGTGACTTCAATATCCCTATTGACACTTCCACCTCAGCTGCCTCTAAACTTTAATCACTGACTGCCTCCTTTGGCCTTACTCAATGGTCCTCTGAGGCCACTCACAAAGATGGCCACACGCTGGACCTCATCTTCACCCACCTCTGCTCCCTTACTAATCTCACTAACTCACCCCTCCCCCTGTCTGACCACACCCTACTGACATTCTCTTCCCTCTTCTCTCCTAATGCGCAACCTCCACTCCACAAACTCGCCCTCGCAGAAATCTCAAACACCTCAATTTACAATCACTCTCCAAGTCCCTTCTCCCTCTTACAGACATAGCCTCCCTTCATGACACAGATGCTGCTGCCACTTTTTATAACACCACAATAACAGCTACACTTGCTTTGGCCGCCCCACTCATGCATAGCAAATTTCGTACACTGAACAGGCAGCCCTGGCTGACCAGCCTGACCAAAGAACTGAGACGGGCTTCCAGGATCGCTGAGCGGAGACGGAAGTGATACCGCTCCGCCGACCACTTCTCTGCATACAAGCAGTCCCTCGCCAGCTTCAAGTCCACGCTCACTGCAAAACAAACTTCTCATCTCTCATATCCTTCCTGTCTCACAACCCTAAACAGCTTTTCAACACTTTCAATTCTCTACTCCTTCCCCCTGCATTCCCTCCCTCCCCTCTTATTTCTGCTGAAGACTTTGCCTCTTTCTTTAAACAGAAGATCGATACGATCAGAGAAAGCTTTGGCCCACATCGCCCAATGTCCCTCTTAGCTGCTCAACCCTGTTCCTCCAAAACCAGCTTCTCCACCATAGCAGAAGATCAGCTTTCCACCCTCCTGTCAAGATCACACCTCACCACTTGCACGCTTGATCCGCTGCCATCCCACCTCATCCCTAACCTTGCCGCGGTCTTCATCCCAACCCTAACACACCTCTTCAACCTCTCACAACAGGTGTCTTACCCTCATCCTTCAAACATGCCAAGATCACACCCATCCTCAAAAAGCCCTCCCTCGACCCATCCTCTGTGTCTAGCTATCACCCGATATCTCTTCTCCCTTATGTCTCAAAATTAATGGAACAACATGTCAATCTTGAACTATCCTTCTGCTACAAATCCTCTCATCTCTTGGAATCACAGACTTGGCCCTATCCTGGATATCGTCATATCTGACAGTCCGAACATTCAGTGTTTCCCTCCCAAACACCACCTCCTCACTCCGCCCCTTGTCCATTGGTGTTCCTCAAAGCTCTGTTCCAGGACCCCTAGTCTTCTTCATCAACACCTTCATCCTAGGACAACTCATATAATCCCACAATATGCAGTATCATCTTTAAGCCGATGACACGCATATCTACCTATACAGACCTGACCTCACCTCTTTACTTTCTAAAATCCCACACTGTCTGTCTACTATCTCTGCCTTCTTTTCTGCTCGCTTTTCAAAACTGAACATGGACAAAACAGAATTCCTCATCTTTCCCCCATCTAACTCTACCCCTCCACCAGACCTATCTATCAATGTCTGCTCACTTTCCCCAGGCCCATACGCCCGGTGCCTCGGGGTGATCCTCGACTCTGCCCTCTCTCTTTTAAGCCACATATCCAAGCCCTTGCCTCCTCCTGCCATCTCAAACTCATATCTCCTGGATCCACACATTCCTTGACCGCGACACCACAAAAACACTAGTGCATGCCCTTATCTCCCGCCTTGATTACTGCAACGTCCTACTCTCTGGCCTCCCCTCTAGTACTCTGGCACTACTCCATTCCACCCTACACTCTGCTGCCCGACTAATCTACCTGTCTCCCTGCTATTCTCCAGCTTCTCCCCTATGCCAAGCCCTTCACTGGCTTCCTATCACTCAGAGACTCCAGTTCAAAACTCTTACAGTGACATACAAAGTCATCCACAACCTGTCCCCTCCATACATCTGTGACATGGTCTCCCAGTGCTTACCAACACATAACCTCCGATCCTCTCAAGACCTCCTTCTGTACTCCCCTCTCATCTCTTCTTCCCACAACCGCATCCAAGACTTCTCTCGTGCTTCCCCCATACTCTTGAACTCCCTACCACAACACATCAGACTCTCGCCTACCATAGAAACCTTCAAAAAAAAACTGAAGACTCACCTCTTCCAACAAGCCTACAGCCTGCAGTGATCCTCAACCTACTGAACTGCCACACAACCAGCTCTACCCTCTCCTAGTGTATCCTCACCCATCCCCTGCAGACTGTGAGCCCTCGCGGGCAGGGTCCTCCCTCCTTATGTACCTGTGTGCCTTGTTTTTTGCTCATGTTTATTTATATTTGTCTATATTTGCCCCCTTTTCACATGTAAAGCGCCATGGAATAAATGGCGCTATAAAAATGTACAATAATAATAAAATAATAATAATGAGTGGCTTGACACAAGGAATGCGACACTTGTAGCCCATGTCCTGGATACATCTTTGTGTGGTGGCTCTTAAAGCAATGACTCCAGCAGCAGTCCACCCCTTTGAATCCCCCCAAATTTTTGAATGGCCTTTTCTTAACAATCCTTTCAAGGCTGCGGTTATCTCGGTTGCTTGTGCACCTTTTTCTACCACACTTTTTCCTTCCACTCAACTTTCCCTTTATATGCTTGGATACAGCACTCTGTGGACAGCCAGCTTCTTTAGCAATGACCTTTTGAGGCTTACCCTCCTTGTGGCATGTGTCAATTACTGCCTTCTGGACATATGTCATGTCAGCAGTCTTCCCCATGATTGTGCACCCTACTGAAACAGTCTAAGGACCTTTTTAAACACATAGGAAGCCTTTGCATGTGTCTTTTGTTAATTATTCTAATTTACTGAGATAATGACTTTTGGGGTTTTATTGGCTGTAAGCCGTAATCATCACCATTAACAGAAATAAACACTTGAAATAGATCACTCTGTTTCTAATGACTCTATATATGAGTTTCACTTTTTGTATTGAAGAACTGAAATAAATTAACTTTTTTGATGATATTCTAATTTTGTGAGAAGCACCTCTAGGGTCACTCATAGCTGCACGCAAATCACTTTCAAATTACCTTATATACTCGAGTATAAGTCGAGATACCTAATTTTACCTACAAAAAATGGGAAAACTTATTGACTTGAGTATACGCTGAGGGGAGAAGTGCAGCAACTACTGGATCCGTGAGTCTCCCTGATCCCCACGAGTCTCGCCTCTCCCCGTCGGTGCACAAGTCACCCATGGGGGTGTTTCTTACCCACTTCTTCACAGCAGCGGCGGTGGAGCAGCGCCATCCATGGAGGATGCGGGCGGCCTGTATTTTCGCTGCGCACACTTCACTTCCTGTTCCGCTCATTATGGCTTATGAATATTCGTATTTTTTTTTATCAAATACAGTAATTTTTTTGCAAATACAACTGAGCTTATGGGTGTTTTATCAAAAGCTCTAAATGACACGTCTTGTCATATACATTAAGGGGTATCGAATATGTATTTTTGTGTTTTATGACCTTTATTTAAAGGAAATCTGTCAGTTGGATAATCTCTCCAAAGCCATCTTTAGGGGCATGTAGATCATATAAAGTTGAATAAAATGATACCTTGACATCTGCGATCCCATGTCTTATTCCAGAGAAACCAACAATTTTCTTAAAAAGTAACTGAGCTATTAAGATCTATGGGCCGGACATAGATCTCATTGAGAATCTGCCTCCAGAGCTTATTTTAACCCCTTTATGACATTAGACGTACTATCCCGTCAAGGTGGTCAGGGCCCCTATGTCCACCGACTGGATAGTACGTCATCACCGATCAGCCGCACTCACGGGGGGAGCGCAGCCGATCGTGGCCGGGTGTCAACTGATTATCACAGCTGACATCCGGCACTATGTGCCAGGAGCGGTCACGGACTGCTCCCGGCCGGAACACTGCAATCAAACATGGTCACAGCGTTCCGGCGGCATAGGGAAGCATCGCACAGTGAGGGGGCTCCCTGCATGCTTCCCTGAGACTCTCGGAACAACGCGATGTGATTGCATTGTTCTGAGCGTATCCTCCTCCCTGCAGGCCCGGATACAAGATGGCCGTGGGGGCCTTCGGGGTCCTGCAGGGAGGTGGCTTGCAAGTGCCTGCTAAGAGCAGGCGCCAGCAAGCCTGGAGCACAGCCTGTCAGATCGCTGATCTGACACAGTGCTGTGCAAAGTGTCAGATCAGCAATCTGACACTATAGCATGATGTCCTACACTGTGACAAAGTAAAAAAGTTAACAAAAAAATATTTACAGTACAGAGCAAAAGTTTGGACACACCTCATTTAAAGATTTTTCAGTATTTTCATGACTATGAAAATTGTAAATTCACACTGAAGGCATCAAAACAATGAATTAACACATGTGGAATTATATATATACAAAAAAGTGTGAAACAACTGAAATTATGTCTTATATTCTAGGTTCTTCAAAGTAGCCACCTTTTGCTTTGATGAATGCTTTGCACACTCTTGGCATTCTCTTGATGAGCTTCAAGAGGTAGTCACCGGAAATGGTCTTCCAACAATCTTGACGGAGTTCCCAGAGATGCTTAGCACTTGTTGGCCCTTTTGCCTTCACTCTGCGGTCCAGCTCACCCCAACCATCCCGATTGGGTTCAGATCTAGTGACTGTGGAGGCCAGGTCATCTGGCGTAGCACCCATCACTCTCCTTCTTGGTCAAACAGCCCTTACACAGCCTGGAGGTGTGTTTTGGGTTATTGTCCTGTTGAAAAATAAATGATGGTCCAACTAAACGCAAACCGGATGGAATAGTATGCCGCTGCAAATGCTGTGGTAGCCATGCTGGTTCAGTATGCCTTCAATTTTGAATAAATCCCCAACAGTATCACCAGCAAAGCACCCCCACACCATCACACCTACTCCTCCATGCTTCATGGTGGGAACCAGGCATGTAGAGTCCATCCGTTCACCTTTTCTACGTCGCACAAAGACACGGTGGTTGGAACCAAAGATCTCAAATTTGGACTCATCAGACCAAAGAACAGATTTCCACTGGTCTAATGTCCATTCCTTGTGTTCTTTAGCCCAAACAAGTCTCTTCTGCTTGTTGCCTGTCCTTAGCAGTGGTTTCCTAGCAGCTATTTTACCATGAAGGCCTGCTGCACAAAGTCTCCTCTTAACAGTTGTTGTAGAGATGTGTCTGCTGCTAGAACTCTGTGTGGAATTGACCTGGTCTCTAATCTGAGCTGCTGTTAACCTGCGATTTCTGAGGCTGGTGACTCGGATAAACTTATCCTCAAAAGCAGAGGTAACTCTTGGTCTTCCTTTCCTGGGGCGGTCCTCATGTGAGCCAGTTTCTTTGTGTTTCTTTGTTTCTTTGTGTTTCTTTGCTTGATGGTTTTTGCAACTGCACTTGGGGACACTTTCAAAGTTTTCCCAATTTTTCGGACTGACTGACCTTAATTTGTTAAAGTAATGATAGCCACTCGTTTTTCTTTACTTAGAATTTGTATTATGGCAAGAAAAAAGCAGCTAACAGTCTATTCAGTAGGACTATCAGCTGTGTATCCACCAGACTTATATACTGTATATATTGTCCCAATAAATACATTTCTTTATGTAAATAAAAAAACAAATAATAAAAGTACACATATTTAGTATCACCGAGTCCGTAACGACCCGACCTATAAAACTGTCCCACTAGTTAACCCCTTCAGTGAACACCGTAAAAAATAAAAAACGAGGCAAAAAACAATGCTTTATCATTATACAGCTGAACAAAAAGTAGAGTAAAACGTGATAAACATGGAACCGCCGAAAACGTCATCTTGTCCCGCAAAAAACGAGCAGCCAGACAGCACCATCAGCAAAAAAATAAAAAAGTTATAGCCCTCAGAATAAAGCGATGCAAAAATAATTATTTTTTCTATAAAATAGTTTTTATTGTATAAAAGCGCCAAAACATTAAAAAATGATATAAATGAGGTATCACTGTAATCGTACTGACCAGAAGAATAAAACTGCTTTATCAATTTTACCAAACGCGGAACGGTATAAACACTCCCCCAAAAGAAATTCACAAATTGCTGGCTTTTGTTAATTCTGCCTAACAAAAATCGGAATAAAAAGCGATTAAAAAGTGTCATGTGCCCGAAAATGGTACCAATAAAAACATCAAAAAACAAGACCTCACATGACTCTGTGGACCACAATATGGAAAAATTATAGCTCTCAGAATATGGTAACGCAAAAATTATTTTTAGCAATAAAAAGCGTCTTAGTGTATGACAGCTGCCAAACATAAAAATCCCGCTATAAAAACCCGCTATAAATAGTAAATCAAACCCCCCTTTATCACCGCCTTAGTTAGGGAAAAATAATAAAATTAATAAAATGTATTTATTTCCATTTTCCCATTAGGGTTAGGGTTGGGGCTAAAGTTAGGGTTGGGGCTAAAGTTGGGGTTAGGGTTTGGATTACGTTTACGGTTGGGTTAGGGGCGTGTCAGGGTTAGAGGTATGGTTAGGGTTGGGATTAGGGATAGGGTGTGTTGGGGTTAGGGGTGTGTTGGGGTTGGGATTAGGGTGAGGGGTGTGGTTAGGGGTGTGTTGGGGTTAGGGGTGTGTTGGGGTGAGGGTTGGAGTAAGAGTTGGGAGGTTTCCACTGTTTAGCCACACCAGGGGCTCTGCAAACGCAACATGACATCCGATCTCAATACATACAATTCTGCGTTGAAAATGTAAAACGGTGCTTCTTCCCTTCTGAGCTCTGCCGTGCGCCCAAACAGTGGTTTACCCCCACATATGGGGTATCAGCGTCCTCAGGACAAATTGGACAACAACTTTTGGGGTCCAATTTCTCCTGTTACCCTTGGGAAAATACAAAACTGGGGGGCTAAAAAAATCATTTTTGTGGGAAAAAAAGATTTTGTATTTTAACGTCTCTGCGTTATAAACTATAGTGGAACATTTGGCGGTTCAAAGTTCTCACAACACATCTAGACAAGTTCCTTGGAGGGGTTTAGTTTCCAATATGGGGTCACTTGTGGGGGGTTTCTACTGTTTAGCTACATCAGGGGCTCTGCAAACGCAACGTGACGCCCACAGACCATTCCATCAAAGTCTGCATTCCAAAACGCCACTTCTTCCCTTCCGAGCTCTGCCATGCGCCCAAACAGTAGTTTTCTCCCACATATGGGGTATCAGCGTACTCAGGACAAATTGCACAACAAGTTTTGGGGTCCAATTTCTCCAGATACCCTTGGGAAAATACAAAATTGGGGGCTAAAAGATCATTTTTGTGGGAAAAAAAATATTTTTTTAATTTTCACGGCTCTACTCTAGAAACTTCTGTGAAGCACTTGGGGGTTCAAAGTGCTCACCACACATCTAGATAAGTTCCTTATGGGTTTCCTTTCCAAAATGGGGTCACTTTTGGGGGCTTTCCACTGTTTAGGCGCATCAGGGGCTCTCCAAACGAGACATAGCGTCCTATTTCAATGCCAGCCAATTTTGCATTGAAAAGTCAAATGGCGCTCCTTCCCTTCTGAGCTCTACCATGCGCCCAAACAGTAGTTTTCTCCCACATATGGGGTATCAGCGTACTCAGGACAAATTGTACAACAACTTTTGGGATCCAATTTCTCCTGTTACCCTTGGTAAAATAAAACAAATTGGATCTTTTGTGAAAAAAAGTTAAATGTTCATTTTTTTTTAAACATTCCAAAAATTCCTGTGAAACACCTGAAGGGTTAATAAACTTTTTGAATGTGGATTTGAGCACCTTGAGAAGTACAGTTTTTAGAATGGTGTCACACTTGGGTATTTTCTATCATATAAACACCTCAAAGTGACTTCAAATGTAATGTGGTCCCTAAAAAAAAAAAATGGTGTTGTAAAAATGAGAAATTGTTGGTCAAATTTATCCCTTATAACTCCCTAATAGTGTTGAGCATTCCGATACCGCAAGTATCGGGTATCGGCCGATACTTGCGGTATCGGAATTCCGATACCGGGATTCCGATACTTGCCGCGTATCGGATACCGGAATCGGAAGTTCAAAGATTCAAAATGCAGAAATTCAGCCAATGAGAATGATTCCAAGTGTGGGTGCAGCGCCCCAGAGTCCTGGTCGTTGCAGTACTGTGGCTCTGCCACTAAGGGGAGCCATGGTACGTTCGATGGCACTGAAGGAGTTCTTCCAATCAGGTATCACAGACACCAATATGTTTCACAGCAGGGCCTCCGGGGGGAGCTAAGGGTGCTATTCATTAGGCCACTCCCCACCATAGTGGGTAAACTGGGGGTCAGGCAGGAAGTTAGAGAGAACGCTGACGGGATTGAACGGAGCAACACCTTGTGGCAGAGGGTGTTGTGAAGGGAGAGACTGTAGGGTCTCTGCCAGGGGTGGGATCCTGGCAGAGGCTTGGCATTGAGAGAACGTAACGGGACCGTGCCTGCTCAGCTTAGCGGCGGTGCCCAAGAAAGGACTAGAAGCGAGGCAGATTGTGCTGAGTGAGAAACGAGATCAAGCAGAAGGAGAATACCAGCAGGGGTTTTGTTGAAAGAGGCAGCACCCTGCTGAGGCGCAATACCGGTGGCCGGAACGCCGAGGGAGTGGATTAGAATACAGCTTCAAGCCATACTCCAAACAGCGGCAGGACAGTCGGTCTCAGGCGGGCTGTCTACCACATATCACCTATGAAGTCTTGGGGGGCAATTGCGGGAGAGGGGCGTCTCTAGGGTCCCGGAAGAACTCCAGGCCTACCTGACAAACGGGTGCCATTCCAACCTGAATACAGGGAGGGGTGGATTACAGAGGAACATCAAATCGAGTTGTGAGGGAACTTAAGAAACAGACACAACCGTTGTGGGGTCACTTTCCGTGAGCACAGCAGGGAAGGACTACAACACATAGCGCTAGAAGGAAGGCACAGATTTCCACCTGAGAGGAGGACTCTGGAGGTGCCATTGGACCGGCCGGACTTGCGCAGCCTGGTGAACCGTATTCTGGACTGAGGACTCAGAGATCTCCAGTAAAGAGGTAAAGAGACTGCAACCTGGTGTCCTCGTTATTTACCGCGACCTGCACCCCACAACTGCACCGCTACACCACCATTAGCACCACTTATTTCACCGGACGTCCCCCACTGACGGACAGGGCCATGGACCGGGTCTAGCCACCGTGACAACCCCAGGACTGAGACCTAGAGGCCCGGCTCCGGGTACCCCTCGGCCCTGCGGCGGTGTGGGGGCGCGCCGCATGGGCACATCCTGTTTAGCATGGAGGGCATGAAACTACTGGCAAGGCTGTGATTGGCTGCTGAAATGATGTCATGCTGCAGTTTAAAAGTCGCTGGCGCCATTTTGCGATCACTCTGCTGTGAATTCAGTTAGTGACAGGACGCTGTTTGCTGACTGAGGGACAGTTTAGAGATAGCGATTTGCTTCTTTGTGCTTTCCAAAGGCTAATTTAGCAACCGCTGTGTTCACCTACTATTCACCTTGCTTTTGCCTTGTAGCGCTGTTTTCACAGCGATCTGCAAGGTCTGTGTGTGTGTGTGTGTGAGTGCAGCCCACTCTCTAGTCTGAGTGCAGCCACATAGGCCATCCATAGCTGGTTGTATTCAGTTCAGGGAGGGTGGTTCATTGCCTCATACTGTTCTTTTTTTTTTTTTTTTTTTTTCAAGTAGTGTAGTCTGCTGCTAATTTATTCAAAAAAATCCCATTAGTGTCTTTCCACCCGTCTCCAGCTAATTTGTGGAAAAACACTACATAGGATAAAGTAGAGGAGGGTTTTTGGGCCTTGCAGCGCCGTTTACGGCTGTCTGCACGGTCTCCGTGTGATTGCAGCTCGCCCTGTAGTCTGTGAGCAGCCATAGCCTGGTTGTCTCCAGCTCAGGGTTGTTCACTGCGTCATACCGCCAAATCAATTTTAATTTTTTTTCAAGTAGTGTAGTCTGCTGCTAATTTATTTAAAAAAATCCTATTAGTGTCTTTCCACCCGTCTCCAGCTAATTTGTGGAAAAACACTACATAGGATAAAGTAGAGGAGGGTTTTTGGGCCTTGCAGCGCCGTTTACGGCTGTCTGCACGGTCTCCGTGTGATTGCAGCTCGCCCTGTAGTCTGTGAGCAGCCATAGCCTGGTTGTCTCCAGCTCAGGGTTGTTCACTGCGTCATACCGCCAAATCAATTTTCTTTTTTTTTCAAGTAGTGTAGGTTGCTGCTAATTTATTTAAAAAAATCCTATTAGTGTCTTTCCACCCGTCTCCAGCTAACTTGTGGAAAAACACTACATAGGATAACGTAGAGGAGGGTTTTTGGGCCTTGCAGCGCCGTTTACGTCTGTCTGCACGGTCTCCGTGTGACTGCAGCTCTATCTGTTGTCAGTTCAGCCCCCAAAAAAGAAATAAATAATAAAGTTCACCAAACACACCAGTTACACCACTTTACATTTGTGTAGGCCACATCAGCTCATATTAAAGTCTAGTCCACACTTTAGAAAATTAGTGTTTCTTATACCTGTTAGGAGGAGTTGCTCAGGAATAAGCACACAAATCCGTTAGTACTTTTCTGCTTATCTTTATCAGTCAACCAAGATGAAGAAGGCAGTGAGTAAGGCACGTGGGCGTGGGCGTGGGTGCGGAGCAGGGAGGGGACGTGGGGATTCTGTGCCTGCTGCGGGCACCGGTGACTCATCAGCACCCACTTTCACCAGGCAACAGTCGTTCATGCGCAGCTTTGTGTCAGAGCGCCGTACACCGCTGCTGCGTCAAGAACAAATTGAAGCTGTTGTCGGATGGATGGCAGCTAATGCATCAACTTCCATTAGTGCCACATCCTCTCAGACACAGAGCACTGGAGAGCAGCCATCTGTCTCTTCACCACCTGCCAAATTGCCCAGGCAGACAGAGAGCCCAGGACAGGAGCCGTCTCTACTTCTGTTCTCTGAATCTCTTGGCTTGGAAACAGGGGGCCAGCCAAGCAGCATTGGAGAAATGGAAGAAGAGGCAGGGTGCAGTGATGCCCAACAGCTTTTTCTGTCTTCCTCTGAAGAGGCGGGTGGGCCAGTGGCTCCGGTCACCACATCGCAGGCCGCATCAGCTGATGATGACACTCAGGTGCCACTTACTGGTGCGTGCTCTGCTGCTGAGACTACCCAGGAGGAGCAGTTGGGGGCAGAGGGTAGTGTAGATGATGAGGTCCTCGACCCATCTTGGCGTGAGGGACAGGAAGGTGGTGGGAGCAGCTCTGAGGAAGAGATTCCCCGTACGGCCCAAAGAGGGAGAGGGAGGGGGAAGACTGCGGATCCTGCAGCCTCCGCTTTGGCACCCGTTAGGAGCATGTCTCTTCCAAAAGCCAAAAAGGGCGCTCCCAAGACTTGCAGTGCCTGGTCCTTTTTTGACACAGTTGCAGATGACATTTGCTATGTCAGATGCAACGTGTGTCATCAAAAAGTCAAAAGAGGTCGAAATGTCAGCAACCTCAATACCTCCAACATGTGGAAACATGTGCGCAACAGGCACCCGGCGGAGTTAGAAAAACACACTGAAGAGGTAGGCCAACCAACAGCGGCAGCTACCACCTCTTCAGCTCGTGTTGCCTCTTCCTCTAGCTCACACGCAGCTGGTTCGGCTTCCTCCCAGGATCGCCGTGGAAGAACCTCTGGCCCTGTTGTCCAGAGACCCGCTGTAATTCCACCCGCAGCACCACTTTCCCAGTCATCCACACACTCCCAGCCCAGTCTACAGCCATCGGTAGTACAGGCATGGGAGAAAAGGCGGCCTTTCTCGTCAAACCACCCATGAGCACAGGCTCTGACTGCAGGCATTGCCAAACTTCTGTCACTGGAAATGCTGTCATTCAGGCTGGTGGAGACTGACAGCTTCCGTGACTTGATGTCATTGGCAGTCCCACAGTACAATGTGCCCAGCCGCTTTTACTTCAGCAGGCAAGCCGTCCCTGCCCTGCACAAGCATGTGGAGGGACACATAAAACACGCGCTACTGAACGCCGTCAGTAGCAAGGTCCACCTCACCACCGATGCGTGGACCAGTCAACATGGACAGGGGCGATACCTTTCCCTCACTGCCCATTGGGTTAATGTCGTTGAGCCGGGTACAGACCGTGCGAGTGGCGCAGGACGTGTCCTGCCCACTCCAAGGATTGCAGGAATCCATTCTGTACGCATTGACTCCTCCTCTTACACCAGTTCCTCAGAATCATCGCTGCAGGAGCCGTCACAGTCCACCTCCACATGGACCCGTGATGAACGTGTACCTGTTACGACCGACATGAGCACAGCCGTGGCCAAACGTCAACAGGCCGTGTTGAAATTAATTTTTTTGGGGAATCGTAGCCACACAGCGCAGGAGCTCTGGAATGCCATCAAGCAGGAGAGCGATGTGTGGTTTGTGCCAGCGAATCTCCAGCCAGGCATGGTAGTGTGTGATAATGGCCGAAATCTGGTGGCAGCTCTGGGCCTCGGCAACCTCACTCACATCCCATGTCTGGCACATGTGCTCAATTTGGTCGTGCAGAGCTTTTTGAGGGACTATCCGGATCTTGATGCACTGCTGCACAAGGTCCGCCTAGAGTGTGCTCACTTGCGGCGTTCCAGCACGGCAAAAGCGCGCATTGCGGCTCTGCAGCGCCGACACCGCCTGCCGGAACATCGCATCATATGTGACCTACCTACCAGGTGGAATTCCACGTTACATATGTTGGAGCGGTTGTGTGAGCAGCAGCAAGCTGTAATGGAGTACCAGCTGCTTCAGGCGCAAAAAAGTCGCAGTCAGCGCCGTACAGACTTCACAACCACAGAGTGGGCCACTATGAATGACGTCTGCCAGGTTTTGCGTCCCTTTGATTATTCCACGCGGATGGCGAGTGCAGATGATGCACTAGTCAGCATGACTGTCCCCCTTATCTGCCTGCTTGAAAAATCACTGCAAGCGCTAAGGGATGATGTTGTGGAAGAGGTGGAGGATGAGGATTCACCATTTCCATCATCTTCTGGACAGTCAGCGCCACGTGGTTCCTCACAAACGCGTAGGCAGGGGACAGTTTGTGAGGAGGATGAGGAGGAGTCAATGGAGGAGGAAGACGTCCGTCCAGAGGAGGGAGTTACCGAATTGTCCAGTACTCAGTGTGTACAGCGAGGGTGGGGTGATGACGAGCAGGCAGAGATCACGCCTCCAGCAGGGGACAGCGTTTCTTGGGCAGTTGGCAGTCTGCAGCACATGGTGGATTACATGCTGCAGTGCCTGAGAAACGACCGCCGCATCGCCCACATTCTCAACATGTCTGATTATTGGGTGTTCACCCTCCTCGATCCTCGCTACCGGGACAACGTAGAAAGCCTCATCACACCGTTGAACCGGGAGCGAAAAATGCGGGAGTACCAAGACACACTGGTCAATTCCATCATCTTCTCCATTCCAACTGAGAGAAGTGCTGCTAGTGCATTCCAAAGCAGCTCAGTGCGTCCAGGCAGTGGTGGAGGCTCTGCACAAAGAGGGAGCAGAAGCAGTGCCTCTGCCCAAGGCAAGACCAGTATGGCCCAACTGTGGCACAGTTTTCTGTGCCCCCCACAAAAGTCTACACCATCACAGACGGCTCCAGTCAGCAGGAGGCAACGGTTCCGTCAGATGGTGACAGACTACATGTCTTGCCCTCTTGCTGTACTCCCAGACGGCTCTTCCCCTTTCAAGTTTTGGGTCTCAAAGCTGGATACATGGCCAGAGCTAAGCCAGTATGCATTGGAGGTGCTGTCTTGCCCTGCGGCCAGTGTATTATCGGAACGTGTCTTTAGTGCTGCAGGTGGTGTACTAACTGACCGTCGCATGCGACTATCCTCCGATAACGTTGACCGGCTTACTTTCCTGAAAATGAACAAGGCCTGGATCTCGCAGGAATTTGCCACTCCTCCTCCTGATTAAATAATTAGGTCACTGTATACGTTATCCAGGTCTCCTGTTGTGTTCATCTTTCTACCACATGAACTTAAATTCCTGGGCTCCAACACCGCCAGTTGAGGCTCAGAAGTGCCGTCTGCACAGTCAAAACATACGACCCAGTGTTATTGGGTTTCAGTAACGTCAGCTGATCCCCAGCTGTGTAGCCGGCAATGTGTCATGCGACCGCCACGCTGACGCAACAACTGAAATGTAAGGGAATCTGTCCCCCCCCCCCCAAGGCGTTTGTTACTGAAAGAGCCACCTTGTGCAGCAGTAATGCTGCACAAGGAAAAGGTAGCTATTTTTGTTTAGCACCTTGCACACGCAGAACTTAACACTTATAAAATGTGTCCACTGATACCGTAACACCGTCCCGGAGGTGGGACTTTCCTTCGTAATGTGACGCAGCACAGCCGTCATTCCTACCCCCCCGGCGCCGCGCACCCGCTCCTCAGCGTTGTTTGATTCCGTCCCGGAGCCTGCGCTGTTATGTTATCCCGTGGCCAGGCACACTTAGCGCTGCCCGTCTTCTGGCATCATTTGGTGTCAGGATGGCTGCGCCTGTGCGGCCGCGCTGGCAGAGAGCCCGCCTCGCAGTGTCTTCTGATTTAATCCCACTGGGGGCCTGGGATCCATGGACATGCGCAGTGCATATCTGAACCTCCACCTCTCACTTATCTCCCTATGGCTTCTTCAGACTGTTCGGTGTCAGCTGGTCCCTAATAGCATGCCACGGCCGTGACACCGCACAGTCTTAAGAAGCCGTAGGGAGGGGAGTGAGAGGCGAGGATATGCACTGCGCATGTCCATGGATCCCAGGCCCGCGGTGGGATTAAATCAGAAGACACTGCGAGGCGGGCTCTCTGCCAGCGCGGCCGCACAGGCGCAGCCATCCTGACACCAAATGATGCCAGAAGACGGGAAGCGCTAAGTGTGCCTGGCCACGGGATAACATAACAGCGCAGGCTCCGGGACAGAATCAAACATCGCTGAGGAGCCAGTGCGCGTCGCCGGGGGGGGGGTAGGAATGACGGCTGTGCTGCGTCACATTACGAAGGAAAGTCCCACCTCCAGGACGGTTTTACGGTTGCAGGGGACACATTTTATAAGTGTTTAGTTCTGTGTTTGCAAGGAGCATGATGAAAAGAGCCACCTTTTCCTTTTGCATCTTTTGTGCTGCACAAGCTGGCTCTTTCAGCTACAAACGCCTTGGGGGGGGGGTTAAAGGTTCCCTTTCGACTTTCTCAGGCTTCGGCCTGCATTGTGTTCCTCTGCTTTTCCACCTGTCCCTGGGCTCCAACACCGCCAGTTGCCGTCCAGAAGTGCTGTACGCACAGTCAACAGTCCCTCCTCTGTTATTGGGGTTCAGTAACGTCAGCTGTTCCCCTGCTGTGTGTGTGGCAATCCCTCCTACCTCCTCCTACCTCCTCCTCCTCCACCTGTCCCTGGGCTCCAACACCGCCAGTTGCCGTCCAGAAGTGCTGTACGCACAGTCAACAGTCCCTCCTCTGTTATTGGGGTTCAGTAACGTCAGCTGTTCCCCTGCTGTGTGTGTGGCAATCCCTCCTACCTCCTCCAACCTCCTCCAACCTCCTCCTCCTCCACCTGTCCCTGGGCTCCAACACCGCCAGTTGCCGTCCAGAAGTGCTGTACGCACAGTCAACAGTCCCTCCTCTGTTATTGGGGTTCAGTAACGTCAGCTGTTCCCCTGCTGTGTGTGTGGCAATCCCTCCTACCTCCTCCAACCTCCTCCAACCTCCTCCTCCTCCACCTGTCCCTGGGCTCCAACACCGCCAGTTGCCGTCCAGAAGTGCTGTACGCACAGTCAACAGTCCCTCCTCTGTTATTGGGGTTCAGTAACGTCAGCTGTTCCCCTGCTGTGTGTGTAGCAATCCCTCCAACCTCCTCCAACCTCCTCCTCCTCCACCTGTCCCTGGGCTCCAACACCGCCAGTTGCCGTCCAGAAGTGCTGTACGCACAGTCAACAGTCCCTCCTCTGTTATTGGGGTTCAGTAACGTCAGCTGTTCCCCTGCTGTGTGTGTGGCAATCCCTCCTACCTCCTCCAACCTCCTCCTCCTCCACCTGTCCCTGGGCTCCAACACCGCCAGTTGCCGTCCAGAAGTGCTGTACGCACAGTCAACAGTCCATCCTCTGTTATTGGGGTTCAGTAACGTCAGCTGTTCCCCTGCTGTGTGTGTGGCAATCCCTCCTACCTCCTCCAACCTCCTCCAACCTCCTCCTCCTCCACCTGTCCCTGGGCTCCAACACCGCCAGTTGCCGTCCAGAAGTGCTGTACGCACAGTCAACAGTCCCTCCTCTGTTATTGGGGTTCAGTAACGTCAGCTGTTCCCCTGCTGTGTGTGTAGCAATCCCTCCAACCTCCTCCAACCTCCTCCTCCTCCACCTGTCCCTGGGCTCCAACACCGCCAGTTGCCGTCCAGAAGTGCTGTACGCACAGTCAACAGTCCCTCCTCTGTTATTGGGGTTCAGTAACGTCAGCTGTTCCCCTGCTGTGTGTGTGGCAATCCCTCCTACCTCCTCCAACCTCCTCCAACCTCCTCCTCCTCCACCTGTCCCTGGGCTCCAACACCGCCAGTTGCCGTCCAGAAGTGCTGTACGCACAGTCAACAGTCCCTCCTCTGTTATTGGGGTTCAGTAACGTCAGCTGTTCCCCTGCTGTGTGTGTGGCAATCCCTCCTACCTCCTCCTACCTCCTCCTCCTCCACCTGTCCCTGGGCTCCAACACCGCCAGTTGCCGTCCAGAAGTGCTGTACGCACAGTCAACAGTCCCTCCTCTGTTATTGGGGTTCAGTAACGTCAGCTGTTCCCCTGCTGTGTGTGTAGCAATCCCTCCAACCTCCTCCAACCTCCTCCTCCTCCACCTGTCCCTGGGCTCCAACACCGCCAGTTGCCGTCCAGAAGTGCTGTACGCACAGTCAACAGTCCCTCCTCTGTTATTGGGGTTCAGTAACGTCAGCTGTTCCCCTGCTGTGTGTGTGGCAATCCCTCCTACCTCCTCCAACCTCCTCCAACCTCCTCCTCCTCCACCTGTCCCTGGGCTCCAACACCGCCAGTTGCCGTCCAGAAGTGCTGTACGCACAGAGCCAAACACCTCGCAAATGTGTTAGTGGGGTTCAGCACCGCCAGCTGTTCCCCTGCTGTGTATACGGCAACGTGTACTGCGACCGCCACGCAGGCACAACAAGTTAAATTTAAGGGAACCTGTCCCCCCCCCCCAGGCGTTTGTTACTGAAGGAGCCACCTTGTGCAGCAGTAATGATGCAAAGGGAAAAAGTGCCTCTTTTCGTGGTGCTCCTTGCAGATGCTGAACCTAACACTTATGAAATGTGTCCCCTCACAGCGTTCAACCGTCCGGTAGGTGGAACTTTCCTTTGTCATGTGACGCAGCACAGCCGTCATTTTTACCCCCTTGGCGCCGTGCGCCGCCTCCTCAGCGTTGTTTGAATCTGTCCCGGAGCCTGCGCTGTTAGGTTACCCATTTCGCGCTGCCTGTCTTCTGACATCATTTGCTGTCAGGCTGGCTGCGCCTGTGTGTGTGCGCTGTCCGAGATTCAGCCTCGCAGTGTCGTGTAATGTAATCCCACCGCGGGCCTGGGATCCGTGGCCATGCGCAGTGCATATCCTCGCCTCTCACTCCCCTCCCTACGGCTTCTTCAGACTGTTCGGTGTCAGCTGATCCCTAATAGCATGCCACGGCCGTGACACCGCACAGTCTGAAGAAGCCGTAGGGAGGGGAGTGAGAGGTGAGGATATGCACTCAGAAGACGGGCAGCGCGAAATGTGTGCATGGCCAAGGGGTAACCTAACAGCGCAGGCTCCGGGACAGATTCAAACAACGCTGAGGAGGCGGCGCACGGCGCCAAGGGGGTAAAAATGACGGCTGTGCTGCGTCACATGACAAAGGAAAGTTCCACCTACCGGACGGTTGAACGCTGTGAGGGGACACATTTCATAAGTGTTAGGTTCAGCATCTGCAAGGACCATAATTAAAAGAGCTAAGTTTACCTTTTCCAGCATTAGTGGTGTACACGATGGCTCTTCCAGCTACAAACGCCTGGGGGGGGGGGGGGGTTAAAGGTTTCCTTTCAACTTGCTCCAGTGCAGGCTTCGGCCTACACTCCGTTCCCCCTGCTCCTCCTGCTGACCCTGGGCTCTAACACCGCCAGTTGGGGCCCAGATGTGCTAGCTGCACAGAGAAAAACACCAGCCAATGTGTCAGTGGGGTTCAGCACCGCCAGCTGTTCCCCTGCTGTGCAGCCGGCAACGTGTCCTGCAACTGCCACGCAGGCACAACAGACCCAAAAGCTGCCGCCAGTGCAGGCTTCGGCCTACACTCTGCTCCATCTCCTCCTCCTGCTGACCCCGGGCTCCAACACCGCCAGTTGGGGCCCGGTACTGCTAGCTGCACAGAGAAAAACACCAGTGTGTCAGTGGGGTTCAGCACCGCCAGCTGTTCCCCTGCTGTGCAGCCGGCATCGTGTCCTGCAAAAGCCACGCAGACACAAGAACTGAAATTGAAGGGAACCTGTCCCCCCTCCCCCAGGCGTTTGTACGTTTTAAAGGCCACCTTGTACAGCGGTAATGCTGCATGTGTGCAAGGTGGCTCATAAACGTATTCTCCTCGCACATGTGGAACTGAAAACACGTCTAAAATGTGTCCTCTGTGTGACCATTTAACCGTCCCGGTGGTGTGACTTTCCTTTGTAATGACACGCTGCAACCCCCTTGGTAGCGCTGCCCGTCTTCTGGCATCATTGTTTGGCTGCCTGCGCCTCTGCGGCCGCCCTGACCCACACAACGCCCCTCGTTGTCTTATTTATTGGGACTGCGAGGGTGTGATTGACGGGCATGATCAGTGCATCAGTTCGCCTGTCCCTCATCTCCTTCCGCCTTCTGCGGACTGTGCGGCTTCATGGCCGTGGCATGCGATAAGGGATCAGATGACGCCGCACAGTCTGAAGCGGGTGTAAGGACCCGAGTGTCAGAGGCGAACATATGTGCTGCGCCAGGCCCTGAATCCCAGCCCCGCAGTGTTTTAACAATGTTAAGACACTGCGGGGCTGGGATTCATGGTCATCGCGAACCGCATCGGCCGACATTAAATGATGCCAGAACATGGGCAGCGCTAACAGCGCTAGGCCAGGGGATCACACGACAGCGCAGACTCCTGTACAGCAAATAACAACGCTCAGGAGGCTGCACCCAGCACCAAGGTGGGATTCTTGACATCTGTGCTGCGTCTCATTACAAAGGGAACTCGCGCCTCCAACACAGTTTGACTGTTTAAAGGGCTAAATGTTATACGTGTTTCATTCAGCGTGTGCAAGGAGCGAAATTAAAAGAGCAACCTTTGACTTGTGCAGCACTACTGCTGCATAAGCTGTGGCTCTTCTACTTTGTAACCCCTGAGGGGGGGTTAAAGGTTACCTTTGAAATTGGTTCAATTAGGCTTCGGCCTACACTCTGCTCCCCCTGCAGAGCCCTGGGCTCCAACACCGCCAGTTGGGGCCCGGTACTGCTAGCTGCACAGAGAAAAACACCAGCCAATGTGTCAGTGGGGTTCAGCACCGCCAGCTGTTCCCCTGCTGTGCAGCCGGCAACGTGTCCTGCAACTGCCACGCAGGCACAACAGACCCAAAAGCTGCCGCCAGTGCAGGCTTCGGCCTACACTCTGCTCCATCTCCTCCTCCTGCTGACCCCGGGCTCCAACACCGCCAGTTGGGGCCCGGTACTGCTAGCTGCACAGAGAAAAACACCAGCCAATGTGTCAGTGGGGTTCAGCACCGCCAGCTGTTCCCCTGCTGTGCAGCCGGCATCGTGTCCTGCAAAAGCCACGCAGACACTTGCTCTTGTACCTTCTGCTCCCCATCCTGGTTCCAGTACCGTCAGCTGGTTCCGGGCAGAGCCTTTGGCTTAGGTGCCTCCCTCTGGGTATCCGAGTTCCACCAACGTCAGGTGGTCCTTGGTAGTGCTTTCAGGCACGGGTACCTCCTGCTTAGTAACCGGGTTCCAGTAACGTCAGCTGGTCCTCGGTAGTTCCATTGGCTCTTGGACCTTCGGCTACCCATCCGGGTTCCAGCACCGTCAGCTGGTTCTCGGCAGTGTCTTTTGCTCTTGTACCTTCTGCTCCCCATCCTGGTTCCAGTACCGTCAGCTGGTTCCGGGCAGAGCCTTTGGCTTAGGTGCCTCCCTCTGGGTATCCGAGTTCCACCAACGTCAGGTGGTCCTTGGTAGTGCTTTCAGGCACGGGTACCTCCTGCTTAGTAACCGGGTTCCAGTAACGTCAGCTGGTCCTCGGTAGTTCCATTGGCTCTTGGACCTTCGGGTAGCCATCCGAGTTCCAGTTCCATCAGCTGGTTCTCGGCATTTTCTCAGCCTTCTTGTACCTTCTGCTACATTTCCAAGTTCAAGAGACTAAACACGATGACCCGGAAGACCACCTCTAAGATGACGACGACACCAGAGACGACAACCACTGTGATGACGACGACCCTGGAGACGATGACCCTGAAGACCACCCCGATGACGACGACCCCGGAGACGACGACCCTGAAGACCACCCCGATGACGACGACCCCGGAGACGACGACCCTGGAGACGACGACGACCTGGAAGACCGAGAAGCAGAAGAACAAGAGGCTGCAGAACAAAGAGCAGAAGAACATTAAGCATAACACTAAATATCAGAGCAAAAAATATTATCTAAATTATAAGCAGAAGAAGACTAAGCAGTGTATGGGGGTGAGTCCGTTCCTCCTCGTGGTGCCCCTGGATAAAGCCTGATGCTGCAGGCCAAACTGAACGCGGACAAATGTAACTGTTTTGTGACAGGCAGAACGGAAGGTGTAATCTTCAAACTTTTATAGATAACAACTACGGGAATGCCTGTCACAAATAAGAATATGATGAAGAAGTAGAATATGATGAAGATAATAGTAAAATAAAAAGAATATGAACAATGTAACCAAAAAAATAATAGGTAGAAGATGAAGAAGATGAATAAGGTGAAGAAGTTGATGTCAAAGAAGCTGATGATGAGGATAATGAAGAAGAAAGTGTGGGAGAAGTAAAAAAGAAGGTGAAGGGCGTGGAAGTAGTGAAACATCAATATCTGACAAAATAAAAAAAAATTAACATAGTCTAAATCTTTCTACCGCCGAACGTCATAAAAAAAAAAAAAAAACCTGCTATTCTATTACATTGGGCTAAACCTCTGTGCCTTTAATGTCTCCGCCACGTCCCCCAATACATCCTACATTATTCTTAGTTGTTTTCCTTCATGTAGAATGAACCTACAAGTTTATAAAGGGTTTATTTTAATTCCGATATTTTCGTCCCATTGACTTGCATTGGGATCGGGTATCGGTATCGGATTGGATCCGATATTTTGACGGTATCGGCCGATACTTTCCGATACCGATACTTTCCGATATCGGAAAGTATCGCTCAACACTACTCCCTAACAAAAAAAAATTTGGTTCTGGTTCCAAAATTGTGCTGATGTAAAGTAGACATGTGGAAAATGTTACTTATTAAGTATTTTGTGTGACATATCTTTGTGATTTAAGGGCATGAAAATTCAAAGTTGGAAAATTGCGAAATTTTCAAAATTTTTGCCACATTTCTGTTTTTTTCACAAATAAACTCAAGTAATTTCAAGGAAATGTTACCACTAACATGAAGTACAATATGTCATGAGAAAATAATGTCAGAATCACTGGGATCCATGCAAGCGTTCCAGAGTTATAACCTTATAAAGGGACAGTGGTTAGAATTGTAAAAATTGGCCCGGTCATTAACCTGCAAACCACCCTTGGGGGTAAAGGTGTTAAATAAAAGGGGGCTTTAACTGTGTGAGTCATGTAATGACTGACAGGAACTACATGCCTCACACTGGTAATGCCCACTTTCATTTAAAATTTTCTCTGAAGGCAGATTCTCAGAGAGATCTATGTCCGGCCCATACATCTTAACAGCTCAGTTACATATTAAGAAAAATGTGGGTTTCACTGGAATAAAACATCGGATAACAAATATCAAGGTATCCGTGGTCCAAGGATTGCCTGGAGGGGCATGACTAGGTGAGCACGTGACTCTTCACTAGAGACCCTGATGGTGGGGTTAGGCTTGGCTCCCCATGGACACCAAGTGCTATTCCACATCAATTGTTTTCTATCTTACATTTTTAAGGAGCTGGTTGAAACCAACTTGGAAACTGCTAAATTTTTGCACAACCCCACACTGCACAAAAATTCTGCAACTTTTATGTGTTTTACACCAGATTTCTGGCATAAGCACTTTGATGAATTGGGGCTATGATGGTATTTAGTAGTGTCTTGCCTGGATGCACCCCCAAGATGATCTGGGTATGCTCCTGATAAGACGGTGGATGGTGTTTTCTACGATTTACCACATTAGAAGAAGGAGCAGGAAGAGACTTAGACCTTTCTTGTTTCTTGGTTTTTCAGGTGTGCACTCCACTGCAGCTCATGCTTGGAATTCAGATGCCTCGTCATGCAGGTGGTACTCAGATTCAGAACATTTATGTCTCACTTTAGACTCTGACGACACAGCGTGTAAACCACCCATCTCTTTCGTTAGCACATTGCCTGAAGAAATGCCACATCAGGGAGCTCCTTTGAACTGGCTTGGTGTGCTCAGTTCGTCGGCACGGTGGGCAGTAGCAGCTGAAGTACTGGCTAGTGGCCGTCCACTGTGCTTTTGCACCCTGCTACTTCTTTTGCTGTGCTTCCTAGGCAGTGTGACAACCCCATCTTCCACTGAACTGCGCACGTCACAAGCATGGCCTTCACTCCATGTTGGGTCTAGGACCTCATCATCCCTCGCATAATCTTCTGGAACGGGCCTTCCTCTACTCCTTGGGCCTCATTCACCAGCATGGCACCACTGGATGTACCATCCTGGTTGAGCTGCACTACCTTAGCAACATCTGTGGGTTGTAGACATCATCTCATGCTACTGTGCAGTACCTCTAGGAGTGAGAGCATTGACAAAATGCAAAAGTGACAAAAACAACAGCCAAAAAGTATGAGAACAGAGAAATTGTCTGTGGTCACTCCCTGCACTCCTTTATAGAAGTTGTATTGCTAAATGCCTTTCATTTCTATCTGTTGTCTGTTCCATTTGCACAACAACAGGAGATATTGATTCACAATCGGTGTTCCTTCATAACTGGACAGGTTGATTTCACAGAAATGTGATTGGCTTGGAGTTGCATTATATTGTTTAAGTGTTCCCTTTATTTTTTGAGCAGTGTTTATTGTACCCATAAATTTGCATTTTTATGTAAAAAAAAATGTACACATTTTTGCAATTGCCATGTCCGGAACGAACCGCCCCATAAAACAGTCACACTAGTTAACCTCTACATTGAGTACTGTAAAAAAAAAATAATAAAAAAAAGTTGCAGAAAACTTATCTTTTTCATCATACCATCGAACAAAAAGTGGAATAAAACGCAATGAAAAAGACGAATAAATAAAAATGCTATTACTGAAAACATCATTTGGTCACATAAAAAAACAAGCCGCCATACACCTCCATAAGTGGAAAAAAAAAAAAGCTATAGCTCTCAGAATACAGTGATGCAAAAAGAATTATTTTTTTCTGTAAAATAGTTTTTGCTGTGTAAAAATGCCAAAACATAAAGAATGATATAAAGGGGATATTGCTGTAATTTTACTAACCTGAAGAATAAAGCTGCCTTATCAATTTTACCATCCACACAACGGCATTAAAAAACAATTCCTGAATTGCTGGTTTTTGTTCATTCTGCCTTAAAAACTTGGAATTGAAAGCGATCAAAAATTTGTATGTGCCCAAAAATGGTACCAATAAAAATGTCAACTCGTCCCCCCAAAAAAAGAAGCTGTCACATGACTGTCGGCTGAAAAATGAAAATATTATAGCTGTCAAAATATGGCGATGTGCAATAAAAAGCGTTTATATAACTATATGAATCTGGTATCGCTGTAATTGCACCGACCTAAAGAATAAAGTCGTCTAATCACTTAATACTACACAAGGAACAGCGTACAAAATAAATTAAACCAATTTTTCATTTGCTGTTGATTTTTTCATTCTGCCTTCCAAAAATCACAGTAAGGCTGGGTTCACATTACGTTATAGGCGTCCATTAGACGGACTACATTACACCGCAGCATAACGCGGTGTAACGTAGTCCGTTAACGCCACCATTAAGTCCTATGTCGGACGTATCGCTAGCGCATGCCCACAATGGGCGTGCGCTAGCGATGTGCCATCATTGAGTGACGGACCCTGGGACACATGCTGCAGCGTTTCCGGGTCCGTCACCGCTAGCGCAGATAGAGCATCTGCTAGCTCTATCTGCGCTAGCGTGATGACATATCGGCGCTTGCGTTAACAGCAGCCCGTTAACGCATGTGTTGAACGGGCTGCTGTTAATGCAATGTGAACCTAACCTAAGGCTCGGTGCATATTTATTCTGCACTCTGCGCTGAAAGCTTACATCGGGGTTTCCATGTAAATCTCTGAAATTCATGATTCAGATAGAACCCCCGATAGAAGATTTCCTAGATGGAGACACTGTGGATGCAGTCTGGCCTATGATCCGACTGTGTCCGTCTTTTTAGACGTGCATAAAAGTGAAGTCCTCCACAGTTTTGTGCACTTCTGAAAAGGACACCTCTGAACAGAAGCCAGATGGAGTCCAGAGTAACTCTGCTGTCATATTACAGTATAATGAATGGATCCCTGGGGGGATTTCATCTGAATTACGTCACGTGGAGATTTAGATGGAAACCCCAAAGTAAGTTCTCAGCGTAGAGCGCAGAATAAACGTGATTCAGAATGTTATGTAAAATGTTCCCAACAAAAGCTTCAAATCAATCCACAAAAAAGCAAGTCCCCACTGAGGTCTATCATCTGTTAATGGAAATATTGGGGGCTTCCACATTACTGGTAGCACAAAGGCTCTGGAAAATCTAAATGGCTCCTCGCCCCCCAAAAGAAATTCAGCAATTTTAGCGCTCCAAAATACAAATGCCCTCCTCCCTTCTGAGCCCTAGTGTGCCTAAACCACATTAAGCATCCACATGTTTTGCATGTGAGAGTCTGCCTAACTTATAGGTGCGTGTCTCCAGAAGCATGAGCTGGGTGCCACAACGTACTGGGCACTATAACGGCAGTTTGCAATTTTCACTCAGCAACATCCACTACGGTTTGATTCTGGAAAACACACATGGAGTCAAAACCATCACTACACCTGTAGATATATTCCTAAAGGGGTATAAATTTATAAAATGGGGTCTTCTGCTCTTCTAGTACTTAGGGCCTCTGTATATGGAGTCCACAAACTATTTTAGGAAAATCTGCGCTTCAGGAGGCAAACAGTGCTCTGTCCCTCTTGAGTCTCACCGTGTGGCTAAGCAGTGCTGTACAGCCACAAATGTATTTCTACACTCAGCAGAAACTGTGGGACAAATTTTGGTGCCAGTGGTATAAAATTCTGTGACACACCTGTGATGTCAATGTGATCACTGCACCGCTAGTTAAATACATTGAGAGGTGTAGTTTGTAAAATGGGGTCACTTATAGTGGGGTTCTGATGTTCTGACACACTTCGGGGTTCTCCCAGTGGGTCATGGCACCCGCAAACGAAAACAGTAAAGTCTGCACTCTATATGGTGCTCCTTCACTTCTGAGCTTTGCGCTGTGCATGAAAAATATTTCCCCATTACATGTAGGGTATTGGCACAGTCAGGAGAAATTGTTACAACAAACAGAGGTCCATGTTCTCGGTCCATGTCCATGTCGTTCTCCTACTATCCTTTAGAAAAATTAAAACTTGGGGCTAAAACAACGTTTTAGTGGTAAAAATGTAATTACTCTTCCTTCACCCCCCAATGGTTTAAAATTCTGTGTCCCACCTGTGATGTTAATATGATCACTGCACCCCTTGATGACTTTTGTGGGGATGTAGTTTGTAAAATCAGGTCACTTATGCGGGGTTTCTTCTGTTCTGACACCCCAGTGGCTCTGACATTGTGACATGGCACCCTTAAATCATTTCAGCAAAATCTGAACTCCAATATGGTGTTTCTTCCCTTCTGGGCCTTGCACTGTGCCTCAAAATTAGCTTTCGATCACATATGGGGTATCAGTGTACTCAAGAGAAATTGCACAACAAATTTTATGGTCCACATTCTCCTCCTATCCTTGTGAAAATGAAAAAAATTGGGGCTAAAACAATATTTTGTGTGCGAAAAATTTATATTTTTTAATTTTAAATGTTGTAAAATTCTGTGAAGCACCTGTGGGTAAAGGTGCTCACCATACATCTATATAAAATCCTTGAGGGGTCTAGTTTCCAAAATAGGGTCACTTTTTTGGGTTTACACTGTTTAGGCACATCAGGGGCTCTCCAAAAGTGCCATGACACCCGCAGACCATCCCATTAAAGTCTGTGTTCCAAAACGTCACTCCTTCCTTTCTGAGCCCTGCCATACTCCAAAACAGTAGTTTTCTCCCACATATGGGGTACCTGCATACTCAGGATAAATTGTACAACAAATTTTGGGTTCCATTTTCTCCTGTAATCCTTGTTAAAATAAAAATTTGGGGGCATAAAGAACATTTTTGTTGGAAAAATGTGATTTTTTTATTTTCACTGCTCTATGTTACAAGCTTCTGTGCAGCACCTGGGGGTTCAAGGTGCTCACCACACATCTAGATAAATTACTTGAGGGGTATAGTTTCCAAAATGAGGTCCGTTTTGGGGGTTACCACTGTTTAGGCACTTCAGGGGCTCTCCAAATGCAACATGGCTTCAGATAATAATTCCAGTCCATTTTGAACTCCAAAAGTCAAACTGCCCTCCTTCCCTTCCAAGCCCTGCCCTGTGCCCAAATAGTAATTTTCCCCCACATATTGGGTATCAGCGTACTCAGGAGAAATTGCATAACAATTTTTTTGGGTCCAATATCTCCCGTTACCCTTGTGAAAATAAAAAACATTTGGTCTAAAATATAATTTTTGTGTAAATAGTTACGGTAAATGTTAATTTTTTCCTTACACATTTCTTCAGTTCCTGAATGTGGTTTTGAGCATCTTGGGAGGTGCAGTTTTTAGAATGGTGTCACTTTTAGGCATTTTCGGTGATATAGGCCCAAATAGTCACAAATATGAGATGGTCCCTAAAAAAATGTTTTTGTACATTTTGTTAGAAAAATGAGAAATCGCTGGTGAATTTTTAACCTATCTAACTTCCTAACAACAAAAAGTTATGTTTCTAGAAATTGTGCTGATGTAAAGTAGACATGTGGGAATTGTTATGTATTAACTATTTTGTGTGACATAACTCTCTGGTTTAAGGACATAGAAAAAGTCTTAAAATTGCAAAATTCTCGCCAAATTTACGATTTTTTTCACAAATAAAAGCAAGCCATATCAAACAAATTTACCACTGTCATGAAGTACAATATGTCACGAAAAAAACAGTCTCCGAATCAGTGGGATCCATTGAAGCTTTCCAGATTTATTACCACAAAAAGTGACACTGGTCAGAATTATAAAATGTGGCCTGGATATGAAGGTGAAAACATTTTGTTGTTGCTGTAAAGGGGTTAAGGACACGTTCACCCCTTCAGTATTTTACATAAATTCAGGAGTGGATCAATCAGAGGAAAAGTGTAATAGAAACGTGCATATTTCACCCACTCCTGGTTTTGGTTTACAAATACTGGCCAAGTACTGAATGTGTGAATGCGACCTCACTTTTTCAATACCATAAAACACTAAATTGCTGGCCTCACATCTATGAACTTATACAAAATGCTTTACTCCACTTGAATAAGACTTCTTTTTATTGTCAACATTAGCTAAATGCTCCGCTATTCCCTTTTTTATTTCTCCTTTTGTTACAGTCAATTTAGCGGATAATAAAACCTTTACACTCAATGCAATATACAACAAGGTGGGTGTCGCAATTGAGAATGCTGTCACTTGCATGACGCCCACTATGTGGTACAGAAAAACTTGTTTGCTTTTCCACAAAGAAACAAACATTGCACCTAATACTACCACATTTATAAAAAACTGTTTGTAAAAGCCAAGAATGATTGGATTTTTCAATAAATAAGATTAATAAAAGCATATTACTGTGGGAATAACCTCTCTTGGCTGCCAACCTGCAGCTTTCTTGAACAATATGTTGTTGTTTTTTATGTAATCCAGTAACCACTTATTGAATTGTACATTACCTGGAACCTTCTCTACTAGAGATGAGTGAACGTGCTCGAATTAGGGGTTATCCAAGCATGCTCGTGTGCTAACGAGTGTCTCCGGCGTGCTCGAAAAATATGTTGTAGTCCCCGCGGCTGCATGTCTCGCGGCCGTTTGACAGTCGCAACTCATGCATCGGTTGCCTGTTTGTTAGGCAATCCCTAAATGTGTTGTAGCTGTCTAACAGCCGCCAAACATGCAGCCACGGGACTACAACATATTTTTTGAGCACGCCAAAGACAGTCGGTTAGCACTTGAGCATGCTCTGATAACACCTTATCCGAGCACATGTTAGTGTATGTGCACACAACATCATTTTAATGTGGGTCGCTATGAAAACTGCCTGAAAAAGCAACCAGAAAGCGCTCAAAAGAATGAACATATGCATTTCTATTTAAAAATAATTTGCTGCTCATATGTTCAGTCTTTTGAACATCTTTTAACTTTAGGTTTCTAAATATGCTAAGCAGTTAAAAGAAGTGACCTGACTAGTGATGAGCGAATATACTCGTTACTCGAGATTTCCCGAGCATGCTCAGGTGTCCTCCGAGTATGTTTTAGTGCTCGGAATTTTAGTTTTTAGGGCCGCAGCTGAAAGATTTACATCTGTTAGCCAGCATAAGTACATGTGGGGGTTGCCTGGTTGCTAGGGAATCCCCACATGTACTCATGCTGGCTAACAGATGTAAATCATTCAGCTGCGGCGCTAAAAACTAAAACTCCGAGCACTAAAAAATACTCGGAGGACCCCCGAGCGTGCTCGGGAAATCTCGAGTAATGAGTATATTCGCTCATCACTAGACCTGACCAATCTTCAGGTTTTTTTCCTCTTTATCAAGTCAAAGAGAAGGTTCAAAAGACGCCTGAGCATCTTATTGAGCGTTTTACTAGCCTTTTTCCTTGAAAAACTGTTAGCAGTTTAATAATTGTTGAATACAGCTATAAAAAATGGCAGTATAAAACACACAAAACAAAAACAATGTGAATGTGCTAAATAAAAAACACTGGCAGTCAAAAAGGTCAATAAACCTCTTAGAAAAAAAAAATAAAAATGCTAAAAAAAACTGCCTTTTCTGAAGCATCTTCCCCTTGAAAAACTCAGTGGGTCAATCACCTGAAAAAGATGCCATGTGTACATACCCTATAAAATTAGTTTTTGAACTTCTAATGATTTTTTGAGAGTTTTTGATTTGAAAATCAACTCACTGTGAACACACCCTTAGGGTATGTGCACACAACAGCTTTTAGATGTGCATGAACCAAATCAAAGCTGACATCAACCCCAACTACCATTACCCCGATTGCCACCGCACCAAGGCAATCGGGAAGAGCAGGGCAAAAATGCCATATTTGGCGCATCTTCTGGGGCAAACTGGTATTTTTAGGCTGGGAAGGGCCCAATAACCATCTACCTTCTCAACCTTTGTTAGAATCTGTTAGTATTTGACCATCCGCCATCTTGTTGTGGTTTTCTGGCTGCTGGTATTTTTTCCCCTGGTGCTAGGTTGTCTTAGGTCAGGTGATTGTATCACCCTTTATTACCCAGCACCTGCCTCCCAGTCCTTGCTGGACAACAGTATTAATCCGCTAGAGTTCTGGCTAGGTGCTTTGATAGCTTTCTGTGTTTGATATTGTGCACTTCTGGGATCTCTGGTTCTGCTATCTTTACTTTCTGTTTTCAGTTGGTTTCTGCAGCCGTCTCTGTGTTTTCTATTAGGAGGTGACCTGTTTCTATACCCAGTCCTTAGATCTTTCAGGGACCTCCTTCACCCTATCTATAGGTCTTCGCTGAGATTAACCTAGGATCGTCGATGAGTGTATTCGCAAGGAATGGGTCGCCCACTCCATCATAGTGTAACAGCCTAGTCTCAGTGCAGGGTCAGTTTTCCCCTTCTATCCTAGTTCTGTGTTGCAGTTCCCTAACAGTTTGTCCAGCCTTATCAAAAAAAATAAAAAATTCTCTCCCGGATTCCTTCAATATGAGCAAGTTCTTGGACGCTGCACAACGTTTGCAAGGATTAACTTTGGAAGTAGCTGACCTGCAACAGCACGTGAGTAATTACTCTGGAGCACGCTCTGAAGAACCTAAGGTAGGATTACCTGAGTTTTTTTCTGATAAACGGCCGTAATTTTTTATGTTTAAAAATGCATGTTTACTATATTTTCAGCTTAGACCCAGATCCTCAGTGAGTGAATTACAGAGTGTGGGGATTATTATGTCTTTATTGCTAAATGAACCCCATTTCTGGGCATTTTCATTACATCCTAATGATCCTTGTTTGACAGCAGTAGAAGCATTTTTTTCTGCTATGGGGTTGTTATATGATGATCCTGATTGGGTCACATCAGCTGAGGCAGAGCTCAGATGGCTTAAACAGGGTTCTGTTGATGCTGAGGTTTTGCACCCAGTTCAGACAATGGTCCGCAGAGGTCAGGTAGAATGATCCAGCGCTCAAGAGTCAGTCTTTAGCAGGTTTGAGTGAAAGAGTTAAAGATTTGCTTATTGCAAATCCTGCACCTGATACTTTGGAAACTGCTATGCAGTTAGCTATCCGTGTGGATAGAAGATTGAGAGGCAGACAGAATGAAGAGAAGGCTCTTATAATGCTGAATTCATCTCTCAGGATAGCCCTGTCGATAGCAGGGAACCGATGCAACTTGGGGCGATGTCCTCTTGTTCCCAGGAGAGGGAAAAGAGGTTTTCTGAAGGGCCATGCTTGTATTGTGGTAAGGCTGACCATTTTATTAACCAATGTGAGGTTCGCATAACGAAAGAAAGAAGGTCAGTAGGCGTAACACTCCAGTTCATATTGCATTTCTATGATCCGCAGGAGTTTTTTTTCTGGTAATAGCACACATCATGGTCATTCCATTGAATTTCAGGTAATGGTGGATTGTGGTTCTGCACTTAATTTGATTAACAATTCCTAGACAAATATAAGTTTGATTCTGAACCATTGTCATGTCCTATTCCTGTTGTGGCTATTGATAACACTCCTCTGGAACATGGGTGTATTTCTCGAAAGGTTACCGGGTTCCCACTTATTGTGAATATGGAACATCAGGAGTGTATAGACTTGTTTGTCCTTGCTAAATTACCTTGCCCAGTCGCCCTGTGTTTACCCTGCTTAAAAATGCACAATCCTTTGCTGGACTGGTCGCCTAGTACTATAAGGTCCTGGGGTCAGGGGTGTTATGGTAATTGTTGTAATGTTCACATTGCTGCTGTTGTGAAGAAAGAGCTACCTGAAGCCATTCAGGATTTCTGGAGGGTAGTTTCGGAGGTTGAGTCGCAAGTGTCTGGATTTTCGGGAGATTAATAAGATCACTGTGCGCAATCCTTACCCATTGCCGCTAATTCCGGATTTTTTTATGCAACTAACCGGAGCGAAGTGGTTCTCTAAGATTGACCTTCGTGGGGCATATAATTTGCTGCGGGTGAAGGAGGGCGATGAATGGAAGACAGCCTTTAATACACCAGAAGGTCATTTTGAGTGTCTGGTGATACCTTTTGGCCTTACTAATGCGCCTGCGTTTTTTCAAAATTTCATTAATGACATTCTGAGGTCATTGATCGGTAGGAATGTTATTGTTTATTTGGATAATATTTTGATCTATTCACCTGATCTGGAGTCGCATTGGCAGAGAGTCAGCGAAGTTCTACAGATTTAGAGCGAAAACTCACTCTTTGCTAAATTGGAGAAGTGCGAGTTTGTGGTACAGAAAATGAGTTTTTTGGGATACCTTGTCTCCAGTGATGAGTTTGAGATGGACCCGGTGAAGGTTCAGGCAGTGCTGGAGTGGCCTAGGCCTGAATGTTTGAAGTCGGTTCAGAACTTTTTAGGGTTTGCTAATTATTATAGAAAATTCATAAAGAATTTTTCTGTGATTGCTAAACCTATACATTTGGACAGGGTTTGGACCAATGTACGCCATAATCTGAAAGAGGCAAATAGGAGGTCAAAGAAATATTTTGACAAGAAAAGAAGGGACGCGTTGTTTGCAGTTGGGGACATGGTCTGGTTGTCCTCTAGGAATCTGCATTTGAACATCCTGTCTAAAAAACTGGGGCCTAAATTTGTAGTACCCTTCAAAGTGGTTCAGGTTATCAACTCGGCAGCGGTGAGCTTAGACATCCCCTCGTCCTGGAGAATTAATTCAGTTTTTCATGCATCTTTACTGAAGAAAGTTGACACACCAGATAAGGAGGCGATGCCGACTGTTTTTCCAGTTGATGAGGACGGCGAGTTTGAGATTTCACGCATTTTAGATTCCAGGTGGCACAGAGGAAGGCTGCGGTATCTCTTGTACTGGAACGGTTTCGGTCCCAAGGAGGGGGACGGGGAAGGGTCAGCTTAGGACATCAACAGGAGAATAGTAAGGTCAGAAACTCGAGCCTCTCTACCTTTAAGAGTACCCTCGGACAGGGATAGCTAAGGTCCCAGTTCCAGAGAAAGTTTGAGGTCCCCCATAGCATGATAATAGGGACCCTACATCATTTTTTAAAATATTTATTTATTAGTACACCAATCTCCTAAATGCCAGAATAGGGTCCTAAAAGCCTATTTGGAGAGCAAACACATAGAAAAGAACAAGCTTTTTTAAGAAAAGGGCTAAAAATATCTTTATTAAGCATAATAAAAGGTACATGTATGAACCATGTATAAATTAAAAAAAAACAAAACAATGTTTGTTGTAATGAAAACAGTAGGGTACACCAAAACAGGAAAAGAAAGAGGTGGGTAAACCTGGAAATACAAACAGTATCTTTTTAAATCATTTGCATACCAAAAAATTTCATATACAATATTTATAAAGACAAAGTCTGAAGTAGCATAAGGCTATAAATACATGACATGGCTACAAGTACAAATTTATGTAAAGTGCATGTGCATCCCAAAAAATGTTTTAGACATTAAGAAGAAAATATAAATCTATATAAATAAAACACATAAAAGAGCCACATACATTTACAATGCAGACAGAAATGAATCACAAAGGTATATTAACAAGGGACTGGGATCCAGGTACCCACCGTGCCCGACGCACGTTTTGCTTGAACAGCTTCGTCTTTAATATAATAAACCAATTTCATATCTAACCATCTCTACTTATTCAAAATTGATTTGTGTTTATATAGATGATTTATGCTGCTGATTTAAAGAGATACTGTTTGTATATCCAGGTTTACCCACCCCTTTCTTTTCCTGTTCAGGTATACCCCCCTGTTTACATTACAACAAACATTGTTTTGTTTTGTTTTTAATTTATGCATGGTTCATGCTAAGATATGTTAGCCCTGTCCTACATATTTATTTAATTATTAGGGTAAAAAAGGTTAAACACCCTTTAGTGCCAGATGAAAGGAACTAAAGGTTGCAAGTTTATTATATGTAGGGGCTTGTGAAATTATATATCTACAGGATATCTATCCTATCTATTCTATATATCATTCTATACATCTATCTTTTCTGACAGATCTGACTGTGAGTTTACTGTACTTGGCTGATGAAATTTCCTGGATACTTTGAGATGTGTGAGTAAAAATCGAATAGCGCACCCATGGTCAGTGTGCCGTCCGATTATTTTTTCCTCACACCCATTGACTTGCAGTGGTGCGTCTCAGCTGTTTTAAGTGGCCATACGCAGCATGCTGTGATTTTTTCCTCAGCCCGATCCAGCTGAGGAAAAACTCGCAGATGAATTCCGTGAATAACATTGGTGCGAGTCCAATGCTATTTTTTATCACATTGCACTCGCCGTTTTTATACTCAGATGTGAGCGAGCCCTTAATGTTTGAGCGTACTACGTCTTTACTCCGATGATGCCGAGGTTTTCCTAGGCGAGACTGCTGGCTTTTTCCTGAAGCAGCTTTGCTGGAGGTTTTACTATGGTTTTAGGATGGCTCCACCGTAAGTGTCTTTCTATACTATTTAAATTATAACTAGCGAGCGGCTTCCTAGAGGGAGTCACCCGGTGAACACACTACTTCTTTTAACCATGTCCTGATTTTTAAACCCTTGTTTTTGCATTGCTGTGGATTAAATTCTCTTTTTGCAGCACTTTTTCAGGCAGGTTCCAGACGGAATCCACTTACCCTAAGGTATCCTGGTTTTGGCTTACAAATACGGAACTAAAAGACTCTGTAAATACACAATGTGTACACGTGGCCTTCAGACCCACTGAGTTTTTTTTAAGGAGTTTTTGGAACAATCACTGAACAGCAACACCCCAAGGTTCTTTTTTTTATAGTTTTTCAGAGCAGAAACTCCAAGCTTTTGGTAAGTTCTGAGTTTTTGAGGTGGTTCCCAATCAGTTTCCATTCAGTTTGTACTCCAAGACCTCTTCAAAAAAACTCTGTGTGCACATACCCTAAATGATTTTCAAAATCTCAAAGCGCCTCAAAAACTTCATATTTCTGCTCCAAAAACTCAACAAGAAGCTTTAAAAAGCTGCAAAATTTGTGCACATCCTTTAGTATTTTTGCCCATCTTCTATAAAGTGGGGATGGAGGGGGCTTGACGGGGGGCAACCCTCACTTGTCAAATACATGACCAGAGTAATAATTGTGGTGAACTACACAAAACTTTGTGTCTCACCTGATTCATTAAGAGGTTGCATCCCTTAATTAATCCCTCACGTTCCATTCCGACCCCTAATCAAGACTGATGTGAAAGACACCGATCTTGATGAATCCGAGGCCCAGTGTGCACATACCCAAAGGCAAATGCCGGTGGTCTTTTTTCTAAAGCAGTCTCTCTGGCGGTTTTGCCATTGTTTTTTGTGGCATCTCAGCTCCAGATTTCTTTTCTCTGTCTTTTACCTTATATTGGTGAATGGATACCTGGTGGAAAATACTAAAAGAATGAACCTGCTACTTCTTTTAGCTGTTTCAAGGTCTCTGAACTCTGAAATGATTAAAAGAATTAACAAAAGACTGAACATGTGCAATGTGTTTTTTAGATTTTTTTTTTTTGCAGCACACTTTCAGGCAGTTTCCAGGCAGAATCCGCCTAAGGTTACCTGCACACGTTGAGTATTTGGTCAGTATTTGTAAGCCAAAACAAGGAGTGGGGGAAAAAAATGCAGAAGTGGTGACGTGTTTCTATTATACTTTTCCTCTGATTGTTCCAGTCCTGGTTTTGGCTTACAGATACTGAGGTAAAATACTGACCAAATACTCAACATGCACACATGGACTAAAATGAAGTCATCTGTACATACGCAAAGAGTTTGCACACACAACGTCTCTTAGGGTATGTTTCCACGGTACGGAAACGCTGCTTGTTTGACGCTGCAGCGTCAAACAAGCAGCGTCCAGATGTTCCAGCATAGTGGAGGGGATTTTATGAAATCCCGTCTCCACTATGCGTGGAAACCCGCACGCGGCGGCCCTGCGACTCCGGACATGCTGCGCGTCTTTTCAGAACGCAGCATGTCCGTACACCTTGCGGGGACGCAGCGTCCCCGCAAGGCATATCACAGGGCCCTATGGCGAGGGGTGCGATGATCCCGGATGTGTACTGTACACATCCGGCACCATCGCGTCCCAGAAAGGGGGCGGGGCTTCGCCGCTGCGGCGAACCCGCCGGCAAGCCGTACCGTGGAGCCATAGCCTAAGAAAGTGGCATTTAAATGGCTTGTTTCCCGGTGACTGCTTCATAAACTAGGCTGAGTGGAGCCAGTATGCACAATTTCGGAAAGCCGGCGAGTTATCATAGTAGCCAGGGGACTGCTGAAGGCTCCTATGACTGCCAACTTAGTCGTCCTATGAAGTCTAGAATGTCAGTTAGACTATATACTACAATACAGTATAATTGCAGTATGTAGTCTGAAAAATTAACAATCGTGGGTTCAAGTCACCTGAAGAGACTAAAAAATAAAACAAAATGTAAAAATATAAAAGACAACAATAAAGGCTTAAATCGCCCTTCTTTTCCCTGTTCAAAAATTAATAAATTAAAACATGTAAAAAAAAACCATTTAGTAATATCATATCTGTAAAAGTAAAATTTATGAAAATAAAATTATTTCAACTAAGGCTACTTTCACACTAGCGTCGTGCACTGCACATCACTATGCGTCGTTTGGTTGAAAAAACGCATCCTGCAAAAGTGCTTGCAGGATGCGTTTTTTCACCATTGATTTGCATTAGCGTCGCATTGCGATGCTTTGCCACACGTCGCAACCGTCGTGCGACGGTTGCGCCGTGTTGTGGCGGACCGTTGGCTGCAAAAAAAGTTACATATAACGTTTTTTGCTGCCGACGGACCGCCATTTCCGACCGCGCATGCGCGGCCGGAACTCCGCCCCCACCTCCCCGCACCTCACAATGGGGCGGCGGATGCGCTGGAAAAATGCATCCGCTGCCCCCGTTGTGCGGCGCATTCACTGCTAGCGTCGGTACGTCGGCCCGACGCACTGCGACGGGCCGAGTGCGACGCTAGTGTGAAAGTAGCCTAAAAGTAAGTACCAGAATGCTCATTTTTAAGGTCGCTGCACTTCCTAAAAAAAAAAATCTCATAAAAAGCATTCAAAAGTATGTATGTCCCCAAAAATTGTATAATTGTAAATTGTATTAATAAAAGAAAGACAGCACAGTGAACAAAAAAAAACAAAAAAACAATCCCTTAGGTAGCTACAACAACAGAAAAATAAAAGAAAGTTATGGGTACCAGAAAATGGCAACACAAAATATTTTTTTTTCCGCAAATGTCATATTTTTTTTAACCACTAAGTTATAAAAGTTTGACATTGCTTTAATAAATTGCATTTTTTTATCCCTCTAGAAATATTGTAGTTTTTCCTAACATAATATGGAAAAATGAACTGTGTTATTCAATATTATTTATTCAATTGTCCCTTAATAAACAAGCCTTCATATGGCTATGTCAATGGAAAAAAAAGTTATGGGGAATGAAAAATTAAAACAAAAAAGCTAAAAATCTCTAGGTCGTGAAAGCGTTAAAAATCACCTTCACTTGTTCTTCCAATGATTGCTGGTATGTTTATTCAGGCCTATAATCAGAAACAAGTCTCCCTAGCAATGCTTATTCCTTAGCTTGTGCCCACGCTGCGGATTCCATTAAGGAATTTTCCGCAGCGGAATTGATAAATCCGCAGTGCAAAACCGCTGCGGTTTTTACTGCGGATTTATCGCGGTTTCTATTGCGGTTTCCGCTGCGGGTTTACATCTGCAGTTTTCTATTGGAGCAGGTGTAAACCCGCAGCGGAATCCGCACAAAGAATTGACATACTGCGGAATATAAACCGCTGCGTTTCCGCGCGTTTTTTTCCGCAGCATGTGCACTGCGGATTTCGTTTCCCATAGGTTTACATTGTACTGTAAACTTATGGGAAACCGCTGCGGAAATGCTGCGGTACCGCAGCGCAATCCGCAGCGTGTGCACATACCCTCATTGGCCTGGCTGAGTGTCCTTAGTCTACGTTCACATTTGCGGTCTGCGCCGCAGCGTCGGGCGCCGCAGCGTCGCCGCATGCGTCATGCGCCCCTATATTTAACATGGGGGCGCATGGACATACGTCGCACTTGCGTTTTGCGCCGCATGCGTCCCTGCGGCGCCCGCGTCCGGGCGCAGAGGACGCAGCAAGTTGCATTTTTGCTGCGTCCAAAATCAATGAAAAAAAGGACGCATGCGGCGCAAAGCGCAGCGTTGTGCATGCGTTTTGCTGCGTTTTTGTTTGCATTGTGCGTTGCGGCGCCGACGCTGCGGCGCACAACGCAAATGTGAACGTAGCCTTACAAACACTTTCTGTTTTCATGTACTGGCAGTCAGTGTGGGGGAGGGAGAGTAGAGCCAAGTCAGGTGTGATTACAAACACTTTCATCTTTCATCTCACAGTAGTCAATGTGAAAGGGGAGTAAAGCAAAGCTGAGAGTGATTACAAACACCTCTACAGATGCAGCTCTAATCTCACAACATTGTCCGCCATGAGATGAATGCTGAAGGTGTTTGCAATCACACACCGCTCAGCTTTACAAGACCACCCCCACACTGACGACTGGGAAAAGAAAGCTGGAGTTGTTTGTAATCATACTCATCTCTGCTGTATTACTGATCCCCAAACACTGACTGATGTTAGATAAAATCAGAAAGTCTTTATAATCACCTTGCTCTTTTCTATTTTTATACAGTAGCTGAAGAGTTCAGGTTTGAGAGCAGAACTGTCTATCATTACAAATCATGTTTTTCTGACCATCTGTGAGCCAAGGCATGTTATTTTTCCCCTGCATGATGCCTTCTGTTCACTTAACTAGCCACTGCACCCTCTGAATCCCTTGTGCATCTATCCCTCTTCTAACTGCTGGTATGTTGCTGCTTTTTCCCTGACTTTAATTCCATGTTTCATACTTCAAGCTTGCTGAATGCATATTGATATGCACATGTTCCTCACACCTAGCTCTATCCACCCATCTTATCCTATCCTTCACCAACCTTGATGCTAATCAAATGTACTATTAACTGCAATCTGTGAATTGCTCCCTGCTGTGAACTATCCCCCACCTCCTTTCTCCTCCCTTTTCCTCTCTTACCTGGCTTCATTTCATGGACTCTTCAAATGGTAGAAGTTGCATGGTACTGGTCAGATATGGCCTGGGTCAGATGTGCCATCATTTGAAGTGACATCTTTAAAGTGTCATCAGAAATAGTCCAGAAATCGGCCAGACGGTAAGACTAATCACTATCTTCTAAATTTACTTGCCTTTCTTTTCCTCCCCTGCTCTTAAACCATGCTCACATTATCCCCACCGTCTTTGCTCCACTAATCCTCATTTTCCTTCACCCACCTGTTTCCCTTCTCTCCGCTTATTCTCACTGCTGGTGACACATCCCTCAATCCTGCCCCCCACCTCATACATTACTACCCCTTACCCTATCCTTCTCACACTATGAGAAACCACCGCAACCCCTCACACTTAAAACCTGTGCAACTGACCCCCACCACACTGCTTCCCCTCTCTGGGGCACTTTGGAATGCCCGCTCTGTCTGCAACAAGCTCCACATGGTCCATGATCTCTTCACTTCTCGCAACCTTTTCTTCCTGGCCCTCACTGAGACCTGGCTGACGCCCCCTGACACGGCCTCGCCTGCAGCACTGAGTTACGGTGGCCTCCAATTTACCCACACTCCTCGCTCTGGCAACAGACATGGTGGAGGAGTGGGTATCCTTCTTTCTAAAAACTGCTCCTTCAACCCTATCCAACCCCCACCCTCCCTTATCCTCCCTTCTTTCGAGGTTCACTCTGTCCGTATTTACGCTCCCACCAATCTCCAAATGGCTGTCATATACCGACCACTTGGCTCAGTCACTGCCTTCATCGACCAATTCTCCACCTGGCTCCTTCACTTTCTCTCTGCCGACATCCCCACCATCATCATGGGCGACTTTAATATCCCTACTGACACCAACCAGCCAGCAGCCTCCAAACTACTGGCCCTTATCTCATCCTTTGGGCTCACCCATTGGTCCACCACAGCCACCCACACAGACGGACATACACTAGACCTCATCTTCACCCGCCTTTGTTCTTTATCTAATCTCACAAACTCTCACTTCCCCCTATCTGACCACCATCTACTCACCTTCTCATCCTTGTCCTCCTCACCTGCCCCCCATGTCCAGCCATTACCACATCCTCGCAGAAACCTCGCACATCTAGACACTCACAGACTCTCAGACTCTCTCCTACCCCTGTCCTCCATATCTTCACTGCACGACACGGACAGCGCCACCGCTTTCTATAACTCGACCCTCACATCAGCTATAGACTCAGTCGCCCCTCTCATGCATGGCACAGTGCGACAAACCAATAGGCAACCTTGGCATAACAATGTCACGAAAAAACTTCGACAAGCATCCAGGGTTGCGGAGCGGCGTTGGAAGAAAACACGCCTGCCAGACGACTTCACTGCCTTCAAACAAGCTACATTTGACTTCAAATCAGCCCTCACCTCTGCTAAACAGACCTATTTCACTAACCTTGTATCTTCACTATCCTACAACCCAAAACAACTGTTCAGCACATTTAACTCCCTCCTCCCCACACCACTGCCACCTCCAACTCCCTTCATCTCTTCCGAGGACTTTGCCACCTACTTCAAAAACAAGATCGACCAAACAAGGCAAACCTTTACTTGTCCACCACCCCAACCACTCCATATGCCAGACCTCTGCCCTTCCCTAATAACCTCCCTCTCCAACATCACTGAAGGAGAGCTTACTCACCTCTTTTCCAAATCACACCTCACCGCCTGTGCACTTGACCCCATGCCTTCCCACCTGCTCCCCAACCTCACTAACACGCTTATTCCAGCCCTAACCCATCTCTTCAACCTATCGCTCTCTTCTGGTACCTTCCCCTCTGCCTTCAAACATGCTACCATCACACCCATCCTCAAAAAAACTAACCTTGACCCAACTGCTATGCCCAGCTATCGCCCCATATCTCTGCTCCCGTTTGCTTCAAAACTCCTTGAGCAGCATGTCCATGGTCAACTTTCCTCCCACCTCTCATCTAACTCTCTCCTTGACAACCTCCAATCTGGCTTCCGCCCCCACCACTCCACCGAAACTGCCCTGACAAAAATTACTAATGACTTAGTCACAGCCAAAGCTAACAGACAGTTCTCCATCCTCCTCCTTCTTGACCTGTCCTCTGCTTTCGACACAGTCGATCACTGCCTACTGCTACAGATTCTTTCTTCCCTTGGCATCAAAGACCTCGCCCTGTCCTGGATTGCCTCATACCTATCCAACTGCACATTTAGCGTTTCCCACTCCCACACTACCTCCTCATCCCGCCCTCTCTCTGTTGGAGTCCCTCAAGGCTCTGTTCTAGGACCCCTACTTTTTTCCATCTATACCCTTGGCCTAGGACAACTCATAAAGTCCCATGGCTTCCAGTACCACCTGTATGCAGACGACACGCAGATCTACCTCTCTGGCCCAGATGTCACCTCCCTGCTGTCCAGAATCCCAAAGTGTCTGTCAGCCATATCCTCCTTCTTCACCTCTCGCTTCCTAAAACTCAATGTAGACAAAACCGAATTCATCATCTTTCCCCCACCTCACGTATCCCCCCTACCCAATCTATCTATTATGGTGAACAGCATCACGCTCTCTCCCGCTCCTGAAATCCGCTGCCTCGGGGTAACTCTTGACTCTGCCCTGTCCTTCAAACCTCACGTCCAAGCTCTTGCCACCTCCTGTAGCCTCCAACTCAAAAATATTGCCAGAATCCGTTCCTTCCTCAGTCCACAATCTACCAAAACTCTTGTGCATGCTCTCATCATCTCCCGCCTCGATTACTGCAACACCCTCCTCTGTGGCCTCCCCGCTAACTCTCTTGCACCACTCCAGTCTGTCCTCAACTCTGCTGCCCGCCTAATCCACCTCTCTCCTCGCTACTCCCCTGCTTCTCCCCTCTGCAAATCCCTCCACTGTGTTGTGAATTCTGTTTGTGGGCTCCCCCGGTGGTGTTTTATGGTAGTGCCACTTATTTGCCTTCTTCTATCCTTGATCACCTGTTGACACCCATTAGGGGAGTTTCCTATTTAAGGCTGCTTGGCTGCTGGTCTGATGCCGGCCAACAATGTATCAGTAGCATTCTGTTGCATTCTCCTGCCTCAAGATCCTGTTCAGCTAAGTTGAATTTTGTTTCTAGTTTATTCTATTTTTGTCCAGCTATTTGCAATGTGACTCTCTGTAGCTGGAAGCTCTCGTGGACTGGAATTGCCACTCCAGTGGCATGAGTTGTCACTGGAGTTTTAAAGTAATTTCAGGATGGTGTTTTTGAGTAGTGTTTTGAAGTTGACCGTGAAGTGACTCTTTCCTGTACTTCTGCTATCTAGTAAGCGGACCTCACTGTGCTAAATCTGCTGTTCATCCTACGTATGTCTTTTCCTCTTGACTCACCGTCAATATCTGTGGGGGGCTGCTATCTCCTTTTGGGGTTCATCTCTGGAGGTAAGGCAGGCCTGTATATTCCTCTGATAGGGGGTAGTTAGATCTCCGGCTGGCGCGTGGTGTCTAGGGCATCGTAGGAAACACTCCCCGGCTACTTCCAGTGTCGTGTCAGGTTCAGGTCACGGTCACTTTAGTTCCCATCACCCGAGAGCTAGTCCGTTGTTATTTTGATTTCCCTGCCATTGGGAAAATCATAACAGTTTGGCCGGCCACATGTGTTAAAACTATGCACTAAAGCAGGAAAGGATATGAAAAGGTTTTTTTTTCCTTCTGTGTTTGGAAAGTGCACCTTAGTGCTTATTTGTACTCCTTGCTTAAACTGCAGTCTTCAGCCTTTTTTTTTTTTCCTCTCCTCTTAATCTCTGAATGGCTTTGGTTACACCTGTTTGAATCATGGATCCACAGAGTTTGGTTGCAGGTCTGAATAACCTGGCTACAAAGATCCAGAACTTACAAGATTTTGTTATACGTGCTCCAATGTCTGAACCTAAGATCCCTATGCCTGAATTTTTTACCGGAGACAGATCCCGTTTTTTGAATTTCAGAGAGAATTGTAAATTGTTTTTGTCTCTGAAATCTCACTCTGCTGGTGATCCTGCGCAACAGGTTAAAATTGTTATTTCTCTATTGCGGGGTGACCCACAAAGTTGGGCATTTGCATTGTCGCCAGGGGATCCTGCGTTATTAAATGTAGATGCGTTTTTTCTGGCTTTGGGGTTGCTTTATGAAGAACCTAATTTAGAGATTTTGGCTGAGAAAGCCTTGATAGCTCTTTCTCAAGGGCAAGATGAAGCTGAGATATACTGCCAAAAATTTCGTAAATGGTCGGTGCTTACTAAATGGAATGAGTGCGCTCTAGCAGCTAATTTCAGAGAAGGTCTCTCTGATGCCGTGAAGGATGTCATGGTGGGGTTCCCTGTGCCTACAGGTCTGAATGATGCCATGAAATTGGCTATCCAGATTGATCGGCGTTTACGGGAGCGCAAATCTGTGCACCATATGGCGGTATCTTCTGAGCAAAAATCTGTGCACCATATGGCGGTATCTTTTGAGCAAAAACCTGTGCACCATATGGCGGTATCTTCTGAGCAAAAACCTGTGCACCATATGGCGGCATCTTCTGAGCAAAAACCTGTGCATCATTTGGCGGTGACCTCTGAAAAGGCACCAGAGCATATGCAATGCGATAGTGTATTGTCTAGAGGCGAACGACAGAATTACAGGCGCAAAAATGGGTTGTGCTTCTATTGTGGAGATCCAGCTCATGTTATATCAGCATGCTCTAAACGCATAAAGAAGGTTGATAAAAAGGTTGATAAATCTTTTTCTATGGGTACCTTGCAGTCTAAATTTCTTTTGTCCGTGACATTGATTTGTACTTTATCATCTGTTACTGTGGATGCTTATGTGGATTCTGGCGCCGCTCTGAGTCTCATGGATTGGTCCTTTGCCAAGCGTTGTGGGTTTGATTTAGAGCCTCTGGAGGTTTCTATTCCCTTAAAGGGTATTGATTCTACACCTTTGGCTAGCAATAAACCACAATATTGGACACAAGTGACTATGCATCTGTCCCCAGACCATCAGGAGATTATTCGTTTCCTTGTGTTACATAATCTACATGACGTATTAGTACTTGGATTACCATGGTTACAAATTCATAATCCAGTCTTGGACTGGAGATCAATGTCTGTGCTGAGCTGGGGATGTCAGGGGATTCATGGGGATGCACCTTTGGTTCCCATTTCTTCATCTACTCCCTCTGAGATCCCAGCATTTCTGTCAGATTTTTATGATGTCTTTCAGGAGCCTAAAACTGATTCTCTCCCTCCTCACAGAGAGTGTGACTGCGCTATTGAGTTGATTCCCGGTAGTAAATTTCCTAAGGGTCGCTTGTTTAATTTGTCTGTACCTGAACATACTGCTATGCGGGAGTATATCAGAGAATCTTTGGAAAAGGGTCATATTCGCCCCTCTTTGACTCCACTGGGGGCAGGGTTTTTCTTTGTGGGTAAAAAGGATGGTTCATTGAGACCTTGTATCGACTATCGACTTCTGAATAAGATTACAGTTAAATACCAGTATCCGTTACCTTTACTGACTGATCTTTTTGCTCGCATAAAGGGGGCGAAGTGGTTCACTAAGATCGATCTACGTGGTGCGTATAATTTGGTGCGGATTAAGCAGGGGGATGAGTGGAAGACCGCATTTAATACGCCTGAAGGCCATTTTGAGTATTTGGTAATGCCTTTCGGTCTCGCGAATGCCCCTTCCGTTTTTCAGTCCTTTATGCACGATATTTTCCGTGAATATCTGGATAAATTTATGATTGTGTATTTGGATGATATTTTGATTTTTTCGGAGGACTGGGAATCTCATGTTCAACAGGTCAGGAGAGTTTTTCAGGTTTTACGAGCTAATTCTCTATTTGTGAAGGGCTCAAAGTGTATTTTTGGGGTTCAGAGAATTTCCTTTTTGGGATATATTTTTTCCCCTTCATCTATGGAGATGGACCCTGTTAAGGTTCAGGCTATTTGTGATTGGGTACAACCTACTTCTCTAAAGAGTCTTCAGAAATTCTTGGGATTTGCTAATTTCTATCGCCGATTCATAGCGGGTTTTTCTGCCATTGCTAAACCTTTGACTGATTTGACCAAGAAGGGTACTGATGTTGCTAATTGGTCCTCTGCGGCTGTGGAGGCCTTTCGGGAGCTTAAGCGCCGCTTTTCTTCTGCTCCTGTGTTGCGCCAGCCTGATGTTTCGCTCCCGTTCCAGGTTGAAGTAGATGCTTCCGAGATCGGAGCAGGTGCAGTTTTGTCGCAGAAAGGTCCTGACTGCTCAGTGATGAGACCATGTGCGTTTTTCTCTCGAAAGTTTTCGCCCGCTGAGCGAAATTATGATGTTGGAAATCGGGAGCTCTTGGCCATGAAGTGGGCATTTGAGGAGTGGCGTCATTGGCTTGAGGGTGCTAGACACCAGGTGGTGGTCTTGACTGACCACAAAAATCTAATTTATCTTGAGTCAGCCAGGCGTCTGAATCCTAGACAGGCGCGCTGGTCGTTGTTTTTCTCTCGATTTAACTTTGTGGTTTCATATCTGCCTGGGTCTAAGAATGTGAGGGCGGATGCCCTCTCTAGGAGTTTTGAGCCTGACTCGCCTGGTGATTCCGAACCTACTGGCATCCTGAAGGATGGGGTGATATTGTCAGCTGTCTCCCCAGACCTGCGGCGCTCTTTGCAGGAGTTTCAGGTGGATAGGCCTGATCGCTGTCCGCCTGGTAGATTGTTTGTCCCTGATGACTGGACCAGTAGAGTTATTTCGGAGGTTCACTCTTCCGCGTTGGCAGGTCATCCTGGAATTTTTGGCACCAGGGATCTGGTGTCTAGGTCCTTCTGGTGGCCTTCCTTGTCTCGAGATGTACGTATTTTTGTGCAGTCTTGTGATGTTTGTGCTCGGGCTAAGCCCTGCTGTTCCCGGGCCAGCGGGTTGTTGTTGCCCTTGCCTATTCCTAAGAGGCCTTGGACGCACATCTCTATGGACTTTATTTCTGACCTTCCTGTTTCTCGTCGGATGTCCGTCATCTGGGTGGTGTGTGACCGTTTTTCCAAGATGGTTCACTTGGTACCTTTGCCCAAATTGCCCTCCTCCTCTGAGCTGGTCCCTCTATTTTTTCAGAATGTTGTGCGTTTGCATGGTATTCCTGAGAATATAGTGTCTGACAGGGGTACTCAGTTTGTGTCTAGATTTTGGCGGGCGTTCTGTGCCAGGATGGGCATCGACTTGTCTTTTTCGTCTGCATTCCATCCTCAGACTAATGGCCAGACTGAGCGTACTAATCAGACCTTGGAGACTTACTTGAGGTGTTTTGTGTCCGCTGATCAGGACGATTGGCTTGATTTTTTGCCATTGGCAGAGTTTGCCCTTAACAATCGGGCCAGTTCTGCCACTTTGGTTTCTCCATTTTTTTGTAATTCAGGGTTTCACCCTCGCTTTTCGTCCGGTCAATTGGAGTCTTCGGATTGTCCTGGAGTAGATGCTGTGGTTGATAGAATGCATCAGATTTGGGGACAGGTTGTGGACAATCTGAAGTTGTCCCAGGAGAAGACTCAACAGTTCACTAATCGTCATCGGCGTGTCGGTCCTCGTCTTTGTGTTGGGGACCTGGTTTGGTTGTCTTCTCGATTTGTTCCTATGAAGGTCTCGTCTCCTAAGTTTAAGCCTCGGTTTATCGGCCCTTATAGGATTCTGGAGGTTCTTAATCCTGTGTCCTTTCGTTTGGACCTCCCAGCATCTTTTACTATTCATAATGTTTTTCATCGGTCATTGTTGCGGAGGTATGAGGTGCCGGTTGTTCCGTCTGCTGATCCTCCTGCTCCTGTGCTGGTTGAGGGTGAGTTGGAGTATGTGGTGGAAAAGATCTTGGACTCCCGTGTTTCCAGACGGAAACTTCAGTATCTGGTTAAGTGGAAAGGCTATGGTCAGGAGGATAATTCTTGGGTGACAGCATCTGATGTTCATGCTCCTGATTTGGTTCGTGCATTTCATAGTGCTCATCCAGATCGCCCTGGTGGTTCTGGTGAGGGTTCGGTGCCCCCTCCTTAAGGGGGGGGTACTGTTGTGAATTCTGTTTGTGGGCTCCCCCGGTGGTGTTTTATGGTAGTGCCACTTATTTGCCTTCTTCTATCCTTGATCACCTGTTGACACCCATTAGGGGAGTTTCCTATTTAAGGCTGCTTGGCTGCTGGTCTGATGCCGGCCAACAATGTATCAGTAGCATTCTGTTGCATTCTCCTGCCTCAAGATCCTGTTCAGCTAAGTTGAATTTTGTTTCTAGTTTATTCTATTTTTGTCCAGCTATTTGCAATGTGACTCTCTGTAGCTGGAAGCTCTCGTGGACTGGAATTGCCACTCCAGTGGCATGAGTTGTCACTGGAGTTTTAAAGTAATTTCAGGATGGTGTTTTTGAGTAGTGTTTTGAAGTTGACCGTGAAGTGACTCTTTCCTGTACTTCTGCTATCTAGTAAGCGGACCTCACTGTGCTAAATCTGCTGTTCATCCTACGTATGTCTTTTCCTCTTGACTCACCGTCAATATCTGTGGGGGGCTGCTATCTCCTTTTGGGGTTCATCTCTGGAGGTAAGGCAGGCCTGTATATTCCTCTGATAGGGGGTAGTTAGATCTCCGGCTGGCGCGTGGTGTCTAGGGCATCGTAGGAAACACTCCCCGGCTACTTCCAGTGTCGTGTCAGGTTCAGGTCACGGTCACTTTAGTTCCCATCACCCGAGAGCTAGTCCGTTGTTATTTTGATTTCCCTGCCATTGGGAAAATCATAACACCACTGGCTCCCAATCCCCCAACGAATCCAGTTCAAACTACTAACACTGATCTACAAAGCCATCCACAACCTGTCCCCTCCCTATATCTCTGAACTAATCTCCCACTATCTTCCCTCACGTAATCTTCGTTCATCCCAAGACCTCCTACTCTCCTCCACACTTATTCGTTCCTCACACAATCGCCTCCAAGATTTCTCCCGAATATCCCCCATCCTCTGGAATTCCATGCCTCAACACGTCCGATTATCCACCACCCCTGGATCCTTCAGACGGAACCTGAAAACCCATCTCTTCAGGAAAGCCTACAGCCTACAATAACCGAGCCGCCGCCTCACCACCGCCAGAGCCGCCGCCGCCTCACCCCTACCTTCTGTCTATTCCCCACTATCCCATAGAATGTAAGTCCGCAAGGACAGGGTCCTCTCCCCTCTGTACCAGTGTGTCACTGTAAACCTGTTTACTGTAAATGATATCTATAACTCTGTATGTAACCCCTTTCTCATGTACAGCACCATGGAATTAATGGTGCTATATAAATAAATAATAATAATAATGATTGATCAATGTCATTGCAAGGAAAACGTACATTCCCCCCAGAGAACAATTTCTGCTAATGCCTCTTTGGACTTATCATAAATGATAGCCTAAACTTTACAAAGAGATAGGCTATGTGCACACGTTGCGGATTTGCAGCTGTTTTCCATGCGGTTTACAGTACCATGTAAACCTATGGAAAACCAAATCCGATGTGCCCATGCTGCAGAAAATACCGCGCAGAAACGCTGCGTTGTATTTTCCGCAGCATGTCAATTCTGTGTGCAGATTCCGCAGCTGTTTACACTTGCTCCACAATAGGAATCCGCAGGCGTAAAACCGCAGGTGGAATCTGCACAAAACCCGCAGTACTTCCGCAGGAAGGCTATGTGCACACGTTGCGGATTAGGCTTAGGAATTTCTGGTGCGGATTCTGCCTCTCCTGGCAGAAAAAGCACCTGCGGTTTTTTGTGTGGTTCCGCAGCGTTTTTTTGTGCATTTTTGCTGCGGTTTTCTTGCGGATTTGCTGCGGTTTTTACCCCTGCGGTTTTCTATAATGGAGTGGGTACAAAAAAGCTGCAGATTCACAAAAAAGAAGTGACATGCTACTTCTTGTAAACCGCAGCGTTTCCGCAGCGGATTTTTCACAAAGTGTGCACAGCATTTTTTTTTCTCATTGATTTACATTGTACTGTAAATCAATTGCAGATCTGCAGCGTTTCTGCACCTCAAAAAACGCTGCGGATCCGCAGTAAATCCGCAACGTGTAGACATACCGTAAATCCGCAGGTAAAACACAGTGCGTTTTACCTGCGGATTTTGCAAAACCGGTGCCGAAAAATCCGCACACGATTCCGCAATGTTTGCACATAGCCATAATATCTTTGTGATGGAGATGATAAATTTAGGCTATGTGCACACGTTGCGGATTTTGCTGCTGATCCGGTACAGTACAATGTAAACCTATGGAAACTGCAATCTGCAGTGCCAATGCTGCGGAAAAAAACATGCGGAAATGCTGCAGGTTACATTCCACAGCATGTCAATTCTTTGTGCGGATTCCACTGCGGTTTACTCCTGCTCCACAATACGAATCCGCAGGTGTAAACCGCAGGTGGAATCCACACAAAATCCACATAAAAACCGCGGTAAATCCGCAGGTAAAACGCAGTGCCTTTTACCTGCGGATTTCTCAAATCTGCTGCGGAAAAATCCGCAGAGCTCCAAAGTACGTGTGCACATACCCTAAAAGGATGTTTTATTCAGATCTGCCACCACTAACCAGTGAAACGGCAGACATATCAACTCTGCTATATTATAAGGAGCCACCCAGTGACTAATAATAATAATAACATTGGCCAGTGTAAGGCCAACGTCACACTAGAGAGTTTTACGGACGTATGAGAGGCACAAAAACTACGCATTGCACACGGTACAATGATTCTCTATGGGGCAGCTCCTATCTGCCGCATATTTCTCAGCTGTATTTTACGGGCGTAGAAAATCGCAGCATGCTGCGTTTGTCAGCGTATTGCGCAAAAAGCCGCCAATGAAAGTCTATGGGGCGAGAAAAATACGGATTACACACGGACCATCAGTGTGACTTGCGAGACATTCGTACCGGTGTTCTCTAGAAAAGCCGACAATTCAGTGCGGTGTACAGTAAAATCACACTGACCGGTTAGAATAGAATAGATAGAATAAATGTCTACACATAGTATAGGTATATATACAGTCATATGAAAAAGTTTGGGCACCCCTATTAATCTTAAGCTTAATGTTTTATAAAAATTGTTTTTGTTGCAACAGCTATTTCAGTTTCATATATCTAATAACTGTTGGACACAGTAATGTTTCTGCCTTGAAATGAGGTTTATTGTACTAACAGAAAATGTGCAATCTGCATTCAAACAAAAGTTGACAGGTGCATAAGTATGGGCACCCTTATCATTTTCTTGTTTTAAATACTCCTACCTACTTTTTACTGACTTACTAAAGCACTTTTTTTGGTTTTGTAACCTCATTGAGCTTTGAACTTCATATTTAGGTGTATGCAATCATGAGAAAAGATACTTAAAGTGGCCACTTGCAAGTTGTTCTCCTGTTTGAATCTCCTCTGAAGAGTGGCATCATGGGCTCCTCAAAACAACTGTCAAATGATCTGAAAACAAATATTATTCAACATAGTTGTTCAGGGGAAGGATACAAAAAGTTGTCTCAGAGATTCAACCTGTCAATTTCCACTGTGAGGAACATAGTAAGGAAATGGAAGAACACAGGTACAGTTCTTGTTAAGGCCAGAAGTGGCAGGCCAAGAAAAACATCAGAAAGGCAGAGAAGAAGAATGGTGAGATCAGTCAAGGACAATCCTCAGACCATCTCCAGAGAGCTGCAGCATCAACTTGCTGCAGATGGTGTCACTGTGCATCGGTCAACTATACAACACACTGTGTTTTTTTGCTGCCATGCATAACACCTTTTTGTATTACCAAACAACTCAATCTTGGTTTCACGAGTCCACAGGACCTTCTTCCAAAAAGAAATTGGCTTCTCCAAATGTGCTTTTGCATACCTCAGCCGACTCTGTTTGTGGCGTTCTTGCAGAAACGGCTTCTTTCCCATCACTCTCCTATACAGCTTCTCCTTGTGCAAAGTGTGTTGTATAGTTGACCGATGCACAGTGACACCATCTGCAGCAAGTTGATGCTGCAGCTCTCTGGAGGTGGTCTGAGGATTGTCCTTGACTGATCTCACCATTCTTCTTCTCTGCCTTTCTGATATTTTTCTTGGCCTGCCACTTCTGGCCTTAACAAGAACTGTACCTGTGTTCTTCCATTTCCTTACTATGTTCCTCACAGTGGAAATTGACAGGTTAAACCTCTGAGACAGCTTTTTGTATCCTTCCCCTGAACAACTATGTTGAATAATCTTTGTTTTCAGATCATTTGACAGTTGTTTTGAGGAGCCCATGATGCCACTCTTCGGAGGAGATTCAAACAGGAGAACAACTTGCAAGTGGCCACTTTAAGTAGCTTTTCTCATGATTGCATACACCTGGCTATGAAGTTCAAAGCTCAATGAGGTTACAAAACCAAAAAAAGTGCTTTAGTAAGTCAGTAAAAAGTAGGTAGGAGTATTTAAAACAAGAAAATGATAAGGGTGCCCATACTTATGCACCTGTCAACTTTTGTTTGAATGCAGATTGCACATTTTCTGTTAGTACAATAAACCTCATTTCAAGGCAGAAACATTACTGTGTCACCAACAGTTATTAGATATATGAAACTGAAATAGCTGTTGCAAAAAAAAACAATTTTTATAAAACATTAAGCTTAAGATTAATAGGGGTGCCCAAACTTTTTCATATGACTGTATATATATATATATATATATATATATATATATATATATATATATATATATATATATATATATATATATATATATATATATATACACACACACACATGTCATTGAGACATATATATATTTAATACAGCGCTAGATAGCAGAAAAGCCGGTAATTCAATTGCCGGCTTTTGCTATCTCCTTCCCAAACCCGACAGGATATGAGACATGGTTACATACAGTAAACCATTTCATATCCCTTTTCTTTACATATTCCTTACTACTAATGTTAGAAGTGTCTGTGTGCAAAATTTTGTGGCTCTAGCTGTTAAAATAAAGGGTTAAATCCAGGAAAAAACTGGCGTGGGCCCCCGCGCAATTTTCTCCGCCAGAGTGGGAGAGCCAGTGACTGAGGGCAGATATTAATAGCCTAGAGAGGGACCATGGATATTGCCCCCGCCCCCCCGGCATCTTTCCCCAGCCACCCCAGAAAAGGCACATCTGTAAGATGCACCTATTCTGGCACTTAGCCTCTCTCTTCCCACTCCCCTGTAGCAGTGGCAGGGCCTGCTCCAGGTTTTCATGGGCCCTGGGCGAAAGAGTCCCAGTGGGCCCCTTTAACACATACCACAATTCATAATGCACCGATACGGCAGAGAAATAAAGGTATAGTACAATGCCAGAGATTTCACTTACTTCTTACATTACATGAGTGATATCTATTGTACATTCTACATTAGCTCAGAAACCAGACAGTATAGTCCTCTATACAGAATAATGAGCCCCATATATTGCCCCATACAGTATAATGGCTCCATATAGTGCTCCATACAGTATAATTGGCACCACATAGTCCTCTATACAGAATAATGAGCCCCATATAATGTTCCATACAGTATAATGGGCACCACAGAGTGCTCCATACAGAATGAGCCGTATATATTGCTCCATACGGAATTGACCCCATATAATGCTCCATACAGTATAGTGAGCCACATATAATTCTCCATACAGTATATGGACCCCATATAGTATACTGAGTCCCATATATTGCTCCATACAGAATGGGTCCCATATAATGCTCCAAAAATAATTCCCCCATATAATGCTCCATATATAATGGGCCCCATATATAATTGGCCATATAAAATGCTCCATATATAATTAGTCCCATAAGATGCTTCTTTTATTATTGGCCCCATATACTGCTCCCTATTGAATTGGCCCCATATACTGCTCCCTATAGAATTGGCTTCATAAGATGCTCCCTATATTATTGGCCCCATAAGATACTCCATATAGAATTAGCCCCATATAATGCTCCATATATGGGCCCCTTCTGATGGTCCCCATATATTGCTCCAAATATATTAAAAAAAATGAAATACTCACCTCTCGTTGCTTGACGCTGCTCTGCTCTGGACTCCTCACCGTCGGCGTCTTCCTGCTCTCTGTGCTGCGACTGCTCAGGCAGAGGGCGCGCACTGGTGACGTAATTGCGCCCTCTGACCTGAACGTCACAGTCAGAGGATGGAAGACACTGCAGCGCCGGAACCGAGAGAGGTAAGTATCGCAAGTGCCGGGGCCCGGAGCAGGCGGGGGGTCCACTCGCGGGGGCCGGCACTATAGCACGCCAGTGTCCCTGTCGGCAAGTGGGCCCCCAGCCTGCTCAGGGCCCCGACACTTGCCCGGGTGCGCCGGGTGCTGACGCCGGCCCTGAGATATGGGTAATAAAGGGTAAATGTCACCTTGCTATTGTAAGGTGACATTAAGCCTGGTTAATAATGGAGAGGTGTCAATAAGACACCTATTCATTATTAATAAAGAGTTAAAAACACACACATTAGAAAAAAAAAGTATTTTAATGAAATAAATACACAAGGTGTTGTAATCTCTTTATTATATGCTCAATCCAATTGAAGACCCTTGTCACCTGAAACAAAGTTAAAATAAAAACACAACAATATCACATACCTCTCTGGCGTTACAGTCAAGTCCCACGATGTAGATCCATCTGAAGGGGTTAAATAATTTTACAAGCAGGAGCCTGCTAATGCAGCTGTTGCCCCTGCCTGTAAAAACTGGGGAATGAATGGAATGCAGGGGAACGTAGCATCGTAGACTTGCGGTACTGCGCCTCCTGCTGGCATAACCTCATATGAACTCTAGCGTGGGAATTTTTCTGAATATTTTCTCATACTATTTCATGATATTTTTTAGTGTTCGGAGATTTAGTTTTCATCGCCGCAGCTGAATGATTTACATCTGTTAGCCAGTGGGGATTTCCTAGGAACCAGGCAACCCCCACATGTACTTATGCTGGCTAACATATGTAAATCATTCAGCTGCGGCGATGAAAACTAAATCTCCGAGCAATAAAAATTACTCGGAGGACATCCTAGTGTGCTCGGGAAATCTCGAGTAACGAGTATATTCGCTCGTCACTACTGGTCAGTGAATTTAGAATGACTTGTCATTGGTTTCCCAGAAACCAGGAATTCCTTTACCTTGTGTGGCAACCTGATTTTAGCCTTCGTATTGGTATAGGGCGGGCGGCAAAACAATTAATGAATCTTGGCCATAATATAAAATAATGAGAGTTTTTACTTCCAATTGTTAGGCAATTAGCTGGTCTATGACACATTCCTTTAGGGTCTGTGAACATTTTGCGTTTTTGTCGTCTTTTATCTGTGCAGTTTTGCCACAAAACCTTAAAGATTTCCTAGTATCACCAAAGCGAATGAGAATCCTCACCTTGCTTATTTTTTCCTTGCATATTTGGTGCAGCATGTCAATTCTTTCAGGGTTATTACTACAGATTTCACCAATATTAATGAGTGGGGAAAATTCTGCAACAAAAACACATGCAAAAAATGCTGCAAAATCGTACAAATTGTTCCTGCTAAGAGGTGCAGAATTTTTTGCTGCAAATACTTTATGTGCGCATACCCTTAGTGCCTGTGCACATGTTGCAAATTTGTCACTTTTTTTCTGAGCAGATTTGTCACAAAACCTGAAGAGTTTCCTGATGCCAAAAAGTGAACAAGAATCCTGAAACCTCATACATACTTTGGTCATTTTTTTCTTGCAAGTTTAAAGAAGATTTAAATGTGCAGCATGTCAATTTTTGTCAGCTTTTTTGTTGTTAGATTTTCACTCATACCAATGAGTGGGGAAAAATCTGCACCAAAAATGCATGTAAAAAAACGCACCTAATTTAAGGTAGAGGTTTTTTTCTGCCAAGAGATGTAGAAATGGTGCAGATTATTCTGCACCAAATGCTTTAGGTGTGCACACATTGAGAATTCTTGAAAAAAAAATGTTGCAAATCCTATTGGAGATTTTTAAAAAGCAGCGCCAACCAGTGACAGTAATAATGAATCTGAAACATTGTATCTTCATCAGTATTAGTTATACATAATTAATTCTTAAAAACAAGTAAATCCTCCATAGATATTATGGTAACATAACAGTCATTCCTCTTGTTTGCAATGAGTTGTGATAGTAAAGGAACAGACTGAGCAGAAATAAATGTCTGAGTGCTCTACAGCGAGTAGACCCTGGAGCAGCCGAGCTAACCGCCCTGTTATTAACCTAGAAGTTTATGCATGCAGTGACATCAGGAGCTGCCATGTGATGTGCACAGACATCCCATGAGATCTCAGTCTGACTCAAAGCAGACGTGGAAAACTGGATCAATACAAATCATGGATAGAGGCTGCGTCCGCTCTGCTCCTAGCACACATTTGTGAAATAGTTCTGCCCAAGACGTGTTACAGTGAAACGAAGAGGCGCTGGTGACATAGTATGCACTCTGCATGAATTGTGGATGGCCTATGTGAAATACCACGAATAGATATGTCATACACTGGATCATCCAGGAAAGGTTTCCTTGCAACCCAGCACTCTCTGTATATGTATGAAGAGGCTGTCCATGTGGTACTAACCCTTCTTATATTACATAGGACCAATGGCAAAACTTGACATTCATGGCTCAAAATACCTAATAGGGCCCACAACCATCATGGGTTTTATTAGTGATGAGCGAATGTGGTTGGATAAGTTGTTACCGTGTGCTAACCGAATGTCTTCTGCATGCTCGAATAGTATGTTCGAGGCCCCCGTACCTTCATGTTTCACTGCTGTTTGACAGCCACAACACATGCAGGGATTGCCTAACAGACAGCCGCGAGAAATGCAGCTGCGGGGACTCGAACATATTATATGAGCACTCTGAAATCACTTGGTTAGCACCTGAGGTTCGCTCATCACTAGTTTTTATTAGTATAGTTTTTCTCATATGAAACACAGAAACCTTTGTGGCCCCTTTAGTCTTCTGGACACGGATGTGACAGCAATCCCTGCACTGACTATAGTTACATTCCTCCATGGTTCTGATATCAAGGTATTGCAAGGAGTCTCACCGAAGGACACTCATTTGATCATCTGATATTGCCTGGATAACCACAGATTAACTCATACAAAAGAAAAGATGTCTGCGGACTGAGGATTTCTATTAACTTCTACTTCCTCTCCTATCTCACAGAAAGTGCAGTTGCATCCCCTTCCTCCGCCTCCCTGTCTTCTGTTTCACTATTTTTTGTGGGGGGGAGAGTTGAGAAGGTTTCTGAACACTGAGGTGAGATTCATCTTTAGTCAAATGCTCCAATAACTTAAAAGGCTTCTTCATTTTGTTAATTGTCTAACATGAAGCAGAAAGGAAAAAAAATTGTATGGTCTTCATTTTGGGGTGTGGTAGAGAGGGTCAAATGAACTTCTTTAAGTCAAAGTAACATGGAGGTGTGCCCTATATAAATGAGCGGGATATAGTGATGCCACTCATGTCCCTAATTTCAATCTACACCAAATAAATTGCCAGAATTAGAGTGCCCAATTCAAGTCATCCTATGTACCGTATTTTTCAGACTATAAGACGCACCAGACCATAAGACGCACCCCAAATTTTCAGAATAAAAATAAGGAAAAAAAAAAATGTTTCAAATGGGGGTACGTCTTACAGTCCGAATTCAGCTTACCAGTGAAGAGATCGGCACAGGTGGAGAAGTGGTCACAGAGGTCCTTCGGTGGTCCAGGCTGGTGCGTTGGCCTCCAGGAAATCCCATCCCAGGCTGGTGCTCTGTGCTTGGGCAGGGGTGGAGGCTCTGTGCTCCGGGGTAGTGGCTGTGCTCCGGGGCAGGGGCTGTGCTCCGCTCCAGAACAGTGGCTGGGCAGGGGCTGTGGTCTGGAATAGTGGCTGTGCTCCAGGGCAGTGGCTGGGCTCCGGGGCAGTGGCTGTGCTGCGGGCAGGGGCTGTGCTGTGGGGCTGTGGCAGCAGCTCTCTGGGCTCAGTGGGGGCTCCGACGGCATTTCATCAAAGCCCGGAGGCCCCCCGCTCATCCGTTAATGGCATGTTGCGGTGGCCTCCGAGAACATGGGCCCTGGGAAAATGGCCACCAGCTGGCGCATGCTCAGATTCAGATCTTGTTGCCGAGATCTGCCCGCAGCACAGCCACAGCCAGACCAGCATGGGAAGGGAGGCTGCATCGGGACCACCGCCACTGCCGCATGATTTGTAAGTACGGTATATTGCGACTACAAGAGGCACCCCCATTTTCCCCTAACATTTCTGGGGAAAAAAGTGCGTCTTGTAGTCTGAAAAATACGGTAGGTTTTATTCTGGTTTGGGTCTGTATTCTGGGTTCAGTATGTGTTTGGGAGTCTGGCGTCTGCATTTGTTAAGGCGACTGGTCTGATAGCTGTTATTATTTAGGGGTATGATTAAGGGGGCCATTTGCGCTACTTGGGTTTTTAATATCTTAAGCTGAGGGTGCACCTTATATAGATGGCAGAACATATGGTTGGAACATTTTCCCTTATTTAACTATTTATTTCCTTCTAAAAAGTACTAACATATTAAAAAACAATGTACATGTGCATTTACATTGGTCGTTGTCCTCAGTAGGGCTAAAGTTCCCCATATAAATAAGACCAAAGTTGGACAAAACTCCAACATCAGCGGGATCGAGCTCCGTACAGATGATATACATTTAGGACAGGCCTGTTGGGTTTCTACAGCTGAGCTTTTTGTTTGACGAGGAGTAGTGATGAGTGAATGTTCTCTGATAAGATGTTACCCAAGTATGCTAACCGAGTGTCTTCGGCGTGCTCGAAAAATATGTTCCAGTCCCCGGCGTACATGTCTCCCAGCTGTTCGACAGCCACAACACATGTAGAGATTGCCTATCAAACAGGAAATCCCTGCAGATGTTTTAGCTATCGAACAGCCGCGAGACATGTAGGCCGGGGACTCAATCATATTTTTCGAGCACGCAGAAGACACTCGGTTAGCACACGGGCATGCTCTAATAACACCTTATCTGAGAACGTTCGCTAGCGAGGAGACAAGCTGATGTCACAGGAGTCTGGTAGCAGATCGCACAAAGAAAACAGGAAAGCGCTCAGCCAAGCCGGTGTATGAGGAAGTTGAAGAGTGAAGGCAAAGCAGCCAAGTGCTCAGCACCTCAGGAAACTCCTTCATGACTGTTGGAAAGCCATTCTATGTGACTGGTGAAGCTACTTGAGACAATGAGAAGGGGATGTAAAGCTTTCATCAGCATAAAGGGGGTACTCTGAGGAATCTAAGATATAACACATATTCTGTCTTGTTCCACAAGTGTAACTATACTCGTTTGCATATGTGTTCCTGGATTCCATTTTGCTGCCTTCCTTCTGTATCTACAATGTGCACAGACAATAGGAACGAGGAAAAGCACTGGATAAACAGGTATATACAAACTTTTGACTGCTCCTGTAGCTGGTCGCCAAAAGATCAATTGCTCAGCCAACAGGTTTCTAGTGTGTTTGGCAATCTAAGAATTCAAAGGTGGTCATACATATTAAATGCATTTCGACTGAAACCGCTGATTTTGACTATGAAATGTGTACAATATTGTCGCTATACCAATGTCATGAAGAGGGAGGATGAAAGGGGAAATAAAGATCAGGCATATTTGATTCCAACATCCCCGTTTTTTTGTGTTGAAAGGGAACCTGTCAGGATGATTTTACTACAGGAATTAGTGGTACTGATGTATAGGTCCTAGTGCAACAATAACAATGATATCTCTTTTGTGGCAATCCAATATACCAGCACATCAGGTTTCAAAACCGTAAGCAAACTAGCCTAGGAAATACATTGCTAAATACATTGCTGGTGCGGTGATACATTCCCCCAATGCACTTTCAAACTAATTTGCATGTGGCTCCAAATCTTGATTCTTAAGTCAAGAGTAATAGGAATAGCTGTCATCCAAGCAAGCATTCAGCCAACATCCATCTCAAGTCTATAGCCACCTTGAACTATTGAAAACAGAATTATAATTCTCAGGTCATGGAGAAACCCCAGTGTAAGTTTTACTCCACTTCATCATGCATAACTGAATTTGGATTTAGCCATTCATCTATCTCTTCTTCTACAGCCTTTTATTCCATTTCCCTAATTTTCTTACATTATCCTGCACATAGACAGAAATGTATGTACTTAAGCTTTTTCCAAACAAAGAAGAGAAATGTTTTTCTGCTTTTTTGTTTTGTTTGAACACTTTGTTCATTATATCAAAATCTTAAAAAAAATACTAGGCTCCAAGCAGAAAGACTTATAATGGATCCTCCGATTCTTATAAAGCCATTATAGGGCAACTAAAGACTTATTCAAAATGCTATAATGTAAAGACTACCCTTGATTCCCCATCACAGTGTTGAGTACATCTTTCCAAATAAGATTGTTAAGTAAAGGGGAGCTCTGAGTGGTAGCTATGGTCAACAATATAAGGTTTCATGGTAGAATACAGCGCTGCAGATGATTGCTCTCCTCTCTGTAGCACATGATGGCTGTGCTTCTCTCCAGCACTAGGTTATTTACTTTTAGATAGCACAATTATGACACTTTTACTGCTCTCCAAATACATTAGATAACATTTTAACCAAAACAACCTTTCTCAGATCTTTCAGAGATTTATTTGATGCATCCTTGACAATACACTAAATGTGTTCTGGGCATCTTACAGAGTGTGAAATAAGGAGAGACAAATATGGGTCATAAATCAGGAAATATCAGAAAGAAAGCCAAAGAAAAGGAAAGTGAGCAAATATAATAGCAGTCTGAGCATGAAGAGGGAAGGACAATCCCTGTGGACATGTGTGAGGCTGACTGGTGCACTGGCTTGGATAATTCTTTCCACACGTACAAGAGAGAGCAGAGAACCAAGAAGGGTTTCCTATTAGGCAAGAAAGAAGACTGGAGCAGCCGCTATAATCTGCAGGATTAACCAATTGTTACTGATCATTGAATAAATACCTTAATACGAAGACATCAAGAAATAGATGAATAGGTTGTGAGATATCTCCGTAGGGTCGTGCACATGCCCGTAATAATTGGACAAGTGGTTTCTGTCGTTTTGACGGACAGCACTTGTCCCCATGTAATTCTATGGGGCTGTGCACATGACCAATTTTTTCCTCGTACTGACTTGGTTTGATGAAACTTTGCGCCGTGAATGAGTTGCCTCCTATAAATCGGATCGCACTCAGCCATTCAAGTCTATGGGTCTGTTGAAAACATCGGAGCACCATCCTGATGACATCGGAGTGCCGTCCGATTTTCACGGACACAGTGAAGGGGAAGTTGGATTAAAAAAAAATTCCATTCTCCACATTCAAGAAAATCAGATCACACTCAGATCAGAGTGTGATTAGCATAATCGGATCATATTTCTTTGACTTGCTGCTTCTTTATCACATGTTGCTGACATCTGAAATTTTTCAGGTATATAAAAAAATTAATCAACTCCCATCAATGTGCTGGATCAGTGTTTAGTGCATCTTTCCACCCACTGCTTTTTAAGCGCCCCGACCTCCCTCACTGGTAATTCACAACGCTGGCATGCCTGAGTGCATGGTTGTTCAGCTTTCTTTAAATCATAAGGGATAATTGAGTGCCATACAGCATTCACTTAATTAGTGCAAGTCATATTGGAATAAACCAAGCACATTTACTTTTTTATTCATTTTTATCAATATGTAAATTCAACAGTCTAGATAAGAATTAAAATTTGAGTACTTTCTGCTGTTGTAGTGGATTCATTTGCTTTCAGGCTTGCCCACTCTATTCACTTCAATATAGGGCAGAGCAGGAGATTTTAATTTACTGCTGTCCTTTACTTCCTCCCTGTTGGTGCCCTTTACTTCCTCCCTGGTGGTGCCCTTTACTTCCTCCCTGTGGATGCCCTTTGCTTCCTCCCTGTTGGTGCCTGTCATGCTCACGCCCTGACTGGGTGGCATGAGCAAGGGAATTGTGGCCCCACTGTGCCACAAACCAGACTACCCTGGAAGGGGCATTACTAAGCAGCTACCTTGGTGTTCACTGGAGCCTCTGATGGTGAAGTCAGGCTTGTGTGTCACGTAGCTGCCAGGTACCACGCCAGGGTGGGGTCTGGCTGTGGCTGCTAATCCCACTGTGGAATGGAATGCTAGGACAGGAGCAGGCAATGGGCTCGGTTGGCAGATGGGCACGGCTGAGACATAGGAAGGCAGGCACGGCTGAGACACTGGTAGGCGGGCATGGGTGAGACAGGCAGGTGGGCACGGATGAGACACTGGCAGGTGAGCACGGCTGAGATACTAGCAGGCGGGCACAGCTGAGACACTGGCAGGAGGGCACAGCTGAGACTGGCAGGCGGGCACAGCTGGCACTCTGGCAGGAAAGGCAGGTATGGCTGGTACTCTGGCAGGACAGGTACTGACTTGGTAGGGACAGGAATAGGGCAGGTATATGGAAACAGGTAGGGACCGTTCAGACTGGAGGGTATATGGGAACAGGTAGGGACCTGTTCAGACTGGAGGGTATATGGGAACAGGTAGGGACCTGACCCGCAGGTTGCAGAACGGAAGTACAGCAGGACCACAAGGTTGCGGGGCAGAGAGCAGAGATGCAGGTTGCATTGCAGCGAGCTGAACCGCAAGGAGCGGATACAAGGCAGAACCACAAGAGGTGGAGCAAAGAACCGCAGGAGGCAGAGCAAAGACCAGAACAGCAGGAGGCGAAGCAAAGACAAGGGTTTTTTTACTCACACAACTGCATTTTCTGTCCGAGTGCTGTCTGTGAAAAAAACTGACTTCACACTGGCAAAATGTCAATCAACATCAAATGAAACAAAGGAAGAAAAGCCTCAACATGCACAAATGTACACTGCCGTTTCCATAATAAGCATGCATCAATCCACGATTGCTGACAAACGGTAAATATCCAAGAAGAAAGAAAAATAGACTGTCTTATCCATTGGTAAATAAGTCTTCAAGCTTTATTGGATCATATTAAAACAAAAACCACCATGGTAGTGAATAAAAACATGCTGCCACTCTGATGCATTTCTGCCACTCTATGAGTTTATGACTAAGGGCGGCAACACCAGAAACATGTCAGAGTGGCCACATTTTTATTCACTGCCATGGTTTATTTTAATGTGACCCAATCAACCTTGATGACATTTATTTACCCACGGATGCTAAAGTCTATTTTGGTTTCCATTTGGAACAATATTATTCAATTGTGTTATTCAGTTGTCCCACGTCAAAATTGCAGCATGTACTAATCCTTTCCATATTTTGGATGAGGCTTTCTATTTGAAGTGAACCTGTCAGCAGTTTTGGCCGATATGAGTTAAGACCACCACCTTTCAGGCATGATATACAGCATTCTATAATCCTGTATATTGGCCCCCAACCCGACCTGCAGGAGAAGAAAAAGACCTTTTAGTATACTCACCGGTGGGGCGGTCCAGTCAGAGGGGTTTTGGTCCAATGCCTCCCATTTTCATACGAACACCACCCTCCTTTTTGTTTTGTGTGGATGACGCGTTCCTACATCATTCACACACTCTCCCTGGCATCACGCTCCTGCGCAGGCGCACTTCTCTGCCCTGACGAGGGCAGAGCAAAGTACTGCAGTGCTCAGGTGCCAGCAAAAATGATAGAGCCCCAGCACATGCGCACTGCAGTACTTTACTCTTCCCTAATCAGGGCAGAGAAGTACACTTGCGCAGGAGCGTGATGCCAGGGAGACTTTGTGGATGACGTAGGGATGCGCCATCCACACGAAGCAAGAAGGAGGATGGCGTTGCAAGAAGAAGGGAGGCGCTGGACAAAGATCAACGACACCCCACAGACTGGACCGCCCCGCATGTGAGTATAATAAAAGGTCTTTTCCTTGTCTTGCAGGTCGGGTTGGGAGCAGATATACAGCATTATAGAATACTGTATATCAGGCCTGAAAGGGTGGGGGTCTTATTGGAGCTCCCACTAGGATCGTTGGGTACTCGATCCCGGGCCGGTTCTGTTCTTAAAGAGGTGGTCACGGCCGCAGTGACCCGGTCTGTGGTCCTGTGCTTTCAATAAAAGGGGGTGAAGAAAATGGGAATAAAGTTTATAAAGTTTGTTTGTGACAAGCTGTGTCCTCCGAGTAAGTGATCCTGCCAGCTCCCAAGCAATTTGGGTGCACTTTCCAGAACCCTCTTTCTTATGTTCCTTTCTCTGGCCGTCTTGCTGCGCTGGCTCTCGCCCTCCTGCCCTGCGCCTGCCACACAGTGTCCCAAACCAGCAGCCATGGATTCCACTGGGTGGTGAGTGCCAAGTCCTCCCTGAATCCTATACGGCTGTCTTTTCAGCGAATGTGTGCAGATGTGACTATGCTTCTTGCAAATGCCACAGTCTCCGGTTAGCTAGCTGAGTTCTTAGTGTCTCCACTAGTTTGAGGGCCGGTCCCTCACTGCGACCTGGTGCCTCCACCTGACTATGGTCAGCTTGGATACGAGCACCACGGGTGGACTTCTCACTACCCGTGCCTCTAGGACCCCTCCCTTCGGTTCATTCTGTCGTTTCTCTTTCCTTCATTTCCTTCACTTTCTGGGAACTCCTTTCTGTCTGCCAGGAGCTGCAGACCCCCACGTCTGCTGAGCTCCACTTCTCTCTCAATCTCTGCCTAAGCTGATGTTTCTACAAGCTCCTCCTCTACTCTACCTACCTCACACACTCCTCCAACACCCTTTCCTATCCAGCATGGCCCTGACTGAATTGTTTGTGTTGGATGCAGGTGTAGGGTTCTGTGCAGCGTCCCTCCTTACCGGAGAGCGGAATCCCACTCCTCTGGATGAGGTGCAGTACTTTGTGGCAACTGGACCCTAAGGGGCACCACATTATCTCATATCAGCCAAGCCTGGTGTCAGATTCCATTTAAGTGTATCGGTGTGCAAAATAAAAAATGGATTACATACAGATTAACCATGCAGCACTCAATTCTTATGGGCTCATTGCTATTCTTAGCATAGGAAACTGATTTTGATCTTGTAAATTTTATTTACTGCTGATGTATAAAAATGAATGCAATGCAGTTGGCAAAAATATTTAGATTTGTGAGTCCTCAGTGGTTGATACCGTTTAATGGCTAACTGAAAAGATGGTAACATATTGCAAGCTTTCGAGACTACTCTGGTCTCTACATCAGACTCAGTATGACACAAAATCTGAAGAGTCACATATTTATGCACAAGAGGACACAGGAATAATGCAATAGATAAGACCAAGTGATGTGATGCAGAGCTATAATTAAGGGAGAGGGCCTTAAATATTGGAACAGTTCATAGATAAGGAGAGTGAAAGTTTTATTATCCTCTGATTGGGGTCTGGTTCTGTGTTGTGATGCCCCCACAAGGTCTGAGGAGGTCCATATTTTCAGTTAACCATTAAAAAGGTACCAACCACTGAGGACTCTCAAATCTAAACTTTTTTCTATCTACTGGCTAACACGGTACAAAGATATACATCTTTCCTGTACCAAAATGCAATTGTTATACAGATGAAAATTTGTCTGCTTTTTGCTTGAAGAAAATCAGACAATTTTTTTCTTATGTTCAGTCTTAGGCGAGGGACAGACTAATATATGGCCAGGGACAGACAATTATCATTCGATTTTCATCTGGGTGCTCTAATCCAGAGGAACCAAGGAGAGACCTGCCCACAGGACACCACGAAGCACAAACAGTCTGTCACTATGATGAGGAACATGTTTGTGCTTCGGGGCATCCTGTGTGCATGTCTCGCCTTGGTTTCACCGACTTAGGGCCCCTTCACACTGGTCGATTCTGCTACGATTACGACGCATTTGCGTCATATTCGACATCGCAGTACGAGCTCGTAGCCAGCGGTCACACTCTACGATGTTAACGCTTTTTCTGACGTAGTTGCGATGTGAACGTCACGCGTCGCAATCGTACGCTACCCTTCACACCGCCATAGTCCTACGACTCCGAGCGTGACGTATTACCAGCATGGGCGTGCTAAAACGTCACGCCCAATCAGGAGACAGGTATGCGGAAGCCCAACCCACCTAGTCGCATTACGAGCTCGTATGACCGCCGTCACATACTACGATTTCGACCGCCACAGCGAGACATTTACGACGAAAGAAAGTTCTGCTCTTTCTTTCACATCGTACGATGCTGGGCTGCGTCGCAAATCGTAACGCCATGTCACACTTTGCAACCTCGGAACGAGGACGGATAAACGTCACAAATCGAACGCTCGTTCAGACTTTGATTGCACAGTGTGAAGGGGCCCTTAGAGCAGGAAGATAAGATTCTGCCTACAGTCCGGCCCTGGGGCACAAGCATCTCATTAACTGAAAACTTCTAACAATGATTACACAAGAACCACAAGAAGGATTTTATCAACCAGCGCCAACTTGACAATGTCTGTAGTTTACTTAGCAAAATCCTGCTGACAGGTTCACTTTAAATGAAAAGACACCACAAGATGCCGTTCATGAGAATCTGCAATGTAAAGAATTTATTTGGCACTGAAGGTAAGCTTTGTGTCTCTTTCTGCACTGTATTGCAAATGAAATAAAAATAGACACAGATAAACAGATTCTTTATAAAACCCCAGATATTGCCTTTTCATTTCAGAAATATGAGTTATTAGCACCCCAAAACCTATGCACATTAGAATCCCAGGATTCCAGGGAGATTTTTTAGCATAACCTAGTGTCCAACCTTCAGAATGGTAAAATAGCAGATGGATGTGGTCCTTATGTCAGCAGGGGCCAAACATGCTCAATTCCAGAACTGTAGGATATTATAGTGTCATGTGTGACATATAAATACCAAGGCGTGAAATTAGAGCAAACAGAAGCTTTTTCATTCCATAATATTAGTTGGCTATTAATAAATGGATGATAAATATAACCCAATCAGCAGGTAGATAATACTGTTATCTATGGGATGTTGTTGCAAATAGTAAAACACTTGCATAATCTCTTTCATTATACACAAGAGTGTACAGAGCGAGACCGTGACCACTGAATGCAAATCCAAACCAAAGCGCTATGTAGGAAAGGAGACTTTATTACCAGCTCTGCACAAGTTTTGGCAAAAAACAATGCCACATTTTGGCGCACGGTGCAGTATATTTATGTTACAGTTTGCAACGTATTATTATTCTCACAGGTTGGGTAGATAAAGCAGTAGATGCTGGTCCAGCTGGACCAACAAAGTTTTAAATTCCTTGAATTTCCTCTGATAGCCCAAAAGTAGAATGCTAAAAGGCTTTTATGAATCAGGTTATAAAGCTATATTCACACTTTGCGTTTTTTTTAGAAATTTTGAAGCTGTGTTTTACAGTACCAGCAAAGCCCATGAGATTTCAGAAATCTCACCCAAACACATTGGTTTAATTTTCCTGACTGATTTTGAAAACTGCAGCAAGTCACTTCTTTAAGCATTTTTTGTCAGCATTTTTTCGTCCATCCAGGAAATAATAGGTAAGTGCAAAAACGCAGCAAAAAAACGCAGGTATCAGGTTTTGCTGCGTTTTTAGTGAAAAAAAGCAGATACAGCACTATGGGAAACCTATTTATTTTTGTGATTTTTCCAAGTTTAAATGGGATATCTTGGATAAAAAAAAAATTGCCTAAGCACTAACAGGCATGTAGTTCCTAACAGAGCTTACCACCAGCCTGTTGTACCTGATGCCAGTCCTTGACCGCTCCAGCCATAGATTCAGCAGCTCTGTCAACAGAGCAGCAGATTCTCTTCCTGGGCAGGACTACTAAGGTCATGCTGATTGACAGCCAGCTTCCCCCAATTAGGCAGGGGAAAGTCAGCTGTCAATCAGCAAGACACCAGTAGTCCTGCCCTGTCAACAGGAAAAGAAACTGCTGCTCTGTTGACGCTCTGTTGTCATAATGTTAGTGGAAGTCTGTGATCGCTCTGTGTCTGTGGAGAACTGTGTCGGACACAACAGGCAGGTAGGCAACAACTACCTGCCTATTAGTGCTTAGGCACATTTTAAATTTTTTTTTAAGTCCTGGATATCTCCTTTAAACCATAATGTCTTGGTGTTTATGGCAGTTGGGATTAGTACATTTTAATTAAATTAGTGATGTCTACAAAGTAAACATTGGACAATCAAGGTGTGAAATTGAACAATGCATGTGGCTGACCAAAGTGTGAAAGTATACAAATTCAGTGCTCTGTCCAGGTCTTAGGCCAGGATCACACACAGCAAGATATGGATGAGTCTCGCAGGTTAAAACCAAGCTCTGGCACCTACACTCCAGAGCGGAGCGTGCAGCTGTATAGCAATACATGGAGCCGCACGCTCCGCTCCGGAGTGCCGGTGCCAGAGCTTGTTTTTAACCTGCGAGACTCGGCCGTATCTCGCTGTAGTGTGACTCCGGCCTTAGGTAAACTATTCCTGACCAATTCACCCCGCTGTTAAATTTGTAATTGTGTATTTTTCATGAGCTCATGTGAACTATTTTTTCAGACATAAAAATCTTTTTCCACTAAATAATTTGATCAAATTTCTCTTTTTCCAAAAAATAGTTTGCTGGTTTAACATATGTCTTGCATTGGTGATCTGTGTTCATGCCTCTGTGGTGGAAGCAAAGCTAAACTTTGGGATCCTTAAAAAACACAACAAAACCGCAGCAAAACCTGCTTTTTGTAAGCAGCTTCTTTGTTGCTAAGAAAGCAGGTTTTGACCGGAGAAAAAAAACGCAGAATATAATGTAGCCCCCTCATAAAATATAATGCAGTCCCCTCTCATAGAATATAATGCAGCACCCCACAAAATATAATGCAACCCCCTCAGGTATAACGCAGTCCCCACCATAGAATATAATGTAGCACCCTCATAGGGTATAATGCAGCCTCTCTCATATAGTATAATGCAGCCCACCACAGAATATAATGTAGTCCCCTGAGAGAATGCAGCCCCACCACAGAAAATAATGCAGCCCCCCCATAGAGTATTCTGTAGCCCCCTCATATAGTATGATGTAGCCCCTCCATAATATAATGTAGTCCGCTGAGAATAATGCAGTCCCCCCACAGAATATAATGTAGCCCCATCAAAGTATAATGCAGCCCCTCTCCACCCCCATCATTGTCCTCATCACCACCTCCATCATTGCCTTCTCCCCCTCCACCCCTATCATTCTCCCCCACCACCTCCATCACTGCCCATTCCACCACCTGCATCATTGCCTCCTCCCCCACCATCATTGTCCATTTCATCACTTCCATCATTGCCTCCCCCACCACCATTGCCTCCCCCACCACCATCATTGCCCATTTCATCACCTCCATCATTGCCTCCCACCACCACCATTGCCCATCACCTCCATCATTGCCCATCACCTCTATCATTGCCACCCCAACCAACATCATTGCCCATCACCATCATTGCCTATCACCTCCATCATTGCCCATCACCTCTATCATTGCCACCCCAACCAACATCATTGCCCATCACCATCATTGCCTATCACCTCCATTGCCCATCACCTTCATCATTGCCTCCCCCACCACCATCATTGCCCATCACCTCCATCATTGCCTCCCACCTCCATCATTGCCTCCCACCTCCATCATTGCCCACCACCTCCATCATTGCCTACCCCACCATCATTGCCCATCATCTCCATCATTCCCTTCCTCACCAACATTGACCATCACCTCCATCATTGTCTCCCACACCATCATTGCCCATCACTTGCATCATTGCCTCCCCTCACCTCCACCATTGCCTCCCCACCACCCCATCATTGCCCATCACCTCCATCATTGTCTTCCCCCACCATCATTGCCATCACCTCCATCATTGTCTTCCCCCACCATCATTGCCCATCACCTCAATCATTGTCTCCCCCACCACCATCATTGGCCATCACCTCCATCATTGTCTCCCCCCACCAATATCATTGTCCTTCACCACCACACAGACCTCACCGCAGCTCATCACACACACACACACACACACACACGCAGGCATGCACACACACACACACACACACACGCAGGCAGGCTGCTTTGAACAGCTGACATGTGCCCGGAACAGCCGTGGGTGAAATCAAACTCTGACAGCGGCATTTAATGCGTGCTAAAGGCCATCGGGCTGGAAATCGGCCCATCGATGACCCCCGTGATCGCAGATCACCGATGGGTTGGCATGATAACCAGAAGTCTCCTGGAGACCTCTATGGTTGTCATTGCCAGCCTGCTGTGAGCACCGCTCGATGGTCAGCGCTCATAGCAAGCGAGGTATTCTGCTACATACAGGTCATCTTTATCATCTGTAACATCTGATCATCGCCTGTATGTAGCAGAGCTGATCGGGTTATGGCAGCTTCTAGTCTCCCATTTAGACTATTGAAGCATGCCAAAAGTGAAATAAAATGGTTTGAAAACTATTTTAAAAATAAAAAAATATACTGTATATACTCAAATATAAGCTGACCCGAGTATAAGCAGAGACCCCTAATTTTGCAACAAAAAACTGTGAAAACTTAATGACTCGAGTATAAGCCTAGGGTGGAAAATGCAGCAGCTACCAGTAAATGTCAAAAATAAAAATAGATACCAATAAAAGTAAAATTAAGTGAGACATCAGTAGGTTAAGTGTTTTTGAATATCCATATTGAATCAGGAGCCCCATATAATGCTCCATACAGTTCATGATGGGCCCCATAAGATGCTCCATATAAAAATGTGCCACTTATAATGCTCCATACAGTTCATTATGGCCCCATAAGATGCTCCATATAACAATGTGCCACATATAATGCTCCATACAGTTTATTATGGCCTCATAAGATGCTCCATATAACAATGTGCCCCATATAATGCTCCATGCAGTTCATTATGGCCCCATAAGATGCTCCATATAACAATGTGCCACATATAATGCTCCATGCAGGTCTTTATGGCCCCATAAGATGCTCTATATAACAATGTGCCCCATATAATGCTCCATGCAGTTCATTATGGCCCCATAAGATGCTCCATATAAAAATGTGCCACATATAATGCTCCATGCAGTTCTTTATGGCCCCATAAGATGCTCCATATAACAATGTGCCCCATATAATGCTCCATGCAGTTCATTATGGCCCCATAAGATGCTCCATATAACAATGTGCCACATATAATGCTCCATGCAGGTCTTTATGGCCCCATAAGATGCTCTATATAACAATGTGCCCCATATAATTCTCCATGCAGTTCATTATGGCCCCATAAGATGCTCCATATAAAAATGTGCCACATATAATGCTCCATGCAGTTCTTTATGGCCCCATAAGATGCTACATATAACAATATGCCACATGTAATGCTGCAATAAAAAAAAAAAAATGACATACTCACCTCTCGTTGCTGCCCGCTGCTCCTCAGCGTCCCGTCACTCTGCAGTGACTGTTCAGGCAGAGGGCGGCGCGCACGCTATACGTCATCACGCCCTCTGACCTGAACAGTCACTGCAGAGGACGCGGAAGATGGGGTGGCGGTGGAACAAGGGAAGGTAAATATGAAATACTCACCTGCTCCCGGCACGGTCCCTGGCAGCTTCTCCCGGACAGATGGTCTCCGGCGCCGGCAGCTTCTTCCTCTGTTCAACGGTCACGTGGTACCGCTCATTACAGGAATTAATATGCGACCCCACCCCTATGGGAGTGGAGTCCATATTTATTACTTTAATGAGCGGTACCATGTGACCGCTGAACAGGGGAAGAAGCTGCCGGCGCCGAAGACCATGGGACACGCAGGGACCGCGCCAGGAGCAGGTGAGTAGGTGACAGTCGTTGCTCCCCCTCACCCGCCGACCCCCCCGCCGACCATGATTCGAGTATAAAGCCGATGTGTAGAAAGATTTGGCACTCAACAATTTCTTGAAGAAGTATAATAAAGATATTTATTTCACATCCAGACAAACAGTTCAATTAGTGCTCAATCGCTGCTAAACGTTTTTGGCCCCATGCGTACCTTCCTCAGAGCAAGTTTATCTGGAGCGCTGTATCTGGGTATATGATCGGATAAGGGAGCCTTCTGCTACAGTGTATAGTGGTCAATTTAAAAGCGATATATGGAGACTGTGGTCTCAAGCATACTTTGCTGCTTAAATGTGCGGTGGGCCCATATTGCACACGCTGTGAGTCCTGAGCGCTGGTGGCTTGCTAAGACGCTGGGGAGAGACCCTACTTGAGCACCTATACCCACATTTTTACAGAGTGCCGTGTAGTTCTTTTGTATCGAGTATAAGTCGAGCGGGGCACTTTCAGCCCATTTTTTTGGGCTGAAAATCTCGGCTTATACTCGAGTATATATGGTAAATTTAAATCACCCCCCTTTCTCCCCACTCAAAATAAAACAATAATACAAAAAATCAAACATACACATATTTGGTATCACCGCGTTCAGAATCTCCTTATTTATCAGGATTAACCTGATCGCAGCCACATTGCATTAAAATGCAATAACAGGCAATGAAAAGATCGTATCTGCACCAAAATGGTACCAATAAAAATGCCAACTCGTCCCGCAAAAAATCAAGACCCCACATGACTCTGTGGGCCAAAATATGGAAAAATTATAGCTCTCAAAATGTGGTGATGCAAAAACTATTTTTTGCAATAAAAAGCATCTTTTAGTGTGTGACAGCTGCCAAACAAAAACCCACTATAAAAACCTGCTATAAATAGTAAATCAACCCCCCCTTTATCACCCCCTTAGTTAGGGAAAAATAATAAAATAAAATAAAAAATGTATTTCCATTTTCCTATTAGGATTAGGGCTAAAGTTAGGGTTGGGGCTAAAGTTAGGGTTAGGGTTGGGGCTAGAGATGGTGTTAAGGTTTGAATTACGTTTATGGTTGGGATTAGGGTTGGGATTAGGGTTAGGGGTGTGTCAGGGTTAGGGGTGTGGTCAGGGTTGGGATTACGGTTAGGGGCGTGTTAGGGTTGAAGATAGAATTGGGGGTTTCCACTGTTTAGGCACATCAGGGGCTCTCCAAATGCAACATGGCATCTGATCTCAATTCCAGCCAATTCTGCGTTGAAAAAGTAAAACGGTGCTCCTTCACTTCTGAGCTCTGCCGTGCGCCCAAACAGTGGTTTACCCCCATATTTAGGGTACCAGCGTACTCAGGACAAATTGGACAACAACTTTTGCAGTCCAATTTCTCCTGTTACCCTTGGGAAAATAAAAATTTGGGGGCTAAAAAATCATTTTTGTGTGAAAAAAAAAAGGATTTTTTATTTTCACGGCTCTGCTTATAAACTTTAGTGAAACATCGGGGGGTTCAAAGTTCTCACAACATATCTAGATAAGTTCTGTGGGGGGTCTAGTTTCCAAAATGGGGTCACTTGTGGGGGGGTTTCTGCTGTTTAGGCACGTCAGTGGCTCTCCAAAAGCAACATGACGCCCGCAGACCATTACATCAAAGTTTGCATTCCAAAACACCACTAGTTCCCTTCCAAGCCCCGACATGTGCCCAAACAGTAGTTTTCTCCAACATATGGGGTATCAGCGTACTCAGGACAAATTCGACAACAACTTTTGGGGTCCAATTTCTCCTGATACCCTTGGAAAAATACAAAACTGGGGGCTGAAAAATCATTTTTGTTGAAAAAAGATTTTTTATTTTCAAGGCTCTACATTATAAACTTCTGTGAAGCACTTGGGGGTTCAAAGTGCTCACCACTCATCTATTGAAGTTCCTTAGGGGGTCTACTTTCCAAAATGGTGTCACTTGTGGGGGGTTTCCACTGTTTAGGCACATAAGGGGCTCTCCAAACGCGACATGGCTTCCTATCTCAATTCCAGCCAATTTTGCATGGAAAAGTCAAACGGCGCTCCTTCCCTTCCAAGCTCTGCCATGCGCCGAAACAGTGGTTTACCCCCACATCAGTGGCTCTGCAAAAGCAACATGACGCCCGCAGACTATTCCATCAAAGTTTGCATTCCAAAACAACACTACTTCCCTTCCGAGCCCCGACGTGTGCCCAAACAGTAGTTTTCTCCAACATATGGGGTATCGGCGTACTCAGGACAAATTGTACAACAACTTTTGGGGTCCAATTTCTTCTGTTACCCTTGGTAAAATAAAACAAATTGGATCTGAAGTAAAAATTTGTGTGAAAAAAAGTTAAATGTTCATTTTTTTAAACATTCCAAAAATTCCTGTGATGGACCTGAAGGGTTAATAAACTTTTTGAATGTGGTTTTGAGCACCTTGAGGGGTGCAGTTTTTAGAATGGTGTCACTTCTGGGTATTTTCTATCATATAGACTTCAAATTTGATGTGGTCCCTAAAAAAAAAAAAAATAGTGTTGTAAAAATGAGAAATCGCTGGTCAACTTTTAACCCTTATAACTTCCTAACAAAAAAGAATTTTGTCTCCAAAATTGTGCTGATGTAAAGTAGACATGCAGGGAATGTTATTTATTAAGTATTTTGTGTGACATATCTCTGTGATTTAAGAGCATGAAAATTCAAATTTGGAAAATTGTGAAATTTTCAAAATTTCTGCCAAATTTCTGTTTTTTTCACAAAAAAAACGCTAGTCATATCAAAATTTACCATCATGAAGTACAATATGTCATGAGAAAACAATGTCAGAATCACCGGGATCCATGCAAGTGAACCAGAGTTATTACCTCATAAAGGGACAGTGGTGAGAATTATAAATATTGGCCCGATCATCAACATGCAAACCACCCTTAGGGGTTAATGAACCCCAATGCTGATAACACCTGATTCTTGAAGGATAACCCCATATTCAGAAGTACTTTATCAGAGGAAGAAAAAGGTACGTGGCAGTCTTGGTGACCTCCTTGACAACCACCCAGACTTAGGGTACCGTTACACTAAACGATTTACCAACGATCACGACCAGCGATACGACCTGGCCGTGATCGTTGGTAAGTTGTTGTGTGGTCGCTGGGGAGCTGTCACACAGACAGCTCTCCAGCGACCAACGATGCCGAAGTCCCCGGGTAACCAGGGTAAACATCAGGGCCGCGCTTAGTAACCCGATGTTTACCCTGGTTACCATTGTAAATGTAAAAAATAAAAAACACTACATACTTACATTCCGGTGTCTGCCACGTCCCTCGCCGTCTGCTTCCTGCACTGACTGTCAGTGCCGGCCGTAAAGCACAGCACAGCGGTGACGTCACCGCTGTGCTCTGCTTTTACTTTACGGCCGGCGCTCACAGTCAGTGCGGGAAGCCGAAATGGTGCACTGTCATGCATGAAGATGATTTTGCTCCTGAAGGCATGTTTCTGCTTTTTATACCATGGAAGAAAGTTGTCAGTCAGAAACTCTATATACTTTGCAGAGGTCATTTTCACACCTTCATGAACCTTAAAGGGCTCTACCAGCTGTTTCCCCATGATTCCAGCCCAAAACATTACTCCTCCACCTCCTTACTGACGTCGCAGCCTTGTTGGGACATGGTGGCCATCCACCAACCATCCACTACTCCATCCATCTGGACCATCCACGGTTGCTCGACACTCATCAGTAAACAAGACTGTTTGAAAATTAGTCTTCATGTATGTCTGGGCCCACTGCAACCGTGTCTGCTTGTGAACACTGTCTAGATGTGGCCGAATAGTAGGTTTATGCACCACAGCAAGCCTTTGAAGGATCCTACACCTTGAGGTTCGAGGGACTCCAGAAGCACCAGCAGCTTCAAATAACTGTTTGCTGCTTTGTAATGGTATTTTGGCAGCTGCTCTCTTAATTAAATGAATTTGTCTGGCAGAAACCTTTCTCGTCATGCCTTTATCTGCATGAACTCTGTCTGTGCTCTGTTTCAGTCACAAATCTCTTCACAGTATGATGATCACTCTTAAGTTTTCGTGAAATATCTAACGTTTTCATACCTTGTCCAAGGCATTGCACTATTTAACGCTTTTCAGCAGCAGAGAGATCCTTTTTATTTCCCGTATTGCTTGAAACCTGTGGCCTACTTAATAATGTGGAACATCATTTCTAAGTAGTTTTCCTTTAATTAGAATCACCTGGAAAACGAATTATCACATCACATGTGTTTAAGATTGATTTCAGTGATCCCTGAGCCCTGAGACACAATACCATCCACAAGTTTATTTGAAAAAACAAAACAATTAAATCTTTATGACACATAAATCCAATTTACATAATAATTTGGAACATGGTGTAGTGTCAGAACCAATTATCAGGGAACAACCGGAATAATCTGAATTATTGATATTCTACATCTTCATGTCTATTTCACAGGATCTTTCATGGTTGAAACATCAAACCACACTTTAGATATTGGGAAATACAACTGAGATCTCTATATACAAGAGACTTAGTAATATTATTATTATTCACAAAACTTAACATAATAGTAACAATATAAAATAAGAATATATATTGTATTTTCCGGCGTATAAGATTACTTTTTAACCCTTAAAAATTGTCCCAAATGTCGGGGGTCGTCTTATACACCGGGTACGGATGCACAGAGCGATCCTGGATGGTTCCCAGGGTCTGAAGGAGAGGAGTCTCTCCTTCAGGCCCTGGGATCCATATTCATGTAAAAAATAAAGAATAAAAATAAAAAATATGAATATACTCACCCCTCCGACGGACCCTGGACCTCAGCGGTGCAAGCGTCTGCCTCCGTTCCTAAGAATGCAGTGAGTGAAGGACCTTCGATGACGTCACGGTCACATGAGCGGTCACGTGAGCGGTCGCGTGATCGCGACGTCATCGCAGGTCCTTCACTCACTGCATTCTTAGGAACAGAGGCAGACGCTTGCACCGCTGAGAGCCAGGGTCCGTCGGAGGGGTGAGTATATCCATATTTTTTATTTCTATTCTTTATTTTTTACATGAATATGGATCCCAGGGCCTGAAGGAGAGTCTCCTCTCCTCCAGACCCTGGGAACCACACGCCGTATAAGATGACCCCGTCTTATACGGCGGGTCCCAAATTCTATATTTTATATGGAAAAGTTGGGGGTCGTCTTATACGCCCAGTCATCTTATACACCAGAAAATATGGTACATTATATACAGTGGTGTTCAAAAGTCCTGCATAGGCATAGGATAAATTGATTTTTCAAGTTTTAAACGTTTTCTGTCTAATATCTTCGATGCTAATACGACATATTATATATGGTTTTGTTCAGAATACAATTTTGCATTCTCTCCCTGTAATATTTTTATCTTTTGAAGCAGTTTTGCCTGAAATTATTGCAACAATATGGGAATTGAAAGCACAACTAAATATTGTACAGCTTCAGATCCAAAATTAGCCAATCACAGATGAGGTTCTTGTGACCAATCATAACCTGGATATGGCAGCCAATCACATTGCATTACATTGCATCACATCTGCTGCTTTGTTTGTTTGTTTTATCTATTGGTCTATCTAGTGAATCATACTGTAGAGTTTTATGATGGGAGCCTTCAGATTTTTGTCAACGGAGGATCGTGTGCGAGTTGTGGTGCTACATGAAGAGGGTTATACTGGCCCCCAGATCGCAAGAAAGGTCGGCTTTAATCAGAGTACAGTCGTAAGAATTTTGCAGAAACATAAGCAGCTTGGAATTACCCAGGACAGGCCCAGATCTGGTCAGCCCAGAAAGTCAACTAAAAGGGAGGATAGAGTACTGATAAGAACATCCCTTGCCAATCGAAAGCTCACCTCTCCTCAGCTTCTGCGAGAATGGCAAGAAAAGTGCAATATTGAGGTAGCAACATCAACTGTTAGGAAGAGATGTTTGGAAGCAGGATTGAGAGGGTGCAAGGCCCGAAAGAAGCCATTGATGACAGCCATACAAAGACAAAGGCGAAAACTGTGGGCATTGAAATATTTAAAATGGAGGAAGGAGGAGTGGGAAAAAGTGCTATTTAGTGATGAAAGCACTTTTTGCATTTTAGGAAATGATGGCAAGTGTTATGTGAGAAGGTTCCCACATGAATAGTACAAGCCAGAGTGTTTGAGCTTCTCTGTGAAACATCCGATGAAAGTAATGGTCTGGGGCTGTATGGCAGCCAATGGTGTTGGAAGAACAAGGTGGCTACTATTGACTGGCCAGCTCAGTCCCCGGACCTCAATCCAATTGAAAATTTGTTGCACAAGGTATCATTAGAGATATCTAGAAAACAGCCAAGGACCAAGAGTGAGTTGATTGAGGCTCTGATACAGGCCTGGAACCAAATCATCACTCGTGAACATCTGCAGAAGCTTGTTCACTCAATGCCACAGAGATGCAAGCTGGTGCTCAAGAGCAAAAGCTGGCCAATAAAGTATTAGAAGCTAAAGATGCACTCAAAAGGCCCTTTTCAGCACTCTGAATTAAATAAAAAATAATAAGTCTTAAAAAGTAAAATTTAAGTCTGTGTGAACTTGCATTGGAAGTTAATGAACTTAGAAACCTGTTCACCATTCTACACACTGTACTGGTGTAGGTATGGTTATGCTGTAAAAAAAAAATATCAAAAATGCGCATACCATAACAATTTATACACTTGGGACATTCAAAAATGAGTATGGCATACAATGAGGGATTACAAAAACATATATGTTCCACCAGTTTCACTGTAGAGATGCAGAAGTATGAAACATATAGTTTTCTTCACGCCTATGCAGGACTTTTGAACACCACTGTATATATATAAATATATATATATATAAAGTGTAAGCTCACCTATCACTTTGACATTTTCTTTCTACCCTCAAACATGCAACTGAAGAGTCAAGGAAAGGTAAGTTTAATAAATATATATATATATATATATATATATATATATATATATATATATATATAGATAAAAAAATCACAGCAGCACATGTACATGAATCGGCCGATTCATGTACATGTGCTGCTGTGATTTTTTTATCTATGTGTTGCAGTTTGCAGCATGCACGTGTTCACATTGGGAGAGCTGATTTGTTATATATATATATATATATATATATATATATATATATATATATATATATATATATATATATATATTAGGGTGTTTCATTTTTCCGAAGTTATGATTTTCATATGACTTTGCTTGAATCCTTGGTCTAAGTCATCTAAAAGATCCATGTAAAAAATTTTAGCGAAATCAATTAATATTTAGAGGTTGCACACTTTGATCACTTTTGTCTGAAAGTACCGAAATTCATGAAAATGTATCATCGACATCACACTAATGTGTATGTTGTGTTTCTATTATGTTTTGCAGGTAGTTTAACTGAAAAAGAGTACTAGAAAGGGAATTTGGTTAACTGAAAAGGTGCCTGGTGGTGAATTTTTGGGAGCTCAACTCCTTTCCAAGGAACACGAGCTTTTAGTTTTTAGTTACCATCACAAGGAAATGAAAGAAACACTCTCGTGTGCTGCTAAATCCACAAGTATTAAACTAAAGGAAGTGTGGAAGAAAGCAAGTATCCATGTCATGACAGAGGAGAATATCCGAACTCGTATACAGAAGTTCTACAAGGAATATCAACATCTGGGTAAAGAAAAATCAAGAAACATTGACAAAGTAAATATGAAGCGGTAGATTTGGAAAGGTGATCTTGTTGAGCTATTTGATATTGCCAGGCAAAATGTGATCTCCATGAATAGCGTACTAGAAGACGATAAAGCATTCCTTATGTCACAAAGAGAGGATTACAGGGGTTGGACAAAATAATGGAAACACCTAATGCTTTGGCATCATAATCTTCGAACAGGTTATAAACATGCAAACCGTGACATATGGTAATGTTTTGTAGTTGATTATTTGTGTTATGTGATGTGTATGTAAATTAACTGTTTGTTTTGCATAATTGTAAGAACATTGATGAGAACCCGATACCAATGGCAGACCTCTCGGATTTTCAAAGAGGCCAAATTGTTGGTGCTCGTATGGCAGGCGCAAGTGTAACAGAAAGTGCCCGAATGCTTGGCGTGTCAAGAGGTACTGTCTGCAAAGTAATGACTGCGTTTGAAAGAGAAGGAAAAATGTCTGCAGCAAAGCACAGGTCCGGCCGAAAGTCAAAGTTGACTGAGAGAGACCGTCGGACTCTAAAACGAACTTTGAGAGAGGATCGCAAGACCACGGCTCCGAAAATCACTGCTGAGCTCAATAAACACCTACAGAACCCAGTTTCCACGAAAACTGTTCGTCGGGAGCTGCACAAATCTGGATTCCACGGAAGAGCTGCAATTAGAAAACTGCTGCTCTCAATGACAAATGTTTCCAAGCGTTTAGAGTGGTGTAGAAACCTCCAGAATTGGTCTCTGGAGCAGTGGAAACATGTGATATTCTCAGACGAATCATCGTTTATCCTATTTCCGACCTCCGGCCGAGTGTACGTTTGGATGAAATGCTTCTTTCGGCTGTCTCCAGACTGCCTTCTCCTAACCGTAAAACATGGCGGAGGTTCTGTGATGATCTGGGGTGCTATTTTGTGGAGATCCGCCGGGCCAATTATATCACTTCATGGAAAAATTAACAGCCGAGATTATTTAGGCATTTTGGGCGACCAAGTGCATCCAATGGTTTAAGCACTGCTCCCAGAGGGGAACGCCATCTTTCAGGATGATAATGCACCAATTCATACAGCTAGAATCGTTAAAGCATGGTACGAGGAACATTCTAATGAAGTTGAGCATCCCATCTGGCCCCCACAATCCGCAGACCTCAACATTATTGAGCATTTATGGTCGATTTTAGAGATTCAAGTTAGAAGTCGATTTCCACAGCCATCGTTGCTCAAAGAACTGGAGGGTGTTTTAACTGCAGAATGGGATAAAATTCCTTTGGAAACAATTCACACCTTGTGAGAATCCATACCTCGGAGAATTGAGGCTGTAATCGCCGCAAAAGGTGGACCTACACCTTATTAAACTAACTTTTGTTGATGTTTCCAGGTGTTTCCATTATTTTGACCAACCCCTGTATATGAGTTTATCAATGAGTGGTGTAGATAAGGTTCTTGCCTCACAAATTAAAAAGAAGAAAATAAATACAGAAAAAAAGGAGGCATACAAGGAGAAACATTATAAAGAAATCGCCAAAATGAACAGTGGAACACTCAGTCTCATCTCCATCATCATCAATTCACGAAGAGGACAAATTTTCTGCACCACCAGTGAAAAAATCTTGTGCAGGTCATAGATTAAAACCTCTTGATCACACACACACGGCTACATGGGATCGAGAACAACTCTCCATTCGACAAGCAAGTACTTCATTTATTGCAACTGCAAAAAGCCTTGGTCATGATGTTTCATGCATTTCCATATCTCCATCTACCGTTTTCCGAGCTCGGGCGATTAACAGAAGATAAATGGCTGAGAACATGGAAAAGTCACTGTTTGAAAATCCTCCTCATTTAATCTTACATTGGGATAGTGAATTGTTGCCTGAGGGAGTGTCAAAACTCTAGAAGATAGAGCTGCTGTTCTTGAAACTGGAAAAGATTTGGAGCATTTGCTTGGCGTACCTGTTGCCCAGAAAGGTACTGGTGAGCTAATGGCTGAAGTTGTTATTCAGGAGGTGGACCGATTCTCGCTATGTGACCTTATCATTGGTATATCTTTCGATACAACTGCATCTAATACATGCTCCTTGGATCATTCCTGTATCAGAATTGAAACTGAATTTGGGAGACCATTGTTGTGGTTGGCTTGCCGCCACCACACCCACAAATTAATCTTGAAAGGAGTGTTTGGTAACTGTTGTAACATCCCATCAAGTGGTCCTGACATCCAGAGTTTCCGAAAGTTCCAAAATCAGTCGAATTCAGTTAATAAGAAGTCCTATTTCACGATGTTAGATGAAGAAAATACCATTCAAGGTTTTCTAGAAGAACAACGTGTGAAAATAGTGGACTACCTCAACAATGTCTTGCAAGATGGCAGTCATCCAAGAGAAGATTACAAAGAGTTATTAGAACTATCATTTCTATATCTTGGAGGCTGGGATGAAAACTATTTCGAATTTAGGGTTCCAGGGGCTCTGACTGAAGCAAGGTGGATGGCAAAGGCCATATATGTACTCAAAATTGTGCTATTCACTAAACAATTGCATATTTCTAATACCGAATTGAAAGGAATAAGAAAAGTAATGTGTTTTGTCTGTCTAATATATGTCCGCTTTTGGCATGAGGCAGTTATAAGTCGATGGGCTCCAAAGAATGATTTGGAGATGCTATAGCTTTTGCAATATTATCCAGATAAAGATGTCAGAGAAAGTGCCCTCACAGTGGCTAAGAGTCACATTTGGTATCTGTCAGAAACTAACATAGGACTGGCATTTTTGGATGAACGTATCAGTCAGGCTGAGAAGGATAAGATGTTTGAAAATTTAAGAATGAAACCTACAAAGAAAAAGGAGCTGAAACAGTTGGAAGGTAAAAAACTAGTTTTTGAAGGAAAAGACCTCAGCGATTTTGTTACAAGTAAAACAAAGACATTCTTTGAATTGAATTTTGGGATCCACGACGTAGAAGAATATTGCAGTGATACACTAAGAAGCTCCGTCAATGCTCTTAAGGTGGTGAATGACACCGCGGAAAGGGGCATTGCTCTGTTAAAGAAGTTTAATAATTCAATCAGAGATGAACAACCGAAACAGTTCTTGTTAAGAGTTGTCGAGTATCATAGAAAAGCCGTCACCAAGCGAACAAAAGAATAATACGTATGATACTGCCTATCATTGTTACTGTTTATTGTCACTATTATTCTAAGTTTTTAATTGTTTGAATTTCTAATAAAAAATACTTAACATTGAAAATCTGTTTTTTTGCGTGCTTTTATTAAACTGATAAAAGTGTGCAGGGCCGGCCTTTGCCCTGTGCGACCTGTGCGGCCGCACAGGGCGCCAAGGCTCGTTAGCATACAAGGGGCGCATTTATTGAGCTCAGCAGATTAATGTCACATTACATCAAAATCAGGGGTGGGATTCAGCCGGTACGACCCGGTACGGGGCAGCCGTTTTCTAAAATTTCCATCTGCCAGCGTTCCGGTTACCACGCCCCCGGTCATCGGGCCCCCCCTGGCAGTGGCGTAGGAAGGGGGCGGCACAATGCGGGGGGCGGCACAATGCGGGGGGGCGGGTCGCCGGCGGCGCAGAATTTACCTGGCTGTTCGCTTCTCGGCTTCAGAAAAATGGCCGCCGCGATCTCCATCTGCGCATGCGCGGCATCCCGCGGCCATTTTCCTGAAGCCCCGGGCAGCAGAGCACTCCACCTGCGCACGCGCGGCCTCAGGAAGATGGCCGCCCCCACCGATAAGCAGATAGAGCAGGATCGCGGTCAGGTAAGAAGAACTTGTTTGTTTTTTTTTAATTATTATTGAGAGCGGCGATCGGGAGGGGGGGGGCAGGGCAGAAAGCTGGACACAGGGAGGCAGAACGCTGGACACTGGGGCAGAAAGCTGGACACTGGGGCAGAAAGCTGGACACTGGGGCAGAATGCTGGACACTGGGGCAGAAAGCTGGAGACGGGGCAGAAAGCTGGACACAGGGGGGGCAGAGCGCTGGACACTGGGGCAGAACGCTGGACACTGGGGCAGAACGCTGGACACTGGGGCAGAACGCTGGACACTGGGGCAGAGCGCTGGACACTGGGGCAGAACGCTGGACACAGGGGCAGAACGCTGGACACTGGGGCAGAACGCTGGACACTGGGGCAGAACGCTGGACACTGGGGCAGAGCGCTGGACACGGGGGCAGAACGCTGGACACTGGGGCAGAACGCTGGACACTGGGGCAGAACGCTGGACACTGGGGCAGAACGCTGGACACTGGGGCAGAACGCTGGACACTGGGGCAGAACGCTGGACACGGGGGCAGAACGCTGGACACGGGGGCAGAACGCTGGACACTGGGGCAGAAAGCTGGACACTGGGGCAGAAAGCTGGACACTGGGGCAGAAAGCTGGACACTGGGGCAGAAAGCTGGACACTGGGGCAGAAAGCTGGACACTGGGGCAGAAAGCTGGACACTGGGGCAGAAAGCTGGACACTGGGGCAGAAAGCTGGACACTGGGGCAGAAAGCTGGACACTGGGGCAGAACGCTGGACACTGGGGCAGAACGCTGGACACTGGGGCAGAACGCTGGACACGGGGGCAGAACGCTGGACACGGGGGCAGAACGCTGGACACTGGGGCAGAAAGCTGGACACTGGGGCAGAAAGCTGGAGACGGGGCAGAAAGCTGGACACAGGGGGGGCAGAGCGCTGGACACTGGGGCAGAACGCTGGACACTGGGGCAGAACGCTGGACACTGGGGCAGAACGCTGGACACTGGGGCAGAGCGCTGGACACTGGGGCAGAGCGCTGGACACTGGGGCAGAACGCTGGACACAGGGGCAGAACGCTGGACACTGGGGCAGAACGCTGGACACTGGGGCAGAACGCTGGACACTGGGGCAGAGCGCTGGACACGGGGGCAGAACGCTGGACACTGGGGCAGAACGCTGGACACTGGGGCAGAACGCTGGACACTGGGGCAGAACGCTGGACACTGGGGCAGAACGCTGGACACGGGGGCAGAACGCTGGACACGGGGGCAGAACGCTGGACACTGGGGCAGAAAGCTGGACACTGGGGCAGAAAGCTGGACACTGGGGCAGAAAGCTGGACACTGGGGCAGAAAGCTGGACACGGGGGCAGAACGCTGGACACTGATGCAGAACGCTGGACACTGGGGCAGAACGCTGGACACGGGGGCAGAACGCTGGACACGGGGGCAGAACGCTGGACACTGGGGCAGAACGCTGGACACTGGGGCAGAACGCTGGACACGGGGGCAGAACGCTGGACACGAGGGCAGAACTCTGGACACGGGGGCAGAACGCTGGACACGGGGGCAGAACGCTGGACACTGGGGCAGAACGCTGGACACTGGGGCAGAACGCTGGACACGGGGGCAGAACGCTGGACACGGGGGCAGAACGCTGGACACTGGGGCAGAAAGCTGGACACTGGGGCAGAACGCTGGACACGGGGGCAGAACGCTGGACACGGGGGCAGAACGCTGGACACTGGGGCAGAAAGCTGGACACTGGGGCAGAAAGCTGGACACTGGGGCAGAAAGCTGGACACTGGGGCAGAAAGCTGGACACTGGGGCAGAAAGCTGGACACTGGGGCAGAAAGCTGGACACGGGGGCAGAACGCTGGACACTGATGCAGAACGCTGGACACTGGGGCAGAACGCTGGACACGGGGGCAGAACGCTGGACACAGGGGCAGAACGCTGGACACTGGGGCAGAACGCTGGACACTGGGGCAGAACGCTGGACACGGGGGCAGAACGCTGGACACGGGGGCAGAACTCTGGACACGGGGGCAGAACGCTGGACACGGGGGCAGAACGCTGGACACGGGGGCAGAACTCTGGACACGGGGGCAGAACGCTGGACACGGGGGCAGAACGCTGGACACTGGGGCAGAAAGCTGGACACTGGGGCAGAAAGCTGGACACTGGGGCAGAAAGCTGGACACTGGGGCAGAAAGCTGGACACTGGGGCAGAAAGCTGGACACTGGGGCAGAAAGCTGGACACGGGGGCAGAACGCTGGACACTGATGCAGAACGCTGGACACTGGGGCAGAACGCTGGACACGGGGGCAGAACGCTGGACACAGGGGCAGAACGCTGGACACTGGGGCAGAACGCTGGACACTGGGGCAGAACGCTGGACACGGGGGCAGAACGCTGGACACGGGGGCAGAACTCTGGACACGGGGGCAGAACGCTGGACACGGGGGCAGAACGCTGGACACTGGGGCAGAACGCTGGACACTGGGGCAGAACGCTGGACACGGGGGCAGAACGCTGGACACGGGGGCAGAACGCTGGACACTGGGGCAGAAAGCTGGACACTGGGGCAGAACGCTGGACACGGGGGCAGAACGCTGGACACGGGGGCAGAACGCTGGACACTGGGGCAGAAAGCTGGACACTGGGGCAGAAAGCTGGAGACGGGGCAGAAAGCTGGACACAGGGGGGGCAGAGCGCTGGACACTGGGGCAGAACGCTGGACACTGGGGCAGAACGCTGGACACTGGGGCAGAACGCTGGACACTGGGGCAGAGCGCTGGACACTGGGGCAGAGCGCTGGACACTGGGGCAGAACGCTGGACACAGGGGCAGAACGCTGGACACTGGGGCAGAACGCTGGACACTGGGGCAGAACGCTGGACACTGGGGCAGAGCGCTGGACACGGGGGCAGAACGCTGGACACTGGGGCAGAACGCTGGACACTGGGGCAGAACGCTGGACACTGGGGCAGAACGCTGGACACTGGGGCAGAACGCTGGACACGGGGGCAGAACGCTGGACACGGGGGCAGAACGCTGGACACTGGGGCAGAAAGCTGGACACTGGGGCAGAAAGCTGGACACTGGGGCAGAAAGCTGGACACTGGGGCAGAAAGCTGGACACGGGGGCAGAACGCTGGACACTGATGCAGAACGCTGGACACTGGGGCAGAACGCTGGACACGGGGGCAGAACGCTGGACACAGGGGCAGAACGCTGGACACTGGGGCAGAACGCTGGACACTGGGGCAGAACGCTGGACACGGGGGCAGAACGCTGGACACGGGGGCAGAACGCTGGACACGGGGGCAGAACGCTGGACACGGGGGCAGAACGCTGGACACTGGGGCAGAACGCTGGACACTGGGGCAGAACGCTGGACACTGGGGCAGAACGCTGGACACGGGGGCAGAACGCTGGACACGGGGGCAGAACGCTGGACACTGGGGCGGAAAGCTGGACACTGGGGCAGAAAGCTGGACACTGGGGCAGAAAGCTGGACACTGGGGCAGAAAGCTGGACACTGGGGCAGAAAGCTGGACACGGGGGCAGAACGCTGGACATTGGGGCAGAACGCTGGACACTGATGCAGAACGCTGGACACTGGGGCAGAAAGCTGGACACTGGGGCAGAACGCTGGACACTGGGGCAGAAAGCTGGACACTGGGGCAGAAAGCTGGACACTGGGGCAGAAAGCTGGACACAGGGGGCAGAAAGCTGGACACAGGGGCAGAAAGCTGGACACTGGTGCAGAATGCTGGACACTGGTGCAGAATGCTGGACACTGGTGCAGAATGCTGGACACGGGCAGAATGCTTGACACAGGGGCTGAATGGAGACACGGGGCAGGATGACAGACATGGCGTCATGACTGGAGACACTGGAGGCAGGATTGGAGACAGATGGGGCAGGATGGATACGATGGAGACAGATGGGGCAGGATGGGAAGATCATATGGGGCAGGATAGATACTCATTAGGGCAGGATGGGAGAATATATGGCTGACGCCAGGAATGAGACACACGGGGGCCAGGATGGCGAATATTATTACCATAGGGGCTAATTAAGGGATATTATTACTGCAGTGATGTATTTATTTTATTTTTTGAGTATACTGTTTTAAATGGAGGGGCGGTCCTATTACTGTGTAGAGTGACACTATGTCGCCTTCTTCATGTGGTGTAATGTAGAAGTTGGGAAAATTAAGTAATGTGTTCTGCAAGTGGAACTCGAGATAACTGTGTTATTTCCTGCAGAGACGAGTCCTGGCTGGATGAAGTGATGGCGGTCTGTGCGGGATGAAAGATGAAGGACTTCACCTAGAGATGTCACTGGTGAGTCAGTGTGTTACCTATACACTGACACTATACACTGTATACTATATACTGAGGTCCTGTGTATGTCACCGGTGATCACTGTATTACCTATACACAGACGCTGCATACTAAGTACAGATCTCCTGTGTATAATGGCACTTATGGTGATAGTATTGTGGTTTTTTTTATTATTGATCAGTATTGTAGTATTCAGTCACTATGTGGTGGTAATATGTGGTCTGGTCATGATGTTGTGGTATTCGTTCCTTGTATTTGATATTATTCGATCACTGTGGTGGTAATATGTCATCTGGTCATGGTGTGGCGGTGTTTGGCCTTGCAGGCCGCCGCTCTGCACTCTGATTGGCTGTCAGCCCATATGGCTTTGGACCAAGCGTCATTTTTTCCTTTTGGTCCGCTTTAAAGCACTTTATAATTCCCGTTATTGCAATATTAGTGTTTCTTCAAGTGTTTTGCAGGGAAACACAAGTTTTCTAAGTAAACGTGTTGTTGTGAATATTAAAGAGTTATTGTTTTCTTTCAAAGTTTGGAGGGGGGGGGGGGCGCCGTCCTGCAGTCTCGCACAGGGCGCCTTTTTGGCTAAGTCCGGCCCTGAAAGTGTGCAACCTCTAAACATAGTTTGATCATCTTGAAAATTGGCATATATACTATTTACATTAGTGAGACTCAGGGCGTTAGCAAAGTCTGCAAAAATTTGACATTTTAATTTTTACCATAAAAAATGAAACACCCTAATATATATATATATATATATATATATATATATATATATATATATATATATATATATATATATTGTGGTGATACGCTACCTGAGTGTGTTGGGGATACTCGCTTAGCATGGGATTTAAGCACTCAGGCACGATTTCTCCACTTAAACAGTCTATTCTGGTTTATTATACGTCATAAACCATAAACACAAACAGTTCATTATATGTGGCTTACAAATCCTTCAGTGGTCACACTGGTATCCCTCCAGTCACCGGGTGACTGCACAGTTCAGCAATAGTTCCTTTTTCCCCATACCAGGGGTTACCTCTTAGGAACTCCTGCTCCACAGGTAGACTCCACGTCAGTCCAAGGTCCACAACAGAAACGTCCAGGTCGATGGTCTCACAGTGCTTCCAGGATGACTCGACCAGCCAGGAGCCTCCAACACTGACCATACATCAGGTCCACGGTCTCACAGTGCTTCCAGGACTTCAGTCCATACCAGGACAGTCCAACACCGACCGTCTAGGACCTTACACAGGAACCTCACAGGCACATGTGACCCACACCCTGGTCACATTACATACTTGTAACCACTCCCATGGGTGGGAGTGTGGGTGTGTGTGGCTAGTTCGACCCTCCTATCTCTCATAACTAGCCCTGCCAATCTCCCATTAGCATTAGACAACTATTTGTGGGACTACAGGTCCCAGCACACCAACTTAACTGCAGATTGACAGCGCAGAGTGACCTCCTCTGCGACACACATACCGGCCATTTATAATCCTTCCAGACTTATTCTCATCACATTTATGCCTCCAAGCGCATCTTGAAGCACACACACAGCGCCCCCTGGCTGTAACATTGGTCACTGCACCACAATATATATATATATATATTTTTTTTTTTTTTTTTTTCAACTACAATTTCCATGACTCTTCAGTTGCATGTTTGAAGGTACAAAAAAATGTCAAAAAGTGATAGCCAAGCATACACTTTAGCTTTAAATTTGTTATCTGCTGCTCGGGCAACACCTTCTCAATCACACCTTATACTCTGTTCCGGTAACGGAGCCATGCCAGTGGTGTCAGAACTGGCTCTCCCAGGTCTTGCGGTCATCCATTGAATAAATCAGACATCTGGTGGAAGTGAAAGCTGCGGCTGCTCTCACTTCCTCCGAATATCAATTATGTCCGTAGGAGAGGAGAGGGAAGCCAGCGCTGATTACCGTATTTTTCGGACTATAAGATGCACTTTTTTTCCTCCAAATTTGGGAGGAAAGTGTGGGTGCGTCTTATAGCACGGATATAGCATGTGGGGAGGGGGGCAGCAGTGAGTGGGATCGCACTGTTATCCCACTTCAGGATGTCCCTGCTGCCCGGAATCAGCTGCTGGGGAAAGCACATGGTCCCGCTGATTAAGTGCAGTGAATATTTATTAGCTGCTCCCCGCCCACCGATCAGCTGAGCGGTGAGCCGGGAGCAGCAAATGAATGCTGCACTTAAGCAGGGACACACATGGCTTCCTCAGCTGCTGACTCCTGCAGCAGCTAGGGAGATTTGTGGGTCCTGGGGAGGAGGCAGCAGCAGCAGGGGCCAGAGGAGAGAGGAGATCCTGCGTACCTGCCTGCCATGCTTGGACGCCGAGTGTTGTGCACAAACAGGACCTGTGATGATATCAGAAGTGGGCGGGCTGGAGCATCACATGGCAGCTCAGAGCCCTCCCTCTTCTTGACATCATCACAGGTCCTTCAGGCTCCCCACTAGAATCTGCAGCTTCCTCATAACCTGTGCTGTGGAGAGGCAACAAGAGGGAGGGCTCTGTGTGTGCAGTCATGGGATGCTTTTACCTCACCACAGTGTGGCTGGCTGCCACAATTAAGAGGTTAGTCTTTACAATACACAATAAAGCACTCTGCCACTCCTGTGGTGAACTCTATAACTCCCAGCATGTCATAGGATCTGCAGGACATGCTGGGAGTTATAGTTCTCCCATGGGATTTTAAAGCAGCACTCCAGTGTTATTTTGCAGTGCTGGAGTGGTGCTTTCAATATAAGCCCTGTGCCCCCATTCTTATACTCGCCCTCCAGCATCTTCATATAGTACTTCACAGCCACCACACTGGTCCCGCAGCTTCCAACATAATAACATACTATTATATATAATAACACCACGTATAATAGTATGTTATTTATGTTATTAAATATTTTACCACATTTTTTTGCTTCAAATATTTTTTTTCCCTATTTTCCACCTCTAAAACCTGGGTGCGCCTTATAGTCCGGTGCGTCCTATAGTCCGAAAAATACGGTATGTCACGCGATCCCTGCGGCAAATGTCATGTGAGCCTCGGGAGAGCCAGTTTAGTCACCACTGTAATGGCACCAGCAATAGAGGTGAATTACCCGTTATTTTACTGGTGAGAAACATAGGGATTGAAATGATGAAGAAGAGATTAGAAATAGGCTGGTAGTTGGCAAAGCAGGTCTAGTCAGAAAAGTTTTCATTTTAGTAATGGATTTTTTTAAATTTAGTATTGACTGCAGCTTTGAAAGAGGAGGGGAAGATACGAGAAGCGAGGGTTAAATATTTTAGTTAGGTAACTAATGACAGTAGGGGAGTGGAACAGGATGAGGTGTGAGGAAATAGGATCACTAATTCACATAGTAGAATGAGAACAAAGAAGCTTAGAGACTTTTGGAAGAATAACTGAACATGTTCTGACTTATGGTCTCTGGACCATACCACTATTCTGCTGTAGACTCTTAAATTGGTACCATATTAAACTGGGTGTCCAATTAAAATAAGTTATCACCTTCCTACAGAATAGGTGTTAACTTGCTAACCGGTGGGGGTTCCACCACTGAGATCTGTACCAATCTGCAGATCAAGGAATGTTTATTCCTGACAAGGGAAGATATACAGTTAAGTCCATATATATTTGGACAGAGAAAACATTTTTCTAATTTAGACATTACCACAATGAATTTTAAACAAAACAATTCAGATGCAGTTGAAGTTCAGACTTTCTGCTTTCATTTGGGGGTATCCACATTAAAATTAGGTGAAGGGTTTAGGAGTTTCAGCTCCTTAACATGTGCCACTCTGTTTTTAAAGGGACCAAAAGTAATTGGACAATTGACTCCAAGGCTTTTTCATAGACAGGTGTGGGCAATCCCTTCGTTATGTCATTCTCAATTAAGCAGATAAAAGGCCTGGAGTTGATTTGAGGTGTGGTGCTTGCATTGGAAGGTTTTGCTGTGAAGTAAACATGCGGTCAAAGGAGCTCTCCATGCAGGTGAAACAAGCCATCCTTAAGCTGCGAAAACAGAAAAAACCCATCCGAGAAATTGCTACAATATTAGGAGTGGCAAAATCTACAGTTTGGTACATCCTGAGAAAGAAAGAAAGCACTGGTGAACTCATCAATGCAAAACGACCTGGGCGCCCACGGAAGTCAACAGTGGTGGATGATCGCAGAATAATCTCCATGGTGAAGAGAAACCCCTTCACAACAGCCAACCAAGTGAAGAACACTCTCCAGGAGGTCGGCGTATCAATATCCAAATCTACCATAAAGAGAAGACTGCATGAAAGTAAATACAGAGGGTTCACTGCACGGTGCAAGCCACTCATAAGCATCAAGAATAAAAAGGCTAGATAAAAATGCCAGCACAGTTCTGGAAGAACATTCTTTGGACAGATGAAACCAAGATCAACCTCTACCAGAATGATGGAAAGAGAAAAGTATGGCGAAGGCGTGATACAGCTCATGATCCAAAGCATACCACATCATCTGTAAAACACGGCGGAGGCAGTGTGATGGCTTGGGCATGCATGGCTGTCAGAGGCACTTCGTCACTAGTGTTTATTGATGATGTGACACAGGATAGAAGCAGCCAAATGAATTCTGAGGTATTCAGAGCCATACTGTGTGCTCAGATCCAGCCAAATGCAGCCAAACTGATTGGTCGTCGTTTCATACTACAGATGGACAATGACCCAAAACATAAAGCCAAAGCAACCCAGGAGTTTATTAATGCAAAGAAGTGGAATATTCTTGAATGGCCAAGTCAGTCACCTGATCTCAACCCAATTGAGCATGCATTTCACTTGTTAAAGACTAAACTTCAGACAGAAAGGCCCACAAACAAACAGCAACTGAAAACCACCGCAGTGAAGGCCCCACAGAGCATCAAAAAGGAGGAAACACAGCGTCTGGTGATGTCCATGAGTTCAAGACTTCAGGCAGTCATTGCCAACAAAGGGTTTTCAACCAAATACTAGAAATTAACATTTTATTTAAAATTATTTAATCTGTCCAATTACTTTTGGTCCCTTTAAAAAACAGGGTGGCACATGTTAAGGACCTGAAACTCCTAAACCCTTCATCCAATTTTAATGTGGATGCCCTCAAATGAAAGCTGAAAGTCTGAACTTCACCTGCATCTGAATTGTTTTGTGTAAAATTCATTGTTGTAATGTCTATAACCAAAATTAGAAAAATGTTGTCTCTGTCCAAATATATATGGACTTAACTGTGTATATTGGTACTGTGTCCCAGGAACTTTCAGCTGCATCACATCTGTGGTGTACCTAATTATTTGTATTAAATGTCCAACTGGGGGTCTGTATGTAGGGGAGACAGGGCAGAAACTGAGTACAAGGATGAACTCTCATCGCCATGCAATAAGAGAAAAAAGAATGGATCTACCTGTGCAATACATTTTTTTTCTCCCTGATCATAGCATTATGGACATGAAATAACTTGTATTAAAAGGTAACTTCAAATCTCAGAGAGACAGAAGAGTCTGGGAATATAAGCTGATGATGACCTTTGACACACTCCATGCAGGAATGAATGTGTCACATGGATTTATGTCTTTATACATCTGTTAAGGAATTTGCTCCTCAGACCATGTGGGGGCATCATAACATGGAACCAGACCCCAATCAGAGGACAATAAAACATTCACACTCTTTATCTATGAACTGTTCCAATATTTATGGACATAACTGTTTATCACTTGTGACGCCCGGGAGACCGAGGTACCCAGCACCAGACCAATGAGATCTGTCTCATGAGGGGGATGTCACGAGTGGCTTGACCCGATGCTGTGGTCTCAGGCAGTGCACATTGTAAGGGATATTATGAAGGAACAGGCACTTACTTGATCGACAGTAGGTCTTCTCAGCAGTGATGATCCCGATTCCGGATAGATGACTATTATCCAAATGAAGGACTGAAGCACCGAAACGTTTAACCAGTTTACTTCAACATAAAGGGATTTGCAATCAGTACTGTCACCGGAGTCTGTATGAAAACTCTGAATTATCTTGACCCTGTCAGGATTTCCATCTCTTATTATGCGCAATTTCTATACGGCCCTGCTGCTGTATGTGAACTGGCTGCTGACCCAATCCGTCCCATCTGGGTCTTGGTTCGACGGGCAACCCGAGTCCTTTTATCGGTTTACTCCCTCAGGGAGTACCACTGAACTCTCTGTCTGTTGCTGCGTCCGACCCTAGTGAAGCTGATATCACCTCACGTCTTTCCGGTTGTTATATTATATATAATCAATATAGCCACGGATCCGGTATCCGTCTCTGCGCCTATTCTGGATAACGATTAATGCTACCCGGTTCTCACAATGTCCTTTTTGCTCTATTCTCCTTTTCCTCAGTTGTATGACCTCTCACTACTAGCTCCTTAGCCCAACTGCCAGTCCTTATCTCAGACCAGAATAGATCAAGGGGAGTCTCTGGAGCTCCCCCTTATGGCCGGAGATGGTAGTGCAGTCTTGCTATTTTAATATTTGTATTTAGTGTCAATAACTATTTTTGTGGCAAATACCCCTAGGGGCGCCACACACTCACATAATGGTAATTCTGCTTCATGTCAGCTGTCTTATCTATGGCATTTTTCTGTGCTGTGTTGTGCATAAATATGTGATTCTTCAGAATTTCTATTAGTCTATGCCTGATGAAGGGACTGTAGTAGTCTCGAAAGCTTGCAATTTGTTACCATCTTTTTAGTTAGCCATTTAAAGGTATCAACCACTGAGGACTCTCAATTCTAAATATTTTTCTATTCCTGGCAATGAACTTTAATCCCGTTACAAAGTGGTGCGGCAGGATGGACGCCTGACTGTTGTCCAATCATTCTTTATTGGGATGTCAGAAAAAGCCAATCACGTGCTCTGCTATTGCATTCTAATGGGGTTAAAAGTTCCCTGTTCTGCCGATCAGTGCGGACCTCAGTTGTGAACCTCCACCAATCAACAAGTTATCACCTATTCTGTGAATAGGAGATAGAGGGATTGTCTGATGATAGTTAAGTTCTTACACAAAGACCTTTTGTTCTGAGCTTCTTTCCATAGCTAAGCTACTATGATTTTCCATGAGTGGAATTGTCAGATAAGTTTCTATGACTGAATAGGTAGAGTTTAGTGTTGAGCGATACCGTCCGATACTTGAAAGTATCGGTATCGGAAAGTATCGGCCGATACCGGCAAAGTATCGGATCCAATCCGATACCGATACCCGATACCAATACAAGTCAATGGGACTCAAGTATCGGACGGTATTCCTGATGGTTCCCAGGGTCTGAAGGAGAGGAAACTCTCCTTCAGGCCCTGGGAACCATATAAATGTGTAAAAGAAAGAATTAAAATAAAAAATATCGCTATACTCACCTGTCTGACGCAGCCGGGACCTCAGCGAGGGAACCGGCAGCGTTGTTTGTTTAAAATTCGCGCTTTTACTTGGTTACGTGAATTCCCGGCTTGTGATTGGTCAGGGCGGCCATGTTGCCGGGACGCGGACCAATCACAGCAAGCCGTGACGAAATTACGTCACGGCTTGCTGTGATTGGTCCGCGTCCCGGCAACATGGCCGCCATTAACCAATCACAAGCCGTGACGTCACGGGAGGCTGGACTTGCGCACTTTTTAAAAAACGCGCGTGTCCAGCCTCCCGTGACGTCACGGCTTGTGATTGGTTAATGGCGTCCATGTTGCCGGGACGCGGACCAATCACAGCAAGCCGTGACGTAATTTCGTCACGGCTTACTGTGATTGGTCCGCGTCCCGGCAACATGGCGCCGTGACCAATCATAAGCCGGGACGTCACTGGAGGCTGGACACGCGCGTTTTTTAAAAAGTGCGCAAGTCCAGCCTCCCGTGACGTCACGGCTTGTGATTGGTTAATGGCGGCCATGTTGCCGGGACGCGGACCAATCACAGCAAGCCGTGACGTAATTTCGTCACGGCTTACTGTGATTGGTCCGCGTCCCGGCAACATGGCGCCGTGACCAATCATAAGCCGGGACGTCACTGGAGGCTGGACACGCGCGTTTTTTAAAAAGTGCGCAAGTCCAGCCTCCCGTGACGTCACGGCTTGTGATTGGTTAATGGTGGCCATGTTGCCGGGACGCGGACCAATCACAGCAAGCCGTGACGTAATTTCGTCACGGCTTGCTGTGATTGGTCCGCGTCCCGGCAACATGGCCGCCCTGACCAATCACAAGCCGGGAATTCACGTAACCAAGTAAAAGCGCGAATTTTAAACAAACAACGCTGCCGGTTCCTTCGCTGAGGTCCAGGCTGCGTCGGACAGGTGAGTATAGCGATATTTTTTATTTTAATTCTTTCTTTTACACATTTTTACATTAATGTTGTTTCGATACCGATACCCGATATCACAAAAATATCGGATCTCGGTATCGGAAATTCCGATACAGCAAGTATCGGCCGATACCCGATACTTGCAGCATCGGAATGCTCAACACTAGTAGAGTTCAGTTAAGTAACTACTGTAATATCACTAGATGGTTTCAGTGTGGTGAGATTCTGTGACATCAGAAGTGTCAGGAGTCAGGTATGCTACTTACGTCATAAAATTATTATTGTGGGCATACATTCAATGGGGAAGCTAGCTCCAGTTTTCTGTTTGATGATTGCAAATTAGCTGCAGTGTATCTCTATAGCCACTGTAAGGGGACCTTGCTTTCTGGCAGCGGTACAAACACGCACAAAGTTCTTGAGGCGAAAATAGGTTAAAGTTTATTTTTCTCGCATAAACTTTCAAAACCAAAATGAACAGCTTTTCTTCAGCCAAAATCTTCAAAATAAAATAAAAAGACCTTTCTCAGAGTCAACACTGTCAAGTGGCACATATAGTTTATCAGATAACTTAACTGATAAAAGGTACTGCTGAGACACAGTCTGTTCACCATTAACAATCTTTCCACCTCCCACACACAGAGAGCACTAAAGTAGCTCAGATACTTAAATTGTCCCATCAAAACTTGGAATGGAGGTAAAAAACACTCTGAGCAACCTATCACTGATGGAGCCTTTGTCTTCGGGACCTACATCACCAAGGCTAGACACCTCAGTGACATATACCTCCCATTCAGGACTTTTTCAGGTGCTTCTCTACACCACCTATAGCTAGTGACACAGTAAGTCAGTGTCCACTCACACACTTACTGATGCTGGAGCCTTAGCCTCCGGGACCTACATCCCCAACGCTAGCCACCTTAGTGACACATTCTCCCATGCAGGACATTTCCAGCTGCTTCCTTGCATACCCCCCCTTTGCCCAAAGCTGGGGGGCTCGGCACCTTCCATCAACAAACCATGAACTCTTGCGAGGGTGTCCGTTTCCCCATACAGATTCCCAAGCCTATGCTCCTCATGAAAACTAATGTCTTGCAAAGCTAAGAACCACCTACTTACCTGGGCATAGTTCCCCTTCCTCTCCAACATCCATCTCATCAGAGCAAGGTCAGACACTAGTCTAAACTTCCAGCCCAAAAGGTAATACCTTAAAGTCTCCAGTGTCCATTTGACCGCCAAGCCCTCTTTTTCAACAATGGAATAATTTCTCTCTCTGGAGGACAGCTTCTGTATATGACGAGTTGTTCCTCCCAGTGACATGGAAGCGCCCAGACTGACATCCAAAACATTTGTTTGGACTATGAATTCCTTTGAGAAGTCCAGTACTATCAGTACTAGCTGCCTACAGAGGGCCAGCTTTAGTCCCTAAATTTCCTAAATTGACCCTTAGCTTCCGGCGACCACTTAGCCATGGCCGACTTTGTACCTTTTAGGAGTTCAGTAACAGAGGCTGCTATCGTGGAAAAATTATGCACAAATCTGCTGTAGTAGCCCACAATACCCAGAAATGTCCTGACCTGTCTCTTTGTGAGGGGGCATAGCCAGGTCTGTATCGTCTCTACTTTTTTAAGTTGGGGGTTTGATCTCGCCCCTGTTTACAGCATAGCCCAAATACTTTGCCTCCTCCATCCCAGTGGCATATTTCTTCAGGTTGATGTTAAAGCCAGCCTAGTATTGCCTGGACCTGGTTTCCCAATCCTGGCTTAATACGACAATGTCAGTAGGCCTTTGCATACTTTTTGTGAGGGGCTAGGACCCAATCCATGGCTCTCTTGAAGGTGTCTGGAGCCCCCTGCAACCCAAACAGCATCTTGATGTATTGATGACATCCATACGGTGTTGAGAAGGCTGTTTTTTTTCCTGGCTTCCTTGGATGGGGAGGGATCTGCCAGTAACCATTTGTGAGAGCAAGGGTGGTGATGTACTGAGCTGTCCCTAGCCTTTTAACAAGCTCATCCAGCTGAGGCATCAGGTAGGCCTCAAATTTAGAGACTTAATTGTGCTTCCAATAGTCATAGCAGAACCACAATTCCCCATCTGGCTTTGCCAATCACTATGAGACTGGACCACCTGCTCTTGGATTGTTCCATAACCTCCAGGTTCTGCATCAGTTTCACCTCTCTCTGGAGATAACCTCCAGACGGGCTTCTGGAATCTGATAAGGCTTTAAGTTGATGTGAACATGGGGCTCCATGAGAACCTCATGCTCAATGACCTGAGTGAAATCTGGTAAACCCGAGAACAGGTCTCTATTTTGACAACTCACAGCACTGTTGCTTTTGGGAGCTCAACTAAGTTTCTGCCACCTTGACGACTTCCTTGTTGGCTTTTGCCTCTGCCAACAATCAAGAAGCTTTGAGATGTTCCCTATCCAGCCAAGGTTTGATTAAGTTGATATGATAAACCTAGTACTGTTTCTTTTTCGCCGGTTGCAGAACTCTATAGTTGACCTCAGCAACCCTTTCCACCACTTCATAGGGTCCCTGCCACTAAGCAAGGAACTTGCTCTCCACAGTGGGCACCAGGACAAGTATTCAATTTCCAGGGTACAACTGTCTCACTCTAGCCAAACTATTATACACCCTGGACTGTGCTTTGAGAAGGTGCTCTTTCACCATAGGCATCATGTTGGCAATTCTCTCTTGCATCTGGGTAACATGCTCTATCACACTTCTGTAGGGTGTGGTCTCTGCTTCCCAGGTCTCTTTAGTTACATCCAGGACCCCATGGTGGTACTGGCCATACAGTAGTTCAAACGAGGTGAAACCTGTAGAGGTCTGTTGAACTTTCCTGATGGAGAACAATATAGTGGAAGATAGTCCCAGTCTCAGCAGTCCTTCACTATTGTCTTTTTCAATATGCCCTTTAGAGTTTTATTAAACCTCTCTACGAGACCGTCCATCTGAGGATGGCACACTGAGGTCTTATGCTGCGAAATTTGTAGCGCTTTACATATTCTCTCATGACCTTTGGTATGAATGAGGTCCCTTGATCCATTGATATTTCCTTAGGGAAACCTGTCCCAGAGAAGATATGAAACAACTTCCTGACTATACATTCAGAGGGGGAGTTTCTTAATGGCACTGCCTCTGAGTATTGGGTAGCATAATCTAGGACCATCAATATATATTGGTATCCCCTGGTGGACTTTACCAGGGGTCTCACTAAATCCATCGCTATGCATTTGAACGGGAAGTCAATAATGGACGGAACTAACGGACTGCAAAAGTGGACCATTGGGGAGGTTTGCTGGCACGTGGGACAGGAAGAATAATAACTCAGGATTTCTCAGCAGTACCCAGGCCAGTGGAACCTCTGGAGGATTTGCTCCTGGGTCTTGTCTATTCCCAGATGTTCACGCAACACCTGAGAATAAGCCAGATCTAACACTATTAGTTTGGTCACTGTATTTTATCTTAATTAACGAGACATCTATTTTCAGCAAGCCAGGAGCAATAGAATGTTATCTATATGTTGAATTTATGTTTTGGGTTGGTTTTTTTTTTGGTTGGTCAAGAAAATACAGACTTTTGTTTTTATAAGCCTATAATATTTGGTTGACAATTTGTTGTAATATATTGTGCTGTTATCCTGAATGACTAGTGATACATAGTCATTGAACAATAATGTTTGCTGATACACACGTGGTCAAAATTGTTGGTACCCCTTATTTAATGACAGAAAAACCCACAATGGTCACAGAAATAATGTGAATCTGACAAAAGTAATAACTAAAAAATCTATGATTATGAGCAAATGAAAGTCAGACATTGTTTGTCCACCATGCTTCCACAGAATTAAAAAAAAAATTCAAACTCATGAAATAGGCCTGGACAGAAATGATGGTACCCCTGAAAATAATGTGACAAAAGGGACATGTTAAATCAAGGTGTGTCCACTAACATCACAAGTGTCTACAATCTTGGAATCAGTGAGTGGGCCTGTATATAGGGCTATATATACTCACTGTGCTGTTTGGTGACATGGTGTGTATCACACTCAACATGGACAAGAGGAAGCGAAGGAAAGAGTTTGTCTCGGGAGATAAGAAAATTATAGCCAAACATGTTAAAGGTAAAAGTTATAAGACCATCTCCAAGCAGCTTGATGTTCCTGTGACTACAGTTGTACATATTATTCCGAAATTTAAGATCCATGGGACTGTAGTCAACCTCCCTGGACGTGGCCGCAGGAAAAAAATTGAAACCAAAGAGACGGATAATACGAATGGTAACAAAAGAGCCCAGAAAAACTTCTAAACAGATTAAAGGTGAACTTCAAGTTTAAGGAACATCAGTGTCAGATTGCATCATCCGTCATTGTCTGAGCCAAAGTGGACTTCATGGAATACGACCAAGGAGGACGCCATTGCTGAAAAAAAATCATAAAACAGCCAGACTGGAATTTGCCAAACTACATGTTGACAAGCCACAACACAAAGCTTCTGAGAGAAGGTCAGGAACTAGGTGGAGCGGGGATGGGGGAGGAGGCAATATGTGCTGTATTTGTCCTCCATCTTGCTACATGATCGAAGGGGCTGATAGGTTGTCAGGACAGCTGTGGGACTACTTAAAGCTTCTGCATTTAGTACACCAGCCTAAGGCTGGGCCTTATTGAAGACTGGTAATAATACAATAATACAGTATAGCAGTTTATTGCCCAACGTATAAGCAAACAAGTGATCACAGGTTAAAGTCCCCAAAAGGAACTAATTACAAAAAAAAACAACACAGTATTATAAAAAGTTTTCAGTAGGTGTGAAAAAAAATGATGCAAAGTAGGAATGCTTTAAAAATAGAAGTGTTTATATTTTTCTACATTAACAAAACGCAACGTGAGTTAACAAATGAGAAATGTAAATCACATCAATACCTGGTGACCACCCTTTGACTTGAAAACAGCAAACATTCTTCTAGGTTCACTTGCACAGTGTCAGGGATTTTGTACAATTATAGTCAAACTAGATGGCAGCCCGATTCTAAAGAATCGGGAGTCTAGAATCCATATATACTTTATTTATTCAAATGTAAGAATAATACAATTAATAAATAATAGTAAGAAAGAACAAAAAATGGCTGCACTCACCAGCTCTTGACAATTCTTGACAGTACGGCACATTTCTGATTGGTCGCTCGCGGCAGGCGGCAACCAATCAGAAAAGTGCCGCGCACCACGAAGGCATATATCTTTGTCCACCCTGAGCGGGTGCAGGACGCTGGTGACGTCACTTATCTCCGGACATTATCTCCGGACAAAGCCACGGAAGTTGGCACAAATTGCCGGAAGTAGTATTCTAGGCAATTATATATTAGATTTTAATGTTATCAGTGTTTACCTTTGAACGTTTATATTGTATTGTCCTGTCACCAGCCATGTGTACGATTATCGGCCGAAAGCCTCTCTGGAACAAATAATCACCCCATGTAAAGGTATCTTTATAAGTTAAAGATTCAGAATACTATGACTTTTATCATATCCTGAACAGTCAAGTTTTTTATGAACCGTTAAGGTTTTCTGGTTGAAGTAAAAAAAACTCTGAGTGTTTACAGTTTGAAACCATAAAATGTTGAAAAATTATGTCATTCTTGAGTATATCACTCAATGGTGCTCATAAACGTGTCAAATTTGATCTATAATATACTTTAATATACGTTACTTTAATCTTTAATATACTTAAGAACAGGGCCCCAGACATCACACAGGGGGTCTGAAACACCGCACAGTGGTCCAAAATATCGCTGTGCTCTGCCTGGGGCCCCATATGCTGCCTGGGGCCCCTGTGCTCTGCCTGGGGCCCCATATGCTGCCTGGGGCCCCTGTGCTCTGCCTGGGGCCCCATGTTCTGCCTGGGGCCCCTGTGCTCTGCCTGGGGCCACTGTGCTCTGCCTGGGGCCCCATATGCTGCCTGGGGCCCCTGTGCTCTGCCTGGGGCCCCATATGCTGCCTGGGGCCCCTGTGCTCTGCCTGGGGCCCCATAGGCTGCCTGGGGCCCCTGTGCTCTACCTGGGACCACTGTGCTCTGCCTGGGGCCCCATATGCTGCCTGGGGCCCCTGTGCTCTGCCTGGGGCCCCTGTGCTCTGCCTGGGGCCCCATGTTCTGCCTGGGGCCACTGTGCTCTGCCTGGGGCCCCATAGGCTGCCTGGGGCCCCTGTGCTCTGCCTGGGACCACTGTGCTCTGCCTGGGGCCCCATATGCTGCCTGGGGCCCCTGTGCTCTGCCTGGGGCCACTGTGCTCTGCCTGGGGCCCCATATGCTGCCTGGGGCCCCTGTGCTCTGCCTGGGGCCCCATATGCTGCCTGGGGCCCCTGTGCTCTGCCTGTGGCCCCTGTGCTCTGCCTGGGGCCCCATTTTCTGCCTGGGGCCCCTGTGCTCTGCCTGGGGCCACTGTGCTCTGCCTGGGGCCCCATGTTCTGCCTGGGGCCACTGTGCTCTGCCTGGGGCCCCATAAGCTGCATGGGGCCCCTGTGCTCTGCCTGGGACCACTGTGCTCTGCCTGGGGCCCCATATGCTGCCTGGGGCCCCTGTGCACTGCCTGGGGCCACTGTGCTCTGCCTGGGGCCCCATATGCTGCCTGGGGCCACTGTGCTCTGCCTGGGGCCCCATATGCTGCCTGGGGCCCCTGTGCTCTGCCTGGGGCCCCATATGCTGCCTGGGGCCCCTGTGCTCTGCCTGGGGCCCCTGTGCTCTGCCTGGGGCCCCATGTTCTGCCTGGGGCCCCTGTGCTCTGCCTGGGGCCACTGTGCTCTGCCTGGGGCCCCATATGCTGCCTGGGGCCCCTGTGCTCTGCCTGGGGCCCCTGTGCTCTGCCTGGGGCCCCATGTTCTGCCTGGGGCCCCTGTGCTCTGCCTGGGGCCACTGTGCTCTGCCTGGGGCCCCATATGCTGCCTGGGGCCCCTGTGCTCTGCCTGGGGCCCCATATGCTGCCTGGGGCCCCTGTGCTCTGCCTGGGGCCCCTGTGCTCTGCCTGGGGCCCCATATGCTGCCTGGGGCCCCTGTGCTCTGCCTGGGGCCCCTGTGCTCTGCCTGGGGCGCCATGTTCTGCCTGGGGCCCCTGTGCTCTGCCTGGGGCCCCTGTGCTCTGCCTGGGGCCCCATATGCTGCCTGGGGCCCCTGTGCTCTGCCTGGGGCCCCATATGCTGCCTGGGGCCCCTGTGCTCTGCCTGGGGCCACTGTGCTCTGCCTGGGGCCCCATAGGCTGCCTGGGTCCCCTGTGCTCTGCCTGTGACCACTGTGCTCTGCCTGGGGCCCCTGTGCTCTGCCTGGGGCCACTGTGCTCTGCCTGGGGCCACTGTGCTCTGCCTGGGGCCCCATATGCTGCCTGGGGCCCCTGTGCTCTGCCTGGGTGTAGGACACTGGTGACGTCACTTATCTCCGGACATTAGCTCCGGACATTAGCTCCGGACATTATCTCCGGACATTAGCTCCGGACATTATCTCCGGACATTAGCTCCGGACAAAGCCACGGAAGTTGGCACAAATTGCAGGAAGTAGTATTCTAGGCAATTATATATTAGACTAGACTGTGGCCCGATTCTAATGCATCGGGTATTCTAGAATATGCATGTCCCCGTAGTATGTGATTCGCGGCAGACTGTGCCCGTCGCTGATTGGTCGAGGCAACCTTTATGACATCATCGTCGCCATGGCAACCATTATGACATCTACGTCGATACTGTGCCCGTCGCTGATTGGTCGAGGCCTGGCGGCCTCGACCAATCAGAGACTTGGGATTTCCATTGTGACATCATCGTCGCCATGCTGTGCCCGTCGCTGATTGGTCGAGGCCTGGCGGCCTCGACCAATCAGAGACGCGGGATTTCCAGGACAGACAGACAGACAGACAGACAGACAGAAAGACAGACAGACAGACAGACAGACAGAAAGACAGACAGACAGACAGACAGACAGACGGAAAAACCCTTAGACAATTATATATATAGATGGGCATTTCCTGAAGGAAATACATGGTGCTTGAACAGCGCTACCAGCTTTACAGCAGCACTTTTCACACACGGGACTGGGGGGCGCGCTTACTTTTGCACCCGGGGCCGGGGGCGTGCTTACTTTTGCACCCGGGGGCGCACTTACTTTTGCACCCGGGGGCGCACTTACTTTTGCACCCGGGGGCGCACTTACTTTTGCACCCGGGGGCGCACTTACTTTTGGGGCCGCACTTACTTTTGGTGGGCGGGGCTCCTCGGCCTCCGATTTGGTTGGTGGGGCCCCTCGTCCTCCGATTTGGTGGGTGGGGACCCTCGGCCTCCGATTTGGTGGGCGGGGACCGGCCTCCGATTTGGTGGGCGGGGACCCTCGGCCTCCGATTTGGTGGGCGGGGACCGGCCTCCGATTTGGTGGGCGGGGACCCTCTGCCTCCGATTTGGTGGGCGGGGACCCTCGGCCTCCGCTTTGGTTGGCGGGGCCCCTCGGCCTCCGCTTTGGTTGGCGGGGCCCCACGGCCTCCGATTTGGTGGGCGGGGTCCCTCTGCCTCCGCTTTGGTGGGCGGGGCTGCTCGGCCTTCGATTTGGTGGGCGGGGATCCTCGGCCTCCGATTTGGTGGGCGGGGCTGCTCGGCCTTCGATTTGGTGGGCGGGGATCCTCGGCCTCCGATTTGGTTGGTGGGGCCCCTCGGCCTCCGATTTGGTGGGCGGGGCCCCTTATCCTCCGATTTGGTGGGCAGGGACCCTCGGCCTCCAATTTGGTTGGTGGGGCTCCTCGGCCTCCGATTTGGTTGGCGGGGCCCCTCGGCCTCTGATTTGGTGGGCAGGGACCCTCAGCCTCCGATTTGGTGGGCGGGGACCCTCGGCCTCCAATTTGGTGGGCGGGGACCATCGGCCTCCAATTTGGTGGGCGGGGACCCTCGGCCTCCGATTTGGTGGGCGGGGCCTTTCGGCCTCCGATGTGGTGGGCGGGGCCCCTCGGCCTCCGATTTGGTGGGCGGGGCCTTTCGGCCTCCGATGTGGTGGGCGGGGCCCCTCGGCCTTCGATTTGGTGGGCGGGGCTCCTCGGCCTCCGATTTGGTTGGCGGGGCCCCTCGGCCTCCGATTTGGTTGGCGGGGTCCTTCTGCCTCCGATTTGGTGTGCGGGGACCCTCGGCCTCCGCTTTGGTGGGCGGGGCCCCTCGGCCTTCGATTTGGTGGGCGGGGCCCCTCGGCCTCCGATTTGGTTGGTGGGCGGGGCCCCTCGGCCTTCGATTTGGTGGGCGGGGCCCCTCGGCCTCCGATTTGGTTGGCGGGGCCCCTCGGCCTCCGATTTGGTTGGCGGGGCTCCTCGGCCTCCGATTTGGTTGGCGGGGCCCCTCGGCCTCCGCTTTGGTGGGCGGGGTCCTTCTGCCTCCGATTTGGTGGGCGGGGACCCTCGGCCTCCGATTTGGTTGGTGTGGACCCTCGGCCTCCGATTTGGTGGGCGGGGACCCTCGGCCTCCGATTTGGTTGGTGTGGACCCTCGGCCTCCGATTTGGTGGGCGGGGACCCTCGGCCTCCGATTTGGTGGGCGGGGACCCTCGGCCTCCGATTTGGTGGGCGGGGACCCTCGGCCTCCGATGTGGTGGGCGGGGCCCATCGGCCTCCGATTTGGTGGGCGGGGACCCCTGGCCTCCGATTTGGTGGGCGGGGCCCCTCGGCCTCCGATTTGGTGGGCGGGGACCCCCGGCCTCCGATTTGGTGGGCGGGGACCCTCGGCCTCCGATTTGGTGGGCGGGGACCCCCGGCCTCCGATTTGGTGGGCGGGGCCCATCGGCCTCCAATGTGGTGGGCGGGGCCCCTCGGCCTCCGATTTGGTAGGCGGGGCCCATCAGCCTCCGATGTGGTGGGCGGGGCCCATCGGCCTCCAATGTGGTGGGTGGGGACCCTCGGCCTCCGATTTGGTGGGCGGGGCCCATCGGCCTCCGATTTGGTGGGTGGGGACCCTCGGCCTCCGATTTGGTGGGCGGGGACCCTCGGCCTCCGATTTGGCGGGCGGGGACCCTCGGCCTCCGATTTGGTGGGCGGGGCACCTCGGCCTCCGATTTGGTGGGCGGGGACCCTCGGCCTCCGATTTGGTGGGCGGGGACCCTCGGCCTCCGATTTGGTGGGCGGGGACCCTCGGCCTCCGATTTGGTGGGCGGGGCTCCTCGGCCTCCGATTTGGTTGGCGGGGCCCATCGGCCTCCGATTTGGTTGGCGGGGTCCTTCTACCTCCGATTTGGTGGGCGGGGCCCATCGGCCTCCGATGTGGTGGGCGGGGCCCCTCGGCCTCCAATGTGGTGGGCGGGGCCCCTCGGCCTCCGATTTGGTGGGCGGGGCCCATCGGCCTCCAATGTGGTGGGCGGGGCCCCTCGGCCTCCGATTTGGTGGGCGGGGACCCCCAGCCTCCGATTTGGTGGGTGGGGACCCTCGGCCTCCGCTTTGGTGGGCGGGGACCCTCGGCCTCCGATTTGGCGGGCGGGGACCCTCGGCCTCCAATTTGGTGGGCGGGGACCCTCGGCCTCCGATTTGGTGGGCGGGGACCCTCGGCCTCCGATTTGGTGGGCGGGGCCCCTCGGCCTCCGATTTGGTGGGCGGGGCCCCTCGGCCTCCGCTTTGGTGGGCGGGGCCGGGCTCCTCGGCCTCCGCTTTGGTGGGTGGGGCCGCTCGGCCTTCGATTTGTTTGGCGGGGCCCCTCGGCCTCCGATTTGGTTGGCGGGGCCCCTTATCCTCCGATTTGGTGGGTGGGGACTCTCGGCCTCCGATTTGGTGGGCGGGGACCCTCGGCCTCCGATTTGGTGGGCGGGGCCCCTCGGCCTCCGATTTGGTTGGCGGGGCCCCTTATCCTCCGATTTGGTGGGCGGGGACTCTCGGCCTCCGATTTGGTGGGCGGGGACCCTCGGCCTCCGATTTGGTGGGCGGGGCCCCTCAGCCTCCGATTTGGTTGGCGGGGCCCCTCGGCCTCCGATTTGGTGGGCGGGGACCCTCGGCCTCCAATTTGGTGGGCGGGGACCCTCGGCCTCCGATTTGGTGGGCGGGGACCCTCGGCCTCCAATTTGGTGGGCGGGGACCCTCGGCCTCCAATTTGGTGGGCGGGGACCCTCAGCCTCCGATTTGGTGGGCGGGGACCCTCGGCCTCCAATTTGGTGGGCGGGGACCCTCGGCCTCCGATTTGGTGGGCGGGGACCCTCGGCCTCCGATTTGGTGGGCGGGGACCCTCGGCCTCCGATGTGGTGGTCGGGGCCCCTCAGCCTCCGCTTTGGTGGGCGGGGCCGGGCCCCTCGGCCTCCTCTTTGGTGGGCGGGGCCGCTCTGCCTTCGATTTGTTTGGTGGGGCCTCCGATTTGGTTGGCGGGGCCCCTTATCCTCCGATTTGGTGGGCGGGGACTCTCGGCCTCCGATTTGGTGGACGGGGACCCTCGGCTTCCGATTTGGTGGGCGGGGCCCCTCGGCCTCCGATTTGGTTGGCGGGGCCCCTCGGCCTCCGATTTGGTGGGCGGGGACCCTCGGCCTCCGATTTGGTGGGCGGGGACCCTCGGCCTCCGATTTGGTGGGCGGGGCCCCTCGGCCTCCGATTTGGTTGGAGGGGCCCCTCGGCCTCCGATTTGGTGGGCGGGGACCCTCGGCCTCCGATTTGGTGGGCGGGAACCCTCGGCCTCCGATTTGGTGGGCGGGGCCCCTCGGCCTCCGATTTGGTTGGAGGGGCCCCTCGGCCTTCGATTTGGTGGGCGGGGACCCTCGGCCTCCGATTTAGTGGGCGGGGACCCTCGGCCTCCGATTTGGTGGGCGGAGACCCTCAGCCTCCGATTTGGTGGGCGGGGACCTTCGGCCTCCGATTTGGTGGGCGGGGACCCTCGGCCTCCGATTTGGTGGGCGGGGACCCTCGGCCTCCGATTTGGTGGGCGGGGCCCCTCGGCCTCCGATGTGGTGGGTGGGGCCCCTCGGCCTCCGCTTTGGTGGGCGGGGCCAGGCCCCTCAGCCTCCGCTTTGGTGGGCGGGGCCGCTCGGCCTCCGCTTTGGTGGGCGGGGCTCCTCGGCCTCCGATTTGGTTGGCGAAGCCCCTCGGCCTCCGATTTGGTTGGCGGGGCCCCTCGGCCTCCGATTTGGTGGGCGGGGACTCTCGGCCTCCGATTTGGTGGGCGGGGACCCTCGGCCTCCGATTTGGTGGGCGGGGACCCTCGGCCTCCGATTTGGTGGGCAGGGACCCTCGGCCTCCGATTTGGTGGTCGGGGACCCTCGGCCTCCGCTTTGGTGGGCGGGGCCCCTCGGCCTCCGATTTGGTGGGCGGGGTCCCTCTGCCTCCGATTTGGTGTGCGGGGACCCTCGGCCTCCGCTTTCGTGGGCGGGGCCCCTCGACCTTCAATTTGGTGGGCGGGGCTCCTCGGCCTCCGATTTGGTTGGTGGGGCCCCTCGGCCTCCGATTTGGTGGGCGGGGACCCTCGGCCTCCGATTTGGTGGGCGGGGACCCTCGGCCTCCCCTTTGGTGTGTGGGGCCCGTCGGCCTCCGATTTGGTGGGCGGGGCCCCTCGGCCTCCGATTTGGATGGTGTGGACCCTCGGCCTCCGATTTGGTGGGCGGGGACCCTCAGCCTCCGATTTGGTGGGCGGGGACCCTCGGCCTCCGATGTGGTGGGCGGGGCCCCTCGGCCTCCGATGTGGTGGGCGGGGACCCTCGGCCTCCGATTTGGAGGGCGGGGACCCCCGGCCTCCGATTTGGTGGGCGGGGACCCTCGGCCTCTGATTTGGTGGGCGGGGCCCCTCGGCCTCCGATTTGGTGGGCGGGGACCCTCGGCCTCCGATTTGGTGGGTGGGGACCCTCGGCCTCCGATTTGGTGGGCGGGGACCCTCGGCCTCCGATTTGGTGGGCGGGGACCCTCGGCCTCCGATTTGGTGGGCGGGGACCCTCGGCCTCCGATTTGGTGGGCGGGGACCCTCGGCCTCCGATTTGGTGGGCGGGGCCCCTCGGCCTCCGATTTGGTGGGCGGGGCCCCTCGGCCTCCGATGTGGTGGTCGGGGCCCCTCGGCCTCCGCTTTGGTGGGCGGGGCCAGGCCCCTCGGCCTCCGCTTTGGTGGGCGGGGCCGCTCGGCCTTCGATTTGGTGGGCGGGGCTCCTCGGCCTCCGATTTGGTTGGCGGGGCCCCTCGGCCTCCGATTTGGTGTGTGCTCTGCCTGGGGCCACTGTGCTCTGCCTGGGGCCCCATATGCTGCCTGGGGCCCCTGTGCTCCGCCTGGGGCCCCATATGCTGCCTGGGGCCCCTGTGCTCTGCCTGGGGCCCCTGTGCTCTGCCTGGGGCCCCATGTTCTGCCTGGGGCCCCTGTGCTCTGCCTGGGGCCACTGTGCTCTGCCTGGGTGTAGGACACTGGTGACGTCACTTATCTCCGGACATTAGCTCCGGACATTAGCTCCGGACATTAGCTCCGGACAATAGCTCCGGACAATAGCTCCGGACAAAGCCACGGAAGTTGGCACAAATTGCAGGAAGTAGTATTCTAGGCAATTATATATTAGATGTGTCACTAATTATATCTAACAGGTGATGATGGTCTTCATTTTCATATATAGGTTGAAATATAATCATTAACGGAAAGAGAAACAGCCATGTAGGATTCTTAAAACTGGTTGAGGAACAGCCAAATTCTGCTACAAAAATGAGCTTGTTGAAGCCGAAAATGTTGGCACCCCTGAAATTGTTCCAGAAAATTATTGTTAAAACCCACCTGCGTTTCCTTGTTTAAGGTGAGGTTTTTTGGTTTTAATCCTTCTATGAATAACACTTCTGTTTAAACTTTTTTGAACAGTAGATAGGTGTAGCTGTATCCCAGTGATTGCTGCCAGTTCTGAGCTGATGGCACCGCTGGACATTTTAAGATTTTGAAGTGCAGTAAACATGACTTGTCTTGCATCTGACGTGCCAAGTTTCTTTGGCCAATTAATGCATCTACGTCCCTCAATGTTTCCTATTTCTTTGTGTTTCTTCAAAAGAGATTGAACAGCAACATCTTGAAACCCTAGTCTGTTTGAAACTTTGTCTATGATAGACCTGACTGGTGCAGTATAACTACCTTGTGTCTTTTTTGCTGGACTCAGCTTTACTATAGTGTATTATGTGTGACATGAAACTACAGTCGTGGCCGAAAGTGTTGCACACTATTTTAATTGTTCCAGAAAATGAAGTATTTCTCCCAGAAAATTATTGCAATCACACATGTTTTGTTAAACACACAATACAATGTTTATTTCTGTTCTCCATGCTTAGTATGGCACACACAGACACACAAAGCAAAGATTGATTCAATTTCTCCCCTTTTTATCTGGTTTCAGATGTGATTACAGGCTGACACATAATCCATCTTGCATTACCATCAGAGAGGTGGCTCAATGGCTCCAAATTTATTCTGCATCAAAAGAATGACCCTAAACATCCAGCCAATGTCATTAAGAACTATCTTCAGATTAAAGAAGAATAAGTAGTCCTGGAATTGATTATATAACCCCCAGAAAGCCTTGATCTAAATATAATTGAGTCAGTGTGGGATTACATAAAGATGCATAAGAATTTGCACAAGCCTATATCTACAGAAGATCTGTGGTTATTTCTCCAAGATGTTTGGAGCAATCTCCTGCCGAGTTCCTTGAAATACTGCGTGCAAATGTACCTAGAAAAATCAATGACCTTTAGAAGGCGAAGGGTGTTCACACCAAATACTGATTTGATTTTGATTTATCTTTTGTTTATTCACTTTATTTTTATCCATTAACAAAATGCAATGTATTGATAACTTTTTTTTTTAAAGAAATCTTACCACACACAACTTTTCCACAGTACTGTAGCTACATTAAATATACACACACATATCAACATTGAAATTGCAACACCAAAAAGGAAAAGTTGTTGAATTATGAAAATCACAGGATCGATAGACATATTAATTACTAGCTGAAGAGCCCAGCGTTGCCTGGGCATAGTAAATATCTGTGGTTAGTTATAGCACCTCACTTCTCTTATTTTCCCATCACGCCTCTCATTTTCCCCCTCACATCTCTCATTTTCTCCCTTACACCTCTCATTTTCCCCCTCACTCCTCTCATTCCCCCCTAGCACTTGTCATTTCGACCTCACATCTGTCATTTTCCGATCACTCCACTATTTTCCCTCACTCCTCTCATTTTGCACTCACACCTTTTCATTTTCACCTCTGTTTGTCATCTCCCTTATATATAGTATACACCTGTATGTCATCTCCTGTATATAGTATATACCTGTATGTCATCTCCCCTGTAAATAGTATATACCTGCTGTATGTCATCTCCTCCTGTATATTGTATATACCTATGTGTCATCTCCTCCTGTATATACTATATACCTGTATGTCATCTCCTCCTATATATAGTGTATACCTGTATGTCATCTCCTGTATATAGTATATACCTGTATGTCATCTCCCCTGTATATAGTATATACCTGCTGTATTTCATCTCCTCCTCTATATACCTATGTGTCATCTCCTCTTTTATATAGTATATACCTGTATGTCATCTCCTCCTGTATATAGTATATACCTGTAAGTCATCTCCTGTATATAGTATATACCTGTGTGTCATCTGCTCCTGTATATAGTATATACCTGTGTGTCATCTCCTCCTGTATATAGTATATACCTGTGTGTCATCTCCTCCTGTATATAGTATATACCTGTGTGTCATCTCCCCTGTATATAGCATATACCTGTGTGTTATCTTCCCTGTATATAGTATATACCTGTGTGTCATCTCCCCTGTATATAGTATATATGTGTGTCATCTCCTCCTGTATATAGTATATACCTGTATGTCATCTCCTCCTGTAAATAGTATATACGTGTGTCTCCTCTCCTGTATATAGTATATATGTGTGTGTCATCTCCCCTGTATATAGTATATACCTGTGTGTCATCTCTGTTGTGAACTCTGTTTTCGGGCTCCCTCTTGTGGTCACACGTGGTATTGTGTGAGTTTTGTTTTTGGGCTCCCCCTGGTGGCTTTGTTTGTTATCCTGCGGATCTGTGGCTGAATCAGCTGCCTCGTTATGCACTAGGGAGTTTCCTATTTAGCTCTGCTTCACCTCCACTTGTTGCCGGCTGTCGATGTATTCAGTGCTATTCTGATCTCCCCTGATTGTCTTCGTTTTCGGTCTCTTCTGGAGAAGCTAAGTATCTGTTTGATTATTTTTTGCTCATCAGTCTGCAATATGATTTCAGTGTATTATGAGTTTAGTCCAGCTTGCTAATATGTGAGTTCTTGCGGCTGGTAAGCTCTGGGGTACGGAGTTGCTTCCCCCGCACCGTTAGTTGGTGCGGGGGCTCGAGCAATCTCTGCGTGGATATTTTGCTTAGGGTTTTCTATTGACCGCACAGCTCCCTTCCTATTTTCTGCTATCTAGTGTTAGCGGGCCTCATTTGCTAAATCTATTTCATCTCTGCGTTTGTGCTTTCCTCTTAACTCACCGTTAATATTTGTGGGGGGCTTTTCTATATCTTTGGGGTCATTTCTCTGAGGCAAGTAAGGACTTTACTTTCCCTCTAGGAATAGGTAGTTTCTCAGGCCGTGAAGAGACGTCTAGGATTTTCAGGTAACGTTCCACGGCTGCCTATAGTTGTTTGCGGATAGGATCAGGTTGCGGTCAATCCAGATACCACTTCCCAGAGCTGGTCGTCGGTTTAGTTACTTAGCTAGTCAAACTTGCGATCCTTGCCACTAGGATCATAACACATCTCCTCCTGTATATAGTATATACCTGTATGTCATCTCCTCCTGTATATAGTATGTACCTGTATGTCATCTCCCCTGTATATAGTATATATGTGTGTGTCATCTCCTCCTGTATATAGTATATACCTGTATGTCATCTCCTCCTGTAAATAGTATATACCTGTGTGTCATCTCTCCTGTATATAGTATATATGTGTGTGTCATCTCCCCTGTATATAGTATATACCTTTGTGTCATCTCCTCCTGTATATAGTATATATTTGTATGTCATCTCCTCCTGTATTAGACCGCATTCACACGTTATTTGCTCAGTATTTTTACCTCAGTATTTGTAAGCTAAATTGGCAGCCTGATAAATCCCCAGCCAACAGGAAGCCCTCTCCCCCTGGCAGTATATATTAGCTCACACATACACATAATAGACAGGTCATGTGGCTGACAGCTGCCGTATTTCCTATATGGTACAGTTGTTGCTCTTGTAGTTTGTCTGCTTATTAATCAGATATTTATTTTTGAAGGATAATACCAGACTTGTGTGTGTTTTAGGGCGAGTTTCATGTGTCACGTTGTGTGTGTTGAGTTGCGTGTGGCGACATGCATGTAGCGACTTTTGTGAGATGAGTTTTGTGTGGCGACATGCGTGTAGCAATTTTTTGTGTGTCGAGTTGCATGTTGCATGTGACAGGTTAGTGTAGCAAGTTGTGTGCAGCAAGTTTTGCACATGGCGAGTTTTGCGCGTGGCGAGTTTTATGTGTGGTGCCTTTTGAGTATGTGCAAGTTTTGTGTGAGGCAACTTTTGCATGTGTTGCAACTTTTGTGCATGTGGCAATTTTTCCGCGTGTGCAAGTTTTGCGTGTGGCGAGTTTTCCATGAGGTGAGTTTTGCACGTGTGGCGAGTTTTGCGTGTGGCGAGTTTTGCATGTGGCGAGTTTTGAGCGGCGACTTTTGTGTTTCGACTTTTATGTGGCGAGGTTGGTGTATGTGTGGTCAAATGTGTGCTGAGGGTGGTATATGTGTTCAAGCACGTGGTAGTGTGTGGCGCATTTTGTGTGTGTGTTCATATCCCCGTGTGTGGCGAGTATCCCATGTCGGGGCCCCACCTTAGCAACTGTACGGTATATACTCTTTGGCACCATCGCTCTCATTCTTTAAGTCCCCCTTGTTCACATCTGGCAGCTGTCAATTTGCATCCAACACTTTTCCTTTCACTTTTTCCCCATTATGTAGATAGGGGCAGAATTGTTTGGTGAATTGGAACGCGCGAGGTTAAAATGTTGCCTCACAACATAGCCTATGACGCTCTCAGGGTCCAGACGTGTGACTGTGCAAAATTTTGTGGCTGTAGCTGCATACATACATACACACATACACACACACATTCAGCTTTAGGCTGGAGTCACACTCAGCGTAAGACAATACGGTCCGTTTTTACAGCCGTAATACGGCCGTAATACGGAGAAATGTTCCCAAAATAGTGGTCCATATGTCATCCGTAGGCAGGGTGTGTCAGCGTATTTTGCGCATGGCATCCTCCGTATGTAATCCGTATGGCATCCGTACTGCGATATTTTCTCGCAGGCTTGCAAAACCGACATCTAATGGATTTATGTGCTCAAATGGCCGTTAAAACATATATACAGTATATATATATATATATATATATATATATGTCATTGAGACACACATATATATATTCTGTATTTATATTTAATTCAGCGCGATATATGTGAAAAGCCGGTAAATCAATTGCCGGCTTCTAATTTCTCCTTCCCAAACCCGACAGGATATGAGACATGGATTACATACAGTAAACCATCTCATATCCCCCTTTGTTTTGCATATTCCACACTACTAATGTTAGTAGTGTGTATGTCCAAAATTTGGTTGCTGTAGCTGCTAAAATAAAGGGTTAAATGGCGGAAAAAATTGGCGTGGGCTCCCACGCAATTTTCTCCGCCAGAGTGGTAAAGCCAGTGACTGAGGGCAGATATTAATAGCCTAGAGAGGGTCCATGGTTATTGGCCCCCCCCCCCAGCTAAAAACATCTGCCCCCAGCCACCCCAGAAAAGGCACATCTGGAAGATGCGCCTATTCTGGCACTTGGCCACTCTCTTCCCACTCCCGTGTAGCGGTGGGATATGGGGTAATGAAGGGTTAATGCCACCTTGCTATTGTAAGGTGACATTAAGCCAGATTAATAATGGAGAGGCGTCAATTATGACACCTATCCATTATTAATCCAATTGTCTGAAAGGGTTAAAAAACATACACACATTATTAAAAAGTATTTTAATGAAATAAACACACAGGTTGTTTTAGTATTTTATTGCTCTCTCAATCCAGCTGAAGACCCTCGCTTGGCAAAATAATAAACCCACAATATACATACCCTCTGATGAACCGTCACGTCCCACGAGGTAATCCATCTGAAGGGGTTAAAATATTTTACAAGCAGGAGCCCTGCTAATGCAGCTGTGCTCGTGCTTGTAAGTCCCGGCGAATGAAGGAAATGTAGGTCAATGACCTATAGTTACCTTCAGTCGCGGTGATGTGCCCCCTGCAGGTTGTCTTCATATGAGCTTGAGCGTGTGAAAAAGTTCCCAGGCTGCAGTTCATGAGGACATCCAGCAGAGGGCGCATCACCGCGACTGAAGATAACTATAGGTCATTGACCTACATTTCCTTCATTCGCCGGGGCTTACAAGCACGAGCACAGCTGCATTAGCAGGGCTGTTATGATCCCAATGGCAAAGGATCTCAGAGATTACAGCAAAGTCTGCAAACGTAAATACCAGCTCATAGGGACGTGGTAACTAGGCTGACCATATACCTGATCCTAGCACAAACACTAACAGTAGCCGGGGAACGTGCCTACGTTGATCCTAGACGTCTCGCGCCAGCCGGAGAACTAACTAACCCTATAAGGGAAAATAAGACCTCTCTTGCCTCCAGAGAAAAGACCCCAAAGAATACAAGCCCCCAACAAATAATAACGGTGAGGTAAGAAGAAAAGACAAACGTAAGAATGAACTAGATTTTAGCAAAGAGAGGCCCACTGACTAATAGCAGAATATAGTAAGATGACTTATATGGTCAGCAAAAACCCTGCAAAATATCCATGCTGAATATCCAAGAACCCCCAAACCGACTAACGGTGTGGGGGGAGAATATCAGCCCCCTAGAGCTTCCAGCGATATCAGGAATCACATTTAGTACAAGCTGGACAAAAATATAAACAATGCAAATGATCAAAAATAAGAAAGCAGGACTTAGCTTATCTTGCAAAGAACCAGGACCTGAAGACAGGAGCAAACAGAAATGAACTGATTACAACGATGCCAGGCACTGGACTGAGAATCCAGGAAGTTTAAATAGCAACACCCCAGGCCTAACGAAGCAGGTGAGTACCAACCTGGTAAAAGACAATCCAAGTGCCAAATCACTAGTGACCACAAGAGGGAGCCAAGAAGTATAGTTCACAACACAGGGCTCCTGCTTGTAAAATATTTTAACCCCTTCAGATGGATTACCTCGTGGGACGTGACGGTTCATCAGAGGGTATGTATATTGTGGGTTTATTATTTTGTCAAGCGAGGGTCTTCAGCTGGATTGAGAGAGCAATAAAATATTACAACAACCTGTGTGTTTATTTCATTAAAATACTTTGCAATATTGTGTGTGTGTTTTTTTTTTTAACCCTTTCAGACAATTGGATTAATAATGGATAGGTGTCATAATTGACGCCTCTCCATTATTAATCTGGCTTAATGTCACCTTACAATAGCAAGGTGGCATTAACCCTTCATTACCCCATATCCCACCGCTACACGGGAGTGGGAAGAGAGTGGCCAAGTGCCAGAATAGGCGCATCTTCCAGATGTAATATATAACCTCTCCAAACCATTATTATAAGTATACAGGACGATGTGCAAATCTACACCTATATGCTAATTGCATATTAGAAATTTTAGCGACTCAACATTAGCAATATATAGAAAAAAAGAACTGAGTCATAGCTAATTATAGAAAATACAAAATTGTTTTTATTAATGCCAAATAGTACACAAAAACAGATAAATATAAAAGGAGCACGTGTAAAACAGTCAAATGGACTAGAAATAAACACTGGGTCAGTGATACAAAGATCCCAAGATATCAGGTGCCGGCTACAGAGCTGTACATCATGGGCAAATAGAGGTTTGGATGTGTCACCATATAGGTAATAATAAGAAAAAGGGGGCAGATGTAACTAGGTGCTTTAAAGAACAGGATATTCCTATAGGTGCTTGATTGCTACCCCTGGATAAATCACAACACCTATACTGCCTTCATATTTCTGGTAAAACAGTAAACATTGGTGGCACAAAGAAACAGAATGTAAAAGGTCTAAGTCAAATTACATTACCCGTCATGATGCAGAGCACTGGAGCCGGGACCAATTCCCCAACGCACGTTTCAGTACGAGATGACCTTCTTCAGGGGGTGTGGCTAGCAAAGGTGATGGTTCCTGTATTTATATTGGTGACACACAGTCACCTGGATGATAAGCACCAATGTGAATAGACTTTGCGCGCATGTGCGCAACCATATACATCATACACCGGATTAATCAAAGTGGATCAGGTCACATACAGCGGGCGGAGTTTCGCCGTTACCCAGCGACCAGATACACAGAGGGCGGGACCGGCGCGCAGCAGCACCGGACATCCGGACCTAGTCAGCTGGGGCGGCCGACGTCTAGCCGTCACCAGGCAACCAAGTATACAGAAGCCGGCGCCGCTGCGCCCCCGCCCCGCCCATCCGGATCCGGCCACATGGGACGGCCAGCGTCACCGCGTTACCAGGCAACCAAGCCGGGCCAAGTGAAGCTGAATAGCGGCATTATATGGTGCGTATAATTACAAAACGCACAGCGGTTTATATTATGATGGGGCTAAATTAGGGATATTACAGCAAGAAATCCAATATCTCCATATCAAGGAAATACAAGTGATGTATACAAAAAAGAAGTTACATATATCATGCATTGGTTTCTATACTTATCATATATCTAGCAATTAACAGAGTCGAATGCCGATAGTTCAATTATAGAGAATCATAATATAGTCCATTTTTCTAGTCCAAAGTATGGACACCAATATATGGAATTTCCGGCTTCAGGCTCTTGCAAACAAAATCCGGTAAATATGGATATGGTAGTTTTTCAGCCATCATGGCGATCACCACTGGAGTCATACAGGCGAAATATAACAGGATATCATCACTTAATAGAAAAAAGACAAAACAATGTAGTAGTTAAACAGGAAATAAAAAAGTAAACCAAAACAAAAAAGTAAAACCAGCCTTTAAAAACAAACCAATGGCAGAGAAGGTGGCAGGGCATACACTCAGGCAAAAAGACGCATAAATATGACTAGAGGAAAGAAGCAAATCCCTGTGATTCATTAAGTCCGTTAGGGGACATTGTCCCCAAAATGGTGATCCACCTGCATTCCTTTTGTGCTAAAAGTCGTTTTATATCTCCACCACGGATGCCACTGCGGACGTGTTGAATGCCTCTGACCATGAAGGTTTTTGGATTACAATGATGAAATAACTTGTAATGTTTAGGGATAGTTTTTAGTAAAGTAAGATCCGTTATAGAGGCTGCCGCCTGAATGTCACGCACATGTTCCCGTGTGCGTATTCTTAATTGGCGTGATGTCAGGCCGATATAAATTTTGGGACATCCACACGTGGCATAATATATCACCTGTGTAGTAGCACAGGTGATATATTGTTTAATAAAAAAGTTTTTTACACCATCAGCTGAGGTGAAAGTGGTGGTCCTTAAGATATTTTTGCAGGCAACGCATGTACCACAGGGAAAGCATCCCTGAGGGGGACCTCGGGAGTTGAAGAGATTAGGAATTTCTGGGGCATAGTGACTATGGACAAGGATATCGGCCAAATTTTGGCTCCTCCTTGCCGTCATAAGAGGGTTTTTGGGTAAACATCCAGCAAGGACCGAGTCAGTATGTAATACATTCCAATGGCGTTGGAGACACTCCCTCATCTGTCCCCACCGTCCGTTGTATGTTGAGATGAACCTAATCTGGTCCTGTCCTGTTTTGATCTTCACTTGTGGATGTAGGAGTGCAGCACGGCTGCTTCTCTTAGCACGCATATATCCCTTTTTGATGTTCCTGCCGCTGTACCCGCGCATCCGGAACCTATCACTCAGGTCATCCGCCTGCCGCTCAAATCCCTCCTCCGACGACCAGATGCGCCTAATGCGCAAAAATTGACCCACCGGTATGGCCCTAATAGTGCTCACTGGGTGGCTCGATCCCGCATGTAAAAGCGCATTGACCGAGGTGGGCTTCCGATAAACGTCAGTTTGTAATTGTAGACGTTCATCCACCAATATTTTGATATCAAGGAAGTCCAGCTCGGTCCTGCTATGTTTGTAAGTTAACTTGATGTTATATGCATTTGAATTCAAGCCATCCATAAATTGCTGCAGCTGATGTTCAGTGCCCTGCCAGACTATAAATAAATCATCAATATATCTAAGCCAGCACTGCACATGGTCCGCGGCCTGGGCGCCCTCCCCGCCAAAAACGCTCCTCTCCCAGAATCCCAGGAAGAGATTAGCGAACGAGGGCGCACAGGCCGCCCCCATGGCAGTGCCGCACTTCTGTAAATAAAACACATCACGAAATACAAAAAAATTGTGTGACAGGGCAAACTGCAGCAGTTCAAGTATAAGATCACACATAGGGCCACCCCAGTTGCTCGTGGAGAGAAAAAAGCGGCAGGCCTCAAGACCATCATGATGCCGGATGCACGTGTACAGCGACTCCACATCAGCTGTAACCAACAGCATATCCTGATCCAGAGTCATACCATCAATCCTGGCAAGGACATCCATCGTATCCCGGGCATAGGAGGGCAGTGACTCAACAAGTGGTCTAAGATAATAGTCTATGAATTTACATATTGGTTCGCACAGCCCCCTATGCCGGAGACAATGGGTCGACCAGGTGGCTCAGATGGATCTTTATGGATCTTAGGTATAAAATAGATTGTTGGGATCCTAGGGAATTTGATTAATAGTCCCTCTAAAACTTTTTTGGGGATAATTTCTTTGTCAAATGCCTGCTGTAATATCATTTCCAATTCCGCACTAAAGGCCACAACAGGGTTACGATCAAGACGAGAATATGTAGTTTTATCTTTCAACTGTCTAGATGCCTCTCTCTCATATAAATGTTGGGGCCAAATAACAATGTTTCCCCCCTTGTCAGCCGGCTTTATAACCACATCCTTGTAGTTTTTCAATTCCACAAGGGCGGCACGTTGAAGGCTGGTAAGGTTATCACGACCCCATGTTTCAGATATATGTCTGAAGTCCTCCATTACCAGCCTTGTAAAGATGTCAACCGCTGGGCAGGCTGACAAAGGGGGAAATCGGGTGGAGCGCGGGTAGACTGACTGAGGGAACGTACCTGTGCACGTGGGCTCTTGTTCATTAAGTAATTCCTCAAGGGCATGGAGAGCCCTTCCAGATCTTCCAGATGTGCCTTTTCTGGGGTGGCTGGGGGCAGATGTTTGTAGCCAGGGGGGGCCAGTAACCATGGACCCTCTCTAGGCTACTAATATCTGCCCTCAGTCACTGGCTTTACCACTCTGGCGGAGAAAATTGCGCGGAAGCCCACGCCAATTTTGTCCGCGATTTAACCCTTTATTTTAGCAGCTACAGCGCCCAAATTTTGCACATACACACTACTAACATTAGTAGTGTGTAATATGCAAAAAAAAGGGGATATGAGATGGTTTACTGTATGTAAACCATGTCTCATATCCTGTCGGGTTTGTGAAGGAGAAATGAAAAGCCGGCAATTGAATTACCGGCTTTTCACTAACACCGCTGCGTATTTCTCGCAAGTCACACTGCTGGTCCGTGTGGAATCCGTATTTTTCTCGCCCCCATAGACTTTAATTGGTGTTTTTTTGCGCAATACGCTGGCAAACGCAGCATGCTGCGATTTTGTACGGCCGTAGAAAGCCGTATAATATTGAACCGTAATATACGGCTGATAGGAGCAGCCCCATTGAGAAAAATTGTGCCGTTTGTTTGGCGAGTTTTACGGACGTATTTTCTGCGCTCTTACGTCCGTAAAACTCGCTAGTGTGACTCCAGCCTTATATATTAGATATGCAAATTATAAAATCGAAACAAAATTTTCAAAACATCTCAATTTATTTTGTATTAAGTATGAGTGCCAAGCATAGGAATCACCGCACTTGCACACCTTGGCTGATATTAGTGAGGTTACTAATGGTTGTCTGAGAAATTTTCTGCCACGGTGAATGCACTTGGGCACACAAATGATCAAGATCCGTTGTTGGGGGAACCTTTTGCAGTGCTATTGCAATGATCGAGGAAAAAAAAGAGAATATGGAGGGCACCACCGTATATTGCTACAAGGGGTACACCATGGGCAAATACATGGACATGAAAGACAAAAAAGAAGAAAGCAGCATGCCCATATAATTGGGGAACACCCAAGCTCTTTACACTTTAATTTATTTCAATATCAAAAAATCATAACACATAGGACACAATGACAATTAAAAACATTTAAAAACAGATTGTGAAATACTCAATGATCATGCCTTGTAATATAGACAATGACCCGCCACAGCAACTCAGACTCCAAACTGTGAGTATAGGCTCCAAAGCATATGTGTAAACACCACTCAACAATAACAAGAGTACATATACATAATATATAAATATATATATATATATATATATATATATATATATATATATATATATATATATATATATAATATTTTTGTGTATATTGTTACCACATGCATATAGATGGACTGGCCTATCTATTCACAGTACCATATAGAATATCAGGTGTAAAAGAGAAACGGGACAGGTCCTGAACACTCAGAATAAGACTGGGAGAATATACATACACACATATGAACCTGCTGGTATAGAAAACGAGTAGTGTCTTAATATAGGATCACCTAGTAAATTCAGGCTGGATAAATCTATATAATTCCAAAACCATAAGGTCTCCGTTCAAAGAACAATAAGACCAAGGATGTGCTAATATACAGAACCTGTTTCCACCGAGAGGCGAGGAAAAGAAGACCAGAACTCAAACCCCACAATTGGGGTGTGGACAAAACCAGTAGAGAGCCATGAGAGCAGGAGCGGGTGAGCACCCCACGGGTATCGCCACCGCAGTTGTGGCTTCTTCAGGGGAAAGAAGTCAGTGTGCGCTGTGTCCATCAAGTGCACAATATAAATATCATCATTAATTAACGCAAATAATCTGGGAGCATACTGACCAGGAGCATAGTAGAACACACGAGGAGGGTACGATCGCGGCCATCTTGTCAGGAGCAGCAAGATGTTCATATCAATAAAGCTATTCACAACCCCAATTGCGCAGACATCATTACTATTGCTATGATGACCCAGATGTGCTTGAGATGGCCGTACCATTCATTCCTCTATCAAATCAATGTACTACTGGGCAATAAGTGTACATGTACTGAAGGCCAGAAGGGTTCATCTACCGTACATTATGCCACATAATCCCAGGAGTAGGACTGGTGTGACGTTCGCTCACGAAGGTCTCTTTGTGGCATTATATATATGTTGTCTTGTCAGATTTGAAGATTGGTGCATAGTGGTCCATTCTGTACTGCAAGCGAAATTAACCTCTTCAAGACCTTGGGATTTTCCAATTTTGTACTTTAGTTTTTTGCTTCCCTTCTTCATAGAGCTATAACTTTTTTTGTCTGTCAATACAGCCATATAATGGCTTGTTTTTTTGAGGACGAAATGTACTTTTGAATGACACCACTGATTGTACCAAATAGCATAATTGAATTCAAATTCCAAGCGCGGTGAAATAGCAAAAAGTGCAATTCCACAATTTTTTTTGCAGTTTTTTTATTTGCCATGTTCACTAAATGCTAAAACTGGCCTTACAATAAGATTCCACCAAAACAGTACGCATATACCAAACATGTATAGGTTCTTTTTAATTTAAGTGGTGAAAACAAAAGTCCAAAATATGTAAGAAAAGAACTTTTGCTTATGTTGCCGTTTTTTGAGACCCATAGCTTCTCCATTTTTCGTGATCTGAGGCGGAGGGATAGTTGAATTCTTGCGCCCAGAGCTTCAGCCCTGCTATGTGTAGCAAAAATCACGATCTCCTATGAATTCTGGTGACGAGCCAGGGTTCATAAGAGATTCACAATGACAGGCATTGGGGTCTTCTGCAGACCCCTGGCTGTTATGACAACCTATCGGCACCTCGCGATCACGGGCGGGACTTGTTATGCGCTTAAGGCCATCACGTGTTAAATGCTGCTGCCAGTGAATCTTCAATCCACCTGTGGCTGTTAGAGGCACATGACATCTGATCACATCAAAAGATGAGGGCTTAGAGTCAAAGCCCGCATAAAAGGTAGGGACATGGCCTTTGATGTACCTATACATCAAAGGCCGTGAAGGGATAAAATATCACATACTAAATATAAAATCTGAAACAGTGTCTACACAAACCATCAGAAGGAGTTTGCACACTGAACTACGAGCCAAATGTCCAACTATAGATGTTTCACTGACCTCACGTCATTATTATCAAAGGCTATCATGGTGCAGAGCAAGACTGTAATTGAGGTCTATCCTCTTCAGCAATAAGTCCTGCTTTTGTCTTGGACTCGGTGAGGGCTGCAGATTGTTTTGGAAACTACATAGACAACGCCATGAAGAAGCCTTCACGAGGCAATGTCAGTGTTCTAAGAGCTGTTTTTCAACAGTACAATGCCAGATCACATGTTGCTCATGCTACTAGGAGCTGTGTTTCCAAAATGTGGTACCATGGTCTGCAGTGTCTGTGGACTGGTTTCCCATCAAGCACATCTGGGACATGATTGGTTAGCAATTCTAAAGGGAGCTGACAGCTGATGCTGCGCCTGCACACCTGTATGACTGAAGGTTGATGGCTCATGTGAAGAATAAAGTTCATCTCCTCCCAGGTGCCACACTTCCTAGCACTATTAATATACAAGTTAACCCTATATTTGCAGATTAGCATTACTTGATGTGACAGGTTCCTTTTAAACAAGGATAAACTAATCCCATTCCAGTGAAACAAAGCAGCTGTTAAAAAGAGAAACCTGATATGCTTGCAGCTAGGGAGGATGCTGCTCAGAGCTTCTGCTTCAGAGGGATTTGATTTATCTCCCTCTGCAGACTGAGAGGACAGTATAGCCTGATTTTATAACACACCCAACCAGATGCACCTCATCAGCAGCTCGTGTTCTAGGATCTAACTCTTCTACACAGCTTTCCCCAGCCTACAGAAAGAATTTGGTACATTGGCCCTAATTATTTTAAGGGGTTGCCTGGTCCAAGTCGATAAGTCTGCAATCACTCTGTGTGACTGCAGACTTATGAATCCCCCAGAGCACAGTGTGCGCGGAGGGGATTTGTTGGTTTCTGAACTGCTGTAAGCAGGTTGCCGGATGCAGTGACAGACAAGAGGCAGAGCAAAGTTTAACAAGATATAACAATTTAATAAACATGGAAATCACTCCTCGCAGGGAGGTTAATGGTTAAAGGAGGGATAATAGGAGTAGCAACTGTAATACCATAGCAGTCCAATGAAAAGAACTTATCTTGTCCTGTATGGTCCTCTGCAGCAGATGATCCTGCTGGAGGAAAGGTTGTAGAACTGGCAGCGGCCAGGCTATGTCCTCAGATGGGGTCCTTTAAGCGATGGTCCATCTCTTGGCGACAGTGGTGGGTCTCCGGTACCTTCCGGTGAGCCCTTAGGTCCATAAGCATGTGCAGGAGAAACAAACAAGGCCAAGGCACTCTCAGAGTCAAATGTATACAAGTGGGAAGCAAGTGGCAAGTTAGGCCGAAGTCTGTCCGGTACTCAGCGTTCTCTCCTCTGCATGTGCGCGGTACTCACAGTCACGGAGCGCACGGCACTTCTGTTTCTGGCAGCCACTGAGTGCATGGCACCTCTCTCTGCAGTAGTCCCACTAGTGGTGGTGGGGTCCAAACAACGAGCCAGTCGTGGCGCCGGTGCTGAGGACGGAGCACACTGCTCACCCAGCTGCGCGCGGCTGCCAATTCCCGCCAAACTGCCTGCAGCATGAGGTCAGTCCCGCTCCTCATTTCTTCCCCAGGCAACAAGGGAGGCAAAACAACAGTGTTTTCTGGCGCTCAAGCACAATGTCTCAAAAATGCTGTAACCCAGGCATGCGGCTTTATGGGCTATATAAAATAATAGGTATGCATATTTGTTTTCTTAATACTACCACTAAACGCTATTGCGCAAGTGCATACAGGCAAATAGGTAAATAATCAGTACGCAGGCGCAACCATCAGTATGCACAAGCGAGGGTTGGGATGTATTATCCTCCCGGACTCACGCGCGCTTGCGCATATCAAAGGGAGAGAGAGGGAGAGAAAAAACAGTGTGCACCAATGCGCAAGCGCGTAGCAAGAACATGACCCTGGACCTACACTTCCGGGTCAGGCAGTAACACGTGGACGCCGGCGCCGTCACCCGCTTCTCACACCTGTGAAAGGTAAACAAGATTGACACAATATAAAAAGACATAAATCCACACTTGGGGTACACTCACCTTGAGGAAGACACCCGTGTGTGTCGGAACGCGTGGGCTTCTGAAAAACTCCATCTGACTGCACAGCCGCTGTAAGGGACCAGGGGGCGACCGCAGAGGACTGGTTAGGGTGAAGTATATAACCTTCTCCTACTTGACAATTGAGCCCTCATATGGGTCTCCAAGATCTATATTGACATTGTTTCATGTATGGGCATCTCTGGAGGTCTAACAATAGGTGCACATAAATGCACCGGTATACATCACCGGCAGATATAGTTTATGAGATCGCTACATGATTCATGCTTGCCTCTGTTAAGGAAAGTGTTTGAAATTATATGATACAACTTCCGTATATTAAGGTCGCCAACCTAAAGGTCCTGTTTACTGAAATTTATGTATGATTATAGATATGCAGCATGTGCAGTATTACTAATTAAATCTTGTGCAGCAGCTTTGTTAATGATAGACAACATTTTTGTATAACTAGGTGTATTTTGCACAAACTATAAGAATATTTGGAGCTATTTACTCTTGGGAGTAATTTTAAATGATTTTAAATGTGTGTAGTATCTCTATGTGGTAATAAACTTTTGTAATTTAGACAACAACTTTGACTGGTGGAGTTCCTACCTTTTTGAGCATGTGCTTTCTTCTTTAAAAATTAGGATATGTACTATACATGCTTGGTGGTGAACCCACACTATTTATTACATTATTATTAGATGGTGCCCACTTAAAAAATTGTGTTTACAACAAGGGAGGCAACCTAACCAGTTCCGGACCCGGCTCGATACACGTACCCGCGGTCCGGTCTTCCTCCTTACACTGGGACTAGAGGATATGTACGAGTTATACAACCCCTGGCCAGGGTGTGCAGCCTCGCTCCATACACGTGTATGGAGCAAGGCCGTGCCCACTAGCCGGGAATATCTAAAATGCATACATACCCTCTGGTCCGGGGTCAGAAACCGGCAAGTTCCTGCAGCACACAGTGCATATGCTGGGGGAATTAATAAGTCTGCAGTCACACAGAGTGGGTTCCTTGAAGTATGTTTGGGGTCATTCTCCTTCTAGAAAACCCATGACCTAGGACGCAATCTGACATTGGCCACTGCATTGCAACCCAAAATCCTTTGGTGGTCCTCAGATTTCATGATACTTTGCACACAGTCAAAGCTCCCAGTGCCAAAGGCAGAAAAACAGCCCCAAAGCTTTTTGATTCTACACCATATTTTGCTGTAGGTTCTTTGTAGACCGCATTCCGTTTTTGGCAAACAGTAGAATTATGTACTTTACCAAAAAGCTATCTTGGTCTCATCTGTCCACAAGATGCTTTCCCATAGGGATTTTGGCTTACGTACAGTTTGGCAAACTGCAATTTAGCTTTATTATCTCTCTGGGTCAGCACTGGAGTCCTCCTTGGTGTCCTGCTATGGTGTTTCATTTAATTCAAATGTCGACTTATAGTTCATGCTGACGTTGATGTACCCTAAGACTGCTTATCCACCATCCAGACTATCCTGCATTGCAACCTTTCATCAATTTTTCTCTGCTGTCCACGTCCAGGGAGATCAGCTACAGTGACACGGGTTGTAAACTTCTTGACTATATTGCACACCGTGGACAAATGAACATCAGGGTCTCTGGAGATGGACTTGTAACCTTGAGATTGTTGACATTTTTCAACAATTTTGGTTCTCACGTCTTCAGATACAGTTGTGCTAAAAAGTTTACATACCCCGGCAGATTTTTTGCTTTCTTGGCCTTTTTTCAGAGAATATGAATGATAAAACCAAAAACTTTTTCTCCACTCATGGTTAGTGGTTGGGTGAAGCCATTTATTGTCAAACTACTGTGTTTTCTCTTTTTAAATCATAATGACAACCCAAAACATCTAAATGACCCTGATAAAAAGTTCACATATCCCATTTCTTAATACAGTATATTTCCCCCTCTAACATCAACGACAGCTTGAAGTCTTTTGTGGTATGTTGTGGATGAGGTTCTTTATGTTCTCAGATGGTAAAGCTGCCCACCATCAAACATAAATAGGTAACTAGTGAAATCTATAACATTAGATAATAAAAAAGTAACAATTGTTATCTCTCTGTAAAGGTACCTTCACACTCAGCAACTTTACAATGAGAACGACAGCGATCCGTGACGTTGCAGCGTCCTGGATAGCGATCTCGTTGTGTTTGACACGCAGCAGCGATCTGGATCCCGCTGTGATATCGCTGGTCGGAGCTAGAAGTCCAGAACTTTATTTGGTCGTCAGATCGGTGTGTATCGTCGTGTTTGACAGCAAAAGCAACGATGTCAGCGATGTTTTACATGGAGCTAACGACCTGTGAGAACGAGAAGTGAGTCGCCGTTATGTCACTGGATCGCTCCTGCATCGTTCTGGAGCTGCTGTGTTTGACGTCTCTACAGCGACCTAACAGCGACGCTGCAGCGATCTAGTTTTAGGTCGGATCGTTGTCTATATCGCTGGAGTGTCGCTTAGTTTAACGGTACCTTAAGTCTCAAAACTGATAAAATATAAAAATATTTGTTTCATTCAGTGATCACTTAAACAGGAAACAGACTCACTGTTTTATTGTACATCTTCTAAAAAAGTAGAATAGAAAAGATCAAAAACTGGTAACTGAAAATAGTACTAATAAAAATGTAGCTCACCTATTGAAAAAGCTACATTTTTCTTGTTTCTTTAAAGTAGTCACTTTTACCTTAAACTAAACAAAATCCAAAAGACAGTAGCAGAATTGCTGTGTTTTTTTTCAATTCCATCCATAATGTCAATTAAAATTTTCATGCAAGGAAAGGAGTTAGTAAAAATGAAAGTGAAAAATGCTTGCATCTATAGAGGGTTAAAAAACACATCACAGATGTATAAAGGGAATTCCAGCTGCCCAAATTACCAGCAACATGAATAAGATCCTAGCTGCACTATATACTTTAAAGATCTCGAGATGAGTTTTGAACAATTCTTCAGCATATGGTCCCTCTTGACAGACCACCAGTGTTACCCTTCAATCTGTGTGGCATTAAATATCTCACCTTGAGTGAACTGGAGATTTCGATATACAATCACTAGATGTTTGTATCTATCTCTTGTCATGTTAAATGCAGCAATCTGTTGAAAGTGTTTACAGTGTTAAGTATTATGTATGCTACTGTTAAGCATTGGTGCCCTTCCCCTTTCCCCTTCCCCCGTGTACACTACCCTTTATCCTCTTTTTATTTCTTTACCCTACAACCTTTTAAGCTGTTTAATGAAAAATTAATTAAAATCTTTGAATTATGTTTATATAAGGAGAGACCTATCAATCAACAGCAGCAGCACTGGGAAGAGTTGACCAGGGACGGTGCCGGAATATTCTCATCTTCAGATCTTTAAAACATATTTTCTCTCATCAGAGCAAAAAATGAATGGCTGCCAGCGGTTTGGGCAGTCAGAATAAAATAAAATGACAAGTTCCCTTTAAGGATCAAATGTATTGTATATTTTATTTAGTAAAGTAGCAGGATTTTACATCAGTATTTGGTCAGCATTTTACATCAGTACTTGTAAACCAAAACCAGGAGTGGAACAATCAGAGGCAAAGTATAATAGAAACATATGCACCACTTCTGTATTTATCACCCACTCCTGGTTTTGGCTTACAGATACTGATGTCAAATACTGACCAAATACTGAACGTGGGAATGTGGCCTGAAGATGTTACTCTTGGGCCGGTTTCACACGTCAGTGTCTCCAGTACGTGAGGTGACAGTTTCCTCACGTACCGGAGACACTGACACACGTAGACCCATAAAAAATGTATTTGTTCAGATGTCATTGATTTTTTGCGGACCGTGTCTCCGTGTGCCAAACACGGAGACATGTCAGTGTTCGTGGGAGCGCACGTATTACACGGACCCAATAGAGTCAATGGGTCCGTGTAAAACACGGACCTCACACGGACGTTCTCCGTCTGGGGTCCGTGTGCGTGCAGGAGACAGCGCTACAGTAAGCGCTGTCCCCCCCACATGGTGCTGAAGCCGCGATTCATATGTTCCCTGCAGCAGCGTTTGCTGCAGAGAAAATATGAATAATAGTGTTTAAAATAAAGATCTATGTGTCCGCCGCCCCCCCACCCCCTGTGCACCCCCCCGCTGTCCTGAAAATACTCACCCGCTCCCACGTTGGATGTCACTCCTTCCTCTCTGCCCCGTGCCTCCTACTGTATGCGGTCACGTTGGGCCGCTCATTTACAATCATGAATAGTCGGCTCCGCCCCTATGGGAGGTGGAGCCACATATTCATGACTGTAAATGATCGGCCCCACGTGACCGCATACACTAGAAGCCGCAGCCAGACCAGGAAGCAGCGAGGGAGGCGGGTAAGTATTTTCAGAACAGCGGGGGGGGGGGCGCACAGGGGGTGGGGGGGGCGGCGGACACATAGATCTTTATTTTAAACACTATTATTCATATTTTCTCTGCAGCAAACGCTGCTGCAGGGAACATATGAATCGCGGCTTCAGCACGATGCAGGGTACCACACGCGTGGGTACCACACGCTCCGTGTGGTACCCACTCGCCGTACGGGCGGCACACGTGTGCCGCACGTATGGCCTACGTGAGTTCCCAGGCACACGGACACTGATAACTCCGGTACCGATTTATTCCGGTACCGGAATTATCTGGACGTGTGGGACAGCCCTTAGATGTAGACTATGGTAAACCCTGTAAAAAAAACTACTTGGGGAAAAAAACAATAGCTGATCTTAGTTTTTATTACTTTACTCATTGTATTTTCCATAGACATTGGGGATCCATAGTAAGAGACGCCTATAGACTTGCTCACCGTATACACTGTGCTTTCATTCTCCACCAGCTACACAATATTCATGTAATAAGATAATGCATTATGGATGTCTGGTGCATTGATGTTTGCAAAGCTCCTATATTTTTAGCCATAAGGTCGGAAGCTGCTGATGCTGCTCGTCTTGTTCTAATTTCACTGGATGTTGGAAAAAGGAAATGATCAATGTCTCCTAGTGACGTCAGAATCGTCATCGCTGTCACACCCACCCACTGAGGGATTACAGGAATAAAGAAGCGTCCTAGGTCTCATGGGGCAGTGATATTTGCAGTACAAGCTATTTAGACACCAGCAACAAGGCAGAAGCGTGGCAGAATCACGGGACCATTACATAGGATATGGCTCTATATAATCTGATTAGAACATAACGTTCTGTAGATCATGTAATCTCTCTATAAAGAAATAATGATAGCTGGTAGCCTACTGGTAATTATCTGATTTCTGCATAGTCAATAATTATCTGAAAAGTCAACAGTATGATAATTACAGAATGTGCAAGAAAAAAAATATGAAGAAGCTATGGAAAGCAGTAAAAGATTATGCCTAAAACTTCTGCATAGTACTGTAGATTATTTGTATTAATTGTAGGTAGTGAAAACTGTTCTTATACTATTGTTTTGACCGCAGACGTCTGTAAGACCGTTGACTTTGAATACACATGAGCATGTTTTAAAGCTAAAACTTCTCGTCAATTTTTTTTTTGTTTTGTTTTCCTTAGATTTATTCATTCATTCATTGTCTCGTTGAGATTATTATATAATTAGTTGCCCAATTTGCTTTGAGGTTTGCACTTGCTTCACTGGAAGTGACTGGAGGCTCCCGTGTATTTAGACGTTATCGTCACCTTTTATTGATTGTGACATTCAGATCAGAGCTTAGTGTTCTCAGTCCAAGCTCTGCTGCACTCATTCAGGAGAACATGTGGATAATGAGGCTTTAACTGAGATCTTCAAAGGGATCAGAGATCCCTATTTAAAAGTAAATCAGCTCACACGATTGTAGTTTTTGCAAACAGATGTTGTGCCATAGACACGCAGCGGACCAGCAAAGAAAATTCCCTATAGGGGTTGTTTGTTTGCAGAGGCTTCTATTACTTGATGTTATGAACCAAGCTAAAAATACATTGCACATATAGAGCCATGGAGTGCTGAAAGCTAAAATAACCATTTATGCTATTAATATTATCATTATTATCTAAACATCATTAATATCTTTGACCTCTTCCCCATCAGACGATTTGCCATTTTTTGCACTTTTCCTTTTTTTTGCTCCCCTTCTTTCTAGAGTCATAACTTTGTTACTTTTCTGTTAATGTGGCCGTATGATTGCTTGTTTTTTTGCGGGATGAGTTGTACTTTTGAATTACACTTTAGCATAAATGTTATCATGCGATGTACTGAAAGGCGGAAAAAAAATTCCAAGTGCCAAATTTCGTAGTTTGGTTGTTTTTTTTTTTCAGTGTTTATTTTCATGTAAAAATGACATAGCAGTATGATTCTCCGAGAATTCATAAAAAAAAATGTTTTGCTTATGTCGTCATTTTCTGAAACCTATAACATTTTCAATATTTGGTCGATAGAGCTGTGAGCCCTTGTTTTTTGCACCCTGAGCTGTTGTTTTGATTGATACCATTTTGGGGCAGATACGATGTTTTGATGAATTTTTACTGTATTTTTTGCCATGTTGTGGTGGATGAAAAAACACAATTGTCATTACAGATTTACAGGTGTGTTTTTGTCCTTATTTTTAATTAAGGTAAAGAGGGGGTGATTTTAATCTTTCTTATTTTTTTTACATTTTTAAAATTTATTTTTAGGAGACATAAACCTGCGATCATCTGATCAATTATACTATTTACAGCAATATCATAGTATTAGTATTGCTGTATATAGCAAAAATCACATTCTGCAATGAATGTCAGCTACAGACAGGCTTTCATAGAAGTACCGTATTTTTCGGGCTATAACACGCACCGGACCATAAGACGCACCCCAAATTTTCAGAAGGAAAATAGGGAAAAAAATTAATGTGTCAAATGGGGGTCCGTCTTACAGTCCAAATTCAGCTTACCAGGGAGGGGGATTGGCAGCGTTGATGGCGTGTGGTCACAGGGGGTGTTCGGTGGCCCCAGGCTGGTGCGGCACCCTCTGAGAAATCCCATCCCAGGCTGGTGCAGCTTCTGCAGCAGGTTCAGCGATGGTGCTCTGTGGTGCGGGGAGCTCCGCCGGCATTTTGTGAAAGCCTGAAGGCCCCCGCACATCCATTGCTGTGATGCGGATGCCTCCAGGAAAAATTGCCGAGGGCAGCGCATGCTCAGATTGAGATCTTGGCATCGAGATCTCATCCCAAGATCTAGTCTCCCGAGATCTCGGGACAAGATCTCAATCTGAGCTGCATTGCCCCCGGCGGCCATTTTCCCGGAGGCCACTGCATCACAACAATGGATGTGCGGGGGCCTCCGGGCTTTCAAAAAATGCCGGTGGAGCCCCCCGCACCACAGAGCACCACCGCCAAACCAGCCTGGGAAGGGAGTGTGATAGTCGAACCAGGACAGCTGCAGAATTGCCCGACTCCTGCTGCCGCCACAGTATTTGTAAGTATATTCCGACTATAAGACAACCCCCCCCCCCCCCATTTTCCCCAAAACAATTTTGGGAAAAAAGTGCCTCTTACAGTCCAAAAAATACAGTACCTTCTTCAGCAGACACCTGGCGGTCATTGCAAATCATTGGCGCCCAGGGATCACATCATGGATGGGCGATGGGGCTGCGCTCTGTAAATTCCATTGTCAGAACAGTGCCATTAAACAGGCTAATAGCCATGAGGGGGCTGTTAGAGGCAGATGATGGTTGAATAATACAGCCATCATCTACAGGAAAAGATGTGGGTTCAATTCCTGAACTGGAATGACATCATATGTCATTGAGGGGTTAATAAATGATTGTATGGATAAAAAAATATTGCTGATTTGTGTTCCCAACTGCATGCAGCATGGCAGAACATTCCTCAGGCAACCATTAATAGCTTCATTCATGCCAAGGCGTGTAAGTTTGTGTATTTCTGCACTTGGTGTTTGTACTTAATACGGAATAATTTGAGATATTTTGAAATTTTTTTGTCCATTTTTTATCATTTTCTTGTCCAGCGATCCTGTCATTTGCATAATTCAACGGATTTTCCTTCTTGGTGTTGCAATTTCAATGTTATGGGGTGTATATTGCAATTGTGGCATCCTATCACAATTCTTGTTGTGAACTCCGTTTTCAGGCTCCCTCTTGTGGTCACAGATGGTATTGTGTGACTTTGGTTTTTTGGCTCCCCCTGGTGGTTTGGTTTATTATCCTGCGGGTCTGCTGGATCAGCTGCCTCGTTATTCACCAGGGAGGCTCCTATTTAGCTCTGCTTCACTTCCACTTGTTGCCGGCTGTCAATGTATTCAGTGCTTCCTATTTTCTGCTATCTAGTATTAGCGGGCCTCATTTGCTAAATCTGATTTCATCTCTGCATTTGTGCTTTCCCCTTAACTCACCGTTAATATTTGTGGGGGGCTATTCTATATCTTTGGGGTCATTCCACTGAGGCAAGTGAGGACTTACTTTCCCTCCAGGAATAGTCAGTTTCTCAGGCCGTGACGAGACGTCTAGGATTTTTAGGTAACGTTCCACGGCTGCCTATAGTTGTTTGCGGATAGGATCAGGTTGCGGTCAATCTAGTTACCACTTCCCCAGAGCTAGTAGTCTGTTCAGTTACTTAGCTAGTCCGACCTGCGATCCTTGCCACTAGGATCATAACAAATTCTACATCACTGCAAAGTCCCTGGCTTGGGAGAGGAGAGGAGCAGCTGGGTAAGGAGTTGAAGAGGAGGTGGAGCTGGGCTGCCGGGTACTTTGCAGTGATGTAGAATTGTAGTTCAAATGATGACTCATGCAAGGAAAAGAGATTTCCTGTTTCTACATAGAGCTTACAAGGATTCAGCAGCTAGTCTGTTTTTAATAATGTCATCGAACTAATGGAAAACTCGATATCCTTCACATACCCATTCATCAAGTGATTAGCTAGTCTAGCCTTTGGTCATCTTCAAGATTTCTCTACTGCACTTTAATGGTAAATGTTCGATGCTGGAGTTTTGGCTGATTCTAGTAAAATTTGAATCAAAACAATTTCAAAAAGTGAAACTTGCTTTGTCACAGCTAGTCATCCTCCTAATACAGGGTACAGCTGCCAGCCCAGTTCCTGCAGATAATAAGGCTTGAGTTGTGTATATGCTTTCTTTAATATGAAGGGGTTAATAATTGGACCCAGATGTCAATCTATCTCTATGTATTATACAATATCATACTCACTAACAATAATAGAATAATAAAACGTATCACGGGGAAGCTATAAAGGACAGCACAATAAAGGTCAAAGGGGTGATTTATTCAAGTCATTCAACTGCTGATCACATGCAAGGGAAGTGCCAGATTTATGGAAGAACAAGCCTATTACAAGCAGCCAGATTGATAAATAGGGTGCAGGATCTGGCATTATTTTGCCTTCGGCTTCAATCTCACTGCCTTCATTAATGAGTCTAATTCCACATTATTCCTCGCTATTGTTCTGCAGCTTTCAGTGGCTGCTGAATAAAGGCAGATACATTAATAAATATATGATGCTGTGTTTTCAACTGCACGATGCTGTGCTTTATGCCCTTTGTTCCTTTCTTGATTTGTAGCATCTTTTTTTTTTCTTTACATTTTGATTTCTTGATGTAACACCCCCTCTAAAAAAAAAAAAGTGAGGACTCTGCTAAGAAAGGTCATCAGATTTCTCCTCTTAGAAACCACAGGAGTCAGACAGAGAACCGGTTCAAAGATGCCTTTTGTCTCTGGGAAACTTTGTGGAAAAAAAAAAAAAAAAAGAGAAAAGGGTTATCCTTTATGGAAAAGGCCGCATTGAAATATGAACAGTCCAGAGACACGATTCCCTTTTTAAAGAGGGACACTTCAATTCTGATGGGTCTTTGTTGTGTTTTGGAACTCTCCGAAAATCCTTATAATTGTGTCCCAGCCCGGTTTTATACATACTGTGTCTCGGGAGGGTATAAAAAGGTTAAAAATACCCTTGTCCTGTAATAAAGAGCTTGCTCACTGCAATGAACATGTACATAGTCTCGGCTACAGTGTCTATTGTTAGGGCTTGAAGCATGTGCTTCACACATGGAGATCACAAACCGCAATCTCCACCTGGCCGCATTGTGCTCCTCATAGACAAGAATGACAGGCATTTACATTTCATAATGACCTATGAAAACAAAGTTGAAATAAAGAGAGAATCTGAATTATTGACTTTTGAGAATACATGATTCGCTATGGTATAGTTGTATTGGATTGCTGGGAATCTGCCTTGTGCAACATGCAACCTGCTTATTCCATTACTGCTAATCAGTGCATCATGGCTATGCTGACATACACGTAATTACTGATAAAACTGTTAATATATGTAGTTATTATTTTGCTCTGTTTTGTTATTTTGTACATTCTTTTTAAAGTTTAAATCATATTAACCCCTTTCCGACGTAGGACGTATTAAAAGGCCCACGTCGAAATCTCCCCCTTTGATATGGGCTCCGGCACTGAGCCCACATCTTTCTCGGCACAAGTCAGCTGTTTTGAACAGCCGACATGTGCCTCCAACAGCTGCGGGTTGAATCACGATCCACCCGTTGCTGTTAACCTGTTAAATGCCGCTATCAAACTCTGACAGCGGCATTTAACTCGCGTTTATCGAAAGTGCGCCGAAAATCCCTCCCATCGGTGACCCTGTCACGTGATCGTGGGTCACCGATGGGTTGGCAAGACAACCAGAGGTCTCCAGCAGACCTCTATGGTTGTCATAGCCGGATTGATATGAGCGCCGCCCAGTGGTCGGCGCTCATAGCAAGTGAGCATGTCTGCGACACATAGGCGATCTGAGCATCGCCTATGTGTAGCAGAGGCAATCAGACAACTGCAGCTCCTAATCTCCCATGGAGACTATTGAAGCATGCAAAAAGTAATAAAAAAAAGTTGTAAAAAACATTAAAAAAAATAAAAAGTATGGTATATAAAAGTTCAAATCACCCCCCTTTCGCCCCATTCAAAATAAAGCAATAAAAAAGTCAAACATACACATATTTGGTATCGCCTGATCTATCAATTTAAAAAAAGAATTAACCCGATCGGTAAACTGCGTAATGAGAAAAAAATTCAAAACGACCCAGAATTAAGGTTTTTTTGGTCGCCGGTACATTGCAATAAAATGCAATAATGGGTGATCAAAAGATCGTCTTTGCACCAAAATGGTATCAATAAAAATGTCAGCTCGGCGCACAAAAAATAAGCCCTCCCTCAACCCCAGATCACAAAAATGGAGACTCTACAGGTCTCGGAAAATGGCGCTTTTTTTTTGGGGGGGGGGGGATTTTTTTCACCACTTTAATTAAAAATAACCTAGACATGTTTGGTGTCTATGAACTCGTAATGACCTGGAGAATCATAATGGCAGGTCAGTTTTAGCATTTAGTGAATATAGTAAAAAAACAAACAAACTGTGGAATTGCACTTTTGTTGCAATTTCTCCGCACTTGGAATTTTTTCCTTTTTCTCAGTACATGATATGTTAAAACCAATGGGGACGTTCAAAAGTACAACTTGTCCAGCAAAAAACAAGCCCTCACATGGCAATTTTGAATAAAAAATAAAAAAAAGTTATGGCTCTGGGAAGAAGGGGAGCAAAAAACAAAAATTCAAAATGAAAATACCTCCGGTCGTTAAGGGGTTAAATGCATATTTATATTTGCTATGTGCAGCGTCGGACTGGAGCACCTTGGGCCCACCAGAGAAAATCATTCTTGGGGCCCACTATGTAGCTACATAGAAATAGACCACCAATTGTGCGGTAAAAAGCGCTAATATCAGGGTATAATATAAGGTAGTTCACATCTTAATTATGTAGCAAGGGTTGGGGTAGCCCCCTCACAGAATATAATGTAGCCCCCTCATAAAATATAATGCGGTCCCCTCTCATAGAATATAATGCAGCACTCCACAAAATATAATGCAAGCCCCTCAGGTATGAAGCAGTCCCCACCATAGAATATAATGTAGCACCCCCATAGGGTATAATGCAGCCCCCCTCATACAGTATAATGCAATCCACCACAGAATATAATGTAGTCCCCTGAGAGAATGCAGTTCCACCACAATATTGCCTTGCGCAGGCGTGTACTCCGGAAAACAGAGAATGAACTTCAATCCAATATTGCGGCCAGCATGCAGCCAGCGGGTAAGGAAAGGGTGAATCATACACCCGAAAACCCCGCCCATATGACCCAAAACTGGTCCCGCCAAATTCAGGTGACAGGTTCCCTTTAAGGTCATGAATATGCGCATATTCATGACCTTAATGAGTGGTACCACGTGACCGCTCATTCAGGACGAGCTGCAGATGCTGAGACAGGCATCGCTGGAGCAGGGTGAGTATCGTCTTCAAGGAGGGTGGGTGGGAGGCGGGTGGCCGGGGCCCCTGGAGCAGTGGGGGCCCTAGGCAGCTGCTGGCCACTATGCCAGCAGGTGTCAGTGCCTGGGCCCACCGGAGAATCCTCCGGTTCTCCGGTGGGCCAGTCTGAGCCTGGCTATGTGTAAATATCACATTGTGTGAAGATATAAAACAAATGAATAAATGTACGTAACATGCTGTAAGTAGTAAATGTTTATACACAGCGAGCGTCTATACTTAAAATGACAGTAGTTTACACACAAATGTATTATCAGCCAGGGCTGATTTTTACTCACTCTCCGCCCCTGTATGTTGCAGTTGTAATGGTGTTTGAATAGAAACCATTTGACTGTGCTGTTTCCCATAAAAGGGAATTTCCTGGAATTAAACAAATTAAAGGGGTCCTCTGGACCATTCCTTTTAATGTACTATAATGGTTACCTTGCAAGACAAAACAAGTATGATTTGCTATTTCAAGGTATTTAGGATTTTATTTCTATTTGCAGTTTCTTAGATTAATTTTTTTGCGGATCCGCAGCAAAATCCGCAACGTGTGCACATACCCTTAGATTAGAAAAACATGGTAGATAAAGGTTTGAGTAACATCTTTTTACCTCAGCACCCCTGGTATGACAAAGGAGAAGAAATTCAGCACACCCTTTTCATATTGGATGCACCGCAATGCATAGCGTATGCGAACATTTACAGGTTAGGGTTAGGGGTGTGTTACGGTTAGGTTTGTGGGTAGGGTTATGGTTGGGACGCAGACACAGAAAACAGGGAACACGTTGTATGGCCGGGGCAGTATGTTGGTGCTCCTGCATGGAGAGGGTAGGGGAACCATATAAGGGCACCAGCATTAGTGTTACAACATATGGATGGTAGCCCTCATGTGATCCTTTTTTACACTTCTATTGATTTATAATGTGTGACTGTGATCCAAAATACCAATCAATGTAGTGCATGTTGTGATTTTCTACTTACAGACCATTGGCGTCTGTGTAAAACATTTATGTCAGTGTACTGTCTGTATACTACCCATTTTGCATACAGACCGCACATGGGCATTCAATACACTTGTTTCAACGAGCCCTAAATGCATGCATCTGTCATATACATGTGCACAAGATATACAGTAAATACATACAGGCATGCACATTCGTTACAAGTGGGCACGCACACATTTGCAGATTCAGTACTATAGTGCAGCGGCATCCACGCTGTGCAGTGATGAGGCAGTGACCCAGGAAAGTTTCAAAACAAAAGTCTCTTTAATGCTCAACTCACAAAAATACACAGCACACGATATCCTCTGGATTGCTGCCGGGAGACATATCATCCAGATTGCAGCCAATAAACACGCCAGTCCACCTCCGAGACCAGTTGCTGTGGGTGCCAGGCCTTTCAGCTCCCTTGGCTGTTTGGCTCCGCTTACCTGAGTTGCCTCACACAGGTGGAGCTCTGCAGAGCCTTCCACTTTGTAGCTTGCAAACTCCAAACTGATACTGACCCTTACACACCCAAACCCTTTACTGCGGGGTTTTTAACTGGAACCTGTGACCATGGGCCACATGGAAAACCGAGGTCGGGGGAGGAAACGGACTGCCCCACTACCATCCTGTGATCCGTTTCAAAAATAAAAGCCCAGCAGGTTTTCTTATATCTGCCCTGGACAAATAGCTTGTCCAAGACCTATACTCACTTCTATTCTGCATTTCAATCACAGCTACGACTGTGTCTGCAATGCACTCCCGTGGCCTCAATAAGCCTCCATTCGCATCCTGGGGGGGGGACACACAGCGATCCTCACATGTGACACCGGTCACTGCCTCACACTACATACAGACATACTTACTACATGCATGTACGCTCTGACATACAGCTGTGGACACTCACAGAATTCATGTGTACACACTATGTACACACTAAGAAACTTACCGTCAAACATATACAAAGCAAACACACTACTCCTTGCATACATACTTTCTGAATTTTTCTCCGAAATATATAAAGTCAGAGTACACACAAATGTGTGCTCATGGTACAGTATACACTCAATAGTCCTGGCCACTAGGTGGCAGCATTACACATCACAACAGCGAAGCCTCTGATTGGCTGAGACGTAAAAGATTAGTGCTCTCATAATTCCAGACATAATTGAGAGATAATGTGAGCTACTGAGTATACCCAGATGTCCCGCTAGATGGGCTGTGCATACACTGATATACAGGAATATATACATTATGAGTAGTTTACAACCAATATCAGCCACAGAGCTGCCTTCAAACTCTGCTGACAGCAGCTACACTTCATATATACTTGTCAGAGAAGACTAGTCATCAGTAGGCTTCTATATCTGAAAAATAATCTTCTCAACTCCAAACTTCAGTCAGTGGTTATGGAGTCCAGTCCTGACGGCATTAGCCCTTGTGAGGATACGGGCTACATAAGGATGTGACGGCCACAGAACACAGGAAGCCAGGCCACTAGGTAGCAGCACTACAAACAACAACAGGTGGCAGGTAATGCCAGTCTCATACGTGTGGTGTAACCCGTGTTCCAAGAAGAACGAAGAACTGTGCAAACCTGCTCTGGTTAGGACCGTACTGCACTAGAGACAGATGAATAAAGGAAAAAAAATAATGAATGAAAAATAAAAAAATTAAAATGGTGTCCCATAATTTCAACTGCCCTAGGCACTTGTCCATGAGTACCTAGTGGAAAATAGGTCCCTGGTGATCACAAGTTCTTCATTAGCTGACGAGAGCTCTTGCATCGCCTAAGACCAAAGGAATGTATGATACTGTGTCCATAATTATTGGGTAATATAATTGATGGAAGCTGATCTTTCCCGTTGAGTAATTACACCCCCGTCCCAAACACTACAAACCCTCTATACCACCAGTATTTTAGAATCCTATAATGCACGGGTATATGACATTTTCACAACATCACATTACTTAATGTTTCTTTAAAGATGACCAATGACCAATCTTTAGGATAGATCAGCAATGCCTGATCACTCAGTCGAGGTAAATTCCTTCCCCCATAATAATTTCCTCCAATCCCAATTACCCCCGCCACTGCCCCAGCCACTGCGACTCACAGTAAAGATTTTGACTTTCAACATAAGCCCAAATCATACAAAACAACAAAATATGCATCTCAATAATAAATCCCTCAATTTCCTGACAAAAATGGGGTGGGTGGGACTCTTCTCACTGACATCCCCACAAGAGTGGCCCCGCTTTTCCCACACTTTTCCTTTTATACCCCCCTTTTACTGCCCACTCCTTCCTGATCCAATCTTATAGCCCCCATTCAAACTGTATTTCCCTCTCCTGGCCCAATCACCGTCATGTGGGCCTCTGCCTACAATTAAGGCTCCGGCCCCTTCTGTTGTCATTGTCCCAGAGCACCACTGTTGCTCATTAACGTGCACAACAAATGTATAAATCCTCTGCATGTATTATAGATTATATACATAAAATATGCATGCAGGCTTCCCCATAATTCCTAGCATACTATATACATTAATACTACTTTATTGTTAATTTCTATTAAATATGCATATGTTATTATTTCTACTAGAATATTCTTGAAAACTCAAACATACCGTAATTCAATTTAGTCAAAAGACTAAACAATTCCGTCAGGCTGCAGGCCAATACGTGGAGCTGGATGCACTCCAGATTTATAATTTAATGCTTGGCTGATCCGAAAGGTTGCAAGAAATACAGTTTTGTTTCTCTTCCATCCCAGGATTTGTTCTAGGTGACCTTTCCTCATACATCTGACCCTTTCAGAAGTGACTAACACAACAGTGTTAAGTATTTCATGCACTTGTGGTCAGAGACTTGCAGGGGATGCGAGACACAAGACCTCATTTCAAAATCCAAACCAAGATTGATTTCCAAGGAGAACTCTGGTGATTTTGTATCATTTTAATATCTTTTAGCAAATAGTAATGTATTTGCAGAGAATATATTGCAATACTTACTGGTGACGTCTTCTGCCGTTTTCAGCAATGCTCCGCTCCACTTCAGTGTCACATGTCACGTGACCTGCTGTATGACAGTGTCATTTGTGTTGCTTCAAACAGAGGCTGGACAGACATCTATCTGAGATGGTTTAGTGAATCCTTCATTGAGCAGGGGGTTGGACACGATCACCTTGGCGGTCCCCTCCAACTCTACCAGTCTATGTTCCTACAGCCTGATATTACTTTGTTCATTACTGTCATCTACTCTTCCAAGACCCTAAATGACAAAAAGGGATTGTTCAAGGAATATAACTTCCTGCCGAAATGCCCCAGACTGTGGTCACCTCCAGCCAAGGGTATATTAAAGGGCATACTTCTCTACAGATTACCTCGTATAATCGCAGGCTGTGAGGATCGTGCCTGTACTCTATTAAATGACATATTGACAGCAGACAAATCCAACAATGATATTAACTTAGTAAGCAGATATGAACACAAAACTAATGTGGTGGCAGAGGAGACCTGAGATGCCACCTGGATCAGGGAAAAGCCATAAAGAGGAGACATGTCACTCTCTTACATTCAATCTGCATTTCATTGTATTGCTGTTGTGATAGCAAAAAAGTATAAAGTTAAAGGGTTTGCTCCCTTTCAAACAAACAGTGCTGTACTTGCCTTCCTCAAGACCACCGGCAAGTCTCCGCCGCTGCTCCTGGTGCCTGACATCGGGTCAACAGCACAGCAGCCAATCAGTGAGCTCAGCAGCTCTGAAGACACTGACTGTGCGTTGAGCTCACTGATTGGCATTAGCTGTTGCAGTTACCTTGACAGTACATAAACCAAACACCAGGAGCAGTGACGGAGGCTCACCGATGGACCCAGGAAAGGCAAGTACAGAACGGTTTGTTGTTTTATAACAAACTGCAACCAGGGAAGAAACTTAATTGAAATTGAACAACCCCTTCAATTATTCACTTAAAGGGGTTGACCAGGCAAAACTAAGGAAATATTTACCTATATCTTTAATGTTAATGTCCCTTGCACAAAAGGTGGTGTGCCCAGTCATAAGAGCCACCACGTAAGTTCTCTCTCTGCAAATCTAGCTCTAGTGGGGCTCATCGGGTTTTTCTCTAGGTCGCAAGTCTCTCTCTGATGTAGTCTATCAGAGTCCGTTGAGCCTCCTCCCATGCACCAACCGGCCCCCTCAAAACCTGTGACCCTAATCCCAGCTCACCCCGATACTGTGAAGGATAGCCTGAAGGGATGAGTGGAACTGAGTGAACCAGGCCTCTGCTCTTGATGAGCAACATATGGTCACTTGAGCTTTATTTTACTAGGGCACGAATTCTAGTCCTGACTAGCGCAGGCAGCAACTCAAAGTCCTCCTGAGCCTTGCCAGGCAATGACCAACACCTTGATGGCGTAGCATTTCAGCGGAGGCCTGTTATGCTGGCCTCTGTGGCATCATTGGCACACATCTGCTCCACTCTCTTCTCTGGCACTAATTCTGCCTGTGAACTGGCACGCAGGACTTTTATATCAAGGAAGTCCTAATCAGAGCAAGGCACTTAAGCAGTTAAAGGGAACATCTCATGAGGATTTTATACCTCAAACTAATGGCACTAACGTGCAGGCGCTTTCATGCCGATTGAGTCAATATCTTTATTGTAGAAATCCTTTTTGCTATTTCTGAGAAATCCAGAGTTGAAATCATATGCAAATGAGCTGAAAGTTCTTTAAGGTGGAATATTATATTTGCAACTCTCCTGCCTGTTTCCTCTCCACCACCTGTCTCCTGTGTCTGACTAACAGGTCAGGGGAGGCAGGTCACTGAAACAAGAGTGACCTGTCAGTCAGACACAGGAGGCAGACAATGTGCGAAGATTATGGAGGGCGGGCAAGAGAGCTGCAAGTGCAATGTCCCATCCCGAAACATTTGCTGTTCAATTGCATATGATTTCAATGCTGGATTTCTCAGAAACGGCAAAACGGATTTCTACAATCAAGGTACGAAATTAATCAGCATGAAAGTGCCTGTATTTTCATGCTATTAGTTTGAAGTATAAAATCCTCATGACCAGTTCACTTATTTTTATGATATTAATGCTGAACGATTGCAACCATATAGGCATATGTTAACACCTCTTTTGTCAGTATACTTGAACGTGATGTGAACAGAGCCACATTTTGAGCCAGGTAAATGGCTGTGTGTGCTACAGAGCAATGTGCACGGGAAGGCTTCCAAACTGCCAGCCAGGAGAGCTGTTAAGCAGCCATTAGTGTTTGTGTGTCAGAAATATGTAATCCTGAGGGATCTAAAGTAACTATATTTGTCTGAATCTCTGTGATGCATTGCTGCCACCAGCGAGTTACCTGGAGCACAGGACTTAATTAACAGAATAGCTCAGCTGTCTGGATGATGCTGCCCTCGCTGTAGACCTGCCCTCGCTGTAGACCTGCCATTACATTATAAGAATCTGCAGCCTTGGAGAATTAAACACTTTACTAACTGGTTAAAGAGAAATCCAGCCATGTTTCTGCCGCACACCACCATTGTTCTAAAATTCACACCTATACCCATCATGCCATGCTTTAGAATGCCACGATGCAGAGAAAGAGAAAAGGTGCGTGCATCAACTCATCGCAATATACATTGTATTTGCAATCTTGCTGTGTGAACCCAACTTTTCCATTTTACGGTACATTCCCCATAAAATCTATCCAGGCATGTTTTAGGTTATATCCACACTGAGTTTTTTTTATGTGGATTTTGGTACTGATCCTCTTCAAAATCTACATCAAAGTGTATTCAAAAAGTTAAGATTTTTGTGGACAGGGGAGTAATTTTGAAGCAGATCGGTTTCAAAATCCACATCAAATAACTCCCTGTGTACATACTTTCCATTTGAAAAACACAAATGGGAATAAGATCTGCATGCAGGAATTTTTAGTTTATTTCTTAAAAACTAAAGCCAAATGGACCCTGTATTAACTAATGGGGATCCTTTGTTTCCATTTGTATAACTATAACATTGTCCAAACAGACATGTGAACATCCACTAATGGATGGTGGTGAGGTCCTGTCTAGACTAAGCCAACATTGGGACAAAAAAAAAATATAAAAACATGTATTTATTAGGTATACATTAAAAACGCTGGACTGACACACATAAATGAAGCACACACACACAAAAATAAGGCACATATGATGCAAGCACTAAATTGATAAGGCCCTGCGGAAAAGCCAGGCAAACAAAGAGGGCACTCAGTCACCCTAAGTCTTTATACAGTTATCAGGGCCTGATGGGGCATTTCAGGGATAGCCATTGAGAAGCAGGGGCGCCACTATCAACCTCACATTAGGGTGTCAACCTCGGCAGCAAGGCAATATCAGAATTTAGGGTAAAAGCTCTAGGGTGATTGAGTGCCCATTTTGCTTGCTTGACTTTGCCGCAGGGCCTGATCAATTTAGTGCCCTCATCGTATGTGCCTTATTGTTTTCTTGTTTTTTTTTGTGTTTCATTTATGTGTGCAAGACTAGTGTTTTTAATGTATATCTAATAAATGCATGTTTTTATAGGGTGTCTGTCCAATGTTTGCTTTATGCCTTTTGACCCCTGAGTCTTGAACTTATTTTCTGTTATAGGCCCTGACTACTCTACCATCAGATTCTGACAAATCCTAATGGATTCCATTATCTACTTATGAAGACTTTCATTTTCCAACAGAATTCCAATAATTTTAAAGGAAAGAATAATATTTCAGACCACATCAAAGCCAAACTTAGACGTCTGAGAAACGTGGTCCGTGTTTGGAATGTGATGTACAGACTGGCCAGTGGTCTCCCGATCTGAACTCAACAGCCTCAGCTATACCTATGAAGCGGTTGGTAAGGAGACCCACAGTTGGCTTGAACATAATGGTCTGTACATGAATCACATTTCATGGATGTCTAAATTCTAATTAACCTTTTCACTATTTGCCATTTTCCATTTTTGAGGTTTTATTTTTTGCTCCCCTTCTTCCCAGAGCTATAACTTTTTATTTTTCCGTCAATATGGCCGTATGAGGGCTTGTTTTTTTGTGGGATGAGTTGTGCTTTTGAAAGACACCATTTTACTGGCTTCAATAGTCTCCTTAGGAGACTTGAAGCTGCGATCTTCTGGTCACTTGTGCTACACATAGCATGGCTTCAGCTTCAGCCCTAATATGTGTATCAGAAATCATCATCTCCTATGAAAAGAGAAGAAATAGGGGAGATCTGCAATGACAAGCACAGGAGTCTTCTGCAGACACCCAGCCGTCATGCCAAACCATCGGAATGAGTGCTAGATCCCCCAAAAATGGTGACATTTCCAATTTGATCAGTGTCACAGATCAAACTCAACCTTCATTAATTTTTTTTTTGCATATGATAAAAAACAGATGCCACACTACTGGTAAAAATGGACACACAGACAAAAATGGATGAGAATTGGATCCACCACACTGATGGTAAAAATGGACACACAGACCAGAAGTAGATGAAAACAGTCCATTTTGTTATATAAATAATTTTATTTATATATATATATATATATATATATATATATATATATATTATATATATATATATATATATATATATAGTTTACATGAGATCTTACTCTGCCACCCTGAAGTTGGCCCTGGCCTTCATGCTAAGCAGAACCCAGTGAAGGAGGCATAAAATCTTAAAAAGGAACACATTTTTGCTCTGAGGTAGTGCGTAAAATTAAAAGTTGGCGCACATAGCTTCAAAAGATTTGACCGTCTCCTGATTCCTCTCTCAGTTCAAATATGTTAAACTGAATGCACATAGGGAAAAGGAAAAAGGGATAAAGTTCAGCTCACCAATTTCAGCAGGAGTCCTGGTATACTAGCCTGCACAAGGGTGTAAGTCTTGCTAGATTGTGAATAGAATTCACACACGGAGGTGCCTTGATCAGAGGCGTTGTCCACAGGGAAAAAAACAGAAAGGAAGGAAGATCTCCAGTGTGAAGACTTGGATTAAAAGTCCATTTTTTTAAAACAATTCCATTAAAATTCATGGTGATACAGCAAATTGTAGAGATCCTGGTGCAACCAACGCGTTTCGACCTGTTAAGGTCTTAATCTTAGTATAATGTGCGGTCAGGCCAGTGGGACATAAATAGAGAACACTAAACACATAACAGGTGCATCAATTAAAACCCCAAATTGCAGGTGCAATAATTAAAAGTCCCACATTGGAACAACAACTAAATAAATGCAGAAAGCCACAGAAAAATCAACAAATCCACAATGGCACTGTATAGAATACAAGGAAAAACTAGCAATGAAAAAATAGAATATTAATTTATTAATATAATACATAATTATAACAAGCACAGAGAAAATGTTAATTCAGTCATATTGTAGCATTAAATCTTGTGGTTTATTCAGACCCAGTGGGGTTCTGGTTTGCAATTTAAAAATCGAAAAAGATTCTCGATTTAAGACCTTACGTCTAAAATCCCCACACCTACAAGGTTTAGAGATCTTTTCAATACCCATAGTCGTAAGAGTATTGGTGTTCCCAGCGTGAAACAATCTGCAATGATTAGATACCACAGAAATGTTATGAGTATTAGCACTAGAAACATCTGACAGGTGTTTTCTAATTCTTTTTTTAAACGGTCCGATAGTACCACCAACATATTGTAACCTGCAGGCTGTACATTCTATTAGGTAAATTAGACCTTCCGTATTACAGTTCATATACATATTGACTGAATAAGATATACCAGTCACAATAGAAGTAAATTTACTATTTTTATCTACATAATTACATGTTTTACATGGATGATGGCCACATTTGAAAAAGCTTTTATAAGAAAGCCAGGATTTCCCGTTTGAATCATTATTGCTTAAAAAAAGGTTGGGTGAAAGAACATCTCCCAAAGAGGGAGCTTTTTTAGCCACAAATCGCATATGCGTTTTTTCCAAAATATTTGCCAATTTAGGATCACCATAGGGAGATATTTTTTCACAATATTAATAATGGTATCGAATTGAGGGCTGAATTCCGTAACAAAATTAATACTGCAGGAATTTTCACCATTTACCATTTGTTGAATCACCATGAATTTTAATGGAATTGTTTAAATCTGTTAAACTGGGTTATTATAAATTGCCCCGTCAGTATTTTAAATAGGAAATTTGGATTTTGAGCCCTATTGGGGGATGGGGACTAAGGCTGGTCATGACATCTCTACAATGATGAGCAACATGTTGGCACTATAAAACCAATATAAATACACTCCTCAACACCAAAAATGACAAAAGTCAAGGCATTATGGAAATCACAGGATAGACATGTTAATGATACACAAATGAAGAAAATAAATGAAAATACTAACACAAGACACTTCCTCCTGGAGTTGTTGTATTGAAAAACAGCTCCTGGGACATTTTGCAGAAATGGCCTCACCATTGGTTCCACTACTGATCGATTCTGTACTGCATGTGAAATTATATGGCACATACCAAGACTAAGGTAGCCAACAGACATCAAAGGCTATCATTGTGCAGATCAAAATGGCAAAGGAGGATGGAATGGGATATATTCTTCGTGATGAGTCCCGCTTTTCTCTTACATGCAACGATAGCCGGAGATTGGCCTGGAGACCATGTGGGCAATGCCATGAAAAGGCCTTCAGAAGGAAACATCTCAATGGTACTACTCCTGGGATTATGGTTTGAGGTGGCATAATGTACACCAGCTGGACCCCTCTAGTCTTTATCCCAGATTCACAAACAGCTCGGCCTTACATTGATTTGATCATGGAACCAGTGATATGGATATTTCTCAAAAGTGTTCCAGAAGCCATATAACAATGCCAGGCCGCATGTTGCTTGAGCTACTCTGAGCAGTCTGTATGGCCTAAATGTGGTACTGTAAGGGTGTGGTATATAATCACTTATATAGTTGCAACATCAATATAGTGCTGGAGAGTGATTTAAGAGGAGGAGGAATAGACCAAAGGCACAAGATATTGGGAAAGCAGGATTCGGCCGCCACTACGTTCAACGGTATCCCTTGGAAAATCTGGGGTCTATGGCCCGAATCAGGTTTGGACTCCAGAACGTTTTTCATCTCCCAGCGAGTGGAGCCGGAGGGGGAACCAGAACAGGAAAGTGAGCGTAGAAGCATTGGGACTGCAAAGCCAGGACGAGCATCTCAGAGGCCAGAAGAGCCAGCATTGAGAGGGAAAGCCCAGGCAGTAAAAAAAGAACATGTCCTCTACTGAAACTGCCATGGACTCTTTGTTATTGAGTAAAATCTAACCATTATAGCTGCATACAGAGTCTGTTCATGAGTGTGTGATGTCGTCCGGAGCTGGGACCATTGGATCAGCAGAATCTGCAAGCACAAACGTCAGTTTGTTCAACACTACAATACTCCCATACCGCATAACATATGGGACTTTATCTTTTATTTGTGGGGGCCAGGGCATGGGAGAACAGCAGCCCCTCACCATGACTACCACCCTGGCCATCTCACACTACCATGGAGTGCAGTGTCTCCAAACTTGTCTTCCATTGAGCACATCTGGTAAGTCATTGGTCAGCATATGCAACGGTAGCTGCCAGCAGCAGATCTTGATGATGTGTGTGATGTGTGTTCCCAAGAACATTCCTTACACAATCATTAATAACCTCATTTATAACAGCCAATCTGAGAATATATATTTTATTGAGATAGATAGATAGATAGATAGATAGATATTTTGATATTTAAAAAAAAAAATCTAGAAGTTTTGAAAAATGGTTTTCCTTTTTTTCCCCATAATTTGCATGTCATTAACATGTCTATCGATCCTCAGATTTCTATAAATCCACAACTTGTTCATCTTTGGTTTGCAATTTCAATGCTTAAATAATTAAGTAAATAAATACAGTAGATCTCCATGTAGATTGAATTGGCTCCCAGAGGGACTAGTACGTCATAAAGAACAGCAATAACAATAACTCCATCTACAGGTGGCAAGAATTATTACAGTATGGAGTGAAACTAAGGGTTTTTATTTATAAAAAAAAAATGGAAATTTAGCTTAGTATTACTCAAAGAATGTTCTTTGCTGCAAGTTTTAAACAATTTATGACAGCGTTAATATACATTTCATAGTGCTTTTTTAGCAGAATATTTCCTTCTACCTTAGACTGTGCTGTGCTTTTTATTACTCCTCTCACAGAAAACAGGACTTTCTTGATCACTGGCAGCAAATTGTACAGCTTTATTTTGTAAAAAATAAAATATCAAATAATTTCTGTAAATTTTTGTTCTTCAGTCAAATTAAACCTTTTGAACCCCTAAAACCAGTCACTCGCCAAAATGAAATTGCTATTTCCCAGTCCCTTTCAATTTATGCTTTGGTGCCTTTCTGCTTCACTCATCCAGATAATAAGACATTAATTATTAATGACGAGTAAGCAATGTCAAAAAATGGTAAAAGTGCTTGAAATGACAGATCTGATGTGCACCGGTGTCCCAACCCTGCCATTTAGGATGAGACACATGCTGAGTGTAATTATTATCTGACACCAGAAGCCGTGCTGTCAGACGCCATCTTGAATATTTTTGAATTTTGATATGAGGGCCTGTGATTGTGGCGGACACAAACAGCCAAATTATTGCAGTGAATTCTCAATAGGGAAGGAGAAAAAAAAATACTTTACAAATTGAGCTTTTTTTTATTTGTTGTATATAGGGTATTATTTTTATAATCACTAAATATACAGTAGACACATTAGTTTTATTAGGCTGTGTGTACATGTGAATATACCCTGCTACACAATTCCGCAGGAGTTACATTTTTATATCCAGAAACACTATTTAAACATGTCCATTCATTTAGTTAGGCATAGATGAAATATGAAATTATAGACTTTGTTTGATTTCCTTTCCGGCAGTGGCTCACAACGCTAATTGCAAGGCACTGTGAAGTGACTGTAGATGAGGCAGATTCCTTCTCCACCATTCCCCCTCCTTGGTACTGCCCACATCACATGGTACATTACTGTACAGCGCCTCCATATGGGCGCTGACATGAGAGTAGCAGGAGCTGCTTTCCACTACATTGGTGAGTGTCGTGGCATCGTTCTCGCTCATCCCCCCACACACTCCTCGGCTGGTGAGTGCGAGCCATGGTACCCTATGCATAAACACTTAGGTGTCAAGCCCCACTATTGGCCCACATACTGTATATAAATGTTTCAGCGTTTTAAGTAGTCATCCAACTATATGGGGGCAGTATTTCAGTTACAAACAAATACGGTACATGCTAATGAGCATGTATAATATATATATTGTGGTAGATCGGCTCACTCAGAGGTAGCCACAGAAAACATGGTCTCTTTAATTCTGCCACTTGGGTTATACAGTCTTTTCAGCTGCTAGATCCTGGACCCAAAATATGGTCCACTAAAATCCTCTCGGTAACCTGCTGTTACTGGAGCACTGTATACCAAGATCAACATCACCGAGGCGAGGCACCTCGGTGACACGTACCTGGCACAACATTTGACATAAGTTTGTGTCATAGTCGGGAAGAGGATCCCGCAAATTGACGTAAATTTACATCATGGGATCCTCAGGCACGGTGAACAGAGGAAGGTGCCTGCTGCTTCTGACAGCAGGGCACTGGGATTCATTGCAACGGGGGTGTTTTGCGCCACCCTCACAACTACGATAGCTGTGATTGGCTGTTTAATTCTGACACCCTTCAGCAATGCCCATGATCAGTGCTAGCGGCGATCACTGGCATTTAACCCCTTTGATGCCACTGTCAATAGTGACATTGATCGGTATTTTCTCCACGGTGGCCGCGGGGTCACCCAGGTACGGTGGCCTATAAAGTCGTGCTCAGATCAGGAGCTAAAACGCCTCCTTCCTGCCTGCAGTGCACTGAGCTAATGTTCTGCAATACAAATGCATTGCAGAGTATTATATGGCCGGCGTCACACTCGGCGTAAGACAATACGGTCCGTATTTTACGGCCGTAATACGGCCGAAATACGGTGAAATGTTCCCAAAATGTGATCCGTAGGCAGGGTGTGTCAGCGTATTTTGCGCATGGCATCCTCCGTATGTAATCCGTATGGCATCCGTACTGCGAGATTTTCACGCAGGCTTGCAAAACCGACATCTAATGGATTTATGTGCTCAAATGTTAGGGAAAACATATATACAATATATATATATATATATATATATATATATATATATATATATATATATATATATATATATATGTCATTGAGACACATATATATATATTCTGTATTTAGATTTCATTCAGCGCGATATCTGTGAACAGCCGGTAATTCAATTGCCGGCTTTTCATTTCTCCTGCACAAACCCGACATGATATGAGACATGGTTTACATACAGTAAACCATCTCATATCCCCTTTTTTTTTGCATATTCCACACTACTAATGTTAGTAGTGTGTATGTGCAAAATTTCAGCGCTGTAGCTGCTGAAATAAAGGGTTAAATGGCGGAAAAAATTGGCGTGGGCTCCCGCGCAATTTTCTCCGCCAGAATGGTAAAGCCAGTGACTGAGGGCAGATATTAATAGCCAGGAGAGGGTCCATGGTTATTGGCCCCCCCGTGGCTACAAACATCTGCCCCCAGCCACCCCAGAAAAGGCACATCTGGAAGATGCGCCTATTCTGGCACTTGGCCACTCTCTTCCCACTCCCTGTAGCGGTGGGATATGGGGTAATGAAGGGTTAATGCCACCTTGCTATTGGAAGGTGACATTAAGCCAGATTAATAATGGAGAGGCGTCAATTATGTCACCTATCCATTATTAATCCATTTGTTGGTAAGGGTTAAAAAACACACACACACACATGATTAAAAAGTAGTTTAATGAAATAAACACAGCGGTTGTTGTAATAATTTATTGTTCTCGCAATCCATTTGCAAACCCTCGCTTGGAAAAATAATAAACACACAAGATACATACCTTCTGGTGAACCGTCTCGTCCCACGAAGTAATCCATCTGAAGGGGTTAATTAATATTACAGGCACGAGCTGCGATAAACCACTCGCTGGTGCCTGTAATCCCTGGGTGCTGAAAGGAAAGCAGGATCTGTACTTACATTGAGTCGCGGTGAGGCGCCCTCTGGTGGATGTTCTCATGAACTGCAGCCTGGGAACTTTTTCCCACGCTCCAGGTCATATGAGGACATCCACCAGGGGGCGCATCACCGCGACTGAAGGAAATGTAGGTCAATGACCTACATTTCATTCATTCGCCGGGGATTACAGGCACGGAGCACAGCTGCATTTGCAGGGCTCCTGCCTGTAATATTAGTTAACCCCTTCAGATGGATTACTTCGTGGGACGTGACGGGTCAGCTGAGGGTATGTATCTTGTGCGTTTATTATTTTTCCAAGCGAGGGTGTTCCTGATGGATTGCGAGAACAATAAATTATTACAACAACCGCTGTGTTTATTTCATTAAACTACTTTTTAATCATGTGTGTGTGTGTTTTTTAACCCTTACCAACAATTGGATTAATAATGGATAGGTGTCATAATTGACGCCTCTCCATTATTAATCTGGCTTAATGTCACCTTCCAATAGCAAGGTGGCATTAACCCTTCATTACCCCATATCCCACCACTACAGGGAGTGGGAAGAGAGTGGCCAAGTGCCAGAATAGGCGCATCTTCCAGATGTGCCTTTTCTGGGGTGGCTGGGGGCAGATGTTTTTAGCCACGGGGGGGCCAATAACCATGGACCCTCTCCTGGCTATTAATATCTGCCCTCAGTCACTGGCTTTACCATTCTGGCGGAGAAAATTGCGCGGGAGCCCACGCCAATTTTTTCCGCCATTTAACCCTTTATTTTACAAGCTACAGCGCACAAATTTTGCACATACACACTACTAACATTAGTAGTGTGGAATATGCAAAAAAAAATGGGGATATGAGATGGTTTACTGTATGTAAACCATGTCTCATATCATGTCGGGTTTGTGAAGGAGAAGGAAAAAGCCGGCAATTGAATTACCGACTTTTCACTAACACCGCTGCGTATTTCTCGCAAGTCACACTGCAGGTCCGTGTGGAATCCGTATTTTTCTCGCCCCCATAGACTTTCATTGGCGTATTATTTGCGCAATACGCTGACAAACGCAGCATGCTGCGATTTTGTACGGCCGTAGAAAGCCGTATAATACTGAACCGTAATATACGGCTGATAGGAGCAGCCCCATTGAGAATAATTGTGCCGTATGTAATGCGAGTTTTACGGATGTAGTTTCTGCGCTCTTACGTCCGTAAAACTCGCCAGTGTGACGCCGGCCTATAAGTGATTAGTGAGCATAAAGTTGATGTGCCATATTGGAGCAAGGTAAAAAAATAACTAAAGTTTGTAAAAATATAGAAAAAAAAAAAAACACATAACAAAGAACAAAAGAAATAAAAATATTAATCCAATAAATACATATTTATGTTAAAACAAATATAAACAAATAAAATACATGTATTTGGTATCACAGTGTCTGGACACGGTATTGGCATACCAAGAACGGCCTGATATATAAAACTATACCACTAGTTAACCCCTTCAGTGAACACCATTCAAAAAGTGACAAAAAAAGGCTTTCTTCATCATAGTGCTTAAAAAAAAAAAAATGGAATAAAACACGATAAAAAGATGAATGTAAATAAAAGTAGTATAGCTGAAAACGTCATCTTGGCCCACTTAAAACAAGCCACCATATAGCCCCATCAGCGGAAAAATTAAAAAAAAGTTATAGCTCTCAGAATAAAGCGATGCAATAACAATTGCTTTTTCTATTAAAAAAATGTTTTTATAGTATAAAGCTGCCGAAATATAAAAAAATAAATGGAGTACGGCTGTAATCGTACTGATGCGAAGAATAAAGCTGCCATATTAATTGTACCACACGGTGAACGACATTTAAAAAAAAAAAAAAAAAACAATTCCTGGATGGCTGATTTTTTTAATCTATTTTGCCTCCCAAAAATTTGAATAGAAAGAGATCAAAAAACATTATGAGACCAAAAATGGTACCAATAAAAATGTTAACTTGTCCTGCAAAAAAAAAACAACAAAAAAAAAAACACACAACTGTCGGTAGAGATATAGAAAAATGATTGCTCTCAAAATATGGTGATGCAAAAAAAGCATTTTTTAGTGTGTGACAGCAGCCAAACATAAAAACCAGCACTTATACAGCACAAGGAACGGTGCAACAAACAAATAAAACCAATTCTTCATCTGCTGTTGATTTGTTCATTCTGTCTCCCAAAGATCACAGTAAGGCCGGGATCACACATACGCATGATATGGCCGAGTCTCGCAGGTGAAATCCCTCCTCTGGTGCCGGCACATGGGAGCGGAGCGTGCAGCTCCATGTGTTGCTGTGTGGCTGCACGCTCCGCTCTGGAGTGCCGGCGCCAGAGGAGGGATTTCACCTGCGAGACTCAGGCGTATCTCGCATATGTGTGATCCCGGCCTGAGGCGCACACTTATCTGCGCTGAGCTTTTACACCGGGTTTCCGTGTAAATCTCTGAAATGTGTGATTCAGACAGAGCCCTCTGCGGAAGATTCCCTATAATGAGGCAGATGCAAGTACTGTAGGTGCAGTCTGGTCTGTGATCCTGTGGTGTCTGTCTTTTTAAACATGCACATAAGCACCATCTACCATAGTTTTGTGCACCTCTGAAAAGAAGGACACTGCTGAACAGAGGCCAGATGAAGTCCAGAAGAACTCTGCTGCCTCATTGTAGTGAATGAATCCCTCAGTGGTTTCATCATTGATTCACGTCACCTGTAGATTTTGATGGAAACATCGATGTAAATGTTCACTGTAGGGCGCAGGATAGATGTGGTCTCAAATGTTATGTAAAATGTTCCCAATAAAAGCAATGTCTTCAAAAGGAGATTTGTAGTTAAATTTCCGCGCTGCCGCTAAGATGAATTTCAGGAGAGTATAGTTGATTCACAGTGGTTTTATTCAACGCGTTTCAGGGGTCTCATGCCCCCTTCATCAGGAAATACCACACAGAATATACAGGCATCACAGGTATAAATAGTTTTGCTAGGTTAAAAAAATGAGCTCCACCAGGTCAGATGACTCAGTGTCAAAGTTCAATGATAACACACCATTAACAATTCAAACGATTAGAAGAGGTATATACAATGACAAAATACAATGACTTCTTTTATGTTTCTAGACAATAGTTCCAAATTTGCAACATTAAGGAGGAAATTTAAAATAAAAAAATAAAAAAATAAAAATCTCTACTTAAATGGACAAGAACCTGTAAAAAAATGGAGCTACTCCAGTTCAGAAGCGAATGCCTTACAGATGAACTACCGTGTGGAATCAACAAGTTGCTATTTTCTTATCGTTAATCCATTGGAATCTTTACATTAAATGTGGAATAAAATCATGTTTTATTATTTTCCATTAAAAAATATAAATATATATATGAAAATTAATTTGTCGTGGTTTGGGGTGATCTAAAATTACGAAAATTATAATTAGTGAGTTTAAAATTGCGTCATGTACATAAGAGTAACAATTTAAGCAGCAAACCAGCGCTCGAAGTGAGCGCAGAAACAAAATGAAAGTGACACTTCACCTGTCCAAGGACCAATAATAGATATATTTAACAAGAGACAATATAACATTGCCAAGGGAGGGGAATGAATGAATACACAGCACTCGGTGACCTCAAAGAACAGCAGATAAACTGGGACGCCTGGCAGCAGAGAAAAGGATGATTGAGTTAAGTGCTCCTGTCGGGAGGGGTCATTACACCCTGTGAAGCTGCCACAATCAGCACCAGCTCCCTGGATTTAATCTCAAGAGTCAAAAACCATTATTCAGGACACAGTTGTGATGGAGACAATTTGTATGTAATAAAGGAGTGAAAACGCTCCTCTCCAGGGCAGACTCAGACTATGCCCACATGAGGAGTTTGAGGAAATTACAGCTAAACATATCAATGAATGACTCCAAGATAATCCTAAATGAAAATGTAAATTTAAATCTTAAGTGGCTCACAGCACAAAGGATTAAAAAATCAATCATAACTATACAAATAAAAATATAAATATAGATATATCAATAAAAATATAAATATAGATATATCAAATTCATAAAAAAGCGGGGAGGGCTACGCATTCAGATAAAACCTTGGTAGTTTCTTTAAATATATATAAATAAATAAAAATATAAAAGTGGGGGGGTGGAGAAAAAAAAAATGTACTATTCAGATGAAAACCTCAGTTATTTCATTTAAGCCTTGTGGTTTTAGGCTACCTAATTTGTAGATCCAATATACTTCTTTCCTATTTAGTTTCATGGATCTATTAGGTACATGCTTAGGTATATGATCAATAGGGCTGATTTTTAATAGTTTAAAGTCCTTATTATGCACTAGGGCAGTGATGGGCAACCTTTTGAGCTCGGTGTGTCAAAATTCGCCAAAAAACCGAACATAACTTGGGTGGTGTGTCACCTTGATAAAAAACCCATAATTTTGCGACATGTATAGTTTAAATAACAAATATGTATAATTATAATTAACTTACCTGCTTAGTGACTTCTTTGTTCATCTGTCAGTTGGTTTCTTTTGTTGGTCTTGCTATTATTTAACTTGTGTGGGGTGCCTGTTGTGAATTTGCTTTTTGCTCCCTCTAGTGGTTACTAGTTTTTTGACTCTGGTTTTTCTGTCATTCCTTTTATCCGCACCTGGGTCGTTAGTTAGGGGTGTTGCTATATAAGCTCCCTGGACCTTCAGTTCAATGCCTGGCAACGTAGTTATCAGAGCTAGTCTGCTGTGCTCTTGTCTACTGATCCTGGTTCCAGTTATATCAGCTAAGTCTGCCTTTTGCTTTTTGCTATTTGTTTTGGTTTTGTATTTTTGTCCAGCTTGTTCCAATTCTATATCCTGACCTTTGCTGGAAGCTCTAGGGGGCTGGTGTTCTCCCCCCGGACCGTTAGACGGTTCGGGGGTTCTTGAATTTCCAGTGTGGATTTTGATAGGGTTTTTGTTGACCATATAAGTTACCTTTCTTATTTCTGCTATCAGTAAGCGGGCCTCTCTGTGCTAAACCTGGTTCATTTCTGTGTTTGTCATTTCCTCTTACCTCACCGTTATTATTTGTGGGGGGCTTCTATCCAGCTTTGGGGTCCCCTTCTCTGGAGGCAAGAAAGGTCTTTTGTTTTCCTCTACTAGGGGTAGCTAGATTCTCCGGCTGGAGCGTGTCATCTAGAATCAACGTAGGAATGATCCCCGGCTACTTCTAGTGTTGGCGTTAGGAGTAGATATATGGTCAACCCAGCTACCACTGCCCTATGAGCTGGATTTTTGTATTCTGCAGACTTCCACGTACCTCTGAGACCCTCGCCATTGGGGTCATAACAGTTTGCCAGGCCAGTATTAAATGTTTAATGCATTGCAGAAGAGGGATTATAAGAAAGAAGATTCTGAGTTTTTTTTTTTTTTTTTTCTTCTTCCCCTTTACCTCAGAGTGGCTATGCTTGCTGCAGACATGAATGTCCAGACCTTGATTACAAGTGTGGACCAGCTGGCTACTCGTGTGCAGGGCATACAAGACTATGTTATCAGAAATCCTAGGTCAGAACCTAAAATACCGATTCCTGAACTGTTTTCCGGAGACAGGTTTAAGTTTAGGAATTTCATGAATAATTGTAAATTGTTTTTGTCCCTGAGACCCTGTTCATCTGGAGACTCTGCTCAGCAAGTAAAAATTGTTATTTCGTTCTTACGGGGCGACCCTCAGGATTGGGCTTTTTCGCTGGCGCCAGGAGATCCGGCATTGGCTGATATTAATGCGTTTTTTCTGGCGCTCGGTTTACTTTATGAGGAACCCAATCTTGAGATTCAGGCAGAAAAGGCCTTGCTGGCTATGTCTCAGGGGCAGGACGAGGCTGAAGTGTATTGCCAAAAATTTCGGAAATGGTCCGTGCTGACACATTGGAACGAGTGTGCACTGGCCGCTAATTTTAGAAATGGCCTTTCTGAAGCCATTAAGAATGTTATGGTGGGTTTTCCCATTCCCACAGGTCTGAATGATACTATGGCACTGGCTATTCAAATTGACCGGCGGTTGCGGGAGCGCAAAACCGCAAATTCCCTCATGGTGTTGTCTGAACAGACACCTAATTCGGTGCAATGTGATAGAAAAACCGCAAATTCCCTCATGGTGTTGTCTGAACAGACACCTGATTTAATGCAATGTGATAGAATCCTGACTAGAAATGAGCGGAAAATTCATAGACGCCGGAATGGCTTGTGCTACTACTGTGGTGATTCTACACATGTTATCTCAGCATGCTCTAAACGTATAGCTAAGGTTGTTAGTCCTGTCACCGTTGGTAATTTGCAACCTAAATTTATTCTGTCTGTAACTTTGATTTGCTCACTGTCGTCTTATCCTGTCATGGCGTTTGTAGATTCAGGTGCTGCCCTGAGTCTTATGGATCTGTCATTTGCTAAGCACTGTGGTTTTACTCTTGAACCATTAGAAAATCCTATTCCTCTTAGGGGTATTGATGCTACGCCATTGGCAGCAAATAAACTGCAGTATTGGACACAGGTTACCATGTGCATGACTCCTGAACACCGCGAGGTGATACGTTTCCTGGTTTTACATAAAATGCATGATTTGGTTGTTTTAGGGCTGCCATGGTTACAGACCCATAATCCAGTCCTGGACTGGAAGGCTATGTCAGTCTCAAGTTGGGGCTGTCGGGGTATTCATGGGGATTCCCTGCCTGTGTCTATTGCTTCTTCTACGCCTTCGGAAATTCCGGAGTATTTGTCGGATTATCAGGATGTCTTCAGTGAGTCTGAGTCCAGTGCACTGCCTCCTCATAGGGACTGTGACTGTGCTGTAGATTTGATCCCAGGCAGTAAATTTCCTAAGGGAAGACTGTTTAATCTGTCGGTACCTGAACATACCGCTATGCGTTCATATATCAAGGAGTCTCTGGAGAAAGGACATATTCGTCCGTCTTCTTCCCCTCTTGGTGCGGAATTCTTTTTTGTGGCAAAGAAGGACGGATCTTTGAGACCTTGTATTGATTATCGGCTTTTAAATAAGATCACTGTCAAATTTCAGTATCCTTTACCGCTGTTGTCTGACTTGTTTGCCCGGATTAAAGGTGCCAAGTGGTTCACCAAGATAGACCTTCGTGGTGCGTACAACCTTGTGCGCATTAAGCAAGGTGATGAATGGAAAACCGCATTCAATACGCCCGAAGGTCATTTTGAGTACTTGGTGATGCCTTTTGGGCTCTCCAATGCGCCTTCAGTTTTTCAGTCCTTTATGCATGACATTTTCCGGAAGTATCTGGATAAATTTTTGATTGTTTATCTGGATGATATTTTGGTTTTTTCTGATAATTGGGATTCGCATGTGGAGCAGGTCAGGTTGGTCTTTAAAATTTTGCGTGAAAATTCTTTGTTTGTCAAGGGCTCAAAGTGTCTCTTTGGTGTACAGAAGGTTCCCTTTTTGGGGTTCATTTTTTCCCCTTCTGCTGTGGAGATGGACCCAGTCAAGGTCCGAGCTATTCTTGATTGGACTCAGCCCTCGTCAGTTAAGAGTCTTCAGAAGTTCTTGGGTTTCGCTAACTTCTACCGTCGTTTTATCGCTAATTTTTCTAGCATTGTGAAACCTTTGACGGATATGACCAAGAAGGGCTCCGATGTAGCTAACTGGGCTCCTGCTGCCGTGGAGGCTTTCCAGGAGTTGAAACGCCGGTTTACTTCGGCGCCTGTTTTGTGCCAGCCCGATGTCTCACTTCCCTTTCAGGTTGAGGTGGATGCTTCAGAGATTGGAGCAGGGGCCGTTTTGTCGCAGAGAGGCCCTGGTTGCTCTGTTATGAAACCTTGTGCCTTTTTCTCTAGGAAGTTTTCGCCTGCCGAGCGAAATTATGATGTGGGCAATCGGGAGTTGTTGGCCATGAAATGGGCATTTGAGGAGTGGCGTCATTGGCTCGAGGGTGCTAAGCATCGTGTGGTGGTCTTGACTGATCACAAAAATCTGATGTATCTCGAGTCTGCTAAACGCCTTAATCCGAGACAGGCCCGCTGGTCATTGTTTTTCTCCCGCTTTGATTTGTTGTCTCGTATTTACCAGGTTCAAAGAATGTGAAGGCCGATGCTCTTTCTAGGAGCTTTGTGCCTGATGCTCCTGGAGTCGCTGATCCTGTTGGTATTCTTAAAGATGGAGTTATCTTGTCAGCTATTTCTCCGGATCTGCGACGTGTGTTGCAGAGATTTCAGGCTGATAGGCCTGAGTCTTGTCCACCTGACAGACTGTTTGTTCCGGATAAGTGGACCAGCAGAGTCATTTCCGAGGTTCATTCCTCGGTGTTGGCAGGTCACCCGGGAATTTTTGGCACCAGAGATCTGGTGGCCAGGTCCTTTTGGTGGCCTTCCTTGTCAAGGGATGTGCGGTCATTTGTGCAGTCCTGTGGGACTTGTGCTCGAGCTAAGCCTTGCTGTTCTCGTGCCAGCGGTTTGCTCTTGCCCTTGCCTGTCCCGAAGAGACCTTGGACACATATCTCCATGGATTTCATTTCTGATCTTCCGCTATCTCAGGGCATGTCCGTTATCTGGGTGATATGTGATCGCTTCTCTAAGATGGTCCATTTGGTTCCTTTGCCTAAGCTGCCTTCCTCTTCCGATCTGGTTCCTGTGTTTTTCCAGAACGTGGTTCGTTTGCACGGCATCCCTGAGAATATTGTGTCAGACAGAGGATCCCAGTTCGTTTCCAGGTTCTGGCGATCCTTTTGTAGTAGGATGGGCATTGATTTGTCGTTTTCGTCTGCTTTCCATCCTCAGACTAATGGACAGACGGAGCGAACCAATCAGACTTTGGAGGCTTATTTGAGGTGTTTTGTCTCTGCTGATCAGGACGATTGGGTGACATTCTTGCCGTTGGCTGAGTTTGCCCTTAATAATCGGGCTAGTTCCGCCACCTTGGTTTCGCCTTTTTTCTGCAACTCTGGTTTCCATCCTCGCTTTTCTTCGGGTCATGTGGAGCCTTCTGACTGTCCTGGGGTGGATTCTGTGGTGGATAGGTTGCAGCGGATTTGGAATCATGTGGTGGACAACTTGAAGTTGTCACAGGAGAGGGCTCAGCGCTTTGCCAACCGCCGCCGCGGTGTGGGTCCCCGACTACGCGTTGGGGATTTGGTATGGCTTTCTTCCCGCTTTGTTCCTATGAAGGTCTCCTCTCCCAAATTTAAACCTCGTTTTATTGGGCCTTACAAGATATTGGAAATCCTTAATCCTGTATCTTTTCGTCTGGATCTTCCTGTGTCGTTTGCTATTCACAATGTATTTCATAGGTCCTTGTTGCGGCGGTACATTGTGCCTGTAGTTCCTTCTGCTGAGCCTCCTGCTCCGGTGTTGGTTGAGGGCGAGTTGGAGTACGTGGTGGAGAAGATCTTGGATTCTCGCCTCTCCAGGCGGAGGCTTCAGTACCTGGTCAAGTGGAAGGGCTATGGTCAGGAGGATAATTCCTGGGTGGTCGCCTCTGATGTTCATGCGGCCGATTTAGTTCGTGCCTTTCATGCCGCTCTGTTATGACCCCAATGGCGAGGGTCTCAGAGGAACGTGGAAGTCTGCAGAATACAAAAATCCAGCTCATAGGGCAGTGGTAACTGGGTTGACCATATATCTACTCCTAACGCCAACACTAGAAGTAGCCGGGGATCATTCCTACGTTGATTCTAGATGACACGCGCCAGCCGGAGAATCTAGCTACCCCTAGTAGAGGAAAACAAAGACCTTTCTTGCCTCCAGAGAAGGGGACCCCAAAGCTGGATAGAAGCTCCCCACAAATAATGACGGTGAGGTAAGAGGAAATGACAAACACAGAAATGAACCAGGTTTAGCACAGAGAGGCCCGCTTACTAATAGCAGAATAAAGAAAGGTGACTTATATGGTCAACAAAAACCCTATCAAAATCCACACTGGAAATTCAAGAACCCCCGAACCGTCTAACGGTCCGGGGGGAGAACACCAGCCCCCTAGAGCTTCCAGCAAAGGTCAGGATATAGAATTGGAACAAGCTGGACAAAAATACAAAACCAAAACAAATAGCAAAAAGCAAAAGGCAGACTTAGCTGATATAACTGGAACCAGGATCAGTAGACAAGAGCACAGCAGACTAGCTCTGATAACTACGTTGCCAGGCATAGAACTGAAGGTCCAGGGAGCTTATATAGCAACACCCCTAACTAACGACCCAGGTGCGGATAAAAGGAATGACAGAAAAACCAGAGTCAAAAAACTAGTAACCACTAGAGGGAGCAAAAAGCAAATTCACAACAGTACCCCCCCCTTAGTGAGGGGTCACCGAACCCTCACCACGACCACCAGGGCGATCAGGATGAGCGGCATGAAAGGCACGAACTAAATCGGCCGCATGAACATCAGAGGCGACCACCCAGGAATTATCTTCCTGACCATAGCCCTTCCACTTGACCAGGTACTGAAGCCTCCGCCTGGAGAGGCGAGAATCCAAGATCTTCTCCACCACGTACTCCAACTCGCCCTCAACCAACACCGGAGCAGGAGGCTCAGCAGAAGGAACTACAGGCACAATGTACCGCCGCAACAAGGACCTATGAAATACATTGTGAATAGCAAACGACACAGGAAGATCCAGACGAAAAGATACAGGATTAAGGATTTCCAATATCTTGTAAGGCCCAATAAAACGAGGTTTAAATTTGGGAGAGGAGACCTTCATAGGAACAAAGCGGGAAGAAAGCCACACCAAATCCCCAACGCGTAGTCGGGGACCCACACCGCGGCGGCGGTTGGCAAAGCGCTGAGCCTTCTCCTGTGACAACTTCAAGTTGTCCACCACATGATTCCAGATCTGCTGCAACCTATCCACCACAGAATCCACCCCAGGACAGTCAGAAGGCTCCACATGACCCGAAGAAAAGCGAGGATGGAAACCAGAGTTGCAGAAAAAAGGCGAAACCAAGGTGGCGGAACTAGCCCGATTATTAAGGGCAAACTCAGCCAACGGCAAGAATGTCACCCAATCGTCCTGGTCAGCAGAGACAAAACACCTCAAATAAGCCTCCAAAGTCTGATTGGTTCGCTCCGTCTGTCCATTAGTCTGAGGATGGAAAGCAGACGAAAACGACAAATCAATGCCCATCCTACTACAAAAGGATCGCCAGAACCTGGAAACGAACTGGGATCCTCTGTCTGACACAATATTCTCAGGGATGCCGTGCAAACGAACCACGTTCTGGAAAAACACAGGAACCAGATCGGAAGAGGAAGGCAGCTTAGGCAAAGGAACCAAATGGACCATCTTGGAGAAGCGATCACATATCACCCAGATAACGGACATGCCCTGAGATAGCGGAAGATCAGAAATGAAATCCATGGAGATATGTGTCCAAGGTCTCTTCGGGACAGGCAAGGGCAAGAGCAAACCGCTGGCACGAGAACAGCAAGGCTTAGCTCGAGCACAAGTCCCACAGGACTGCACAAATGACCGCACATCCCTTGACAAGGAAGGCCACCAAAAGGACCTGGCCACCAGATCTCTGGTGCCAAAAATTCCCGGGTGACCTGCCAACACCGAGGAATGAACCTCGGAAATGACTCTGCTGGTCCACTTATCCGGGACAAACAGTCTGTCAGGTGGACAAGACTCAGGCCTATCAGCCTGAAATCTCTGCAACACACGTCGCAGATCCGGAGAAATAGCTGACAAGATAACTCCATCTTTAAGAATACCAACAGGATCAGCGACTCCAGGAGCATCAGGCACAAAGCTCCTAGAAAGAGCATCGGCCTTCACATTCTTTGAACCTGGTAAATACGAGACAACAAAATCAAAGCGGGAGAAAAACAATGACCAGCGGGCCTGTCTCGGATTAAGGCGTTTAGCAGACTCGAGATACATCAGATTTTTGTGATCAGTCAAGACCACCACACGATGCTTAGCACCCTCGAGCCAATGACGCCACTCCTCAAATGCCCATTTCATGGCCAACAACTCCCGATTGCCCACATCATAATTTCGCTCGGCAGGCGAAAACTTCCTAGAGAAAAAGGCACAAGGTTTCATAACTGAGCAACCAGGGCCTCTCTGCGACAAAACGGCCCCTGCCCCAATCTCCGAAGCATCCACCTCAACCAGAAAGGGAAGTGAGACGTCAGGCTGGCACAAAACAGGCGCCGAAGTAAACCGGCGTTTCAACTCCTGGAAAGCCTCCACGGCAGCAGGAGCCCAGTTAGCTACATCGGAGCCCTTCTTGGTCATATCCGTCAAAGGTTTCACAATGCTAGAAAAATTAGCGATAAAACGACGGTAGAAGTTAGCGAAGCCCAAGAACTTCTGAAGACTCTTAACTGACGAGGGCTGAGTCCAATCAAGAATAGCTCGGACCTTGACTGGGTCCATCTCCACAGCAGAAGGGGAAAAAATGAACCCCAAAAAGGGAACCTTCTGTACACCAAAGAGACACTTTGAGCCCTTGACAAACAAAGAATTTTCACGCAAAATTTTAAAGACCAACCTGACCTGCTCCACATGCGAATCCCAATTATCAGAAAAAACCAAAATATCATCCAGATAAACAATCAAAAATTTATCCAGATACTTCCGGAAAATGTCATGCATAAAGGACTGAAAAACTGAAGGCGCATTGGAGAGCCCAAAAGGCATCACCAAGTACTCAAAATGACCTTCGGGCGTATTGAATGCGGTTTTCCATTCATCACCTTGCTTAATGCGCACAAGGTTGTACGCACCACGAAGGTCTATCTTGGTGAACCACTTGGCACCCTTAATCCGGGCAAACAAGTCAGACAACAGCGGTAAAGGATACTGAAATTTGACAGTGATCTTATTTAAAAGCCGATAATCAATACAAGGTCTCAAAGATCCGTCCTTTTTTGCCACAAAAAAGAATCCCGCACCAAGAGGGGAAGAAGACGGACGAATATGTCCTTTTTCCAGAGACTCCTTGATATATGAACGCATAGCGGTATGTTCAGGTACCGACAGATTAAACAGTCTTCCCTTAGGAAACTTACTGCCTGGGATCAAATCTATAGCACAGTCACAGTCCCTATGAGGAGGCAGTGCACTGGACTCAGACTCACTGAAGACATCCTGATAATCAGACAAATACTCCGGAACTTCCGAAGGCGTAGAAGAAGCAATAGACACAGGCAGGGAATCCTCATGAATACCACGACAGCCCCAACTTGAGACTGACATAGCCTTCCAGTCCAGGACTGGATTATGGGTCTGTAACCATGGCAGCCCTAAAACGACCAAATCATGCATTTTATGTAAAACCAGGAAACGTATCACCTCGCGGTGTTCAGGAGTCATGCACATGGTAACCTGAGTCCAATACTGCGGTTTATTTGCTGCCAATGGTGTAGCATCAATACCCCTAAGAGGAATAGGATTTTCTAATGGTTCAAGAGTAAATCCACAGCGCTTAGCAAATGAGAGATCCATGAGACTCAGGGCAGCACCTGAATCTACAAACGCCATGACAGGATAAGATGACAGTGAGCAAATCAAAGTTACAGACAGAATAAATTTAGGTTGCAAATTACCAACGGTGACAGGACTAACAACCTTAGCTATACGTTTAGAGCATGCTGAGATAACATGTGTAGAATCACCACAGTAGTAGCACAAGCCATTCCGGCGTCTATGAATTTTCCGCTCATTTCTAGTTAGGATTCTATCACATTGCATTAAATCAGGTGTCTGTTCAGACAACACCATGAGGGAATTTGCGGTTTTTCTATCACATTGCACCGAATTAGGTGTCTGTTCAGACAACACCATGAGGGAATTTGCGGTTTTGCGCTCCCGCAACCGCCGGTCAATTTGAATAGCCAGTGCCATAGTATCATTCAGACCTGTGGGAATGGGAAAACCCACCATAACATTCTTAATGGCTTCAGAAAGGCCATTTCTAAAATTAGCGGCCAGTGCACACTCGTTCCAATGTGTCAGCACGGACCATTTCCGAAATTTTTGGCAATACACTTCAGCCTCGTCCTGCCCCTGAGACATAGACAGCAAGGCCTTTTCTGCCTGAATCTCAAGGTTGGGTTCCTCATAAAGTAAACCGAGCGCCAGAAAAAACGCATCAAGATCAGCCAATGCCGGATCTCCTGGCGCCAGCGAAAAAGCCCAATCCTGAGGATCGCCCCGTAAGAACGAAATAACAATTTTTACTTGCTGAGCAGAATCTCCTGATGAACAGGGTCTCAGGGACAAAAACAATTTACAATTATTCACGAAATTCCTAAACTTAAACCTGTCTCCGGAAAACAGTTCAGGAATCGGTATTTTAGGTTCTGACCTAGGATTTCTGATAACATAGTCTTGTATGCCCTGCACACGAGTAGCCAGCTGGTCCACACTTGTAATCAAGGTCTGGACATTCATGTCTGCAGCAAGCATAGCCACTCTGAGGTAAAGGGGAAGGAGAGAGAAAAAAAAAAAAAAACTCAGAATCTTCTTTCTTATAATCCCTCTTCTGCAATGCATTAAACATTTAATACTGGCCTGGCAAACTGTTATGACCCCAATGGCGAGGGTCTCAGAGGAACGTGGAAGTCTGCAGAATACAAAAATCCAGCTCATAGGGCAGTGGTAACTGGGTTGACCATATATCTACTCCTAACGCCAACACTAGAAGTAGCCGGGGATCATTCCTACGTTGATTCTAGATGACACGCGCCAGCCGGAGAATCTAGCTACCCCTAGTAGAGGAAAACAAAGACCTTTCTTGCCTCCAGAGAAGGGGACCCCAAAGCTGGATAGAAGCCCCCCACAAATAATGACGGTGAGGTAAGAGGAAATGACAAACACAGAAATGAACCAGGTTTAGCACAGAGAGGCCCGCTTACTAATAGCAGAATAAAGAAAGGTAACTTATATGGTCAACAAAAACCCTATCAAAATCCACACTGGAAATTCAAGAACCCCCGAACCGTCTAACGGTCCGGGGGGAGAACACCAGCCCCCTAGAGCTTCCAGCAAAGGTCAGGATATAGAATTGGAACAAGCTGGACAAAAATACAAAACCAAAACAAATAGCAAAAAGCAAAAGGCAGACTTAGCTGATATAACTGGAACCAGGATCAGTAGACAAGAGCACAGCAGACTAGCTCTGATAACTACGTTGCCAGGCATAGAACTGAAGGTCCAGGGAGCTTATATAGCAACACCCCTAACTAACGACCCAGGTGCGGATAAAAGGAATGACAGAAAAACCAGAGTCAAAAAACTAGTAACCACTAGAGGGAGCAAAAAGCAAATTCACAACACCGCTCATCCTGATCGCCCTGGTGGTCGTGGTGAGGGTTCGGTGACCCCTCACTAAGGGGGGGGTACTGTTGTGAATTTGCTTTTTGCTCCCTCTAGTGGTTACTAGTTTTTTGACTCTGGTTTTTCTGTCATTCCTTTTATCCGCACCTGGGTCGTTAGTTAGGGGTGTTGCTATATAAGCTCCCTGGACCTTCAGTTCAATGCCTGGCAACGTAGTTATCAGAGCTAGTCTGCTGTGCTCTTGTCTACTGATCCTGGTTCCAGTTATATCAGCTAAGTCTGCCTTTTGCTTTTTGCTATTTGTTTTGGTTTTGTATTTTTGTCCAGCTTGTTCTAAATCTATATCCTGACCTTTGCTGGAAGCTCTAGGGGGCTGGTGTTCTCCCCCCGGACCGTTAGACGGTTCGGGGGTTCTTGAATTTCCAGTGTGGATTTTGATAGGGTTTTTGTTGACCATATAAGTTACCTTTCTTATTTCTGCTATCAGTAAGCGGGCCTCTCTGTGCTAAACCTGGTTCATTTCTGTGTTTGTCATTTCCTCTTACCTCACCGTTATTATTTGTGGGGGGCTTCTATCCAGCTTTGGGGTCCCCTTCTCTGGAGGCAAGAAAGGTCTTTTGTTTTCCTCTACTAGGGGTAGCTAGATTCTCCGGCTGGAGCGTGTCATCTAGAATCAACGTAGGAATGATCCCCGGCTACTTCTAGTGTTGGCGTTAGGAGTAGATATATGGTCAATCCAGCTACCACTGCCCTATGAGCTGGATTTTTGTATTCTGCAGACTTCCACGTACCTCTGAGACCCTCGCCATTGGGGTCATAACAGGTGCCGTGAACTAAGATAAGTGAGGGGGAGGGGGAATTCTTCCAGTGATGGCGAACCTGTGGCACTCCAGCTGTTGCAAAACTACAATTCCCATCATGTCTTCACAGCCAAAGCTTTTGCTTTGAATGGCCAGCCATGATGGGAATTGTAGTTTTGCAACAGCTGGACTGCCACAGGTTCACCATCACTGACAGCCTCCCTCTCACTTATCTCAGTAATGGCCAATGACACCCCACAGTTCACTGGATGATGGTTGCTGTAGTAGTCACAGGGCCTCCAGACAGCAATCCCAGGGCCTCCAGACAGCAATCCCAGGGCCTCCAGACAGCAATCCCAGGGCCTCCAGACAGCAATCCCAGGGCCTCCAGACAGCAATCCCAGGGCCTCCAGACAGCAATCCCAGGGCCTCCAGACAGCGATCCCAGGGCCTCCAGACAGCAATCACAGGGCCTCCAGACAGCGATCTCCTCAGGCCTCAGAAGTGCAGCCTGGGACTTCTGGCCGGCGCAGCAGGGAGCAGGGAGCAGCGCAATGCCGCCCAAACAACACAGATCCGACGCAGAGGCCTGGGACTTCTGGGAGCTGCGCCTACCGGAAGTCCCAGGCCTAGACGCTCTGCACCGGAGCTCTGTTGTTTGGACCCACAGACCTCCTGCATGGCATCCGATCCGATAAAAAATCGGATCGGATGCCATTGTTTAGCATTCCGATACCGCAAGTATCGGGTATCGGCCGATATTTGCTGTATCGGAATTCCGATACCGAGATCCGATACTTTTGTGGTATCGGGTATCGGTATCGAAACAACATTAATGTGTAAAATAAAGAATTAAAATAAAAAATATTGCTATACTCACCTCTCCGACGCAGCCTGGACTTCAGCGAGGGAACCGGCAGCGTTGTTTGCTTAAAATTCGCGCTTTAACTTCCTTACTTGAAGTCCCGGCTTGTGATTGGTCGCGCGCCGCCCATGTGACCGTGACGCGACCAATCACAGCAAGCCGTGACGTAATTTTAGGTCCTTCAGGATTTTAAAATTACGTTCCGGCGTTGTGATTGGTTGCGTCGCGGTCACATGGGCGACGCGACCAATCACAAGCCGGGACGTCACGGGAGGCAGGACACGCGCGCATTTTAAAATGTTGGTGTAGTTTCCAAAATGGGGTCACTTGTGGGGGTTTCTGCTGTTTTTGAATGTCAGTGGTTCATCAAATGTGACATTGAATTCAAAATCTGTTCAATCCAAAACTGCACTCCAGAAATCAAATGCCACGCCTTCCCTTCCGAGCCCTGCCGTGCGCCCAAACAGTAATTTTCCACCACATATGGGGTATCAGTTTACTCAGGAGAAATTGCACAACAAATTGTATGGTCCATTTCTCCTGTTATCCTTGTGAAAATTAAAAATTTGGGTCTGAAGAAACAATTTTGTGGGAATAATGTGATTTTTCATTTTCACAACTTCATGTCATAAAGGTCCATGAAACACCTAGGGGTTCAAGGTGCTCATCACACCTCTAGATAAGTTCCTTGAGGGGTGTAGATTAAAAAAAGGGGTCAATTGTTTGGGGTTTCCCTAGTTTAGGCATATCAAGGGCTCTGCAAACGTGACATAGCAGCCAATTTTGCACTCCAAAAGATGAAGGGTGCTCTTTCCCTTCCAAGCCCTGTCATGTACCCAAAATCGTAGAACTCCACCACATATGGGGTATTGGCGTACTAAGAGAAACTGTACAACAAATTGTATGGTCCATTTTCTTCTGTTATACTTTTGAAAATGCTAAATTTGGGGCTAAATAAACATTTTTCTGGGAAAAAAATAAAATGTATTAAAATGTTATTTTTTTTTCCTTCCACATTGCTTTAATTCCTGTGAAGCACCTTAAACTTCTTTAATGTGGTTTTGTGCACTTTGAGGGGTGCAGTTTAAAAATGATGTCACTTTTTTGTAGTTTCTACCATATAGACCTCTCAAAGTCACTTCAAGCGGGATGTGGTCCCTAAAAAAAAAAAAAAAGTTTTGTAAATTTTGTTGGAAAAATTAGAAATTGCTGATCAACTTTTAACTTTCTAACAAAATGAAAATTATGTTTAAAAAAAATATGCAGATGTAAAGTAGACATATGGGAAATATTTATTATTTATTTATATAGCACCATTGATTCCATGGCGCTATACATGAGAATGGGTTACACAAAAATACAAATATCACTTACAGTAGACAAACTAACAAAGGTAGACTGGTACAGAGGGAAAAGGACCCTGCCCTTGTGAGCTTACATTCTACAGGATGATGGGGAAGGAGACAGGTCGGGGGTTGAAGCGACCGTGCGGTCATTGTAGGTTGTACACTTTCTTAAAGAGATGGGTTTTCAGGTTCTGTCTGAAGGATCCAAATGTGGTTAACACTCGGACGTGTTGGGGCACAGAATTCCAGATGATGGTGGATATTCGGGAGAAGTCTTGGAGGCAATTGGGTGAGGATCGAATAAGTGTAAAGAGAAGTAGGTCTTGAGAGGAACGGGGATTACGTGAGGGAAGATATTGGGAGATTAGTTTGGAAATATACAGAGGAGAAAGGTTATGCATGGCTTTGTAGGTCAGTGTTAGTAGTTTCAACTGGATATGCTGGAAAATTGGGAGCCAGTGAAGGGATTTGCAAAGGGACAAGCAGCAGTATAAAGAGGAGAAAGAGATTAGTCGAGCAGCAGAGTTAAGGATGGACTGGAGAGGTGCGAGAGTATTAGAAGGTAGGCCACAGAAGAGAATGTTGCAGTAGTCAAGGTGGGAAAGGATTAGGGCATGCACAAGCATTTTGGTAGAGTAAGGGTTGAGGAAAGGATGGATTTTGGAAACATTTTTGAGATGGAGGTGAGAGGAGGTGGCGAGAGCTTGGATGTGCAGTTTGAAGGACAGGGCAGAGTCAAGAGTTCCGGGCCAGGGGAAAGTGTGATGTCATTTATTGTGGTAGCGAAGATATGCGAGAAAGAGGGAAAACAATTAGTTCAGATTTGTCCACATTGAGCTTGAGGAAGCGAAAGGAGAAGAAGGAGGATATGGCTGAGAGACATTCTGGGATTCTGGACTGCAGAGAGGTGACGTCTGGGCCAGAGAGGTAGATCTGAGTGCCATAAGCATATAGATGGTACTGGAAGCAATCGGCGCCATGAGTTGTACCAGGCCAAGGGTATAGATGGAGAAGAGTAGGGGTCCTAGGACACAGCCTTGAGGGACACCAACAGAGAGAGGGTGAGACGAGGAGGTAGTGTGGGAGTCGGAAACGCTAAATGTGTGGTTGGTAAGATATGAAGAGATCCAGAATAGGGCAAGGTCTTTGACACCAAAGGAAGAGAGGATCTGTAGTAGGAGGCAGTGGTCAACTGTATTGAAGGCAGAGGACAGGTCTAGAAGGAGGAGTATAGAGAAGTGTCTGTTAGCTTTGGCTGTAAGTAAGTCGTTAGTAAGTTTGGACAAGGCAGTTTCAGTGGAATGGTGGGGACGGAACCCAGACTGTAGGTTGTCGAAGAGTGAGTTAGATGCAAAGTGAGAGGAAAGTTCAGCATGGACGTGCCGATTGTGGCATGTTTGAAAACAGAGGGGATGGTACCAGAAGTTAGTGGTTGAAGAGATGGGTTAGGGATGGCTTAAGTGTGGTAATGTGGTTGGGGAGGAGGTGGGATGGGATTGGGTCAAGTGCACAAGTGGTGAGGTGTGATTTGGAGAGGGAAGTTATAGGGTTAGAGCATTGGTCTGGTATACAAAGGGGTTATGGTGGTCAGACAATAAAGACTTGCCTTGTTTGGTCTATTTTATTTTTGAAGTGAGTGGCAAAGTCCTCGGCAGACATTAGGGAAGTTGGAAGGGCAGAGGAGGGAGTTGAAAGTGTTGAATAACTGGGGTAGTAGGATAAGGAAGATATGAGGGATGTAAAGTAGGCCTGTTTAGCAGAGGTGAGGGCTGATTTGAATGTGAGTGTTGCTTGTTTGAATGCGGTGAAGTGGTCATGTGTTTTCTTCCAACGCCGGTCTACAATTCTGGATACTTTTCGAAACTTTTTAATGATGTTATTGTGCCAGGATTGTCTATTGATTTGTCGCACTCTGCTATGCTTGAGAGGGGCGACCGAGTTGATAACCGATGCGAGAGTGGTATTGTAGAAACTTGTGGCAGTGTCTATGTTGTGGAGTGAAGATATGGAGTCAGAGAGTGTAAGTGTGTCTAGTGTTATGGTTCTCAATGGCAAGAGAACATAGCCCAGCAAACATACGAACTAGCTCTTGGAAGGATGGAAACTAAACTGACCATGAACTAAACCTGCCGCACAACTAACAGTAGCCGGGTAGCGTAGCCTGCGTTTTATCCCTAGACGCCCAGCGCCGGCCGGAGGACTAACTAATCCTGGCAGAGGAAAATATAGTCCTGGCTCACCTCTAGAGAAATTTCCCCGAAAGGCAGACAGAGGCCCCCACAAATATTGGCGGTGATTTTAGATGAAATGACAAACGTAGTATGAAAATAGGTTTAGCAAAATTGAGGTCCGCTTACTAGATAGCAGGAAGACAGAAAGGGCACTTTCATGGTCAGCTGAAAACCCTATCAAAATACCATCCTGAAATTACTTTAAGACTCTAGTATTAACTCATAACATCAGAGTGGCAATTTCAGATCACAAGAGCTTTCCAGACACAGAAACGAAACTACAGCTGTGAACTGGAACAAAATGCAAAAACAAACAAGGACTAAGTCCAACTTAGCTGGGAGTTGTCTAGCAGCAGGAACATGCACAGAAAGGCTTCTGATTACAATGTTGACCGGCATGGAAGTGACAGAGGAGCAAGGCTAAATAGCGACTCCCACATCCTGATGGAAACAGGTGAACAGAGAGGATGATGCACACCAGTTCAATTCCACCAGTGGCCACCGGGGGAGCCCAAAATCCAATTTCACAACAGTCTAGATGTGTGAGGTTTCTGTAGGGGTGCGCTAGTTGTTGGACATGGGTAGCAGGTGAGGAGGACAGTGATGAGAACATGAGTAGATGGTGGTCAGATAGTGGGAGAGGAGAGGTTGAAAAGTTAGATAGGGAGCAGAGACGGGTGAAGACCAGGTCTAATGTTTGTCCGTCTGTGTGGGTGGCTGAGGAGGACCACTGAGTAAGTCCAAAGGATGAAGTAAGGGACAGGAGCTTGAAGGCTGCGGACTGGCAGGTGTCAATGGGGATCTTGAAGTCACCTATGATGATGGTGGGAATGTCAGCAGAAAGTGAAGAAGCCAGGTGGAGAACTGGTCAATAAAGGCAGTGGTTGGGCCTGGAAGTCGATATACGACAGCCACTTGGAGGTTGCAGCGATAGTAGATGCGGACAGTGTGGACTTCAACAGAAGGGAGGATGAGGGAGGGAAGAGATGGGATTGGGTTAAAGGTACAGTTGGTAGGAGAAGGCCCACATCTCCACCATGTCTGTTGCCAAGGTGAGGAGTGTGGGTGAAGTGGAGGCCACTGAAACATAGTGCAGCAGGGGAGGTTGTTTTGGAGGGTGTCAGCCATGCTTCGGTGAGGACCACAAAGGAAATATTACAACAGGTAAATGTGGCACCCCAGTAGTTCAGCTACCACAGTGGTGCTGCCTTCCTCTCGGGGAGGGTAATGCCATGCCTGGAGACAGGAGGGATCTCTTTGGCAGGTAATCTCACATACAACATTTTCTGACTCCAGGCCAGAAGGGGGAGCTCAAAAGCCGGGTTTAGGGGAACTTCCCTATTTACATCCTGGTCTGGAGGAGTCAGACAGTCTGGTGCAGACAAGAGACAGGGAAAGAGCAGAGGAGTGATCAGGAGCTAGAGGAGGGCTGTGACTGGGCCTCTCTAAGCAGAGTGCAGAGGCCGGGCAACGGGAGCCAGAGGTTGTGAGTAACTGCAAGTCCCACAGCAGAACCGGAGGGCAGAGAGCTGAAAGTAACCTGCCCCATTAAACCTGAGGTACAGCAGCATTACAGAGCCCAGAGTCACAGTATACAGAGACCCCAGAGAAATGGCTCAAACTGCCCACCATACAGGTACTGTCCCAGGACAGGAGAGAACGAGGACCTTGTAAGGACACTACAGGCAGCAAGGGACTAATAGTCAGCGCAAAGTGGAAGGTGTTGTGAATTTGGATTCTGGGCTCCCCCGGTGGCCGCTTGTGGAATTGGACTTGTCATCCTCTTTCCTGTTTCACCTGGTTCCATCAGTAGTGGGTGTCGCTATTTAAGCTCATTTCTCTGGTGGTTTCTTGCCGGTCAACAATGTTATCTGATGCCTCTCAGTGCTTGTTCCTGCTTCTAGACAACTACTAGATAAGTTGGACTTTTGTCCATGTTTTGTTTTGCCTATTTGTTCCAGTTCACAGCTGAAGTTTTGTTACTGTGTCTGGAAAGCTCTCGTTGATCAGGGATTGCTACTCTGGCGTTATGAGTTAATGTCAGAGTTTAAGGTAATCTCTGGATGGTGTTTTGTTAGTGTTTTTCTGCTGACCATGAAAGTATACTATCTGTCTTCTGCTATTTAGTAAGCGGACCTCAAATTTGCTAAGACTATTTTCCTGCTGCGTTTGTTGTTTCATCTGAACTCACCGTCATTATATGTGGGGGGCTACTGTCTTCTTTGGAATATTTCTCTAGAGGTGAGCCAGGTCTTATATTTCCCTCTGCTAGCTATTTAGGTCTTAGGCCAGAGCTGGGCATCTAGCGATAAATAGGAAATGCTACCTGGCTATTTCTAGTTGCGCGGCAGGCTTAGTTCATGGTCAGTATAGTTCCATCTTCCGAGAGCTTGTCCCTCTATAGGCTTGCTATGATCTCTGCCTGCAGAGATCATGACAGTTTGACCGGCCATTAAAGTGTTAAAGACCCAGGTTGAGAAAGGAGAGTTATAAGAAGTCTGCTGGAATTTTTTTTTTTTTTTTTTTTTTTTTCCTCCAGTCTGCCTTGCTGCAGTCTTTTTTCTCTCTCTCCTCCTTATCTCTGTATGCTCTGTGTGCACCTGACAATAATGGATCTCCAGAGTGTAACTGCGGGTTTGAATAATCTCATCACGAAAGTACAAAATTTACAAGATTTTGTGGTACATGCTCCGGTATCTGAGCCGAGAATTCCTTTGCCGGAGTTCTTCACAGGGAATAGAGCTAGCTTCCAGAATTTCCGAAATAATTGTAAGCTTTATTTGTCCCTGAAGTCTCGTTCAGCTGGAGACCCTGCTCAGCAGGTTAGGATTGTGATTTCCTTGCTCAGGGGTGACCCTCAAGATTGGGCCTTCTCATTGCCAGCAGGGGATCCTGCGTTACGCGATGTGGATGCGTTTTTTCTGGCCTTGGGCTTGCTTTATGAGGAACCTCATTTGGAACTTCAGGCAGAAAAAACTTTGATGGCACTATCTCAGGGGCAAGACGAAGCTGAAGTTTTCTGCCAAAAATTCCGTAAATGGTCTGTGCTTACTCAGTGGAATGAGTGCGCCTTGGCGGCAACTTTCAGAGAAGGTCTCTCTGATGCCGTTAAGGATGTTATGGTGGGGTTCCCTTTGCCTGCAGGTCTGAATGAGTCCATGACAATGGCTATTCAGATTGATAGGCGTCTGCGGGAGCGCAAACCGGTGCACCATCTGGCGGTGTCTATGGAAAAGACGCCAGAAAGTATGCAGTGTGATAGAATTCTGTCCAGGAGCGAGCGACAGAATTTTAGACGGAAGAATGGATTGTGTTTCTATTGTGGGGATTCTACTCATGTTATATCAGCATGCTCTAGGCGTACAAAGAAGCTTGATAAGTCTGTTTCCATTGGCACCATTCAGTCTAAGTTTATTTTGTCTGTAACCCTGATTTGTTCTTTGTCATCCATTGCCACGGACGCCTATGTTGACTCTGGCGCCGCTCTGAGTCTTATGGATTGGTCCTTTGCCAATCGTTGTGGTTTTGATTTAGAGCCTTTGGAGACTCTTATTCCTCTGAAGGGGATTGACTCCACCCCATTGGCTAATAATAAACCACAATACTGGACACAAGTAACCATGCGTATCAATCCGGATCACCAGGAGATTATTCGTTTCCTGGTGCTGTATAATTTACATGACGATTTGGTACTGGGATTGCCATGGTTGCAGTCTCACAACCCAGTCTTGGACTGGAGAGCAATGTCTGTGTTGAGCTGGGGATGTAAGGGTATTCATGGGGACGTGCCTTTGGTTTCTATTTCGTCGTCCATTCCCTCTGAAGTCCCTGAGTTCCTCTCTGATTATCAAGACGTCTTTGACGAACCCAAGCTTGGGTCGTTACCTCCGCACCGTGAGTGCGATTGTGCCATAGATTTGATACCGGGTTGTAAATATCCAAAGGGTCGTTTGTTTAATTTGTCTGTGCCGGAACATGCTGCTATGCGGGAATATATAAAGGAGTCTTTGGAAAAGGGACATATTCGTCCATCTTCTTCTCCCTTGGGAGCTGGGTTTTTCTTTGTCTCAAAAAAAGACGGCTCTTTGAGACCATGTATTGATTATCGGCTTCTGAATAAGATCACTGTTAAGTATCAATACCCATTGCCATTGCTTACTGATTTGTTTGCTCGTATAGAGGGTGCTAAGTGGTTCTCTAAAATTGATCTTCGTGGGGCGTATAATTTGGTGCGGATCAGGCAGGGGGATGAGTGGAAGACCGCATTTAATACGCCCGAGGGCCACTTTGAGTATTTGGTCATGCCTTTTGGTCTTTCTAATGCCCCTTCAGTTTTCCAGTCTTTTATGCATGATATTTTCCGCGATTTTCTGGATAAATTTATGATAATATATCTGGATGATATTCTGATTTTTTCTGATGACTGGGACTCTCATGTCCAGCAGGTCAGGAGAGTTTTTCAGGTTCTGCGGTCTAATTCTTTATGTGTGAAGGGGTCTAAGTGCGTTTTTGGGGTCCAGAAAATTTCCTTTTTGGGGTATATTTTTTCTCCCTCTTCCATTGAGATGGATCCCGTCAAGGTGCAAGCTATTTGTGACTGGACTCAGCCCTCCTCTCTTAAGGGTCTTCAGAGATTTTTGGGCTTTGCCAACTTTTACCGCCGATTTATTGCTGGTTTTTCGGATGTCGTTAAACCACTGACTGATTTGACCAGACAAGGCGCTGATGTTGCTAATTGGTCCCCTCATGCTGTAGAGGCCTTTCAGGAGCTTAAGCGCCGTTTTGCCTCTGCCCCTGTGTTGCGTCAGCCTGATGTGAATCTGCCTTTTCAGGTTGAGGTTGACGCTTCGGAGATCGGAGCTGGGGCAGTGTTGTCGCAGAAAGGTTCCGACTGCTCCGTCATTAGGCCTTGTGCCTTCTTTTCTCGCAAATTTTCGCCCGCAGAGCGGAATTATGATGTTGGGAATCGGGAGCTTTTGGCCATGAAGTGGGCGTTTGAGGAGTGGCGCCATTGGCTCGAGGGGGCTAGGCATCAGGTGGTGGTATTGACTGACCACAAAAATTTGATTTATCTTGAGACTGCCAGACGCCTGAATCCTAGACAGGCGCGCTGGTCTTTATTTTTTTCTCGCTTTAATTTTGTGGTGTCATACCTACCGGGTTCTAAGAATGTTAAGGCAGATGCCCTTTCTAGGAGTTTTGACCCGGACTCTCCTGGTAATTCTGAACCCACAGGTATCCTTAGGGAGGGAGTAATTTTGTCGGCCGTTTCTCCTGATCTGCGGCGGTCCTTGCAAGAGTTTCAGGCGGATAGACCGGATCGTTGTCCGCCTGATAGACTGTTTGTTCCGGATGATTGGACCAGCAGAGTCATCTCTGAGGTACATTCTTCTGCATTGGCAGGTCATCCCGGAATTTTTGGTACCAGGGATTTGGTGGCAAGATCCTTCTGGTGGCCTTCCCTGTCACGAGATGTGCGAGTCTTTGTGCAGTCATGTGACGTTTGTGCTCGGGCCAAGTCTTGTAGTTCTCGGGCTAGTGGACTGCTGTTGCCCTTGCCTATTCCTAAGAGGCCTTGGACACACATCTCGATGGATTTTGTTTCGGATCTGCCTGTTTCCCAGAAGATGTCTGTCATCTGGGTGGTCTGTGACCGTTTCTCTAAAATGGTCCATTTGGTTCCTCTGCCCAAGTTGCCTTCTTCTTCTGAGTTGGTTCCTCTGTTTTTTCAGAATGTTGTCCGATTGCACGGTATTCCTGAGAATATTGTTTCTGACAGAGGTACCCAATTTGTGTCTAGATTTTGGCGGGCATTCTGTGCTAGGATGGGCATAGATTTGTCTTTTTCATCTGCTTTTCACCCTCAGACTAATGGCCAGACCGAGCGGACTAATCAGACCCTTGAGACATATCTGAGGTGTTTTGTCTCTGCTGACCAGGATGATTGGGTTGCTTTTTTGCCATTGGCAGAGTTCGCCCTCAATAATCGGGCCAGTTCTTCCACCTTGGTGTCCCCGTTTTTCTGTAATTCGGGGTTTCACCCTCGATTTTCCTCCGGTCAGGTGGAATCCTCGGATTGTCCTGGAGTGGATGCGGTGGTGGAGAGATTGCATCACATCTGGGGGCAGGTTATGGACAATTTGAAGTTGTCCCAGGAGAAGACTCAGCGTTTTGCCAACCGTCATCGTCGTGTTGGTTCTCGGCTTTGTGTTGGAGATTTAGTGTGGTTGTCTTCTCGTTTTGTCCCTATGAGGGTCTCTTCTCCTAAGTTTAAACCTCGGTTCATCGGCCCTTATAGAATATTGGAGATTCTTAATCCTGTTTCTTTCCGTTTGGACCTCCCTGCGTCCTTTTCCATTCATAACGTTTTTCATCGGTCGTTATTGCGCAGGTATGAGGTACCTGTTGTACCTTCAGTTGAGCCTCCTGCTCCGGTGTTGGTTGAGGGTGAGTTGGAGTACGTTGTGGAGAAAATTTTGGACTCTCGTGTTTCCAGACGGAAACTCCAGTATCTGGTCAACTGGAAGGGTTACGGCCAGGAGGATAATTCTTGGGTCAATGCATCTGATGTTCATGCTTCTGATCTTGTTCGTGCCTTCCATAGGGCTCATCCTGGTCGCCCTGGTGGATCTGGTGAGGGTTCGGTGCCCCCTCCTTGAGGGGGGGGTACTGTTGTGAATTTGGATTCTGGGCTCCCCCGGTGGCCGCTTGTGGAATTGGACTTGTCATCCTCTTTCCTGTTTCACCTGGTTCCATCAGTAGTGGGTGTCGCTATTTAAGCTCATTTCTCTGGTGGTTTCTTGCCGGTCAACAATGTTATCTGATGCCTCTCAGTGCTTGTTCCTGCTTCTAGACAACTACTAGATAAGTTGGACTTTTGTCCATGTTTTGTTTTGCCTATTTGTTCCAGTTCACAGCTGAAGTTTTGTTACTGTGTCTGGAAAGCTCTCGTTGATCAGGGATTGCTACTCTGGCGTTATGAGTTAATGTCAGAGTTTAAGGTAATCTCTGGATGGTGTTTTGTTAGTGTTTTTCTGCTGACCATGAAAGTATACTATCTGTCTTCTGCTATTTAGTAAGCGGACCTTAAATTTGCTAAGACTATTTTCCTGCTGCGTTTGTTGTTTCATCTGAACTCACCGTCATTATATGTGGGGGGCTACTGTCTTCTTTGGAATATTTCTCTAGAGGTGAGCCAGGTCTTATATTTCCCTCTGCTAGCTATTTAGGTCTTAGGCCAGAGCTGGGCATCTAGCGATAAATAGGAAATGCTACCTGGCTATTTCTAGTTGCGCGGCAGGCTTAGTTCATGGTCAGTATAGTTCCATCTTCCGAGAGCTTGTCCCTCTATAGGCTTGCTATGATCTCTGCCTGCAGAGATCATGACAGGAAGGCTCCCAACCTGACCTGCCAAAGGGGGTTTCCACCTGTCTTCAGGCTGCCTGGACTGAATCTACACCTGTTGCCGGTATCCTGGACTGTCGCCTGCTACCATCAGTAAACCGGGTAAAGACTGCAATCCTGTGTCCTCCGTTTATTTACCGGCAACCCACCATCCTTGCCCTCCACTGGCAGCCCTGGACCCTGCTTCACCTGTGTGAAGCGTCACCATCTATTCTGCAGTAACATCTCCCCAGAGGACCCCTTTAAGCAGCGTCAGTCCCCTCTGACCGAGAACCGCAGGTGGCGTCACGAATACAAACTTTATTAATCACTTTAAAGACTTATCTCCTTTTAATTGAGTGCCCAGGGACACGGACCGGGTCGCAGCCACGGTGACATCCCCTTTAAGCACGAACGGACCCAGTACCGAGTATCCCCATTATCCTGGTGGGTGAGTCAAAGAGGTCATGAATCACATGAAGTTTATTGCAGACGGAGTGGGTATTCCAGAGTGATCCAGAGAGAGGGAGCAGGGGCACAGGTTTTTAGTAGTAAGATAGATTTTGGGCGTTTGTATTAAGTTGGGAGCAATAGGAGGGGGAAATAATGGGAGGTATTAGCTGTGGGGATCCAGGATTAGAGAATACCTTGCCAGCAGTGAGGAGAAGCAGAGAGAGAGAGAGAGAGCGCGCAGGTGGGAGAAGGGAGAGTGGTCAGCTAGTTTTATGTTTTAATAGGAGAGATCTGATGTTAAGGAGCAGGTCGACAGAGGAGGTCAGGTAGGGAGGTAAAAGGGAAGGAGAGATTATTATTTGGTCAGAGGCTGCTGGGGTTTGGGGATAGCGAAGGAGAGTCAGGATTAATGGAGCAAAAACTGTTAGGGCATAGGCAATTATGGTGAGCATAAGTTAGTGTGAGGAAAAAGAAAAACTAGTTACATATAATAACAGTGGTTTCTTGTACCTTTTGTTCACTTCTGGTCTATTGCTGGCATATTTCTGCTGCACACTTAAAGAGCCATACTTTTGGAGCCAGATTCATTATTTCATTAAAATGTCTCCCTGTTTCTCAATATGCCTTCCATGTTTCCTACTCTGGCATTTGTTCAATGGCATAAATTTTAAGAGTTTCTAAACTATTGTTATGGTGATTTATTAAATAAATGTCTTGATACTTAATACATATTTCTGATGTAATTTGCATTTTCTACATCATATACATGTTCTCTTATTCTAGTTTTTGTCACTTATTGCTCCCCCTTATTTGAGATTACATGCTATACCTTCCATTATGTACACTATATAGGATGAATTGCAATTTTAAAATTATTTATTTAAAAAGTTTTTTTTTTATTTCGATAACAGTGTAAGGCCGGCGTCACACTCAGCGTATGAAAATACGGTCTGTTTTTTATGGCCGTAATACGCAGAAATGTTCCCAAAATAGTGATCCGTATGTCATCCGTAGGCAGGGTGTGGCAGCGTATTTTGCGCATTTCATCCTCCGTATGTAATCCGTATGGCATCCGTACTGCGATATTTTCTCGCAGGCTTGCAAAACTGACATCTATTGGATTTATGTGTTCAAATATTCGTTAAAACATATATACAGTATATATATATATATATATATATATATATATATATATATATATATACACACACACACACACACATATATATGTGTATGTGTGTGTGTGTGTGTGTGTGTGTGTGTGTGTGTGTGTGTGTGTGTGTGTGTATGTATGTGTGTTTATATATATATATATATATTTATATTTCAGACAGCGCTAGATATCATAAAAGCCGGTAATTCAATTGCCAGCTTTTGCTCTCTCCTTCCCAAACCCGACATGATACGAGACATGGTTTACATACAGTAAACCATCTCATATCCCTTTTATTTTTTGCATATTCCACACTACTAAGTTAGTAGTGTGTATGTGCAAAATTTGGGCCCTCTAGCTATTAAATTAAAGGGTTAAATCGCGGAAAAAATTGGCGTGGGCTCCCACGCAATTTTCTCCACCAGAGTGGTAAAGCCAGTGACTGAGGGCAGATATTAATAGCCTAGGGAGGTACCATGGTTATTGGTTCCCCCTGGCTAAAAACATCTGCCCTCAGCCACCCCAGAAAAGGCACATCTGTAAGATGCGCCTATTCTGGCACTTGGCCACTCTCTTCCCACTCCCGTGTAGCAGTGGGATATGGGGTAATGAAGGCTTAATGTCACCTTGCTATTGTAAGCCAGATTAATAATGGAGAGGCGTCAATTATGACACCTATCCATTATTAATCCAATAGTACTAAATGGTTAAAAAAACACACACACATTATTACAAAGTACTTTAATGTAATAAAGACACAGGGTGTTTTAATATTTTATTATACTCTTAATCTACCTGAAGGCCCTCGTTCTGTAAAAAAGGAAAAAAAAAAAAAAAAATCCCATACCTTCCGTCGTTCTGGTCACATCCCACGATGTAAATCCATTTGAAGGGGTTAAAGCATTTTACACCCAGGAGCTCTGCTAATGCAGTGCTCGTGGCTGTAAAACCCCGGGGAATGAATGGAAAGCAGGGGAATGTCCTGTAGTAGCGCGACTACTTTGGTAACATATTTCGGCAGCATAGGTGGGGAATCGGGGTTCACAAAATACACTATTGCAATGCACAGCTCAGGCCCTATTTAACAGTATTTTTATCTCATACGGAAAAAACGGGGTGACAGGTTCCCTTTAAAGGTGTTCACTATATCGTTTCCAGAGCGTACAGCTTAGACAAAACAGTGATCAATACCTGTGATTGGAGAGGGACCGGGAAGCAGAGATTGGCAGGGAACCGTGGGTATGTTAGAAATAGAGCAGAAATTGGTGAGGTTTGCGTGACTTTTACAATTTTTTTAACTTTCTTTGCTGGATTTGAAAATAATAAACTAGAACAACTCTTTTAATCCCTTGAATTTTCCAAGAGCAGTCACTTACTCAACATGGATATTGTAATATTAAAAAGAATCTGTCACCAATTTTTTGCTACACCATCTGAGAGCAGCATAATGTAGGGGAAGACCCTGATTCCAGCAATGTGTAACTTACTGGGTTGCTTGTTGCTATTTCGATAAAATTAGAATTTTCTCTGGTGCAGATCTACCAGTTCTCTGAACGCTGAGCTTTGTATAACTGTGAGCAGGTGTGCGGGATGCAGTGACGGACAGGAGGCAGAGCAAGGGTTAACAATTTTACTTAACAGGGGAATACTCCATGCAGGGAGATAAACAGTTAATATGCAGAAAGATGTGCAGAGTTAATGAAAACAAGGGAAAAGATAGTGACAGTTCGTGTTAGGTAACATAGCCTGTGAGTCGTCTTACAGGCCGTGGCAATTACGGAGCAGGCGATGACGCCAACAACGGCTGGCGTGGGGTTGTTCCAGTGGGGTCCGGCAAACAACGGTCCGTCTTCTGGCGGCAGTGGTCGGTGTCCGGTACCTTCCACTGAGCTCCTAGTCCATGAACATATGCAGCCGAAGCAAACAAGGCCGCAGCACAATCAGGGTCTCCCAAGGGTGGGAAAGTGTATGCTGGTAAAGTGGGTTACAAAAGTCTATCCAGCACTCGGTTCTCTCTTTGCAGCACATGCGCTGTACTCACAGTCATGAAGCACACGGCACCTCGATCTGTCAGCTATGGGGCACGCTGCACTTCTCTCTATGCTGCGCGCTGCCTGTTAACGCCAAGACTGAAGCGCTGACAAACCACTGGTGCACGCTGCTTCTCCAGCGAGGTCTTGCAGACCTTCAGGCTTTATTGGGAAATTTTTCCAAAATATTGAAACTCCACAGACGTATCTGCAGCGCCCCAGAGTCCTGGTCGTTGCAGTACTGTTGCCCCGCCACTATGGGGGGCTATGGTACGTCTGATGGCACTGAAGGGATTCATCTGACCAGGTATCACATACACCAATACATTTCACAGTCTGGCCTCCAGGGGGAGCTAAGGGTGTTATTCATTAGGCCACTCCTCACACTTTGGTAAAACTGGGGGTCAGGCAGGAAGTGAGATGAGAAAGCTGACTGGGTTGGAACCAGGCAACACCTTGTGGCAGAGGGTGTTGTGGGGGAAGATTCGGTAGGGTCCCTGTCAGGGGTGGGATCCTGACAGAGGCCTGGCAACGAGAGAGAACATTACGGGACCGTGCCTGCACGACATTGCGGCGGTGCCCCAAGGAAGGATAAGAAGCGAGATTTATTGTGCTGAGTGAGAAACGAGATCAAACCAAGAAGGAGAAATACCTATGGGAGTCGTGCTGTTAGACCGAGGCAACATCCTACTGAGGCGCAATTTACCGGTGGCCGGAACGCCGAGGAAGTATAGAACTCCAGGCCATACTTCAAACCTACGGCAGGACAGTCAGTCACAGGCGGGCTGTCTCACCTACATCACCTAAGCAGACATAGGGGGCACACTAGGAGAGGGGCGACTCTAGGGTCCCGGAAGAGCTCCGAGCCTACCCGTCATACGGGTGCGTCCTAACCAGAACATCAGGAAGGGACGGAGGAGAAGAACATCATCCGATCGAGTTGTGAGGGAACACGAGAAACAGACACAACAGTTGTGGGGACTATCCCGTAAGCACAGCAGGGGAGGACCGCAACACACAAGCGCTAGCAGGTAGACACTGATTTCCACCTGAAAAGGGAATTCTGGAGGTGCCATCGGACCGGCCGGACTTGCACAGCCTGGTTAACCGTATTCCGGATTGAGGACTTTGAGACCTTCAGTAAAGAGGTAAAGAGACTGCACCCCTGTGTCCTTGTGATTGATTGCATCCTGCACGATAACACCCTCTTATACCTCTACCTACATTGTACGCCCCTCAGCAGGGTCACGGGCCGGGTATAGCCACCGTGACTACCCCAGAACAGAGACTCAGAGGCCCGGTACCGGGTACCCCTCGGCCCTGCGGTGGTGGGGGCGCTACAACTTGGCGTCACGAACAGGATCTACTTAAGCCTGAAGAATCAGGTCATGTGTGCCTTGGAACTGTGATTTACTGTGCTTTATTGGAGAGACTGTGTATTGCCATTACTACAAGGATTACCGCCAAAACCGCCGCCATTGCAGTGCAGGCGAAGAAGAGGGGCGTGGAGTGGGCGTAGACAAGCTGGAGAGCGCAAAAGACAATGGCCGCCCAGTCTAAATATTTCTGCACCGTGAGGACGTGTCCGTCAGCAGCAGAGATCCGCCTCCTAATCCACAATGGTGGGCGGAGGAAGAAGAAATGGAACCGCCCACGAAGAAGAGAGCGGGAAAAGTGTTGTGAAATTGGATTCTGGGCTCCCCCGGTGGCCACTTGTGGAATTGTACTTGTGTGCATCATCCCCTCTGTTCACCTGCTCCTATCAGGATGTGGGAGTCGCTATATAACCTTGCTCCTCTGTCAGTTTCATGCCGGTCAACAATGTAATCAGAAGCCTTTCTGTGCATGTTCCTGCTACTAGACAACTCCCAGCTAAGTTGGACTTTTGTCCTTGTGTGTTTTTGCATTTTGTTCCTGTTCACAGCTGCTGTTTCGTTACTGTGTCTGGAAAGCTCTTGTGAGCGGAAATTGCCACTCTGGTGTTATGAGTTAATGCTAGAGTCTTAAAGTAATTTCTGGATGGTGTTTTGATAGGGTTTTCTGCTGACCATGAAAGTGCCCTTTCTGTCTTCTGGCTATCTAGTAAGCGGACCTCGATTTTTGCTAAACCTATTTTCATACTACGTTTGTCATTTCATCTAAAATCACCGCCAATATATGTGGGGGCCTCTGTCTGCCTTTTGGGAAAATTTCTCTAGAGGTGAGCCAGGACTGTCTTTTCCTCTGCTAGGATTAGGTAGTTCTCCGGCTGGCGCTGGGCATCTAGGGATAAAAAAACGTAGGCATGCTACCCGGCCACTTCTAGTTGTGCGGCAGGTTTAGTTCATGGTCAGTATAGTTTCCATCTTCCAAGAGCTAGTTCTCATATATGCTGGGCTATGTTCTCTCGCCATTGAGAATCATGACAGTTTGACCGGCCCAAAAAAAAGGGTTAAATTACTGGCTGAGAAAGGAGAGAAAAAAGAAGTCTGCTACAATTTTTTTTTTTTTTTTCTCTAGTTCTGAGTGTGCTCTTAATTGAATCACTTGCTAGTCTGCCTATACTGCAGCCTTCCTCTCTTTCTCTCCCTCTTATCCTTGAATGGCTCTGTGTTCACCTGTTTCAAATGGATCTTCAGAGTGTAGCTACAGGTTTGAATAATCTCGCCACAAAGGTACAAAATTTGCAAGATTTTGTTGTTCATGCACCTATGTCTGAGCCTAGAATTCCTTTGCCTGAATTCTTCTCGGGGAATAGATCTCACTTTCAAAATTTTAAAAATAATTGCAAATTGTTTTTGTCCCTGAAGTCTCGCTCTGCCGGAGACCCTGCACAGCAGGTCAGGATTGTAATTTCCTTGCTCCGGGGCGACCCTCAAGACTGGGCTTTTGCATTGGCACCAGGGGATCCTGCGTTGCTCAATGTGGATGCGTTTTTTCTGGCCTTGGGGTTGCTTTATGAGGAACCTCATTTAGAGCTTCAGGCGGAAAAGGCCTTGATGTCCTTGTCTCAGGGGCAAGATGAAGCTGAAATATACTGCCAAAAATTCCGCAAATGGTCTGTGCTTACTCAGTGGAATGAGTGCGCCCTGGCGGCGATTTTCAGAGAAGGTCTCTCTGATGCCATTAAGGATGTTATGGTGGGGTTCCCTGTGCCTGCGAGTCTGAATGAGTCCATGACGATGGCTATTCAGATCAATAGGCGTCTGCGGGAGCGCAAACCTGTGCACCATTTGGCGGTGTCTACTGAGAAAACGCCAGAAAATATGCAATGTGATAGAATTCTGTCCAGAAGCGAGCGGCAGAATTTTAGACGAAAAAATGGGTTGTGCTTCTATTGTGGTGATTCAACTCATGTTATATCAGCATGCTTTAAGCGTACTAAGAAGCCTGACAAGTCTGTTTCAATTAGCACTTTACAGTCTAAGTTTATTCTATCTGTGACCCTGATTTGTTCTTTGTCATCTATTACCGCGGACGCCTATGTCGACTCTGGCGCTGCTTTAAGTCTTATGGATTGGTCCTTTGCCAAACGCTGTGGGTATGATTTGGAGCCATTGGAGGCTCCGATACCTCTGAAAGGGATTGACTCCACCCCATTGGCTAGTAATAAACCACAATACTGGACACAAGTGACTATGCGTGTTAATCCGGATCACCAGGAGGTTATTCGCTTTCTGGTGCTGTATAATCTACATGATGTTTTGGTGCTGGGATTGCCATGGCTGCAATCTCATAACCCAGTCCTCGACTGGAGAGCTATGTCTGTGTTAAGCTGGGGATGTAAAGGAACTCATGGGGACGTACCTTTGGTTTCCATTTCATCATCTATTCCCTCTGAGATTCCTGAATTCTTGTCTGACTTTCGTGACGTTTTTGAAGAACCCAAGGTTGGTTCACTACCTCCGCACCGGGAGTGCGATTGTGCCATAGACTTGATTCCGGGTAGTAAATACCCTAAGGGTCGTTTATTTAATCTGTCTGTGCCTGAACACGCGGCTATGCGAGAATATATAAAGGAGTCCTTGGAAAAGGGACATATTCGTCCTTCGTCATCTCCCTTAGGAGCCGTTTTTTTCTTTGTGTCTAAGAAAGACGGCTCTTTGAGGCCGTGTATTGATTATCGACTTTTGAATAAAATCACGGTTAAATATCAATATCCGTTACCACTGCTTACTGATTTGTTTGCTCGTATAAAGGGGGCCAAGTGGTTCTCTAAGATTGATCTCCGTGGGGCGTATAATTTGGTGCGAATCAAGCAGGGGGATGAGTGGAAAACCGCATTTAATACGCCCGAGGGCCATTTTGAGTATTTGGTGATGCCTTTTGGTCTTTCAAATGCCCCTTCAGTCTTCCAGTCCTTTATGCATGACATTTTCCGCGATTATTTGGACAAATTTATGATTGTGTATCTGGATGATATTCTGATTTTTTCGGATGACTGGGACTCTCATGTCCAGCAGGTCAGGAGGGTTTTTCAGGTTTTGCGGTCTAATTCCTTGTGTGTGAAGGGTTCTAAGTGTGTTTTTGGGGTTCAAAAGATTTCCTTCTTGGGATACATTTTTTCCCCCTCTTCCATCGAGATGGATCCTGTCAAGGTTCAGGCTATTGGTGATTGGACGCAACCCTCTTCTCTTAAGAGTCTTCAGAAATTTTTGGGCTTTGCTAACTTTTATCGTCGATTTATTGCTGGTTTTTCTGATGTTGTAAAACCATTGACTGATTTGACTAAGAAGGGTGCTGATGTTGCTGATTGGTCCCCTGATGCTGTGGAGGCCTTTCGGGAGCTCAAGCGCCGCTTTTCTTCCGCCCCAGTGTTGCGTCAGCCTGATGTTGCTCTTCCTTTTCAGGTTGAGGTCGACGCTTCTGAAATCGGAGCTGGGGCGGTGTTGTCGCAGAGAAGTTCCGACTGCTCCGTGATGAGACCTTGTGCTTTTTTTTCCCGTAAATTTTCGCCCGCCGAGCGGAATTATGATATTGGGAATCGGGAGCTTTTGGCCATGAAGTGGGCTTTTGAGGAGTGGCGTCACTGGCTTGAGGGGGCCAGACATCAGGTGGTGGTATTGACTGACCACAAAAATTTAATTTACCTTGAGTCTGCCAGGCGCCTGAATCCTAGACAGGCGCGCTGGTCGTTTTTCTCTCGGTTTAATTTTGTGGTGTCTTACCTACCGGGTTCTAAGAATGTTAAGGCGGATGCCCTTTCTAGGAGTTTTGAGCCTGACTCCCCTGGTAATTCTGAGCCCACAGGTATCCTTAAAGATGGAGTGATATTGTCTGCCGTTTCTCCAGACCTGCGGCGGGCCTTGCAGGAGTTTCAGGCGGATAGACCTGATCGTTGCCCACCTGGTAGACTGTTTGTTCCTGATGATTGGACCAGTAGAGTCATCTCTGAGGTTCATTCTTCTGCGTTGGCAGGTCATCCTGGAATCTTTGGTACCAGGGATTTGGTGGCAAGGTCCTTCTGGTGGCCTTCCCTGTCACGAGATGTGCGAGGCTTTGTGCAGTCTTGTGACGTTTGTGCTCGGGCCAAGCCTTGTTGTTCTCGGGCTAGTGGATTGTTGTTACCCTTGCCTATCCCGAAGAGGCCTTGGACGCACATCTCGATGGATTTTATTTCGGATCTGCCTGTTTCTCATAAGATGTCTGTCATCTGGGTGGTGTGTGACCGTTTCTCTAAGATGGTCCATCTGGTTCCCTTGCCTAAGTTGCCTTCTTCTTCCGAGTTGGTTCCTCTGTTTTTTCAAAATGTTGTTCGTTTGCATGGTATTCCGGAGAATATCGTTTCTGACAGAGGGACCCAATTCGTGTCTAGATTTTGGCGGGCATTCTGTGCTAGGATGGGCATAGATTTGTCTTTTTCGTCTGCTTTCCATCCTCAGACTAATGGCCAGACCGAGCGGACTAATCAGACCTTGGAGACATATTTGAGGTGTTTTGTGTCTGCGGATCAGGGTGATTGGGTTGCTTTTTTGCCTTTGGCGGAGTTCGCCCTCAATAATCGGGCCAGCTCTGCCACCTTGGTGTCCCCGTTTTTCTGTAATTCGGGGTTTCATCCTCGATTTTCCTCCGGTCAAGTGGAATCTTCGGATTGTCCTGGAGTGGATGCTGTGGTGGAGAGGTTGCATCAGATTTGGGGGCAGGTGGTGGACAATTTGAAGTTGTCCCAGGAGAAGACTCAGCTTTTTGCCAACCGCCGTCGTCGTGTTGGTCCTCGGCTTTGTGTTGGGGACTTGGTGTGGTTGTCTTCTCGTTTTGTCCCTATGAGGGTTTCTTCTCCTAAGTTTAAGCCTCGGTTCATCGGCCCGTACAAGATATTGGAGATTCTTAACCCTGTGTCCTTCCGTTTGGACCTCCCTGCATCCTTTTCGATTCATAATGTTTTTCATCGGTCATTGTTGCGCAGGTATGAGGTACCGGCTGTGCCTTCCGTTGAGCCTCCTGCTCCGGTGTTGGTTGAGGGTGAGTTGGAGTACGTTGTGGAAAAGATCTTGGACTCTCGTGTTTCCAGACGGAAACTCCAGTATCTGGTCAAATGGAAGGGATACGGTCAGGAGGATAATTCTTGGGTCACTGCCTCTGATGTTCATGCCTCCGATCTTGTCCGTGCCTTTCATAGGGCTCATCCTGATCGCCCTGGTGGTTCTGGTGAGGGTTCGGTGCCCCCTCCTTGAGGGGGGGGTACTGTTGTGAAATTGGATTTTGGGCTCCCCCGGTGGCCACTTGTGGAATTGTACTTGTGTGCATCATCCCCTCTGTTCACCTGCTCCTATCAGGATGTGGGAGTCGCTATATAACCTTGCTCCTCTGTCAGTTTCATGCCGGTCAACAATGTAATCAGAAGCCTTTCTGTGCATGTTCCTGCTACTAGACAACTCCCAGCTAAGTTGGACTTTTGTCCTTGTGTGTTTTTGCATTTTGTTCCTGTTCACAGCTGCTGTTTCGTTACTGTGTCTGGAAAGCTCTTGTGAGCGGAAATTGCCACTCTGGTGTTATGAGTTAATGCTAGAGTCTTAAAGTAATTTCTGGATGGTGTTTTGATAGGGTTTTCTGCTGACCATGAAAGTGCCCTTTCTGTCTTCTGGCTATCTAGTAAGCGGACCTCGATTTTTGCTAAACCTATTTTCATACTACGTTTGTCATTTCATCTAAAATCACCGCCAATATATGTGGGGGCCTCTGTCTGCCTTTTGGGAAAATTTCTCTAGAGGTGAGCCAGGACTGTCTTTTCCTCTGCTAGGATTAGGTAGTTCTCCGGCTGGCGCTGGGCATCTAGGGATAAAAAAACGTAGGCCACTTCTAGTTGTGCGGCAGGTTTAGTTCATGGTCAGTATAGTTTCCATCTTCCAAGAGCTAGTTCTCATATATGCTGGGCTATGTTCTCTCGCCATTGAGAATCATGACAGAAAAGGATCAGGATGTGACCCACGTGGAGGACGCCATGGCCAGCAGCTCAGAACCCGAATGTGGGGTTGAAGCGGAGGTCTCCCCCAACTACCTGGATGAGCACCGCAGCCAATTCTCCACGGACAGCACTGACTTCCTGCAGGCTGAGATGGAGGACTTGCTCGACCAGCTCCTTCAGCTGAACATGAAGGCCCAGGCTCCGCACCAGGTATCACCGGAAGAAGATCCTCTGGCATCGGATCCTATACCGCTACCGGAGCTGCCGCTGAGGTCCTCACCGACACCGCCAGAGGAACCCGCCGCAGAGGAGGAGCCTGCATCGGCTGGTGAGTCCGCCGACCCCATCCCGCCGGCCGAGGGCTTGTTAGTAGGCCCCGTTGCGGCACCCCCTCTCCCTGGGACCCATAGACTCCAGCGCCTGTTGCCATGGGAGGAGCCCACGGGTCTGGAACACCGCCTGAAAGCCCCGATTCCACCCACTGCCCTGCTGTGTGAGGTCCGCGCAGAGCGCACAGTGTGCCACTGGGTGAACCCTGTTGTGATTCGGTTCGTGGGCTCCCCCGGTGGTCTCTTGTGGTACTGGTGTCCTGCAAGCTTTGCCTTCTCAGTTCACCTGTTCCTATCAGGATGTGGGAGTATCCTATTTAACCTTGCTCCTCAGTCATTCTAATGCTGGCCACCAATGTATCCAGAGTGATTCTGTTGCATGTTCCTGCTCCCAGTTTTCTGCTCAGCTAAGTTGGACACTTTAGTCCTTAAGTCTATTTTTGTATGTTTTGTCCAGTTTGCACTTATGTGAATCTCTGCAGCTGGAAGCTCTTGTTGGGCTGAAATTACCACTCCAGTGGCATGAGTTGTCACATGAGTTAAGGTAATTTCAGGATGGTGTTTTGAAGGGTTTTGCAGCTGACCGCGAAGTCCTCTGTTGTATCTTTCTGCTATTTAGTTAGCGGGCCTCTCTGTGCTAAATCTGCTTTCATACTACGTGTGTCTTTTCATCTGCTCTCACCGTTATTATATGTGGGGGGCTGCTATCTCCTGTGGGGACATTCTCTGGAGGCAAGCCAGGACTGTGTTTTCTTCTACCAGGGGTAGTTAGTTCTCCGGCTGGCGCGCGGCATCTAGAGACAACGCAGGAATGCCCCCTGGCTACTTCTAGTGTGGTGTGTAGGTTTAGCATCGCGGTCAGCTCTAGTTTCCATCACCCGAGAGCTTGTCCGTTTATTCTGTGCTTCTGATGTTTCCTTGCCATTGGAAACCATAACAGAACCCAGGATCCAACCTTATGGGGTTCCCCGGGGTGAAGACCCAGGAGGGAGAGATGGTACAGGCCCTAAGCTGGGAGGAATACCAGGTCCAGCTAGAGCAGCAATGGGAGAAGAAAAAGAAAGAATACCAGGCCGGGCTAGAGGCCTACCACCAAAAGGACTTGGCGGTCAAGGACCGGGCCCGCAAGGACCCCACCGCTCACCAGGCCCCGCGCAGGCAGGGCACCGTTGTGGCCTTCAAGCTCCGCGGAGGTTGGGGCTTCATTAAAGAGCCGGGCCTGTATGCGGAAGTGTTTGTCAACCGGAGGGATGTCGAGTCTCACTTGAGGGAGGGACACCCGGACCGGGACCTCTACCCAGGGGACGAAATTACCTACACCCGGCACTTTGGGGAGAAGGGGTGGTTCGCTTTAAATGTCCGCAAGAGAAAGTTGATGGAACCCCCGACTAAGGTGCCAGAAAAGCTGTCCCCCGTAGCCAAGGTGCCCCCTTGTGGTCGGCCCACGATCACCACCGAGACCACCGTGGTCACCCCAACATGCACAATTGTAAAGACCACGACTTGCAGCATTATGACCTCCACTGCTGTTGTGGCCCAGGGGGCACCTCCTCAGGTGACCGGTGTTCCTGCTGCCCCAGAACTGAAGACTGTGGGTACACAGACCCCCAGATGGGACAACAGACCCCCTTATGCAGTACCGGGCGGCTCGCAATACCCAAAGGGGTTGCCTCTGCCGGTGCTGCCCCCTGAGTGGTTCAAATAAATGCCTTTATCTTCTGAACATGTAAATAGTTCATTTAACTGTTTGTTTCCTGATTTTGCTACTAAAACCCGTACGGGGTTAGTGAGTCCTCCCAGGAGCCATACAGAGATGGCTCAGTAATCCTGAACTGAAAGATAAATGATATGTTCTATACTGTGTATAATTGTGGAGGGGCAATAGGCCCGGGCAGAATGGGGCGGTCCTGTAAAAGAAAGGAGAGGCAGCAGGCCTGGAGCAGTTAGGACAGGCGGTCCTGCAGACTTAAAGAAGGAGAATGCAGAAGAGTTGAGTAGCCTTATAATGTTTTATAAGAAGGTCTTTAGTGGATTCAGCGAGTACGTCCTTAAAGGCAAAGTTAAATTATTGTTCAAAAATTTGCACTTAGTAGAATACCCGGTTGGGTAAGAAAAGTTATTCATAGAAAGTTATTTAAAGGTATTTAACCATGTTTGTAACGTTCAAGTGTCCTCACCTCCCATAAAGGGAAGCTCTGTTAAAAAAAAGTTGACTTGTACTTGCATTTTCAAAATTGTATGTCTTTTTGCTAACCTGTATTGTTGTTTTCTTCCCAGTCCAGGAGTACTGGATTTAACCGGGGGGGGGGAGTGCAGCGCCCCAGAGTCCTGGTCATTGCAGTACTGTTGCCCCGCCACTATGGGGGGCTATGGTACGTCTGATGGCACTGAAGGGATTCATCTGACCAGGTATCACATACACCAATACATTTCACAGTCGGGCCTCCAGGGGGAGCTAAGGGTGTTATTCATTAGGCCACTCCTCACACTTTGGTAAAACTGGGGGTCAGGCAGGAAGTGAGATGAGAAAGCTAACTGGGCTGGAACCAGGCAACACCTTGTGGCAGAGGGTGTTGTGGGGGAAGATTCGGTAGGGTCCCTGTCAGGGGTGGGATCCTGACAGAGGCCTGGCAACGAGAGAGAACGTTACGGGACCGTGCCTGCACGACATTGCGGCGGTGCCCCAAGGAAGGATAAGAAGCGAGATTTATTGTGCTGAGTGAGAAACAAGATCAAACCAAGAAGGAGAAATACCAGTGGGAGTCGTGCTGTTAGACCGAGGCAACATCCTACTGAGGCGCAATTTACCGGTGGCCGGAACGCCGAGGAAGTATAGAACTCCAGGCCATACTTCAAACCTACGGCAGGACAGTCAGTCACAGGCGGGCTGTCTCACCTACATCACCTAAGCAGACATAGGGGGCACACTAGGAGAGGGGCGACTCTAGGGTCCCGGAAGAGCTCCGAGCCTACCCGTCATACGGGTGCGTCCTAACCAGAACATCAGGAAGGGACGGAGGAGAAGAACATCATCCGATCGAGTTGTGAGGGAACACGAGAAACAGACACAACAGTTGTGGGGACTATCCCGTAAGCACAGCAGGGGAGGACCGCAACACACAAGCGCTAGCAGGTAGACACTGATTTCCACCTGAAAAGGGAATTCTGGAGGTGCCATCGGACCGACCGGACTTGCGCAGCCTGGTTAACCGTATTCCGGATTGAGGACTTTGAGACCTTCAGTAAAGAGCTAAAGAGACTGCACCCCTGTGTCCTTGTGATTGATTGCGTCCTGCACGATAACACCCTCCTATACCTCTACCTACATTGTACGCCCCTCAGCAGGGTCACGGGCCGGGTCTAGCCACCGTGACTACCCCAGAACAGAGACTCAGAGGCCCGGTACCGGGTACCCCTCGGCCCTGCGGCGGTGGGGGCGCTACATATCAACAATTTATTTCCAATTCAGTAGTAGTTCTTAACCCCTTAGTGACAGAGCCAATTTGGCACTTAAAGGGAATCTGTCACCTTCTTTTTTGCATATAAGCTGCGGCCACCGCTTTTAGGGGCTTATCTACAGCATTCTGTAATGCTGTAGATAAGCCCCCAATGTGACCTGAAAGATAAGAAAAACAAGATAGATTATACTCACCTGGGGGGGCGGTCCGGTCCGACACCTCCCACCTTCATAAGATGACGTCATTTTCCTTGCTTCCTGTCGTGGCTGCTGTGCAGGTGAACTTTATCTGCCCTGTTGAGGGCAGAGCAAAGTACTGCAGTGCGCAGGCACCGGGAAAGGTCCGAGGAGTCCAGCACCTGCGCACTACAGTACTTTGCACTGCCCTCAACAAGGCAGATAAAAGTACACCTGCGCAGAAGCCGCAACAAGAAGCAAAGAGGATAACGACATGGCATGAAGATGGGAGGCGCCGGACTCGGACCATGACGCCCATCAAACTGGACCACCCCCAAGGTGAGTATAATATAACTTGTTTTTCCTTATCTTTCAGGTCACATCGGGGACTTATCTACAGCATTACAGAATGGTGGCCGAAGCTTATATATGAAAAAGTGACAGATTCCCTTTAATGACCGAGCCAATTTTTACAATTCTGACCACCGTCACTTTATGAAGTTATAGCTCAAGAACACTTCAACATATCCCACTGATTCTGAGAATTTTTTTTGTCATATATTGAACTTCATGTTATTGGTAAAATTTCTTTGATATAACTTGCGTTTATTTATGGAAAAAAAATGAAATTTTACAAAAATTTTGCAATTTTCAAACTTTTAATTTTTGCACCCTGAAATTAGAGAGTGGAGTCACACAAACCAGTTAATAAATAACATTTCCCACATGTCAAGTTTACATCAGCACAATTTTGGAAACAATTTTTTTGTTAAGATGTTATAAGGGTTAAAAGTTGACCAGTGATTTCTCATTTTTCTAACAAAATGTAAAAAACATTATTTTAGGGACCACCTCACATTTGAAGTGAGTTTGGGGGCTCAATATAACAGAAAATATCCAAAAGTGACACCATTCTAAAAACTGCACCACTCAAGGTGCACAAAAACACATTCAAGAAGTTTATTAACCCTTCAGGTGCTTCACAAGAACTAAAGCAATGTGGAAGGAAACAAAATGAGCATTTTACTTTTTTCACAAAAAATTTACTTTGGAACCAGGTTTTTTTTTTATTTTCAAAAGGGTATCAGGAGAAATTGCACAACAAATTTTGTGGTCCATTTTCTCCTGAGTACGCCAATACCCCGCATGTGGGGGAAAGCCACTGTTTTGGCGCATGACAGGGCTCAGAAGGGAGGGATCACTGTTTGAACGCAAAATTGGCGGGAATTAATGGTGGCACCATGTCGCATTTGGAGACCACAGTGGACCCCACAATTCTAACTACAACCCTACCCCAACACACCCTTAACCCTAATCCCAACCCTAACCATAACTTTAACCACAACCCTAACCCCAACACACCCCTAACCCTAATCCCAACCCTAACCATAACCCTAACCACAACCCTAACACACCCCTAACCCTAATCCCAACACTGACTGTAATACTAACCATAGCCCAACCCTAACTTTAGCCCCAACCCTAACCCTAATGGAAATACATAATTTTTTTTAATTTTATAATTTTTACCTAACTAAGGTGGTGATAAAGGGAGGTTGATTTACTATATTTTTTTATTTTGATCACTGTGACAGACCCTATCACAGTGATCAAAATGAACCAATAGGAAAAATGTCCTAGTGTGGCTGGGTGCTGGCACATGTGCCCGCCATTTTCTTCCTGGAAAAATACGCCACCGGCCAGGGGACTTCACAGGGGGATGCAGGGACACCGGAGCTTCTGGGGGGAGATCGGGGGACCCCTTTTCTCTCTCCTCTGATGTGCAATCACATCAGAGAAGAGAGAATTTAAATGGGAAATCGGACCTTTTTTTTGCGGTCGCTGTTATTTCGTTAATAACGGTGATCCCAACACTGGGGTCGGTAAAATCATGTTCTCTGGGGTCTCAGCTATTCCCAGTAGCCGAGACCCCTGAGAACTTCCGACACTGAGGGACGCTATCGTTAAAATGTGGCGCTGAGGCATAAGTACCCTTAACTGCCGCCATTAAAAAGGCGTATTGGTGGATGTTAAGGGGTTAAAGTACAATGCTCATAAAAACAAAGGGAACACTAAAATTCCACATCCTAGATATCACTGAATGAAATATTCCAGTTGTAAATCTTTATTCATTACATAGTGGAATGTGTTGAGAACAATAAAACCTACAATTTATCAACGTAAATCACAACTAATATCCCACGGAGGATGGAGTTGGAATGATGCTCAAAATCAATGTGGAAAATGACGTTACAGGCTGATCCAACTTCAGTGGAAATGCCTCAAGACAAGGAAATGATGCACAGTAGTGTGTGTGGCCTCCACATGCCTATATGACCTCCCTAGAACACCTGGGCATGCTCCTGATGAAGCAGCGGAGGGTCTCCTGAGGGATCTGCTCCCAGACCTGGACTAAAGCATCCGCCAGCTCCTGGACAGTCTGTGGTGCAACGTGACATTGGTGGATGGTGCGAGACGTTCAATCAGATTCAGGTCTGGGGAACGGGTGGGTCAGTCCATAGCTTAAATGCCTTCATCTTGCAGGAACTGCTGACACACTCCAGCCACATGAGGTCTGGCATTGTCCTGCATTAGGAGGAACCCAGGGACAACCGCACCAGCATATGGTCTCACAAGGGGTCTGAGGATCTCATCTCGGTACCTAATGGCAGTCAGGCTACCTCTGGCGAGCACATGGAGGGCTGTGCGACCCTCCAAAGAAATGCCACCCCACACCATTACTGACCCACTGCCAAACCGGTCATGCTGAAGGTCTGTGAAGAGCACAGGGCACCAGTGGCGAATTTGCCAATCCTGGTGTTCTGTGGCAAATGCCAAGTGTCCTGCACAGTGTTGGGCTGTGAGCACAACCCCCATCTGTGGAAGTCGGGCACTCAGACCATCCTCATGGAGTCGGTTTCTAACCATTTGTGCAGACGCATGCACATTTGTGGCCTGCTGGAGGTCATTTTGCAGGGCTCTTGCAGTGACCTTCTGTTCCTCCTTGCACAAAGGCTGAGGTAGCGGTCCTGCTGCTGGGTTGCTGCCCTCCTACTGCCCCCTCCACATCTCCTGGCCTGTCTCCTGGTAGTGCCTCCAGCCTCTGGACACTACGCTGACAGATACAGCAAACCTTCTTGTCACGGCTCGCATTGATGTGGCATCCTGGATGAGCTGCACTACATGAGCCACTTGTGTGGGTTGTAGAGTCCGTCTTATGCTACAACGAGTGTGAAAGCACAACCAACATTCAAAAGTGACCAAAACATCAGCCAGAAAGCATTGGTACTGGAGATGTGGTCTGTGGTCCCCACCTGCAGAACCAGTAATTTATTGAGTATGTCTTGATAATTGCCAATAATTTCCATCTGTTGTCCATTCCATTTACACAACAGCATGTGAAATTGATTGTCAGTGTTGCTTCCTAAGTGGACAGTTTGATTTCACAGAAGATTAATTTACTTGGGAGTTACTGTATATTCTGTTGTTTAAATGTTCCCTTTATTTTTTTGAGAAATGTAATTTCTTTGTTTTCCTAGACCAACTTTCTTTTGCATCTGTACGGCAGCGCCATTTCCACCAGTGAATTTAGTGATAACAAAAAATTCACTGGCACTTCCAAATCAGAAATCTGGTGTGTACAGGTGCGAACTGAGAATACCCATCTCTATATATATATATATATATATATATATATATATATATATATAAAAAAAATAATGTTGCACTCATTAGTGAATTTAGTGAGACAGTGGCCAAAGTAAAATAATATGTCCTTTATTGTCCAAATACTGCACACAGGAAATTGCTCACCTCTGGATTGTAGCCGGGAATACGGAAATAAAGTCCAGTGGTGCTGGCACTTGAATTCCTGTTTGATTCTTGGGTGCTATTGTGGTTGTTCGCATATGAAAGAGGCTAATACATTTGAATATGGGAAGAAGGAGCCAGCGTCTCCCACACAGCTCTGTGAGCCGCACAACATCATTCTGCGGGCCGCATGCAGCCCGCGAACAGTATGTTCTGCAGGCCTGGGTTAATGGGGAATCTATCATCAAAAAGCATGACATTTTACTATTTAGGCCTTTATGTAGGGAACTTAGCAGTTATACTGGTACTGTAGATTTTAGTATAAGTGTTTTGGAACAACCCCAGTTCTATTACATATATAAATGAGGGGATTTCGTTGCACCATGGGCCATGGAAGTGCACAGTGCTCCTTTATACCCCTGACACTGCCAATTACTATGAGAATGGTAACTGAAGGGGCAGGAAGGTGCACCAAATCCTTGGGCATGCCAAGGATGCACCAAAGCCCCCTCATTTGCATATGTAATAAAACTTTTTTTTTCTAAAACAGGTTTACTGGGCTAAATCCCCTAATGGAAGCTCCAAATATTTAAATTTCAGTTTGAGGATGACAGACTTCCTTTACGCTGTTGAGAGAAGCTGTGTGGGGTGTGACACCCGGTAATAAGCAATTTGATTTGCCTTGGACCAAATTACTTACCCTCCCACATGGGGCAAATATACCAGTGGTGCAACCTGTGTAGCCGCAAAAGGGTTCAAAAAAGAGCCCACTATCACCTCCAAAGCAGAGGTGGAATAGTCCATTGTGATAAGGTATTAAACTATAAAGGCCTACATACTGTTTTTGCATTGGGGCCTTCTTTAGTCTTTGTCCATTCCTGCCCTCCCACCAATGCACACAGTAGTGTTTATACGGGGGGAGTAATTAAAACTATTGAAAAAGGGCATATATGTTAGAAATCCATGTAAACAAATAAGTTCAGATGCATTAAGTTGAGGAATTGTTTCTGGCCCTGTAACAGGTGAGCAATAACATACTTTTTGATAATAACCAAAAACTGCTGGAATCAAATAAGTACTAAATTTTTTTAGAAGTTCTATTCTTTTCATACAAAGGTCAGCAAAGTCCCTAAAGTAAATGCTGCCTGCTGTGTATCACAACCAAGACATTGGTCATACGGTGACCGATGCTTGGTGAGAAGTACTCCAAAGACTTCCCCTACCATATATAGCTAAAAGACCGTATTACGGTATTTAACCCAGGAGGAGGAGGAATAGTTATAGGGACTTTGTCTTGGTAGCAGTTATCTTATACCAAGATAAGCGACTATGCTGATCTTAAGCTGGATGGAGATTAGTCAATAATACCGTACATACCATGCAAGCTGATGAAGCTGGCCATGTACATGAGATCAACTTAACATTCGTTCAGCAGATAGACATCTCTCCCGACTCCCTTATACACATGAGTGCTCGGCAAGGCCCAGCATTCAAGTTTTTACAAAGGGGAGAAAGAAGAGGAAAATAAAATTATCGGCCATTGAAACTCCAAAGGCTTGGTCCTTTTCTCCCCCAATATCATCTGTCAGGGGAGTCAGGAGGCCTCCCCGTACACAACGAGAGTTCCAGTGACCAACAAAACAAAACAAACAAAACCGCTATTCTCAAGCATTTACAGTTTCTTTACCTCTTTACAGATTTTACTGTCTGGGTTAAAGGGGTTGTCCACTACTTGGTTAACCCATTGTCAATCCGTATGTTTGTCCTCAGTAAAATAATAACAGTTAAACTACCACTGATGCCAGCGTTGTTCCAGCTGTGTCAGCACTGGCCCTCCCAGCAATGCCCTGGCCCTCCCTGCGATTGTGTGACGTTGTTACGTCATGCGATCTCAGCATCCAATCATTCTTCCTTCCTCAAAATGTATGTGATACATCCAAAGGTGGGGAGAGTGAAGCTGCCACGGATAGACAGCAGGGATTGCGTGACATAATGTCACACAATCACCGGGAGTGCCAGTGCTGACACAGCTGGAACGACGATGGCAGACGAGGTGTGTATTATCATGAGCGTTATTATTTTACTGGGGCAAACATACAAATTAAGAAGAGGTTGTCCAAGTAGTGGACAACCCCTTAAATTAATTTTATGTTTTCATCACCCTCGGATCCTTCAGATGGAACCTGAAAACCGATCTCTTCAGGAAAGCCTACAGCCTGCAATAACCATTCTACTGCCTCACCACCACCCGAGCTGCCGCCTCACCACCACCAGAGCTGCCGCACCCCCGACCTTCTGTCTCTTCCCCATTATCCCATAGAATTTAAGTCCACAAGGACAGGGTCCTCTCCCCTCTGCACCAGTCTGTCATTGTAAATTTGTTTACTGTAAACAATATCTATAACTCTGTACGTAACCCCTTTTCTCATGTACAGCACCATGGAATTAATTGTGCTATATAAATAAATTATAATAATCTAATTAATATTTTTTTTCTTCATTATTTGATTAGTGAATTAGGCAATTCATACTTTTTTTTTTTAAATACTTAAAAAAATTATTTCATTTTTTCTTAGGTTCAAGTTTCCTTGGGGACTAAAAACAAATTGTTTGATCGCTTTTACTACATATTGCAGTATATAGCAGTAATTACGATCTGGGTTTCCAGACAGCATTTAAGTGGCTCAACAGCAACGATCAGAATTAGCTACACACATCTACGTCACATATCGGGAAGGGGGAATATAAATTAAAATCACTATAACAGTTGTAGATGTTAACACAATGGAAACATCTTTAAATTTATTTTTTTTTTATGAACTTTTAATGTAAACTTTATTCCTCTATCTGCATATAGATCCAAAGCCAAATTACCTGATGGGAGCAACAACATCTGCTTGTTATTTAGTTCTGAGAAATCTGGCTGTGGCATTGTGAAAGAAGGAAAGAAGGCAGCATTAGGACAAGCTGGCTTCAGGCATACATTATTTTAACATGAATTTTAAGCAGCACAGGGTTTCAAATGACTTGATTTTGGATCTCTTACTACTGATTGCCAAACACCAGCCTGCTGGGATATGGTGTGTGGAGCCAGTTGCTGGCCAACATCCGACTCCCACCTGTTCTGTTCAGATGTTCAATATCTCGTCTCATGCAGGAGGATGGATGGTTTTACCTTGACAAATCAGTTGTGAGTGCCATAAGCATTACTCATTATTCTGCATTGTTTCATTCCAAATAAAAAAATCTAGAATGTAAAGTGAGAGTAATGTCAAAGACACAACAAAAGAGTCAAGATTCTTATGTATGACAGAAGTGAGAAATCAAGATTAAATAGAAAGTATTTCCCAAGATGATTTGTCATATAGTAATTAAAGAACTGCCCTCATCATGAAGTCATATTTTCCACTCAAGATGCTTTGCATATTTTTCCTTATAAAACAGAGTGCATGGACAAAAGCAACATGACACTCATTTAACCATTTAATTCAGGTTTTTCATTCACTTATATTGCCACTTGTGAATAAATTCCAGCCCCTCTCCATACCGTCTGCCTGTACTAACATTAGCGGAAGAATGGGTCGTTCTAAAGATCTCACTGTTACCAGTATGGTCCTGCTATAGGATGTCACCAGTGTAACAAATCAATTTCTTGAGTTTCTTCCCTCCTAAATATTCCATGATCAACTGTGAGACATTATTGAAAAGTCTAAGCATCTATGAAACAAAGCAACGAAAAGTGGAGACCACGTAAAGCATAGCACATAAAAGTCATCAACGCTCTGCAGACTTCATAACTGCAGAGTCCAAACCTCTTCTGACACTAACATCAGCACAAAAAGCTTCATGGCTTAGGATTCCAAGGTTGAGCAGCTGCATGTAAGCTTAACATCACCAAGTACAATGCCAAGTATTTTTTTAAGAACACTGTCCATGGAACCTGGAGCAGAAACAAAGAAGCATGATTCACTACTTCACAGAACACTTTATCAGGCACTCTGATGGAGGAGTCTGGTTCTGGCAAATGGCAGGAGAACATTTAGTTGTTTGGGCGTTTTCTTTAGGGTTGACTTAGGCCACCTACTTCTAGTGCCGAGAAATCTTAATGCTTCAGCATGCCAAGACATTTAGGACAATTGTGTGCTTCCCACTTTGTGGAAACCGCTTGTGGATGGCCCTTCTTACTTAGTCCCAGCAGGGCTGTGCCCTAAGACACAAAGCAAGATACATATTGGCATTGTTAGGTGAGTTTAGGGTGGAAGAACTTGACTGTCCCACACAGAGGTCTAATCTCAACCCCTCAGAAAAATCTTTGAGATAAACTAGAGGGCCTGGCTCTGATCTAGCTTAACATCAGTGTCTGTCCTCACGAATGCTCTTCAGGATGAATGGACAAAAGAAAATTTTCCCAGAAGGTTGAATCTATTTTAGCTGAAAAGTGGGGGTCAACTTCTATTACTGCCTATGTACACAAATATTTTGATGTTCTTGTTTGGCTTGGTTGTTTTAGTGCATTTCATATTTTCTACTCAACTTGCTATGTGTGTAACCACCTTAGGACCTTAGACAATGATTGGTCTAACTCATCCCAATGATGGACAGTGCACCCGACCTCAGGAAACTCTAGACATGATAGATAAAAATCCTACATTTATACCATGTGCACAACATTCAGTATTTGGTCAGTATTTTACCTCAATATTTGTAAGCCAAAACCAGGAGGAACAATCAGAGGAAAAGTATAATAGAAACATATGCACCACTTCTGTATTAATCACCCACTCCTGGTTCTGGCTTACAGCTACTGAAGTAAAAACCTCCCCAAATACTCAACATGTACACGTGGCCTTAAACTTCTTGAAGACAAGTTGTATTCTGCTGAGTGGTGTTTTTTCCTGAATAACTGATCTAAAAAGTATATTGGGTACTCAATATTCGCATAGACTTGCATATCCAATGCCCTCTACAATGGGCACCATACATGGAAGTCTTCTCCATCAATATTTTTGCATTTTTGATCCTACATAAGAATGGTCTCATTTTTACCCCATAGAATACTTTTCTGAGAACTTGACTGATACAAAGCGAGATCTTGCTATTTGCACTAACCCAGCGCTGCCACTTACCGTACTGTACTAAGCTGTTACTGAACGGCAACCGCTCTATTGAAATTACTATTCGGTAACAGATCAGTAAATTGAATGACAGTTCTCGGTTATTCCAAAGAGCAAGGTCTCATGAGATTTCACTCTTCCACAGCGGGGAATACCATAGAAGGTGGTGAGATCCTGCTCTTCATGTTGAGTTCACACAACATTAAAGTACAGAACCAACTTTTGAACAGAAAAAGTACAAAATACAGATGTTATGTAAACCAGATAAATGTAAAAACAATGTGTGAAGCAGCCAACATGAAAGAGTTAAACCACACAGTAAAAAACAAGCAAAATTTAAAAATTTAGTTGCTAAGAAATTAAACATATAAATGACCAGCTACTTATTGCACACATATGAATCCCTAGAGAATTTAGAAAAATGCATATGAAATGCAAAAAAAGTGCAAAAATTGCAAGAAGAAACCAAAAGGGCCTAATAGCCATGCAATGGGTTATGGAGCATAATAGCTCATATACAACTAACTAACCATGTACCTTGGAAGAAAAGTGTGCTACTCCAAACTGAGCAGTAAGTATGATGGTTCAGCTAACAGCCTACTGGGCCAACTGGAGCATCAAAGCAACACATTAAAGTTAAAGTAGAATATTTCTGTAGGTGTGGGATAACACCAGAGAACCCCAATGTGCGTTTCGGTGCCGTGCCTTCCTCTGGGGGAGTAGCATAACATTAGAAAATGTGACCTTTTTTTCTAATTTCCTATTTATTTACAAATTTTTATTTTGTACTTTGACCAATTGTTTGTATTGAGAACCAACTTTTGCTAGAAAGTCGGATGCTTTATGGAGACATTAGGGTCATAACAAAAGCAGCAGTGGAAACGTGATCATTTACTGAACTGTGCCCGAATTTTGCCGACTGAGGGAAAATTCTCGGGAATCCAAAGATTCTGAATGTGTTACGTTCGTGCCGAATTTGAGATTAATCAACGTTTTCAGAACAAATTTGCTTATCTCTAATTAGGGACACTGGTGAATGTTTTTGTTAATAAGTGTTCTTTAGATACTTTACCAGTCTGAGGCTACCCACTCTTTTGTTAAACAGCAGCCCCAGAATAGTGATAGGTACGCTTTAGGCCTCATTCAGGCATCTGTTTTTTACGTACCGTATATACTCGAGTATAAGCCGACCTGAGTATAAGCCGAGACCCCTAATTTTGCCACAAAAAAATGGGAAAACTTAATGACTCAAGTATAAGCCTAGGGTGGAAAATGCAGCAGCTACAGGTAAATGTCAAAAATACAAATAGATACCAATAAAAGTAAAATTAATTGAGACATCAGTACTTTAAGTGTTTTTGAATATCCATATTGAATCAGAAGCCCCATAAAATGCTCCATAAAGTTTATGATGGGCCCCATAAGATGCTCCATATTAAAATATGCCCCTTAAAATGATGCACAAATGCGGATTATGGCCCCATAAGATGCTCCATACAGACATTTGCCCCATATAATGCTACACAAATGCAGATTATGGCCCCATAAGATGCTCCATAAAGATATTTGCCCCATATAAAGCAGCACAAACATTGATTATGCCCCATAAGATGCTCCATGTAGACATTTGCCCCATATAAAGCTGCACAAACATTGATTATGCCCTATAAGATGCTCCATGTAGATATTTGCCCCATATAAAGCTGCACAAACATTGATTATGCCCCACAAGATGCTCCATGTAGACATTTGCTCCTTATTATATTATTATATTATTATTATATTATCCTGCTGCTGCGATAAAAAAAAAAATCACATACTCAGCTCTCGTCGCTCAGGCCCCAGGCACTTGCTATATTCACCTGCTCCCCGTTCCACCGCCGCCGGCCGCCGCTGCGTCTTCCCTGTCCTCTGCACTGACTGTTCAGGCAGAGGGCGGCGTGCACACTAATCACGTCATCATGCCCTCTGACCTGAGCGTCAGTGCAGAGGACGGGGAAGACGGCGGTGGTGGAACGGGGAGCAGGTGAATATCACGCACTGCATTATACTCACCTGCTCCTGGCGCGGTCCTGGGTTCACAGGCAGCTTCTTCCTGTATTGAGTGGTCACATGGTACCGCTCATTACAGTAATGAATATGCGGCTCCACTCCTATGGGAGTGGAGTCGGGTCCATATTCATTACTGTAATGAGCTGTACCATGTGACCGCTCAATACAGGAAGAAGCTGTCGGCGCCGGGGAACCAGGGACCGTGCCAGGAGCAGGTGAGTATGATTACATAGCTGCTGCTCCACCTCCCCTGCCGACCCCTGGGTATGACTCGAGTATAAGCCGAGAGGGGCCTAAAAAAATGGGCTGAAATTCTAGGCTTATACTAATACGAGTATATATGGTAATTATTCTGTGATTTTCACAAATGGACTACATACCCATTATAGTCTATGTGGCTGTTCACATGTCCATTTTTTTTTGCAAACCATTTGTCCATGTAAAAAATCATGGAGACATGTCCATTTTTTTTCCCTGGCATCATGGATCAAAAGCTCCAATACAAGTCTATGGGTCCATGAAAGTCATAGACAGTACATGGGCGGCATTCCTGTATGTGAGTAAAAAGGTGGTCCAAAGGCAAAGTCATTTTCATTCTAAATCCCTATCTATTTAGTGCCATAATATAAACTATTTTCTAATATACTTGGATTAAAAATTCCCTACCGTTCTCTAACTACACTATCTAATTGTTATTTTTTATTATTGTCTATTTTTTCCCCTACTTCCTTTCTGATGATGTGTCATTTGATAATTCCAGTGCATACTGGGATACTCAAAGCATCATCAGGGGCTGGGCTAGTACCTGTGCACTGTGTAGTGTGCACAATTACAGTGCACGCTCTGTTGTCAGCTCAGATCAGCACTAACGAGTCAGCAATAGAGTGATGTCATAATACTCTTGCTAAAACCAGGACCGCCCTGACGTCACTGGTCTCTGCACCAAGTATCCCGACACCCCGCTGTTGCCTGCTCATTAATGCTGATCCGAACCAACAATAGAAAGTGTGCTGTCATTGTGCACATTACACAGCATGCATGGACTAGCCCAACCCATGAAATGAGCATCACTGGTGGTAAAAACTGATTCACTGACCAAATACTGATGAAACTCTAATCCAAAACACTGTTGACACTTGTACCATTATTTTTTGTGTACGTGAACAAACAAGGCTGTCCGGATAAGGCCTTAAATTGAGTATTCCACCAGTCCAGAAACAAATCGATTTCCGAAAATAAAAAAAAATTGATCCCAGACATGACTCATCATTGGAAACAGCAGCTTACCTTCAAGCTATCTATATGCATGACATGTTGCCATCTCCTGGGAGAATGTGAAAACCTTGACATTTCATTTTATTTTTTTTTGTACAGGTTGCATAAAATGCAAATAATATTGAGTAAGAAACCTTGATACCATTTCATCTCTTTGATACATTTTCATCATAATAAACTTTCATGCGCCCCTTTATTAAAGTCATTTTTTATAGATGCCTGATGGTTACAAAATCTCATTAATTTAATTTGATTTATTTTGATAAAAAGGATTACTGTCAAAACCTTGCCTTTACTTGCAGGAAACTCACAAAGTGCAATTATAAGAATCATGGCCATTTATAAGAACTGTCATTACTGTTTATACAGACATGGCCATTTCTGCCCATACTTGTTCAACACATTACATTTTGTGCCCACATTATTAAAAATATACCCAAAAGGCTTGAAAAGAATCCAGATTTTAAACATTGTCAAATTTTTATTCCTTGGACATAGCATCAATTTGCATCAAATATAATCCCAGTATTTGATTCTTGGAGTCACCAAATCCCCAACCCCTAGGATTAAATAGCTTGACTCTATCTTCATTTTAAGCTTTGTGAACAAATGGCAGAAAACCCGCATAAATTCACCAGAGTTTGTTACATGGTCTGGAGTAAAATTAGTATAAATCCCCCAGAATACTGACAAATTAAGGTTATAGAACTTTGCTTTTCTTACATGAAAAACTCCTAGTCTGTATTAAGAATTTGAGATACATGAAATTAGTAAATTCGCAGCAACAATATCTTATAAATGACATCTTAGGGTGAAGTACTTGCTTAGTTATTATGTCACATAGAGATATTTTTAATGTATTTTTTAATCACATAATATACGGTACGTTAAGAAACAACTTATTTATATTACAGATTACATCTCAGTGATGCGCAACATAAATGAATATTGAAGCTTCGTTGACGATTTGCTGATTGCTGTAGGTCAATGAACAGCTGTCATCATCTGCAGAATCATCAATTGCCAATGCAGCGGTAATGTAGTACTACGCAGGATCCATGCAATATCTGTTAGTGCAACGTATGAGAAGATAAAATACATGACGGCGCAGATTTATGGTCAGCGGAAAGTTGGAGGATATATGATCCAAGCACTGTAAGAGGAAGGCTAGCCACGCACGATAGATGGCTGCCGGCAGAACGATGCTTCGGCCGATCATTTACCATGACAGCCATCTCAGCCGACTCTACTGTATATAGGAAAGCTCATTCGGCTCGTGTTCTCTATGAGAAAGTCGCCAGCTGACATGTTGGCCAGCGGCTTATATCAGGGAGAATAATGCGATTGGCAGGCCGACATCTATGCAAGACATCCCTCGCAACCACCAGTTGACCGGCGCCCCCCACCCACATTAGACCGTTGTCAGACGTTGTCAGTATTGGTAGATTCAGCCAATTATAGTCTATCGTGTATGGGGATTTTCAGCAAACACTATACGCAACAAATTTGGGCATACTATCTGCAGTGAAAGTCAGCCACATCAGATCCAGACATAATTGTGCTGATCTTTCTGCAGATTTTCCCACGGATTAGCAGCGTATTTGAAAAACCTCTGCAGATGATTCTCCAGGCCCAATGCATCCAGGGGTCCTGCTCCAACACTTCATCCTATGTGATCACTACAGTCTATGATTGGCTGTAGCTGTCACGTGATGGAAAATCTGCACAAGATGATGTGTAGAGACTGGTACAGAGGCCATGCTGGAATGGGAGAAATCACTGGCAGAGATGAGAATACTGATTTTCATACTAGGATTAGTGATGAGCGATGAGTGATAGCCTCCCATTCTTGCCCATCATTTATGCAGGTGAAATTGACATACTGTTAATTGAAAAATCCACAATCACGTGCATTAGAAAAATCTCGACCAATTTGCTAGGAGTACATTCCATTGCATATTTTGGGGCTGAAAAGCCCCAAAATTAAGATTTAGGCCATGTTCACATCTTTCGTTTTTGCTGGGGTTTTTTTTTGCAGGCAAAACCTGCTCTATTGGCAGTGAAAAAGCTGCTTACAAAAACAGGTTATGCTGCTTTTTTGTGGTCTCCTGTGCACACTGATAAAGTTTAGTGACCCCCCCCAAAAATCGTGATGCAACTTCCTTAAGATTTTGCACCAAAAAATCAGCATAACCCGATCGCTGCGTTTTTGCACTTACTCATTGCTTTCTATGAATGAAAAAACGCTGAAAGAGATGACATGCTGCAGTTTTGCAAAAACGCAGCAGTTTTCCAAATCAGTCAGGAAAAAAAAACAATGTGTGTGCATGAGATTTCTGAAATCTCATAGGTTTTACTGGTACTGTAAAACGCAGCTTAAAATTTGCATTAAAAAAAATGCAGCAAAAACGCAACTTGTGAACATAGCCCAAGTCTGATCATATTCTAATGGTATAACTATTGTTATTATTATTTACATATTAGTAAAGCAACATTGATTCCATAGTGCTATTGATGCAGAGAGGGATACATACAAATGCATACAGTATAGAAGTTACAATAGACAAACAGTTACAGACAGGTACACAGCGGGACCTTGCCTGCACGGGCTTACAATCCAGTGGTTACCCTGTGTCTGTTAGGATATATTTACATTAGCATTATGGTTTTTAATTCAGAGAAAATATTTGAATTTTGCCGATTATATAGTGAATTTGTCATTAATAGCAGAAAAAATAATGCACAAAAACCTACTGATGCATCATTGAATAGAAACCTTTTTATCTATATATTGTGGTACCCCAGCTCCCTAAAGAAAAAAAACCGAAAAAAAAAACCTGTACTATGCAATGTAATACATAATAAATATAAGCACATAACTACATTTTGTAAAGGGGAAAGGTCAGGTTAACTAATAGCTCACCCCTTTACATATATGCCGCATTTACTGTAGACACTGGCAATAGGGCAGACGTATGCATTTGATCAATACTGAATAGGAGTGCTAGGTTTAATTGGGGATAGCAGTCAGCAGGGCAATAGTGGATGGTCAAGCTGAGAGCGGCAGACGCTGCAACAGAAGCTCAACACCAGGGGCTTTATTAACAGACCGTTAAGCAGCTTTACGTGACGAGCAGTTGGGCAGTCTGTGCGAGGTTCTGAGGTGGTGGATAGCCTTTGTGTAAGGAAAAATGCTGCTCTGTTCTACAAAAAAAAAATTGCAAAATAATTTTTATTTTTTTCCAGGATATTTTATATCATTTGAAGGGAACCTAGGGCTATAGTAAAGCACCACTTAAAAATAATATTTTGCCAGACGCAAAACCAACACAGAAGCCAGGCTGGTTTACATGAAAAAATCCAGCAACTGAGGATTTTTGACATTGCATATTTAGATGTACAAAAAAAATATGGTAAAAATCCATTTAATACAAAAGCTGCTAACACTAGTTCTGCTTCAAAGCTTGCACAGCAAATACAAGACCCATGATAGTGATTGACAAGACAACCCCTGAATAGGATTTCTCTGATCTTGGGCAAGAGGTGCCTATTAGCATATATCATGGATCAGCAAGCTCAATTTCACACCTGCCCTTCCAACCATTATAACCTTGTCCATAGTGGAGCAATGAATAAGAAATACTTTGAAGATACAATGAGAATGATATCTTATGCCGACATCTGTGTGTATTACACAGACCAACATACAAGCTGTATTCAAGACCATGTTGTGCCACGTTGTGTGCTGTGTATACGTTACACGCCTCTCTACAAATACTAAACTGTTATTTCTAATGAATAATAAAGCCCTATAAATGCCTCCGGATAAAACTGTATGCTGCGGTTATGTAAATTCACACAAGTCATACACCGCCTTTATAGGAATTGTGGTAGGTCGGCTCACTCTGCTGCTTAGTGAGGCAGTCACAGGAATGCTTTCTGTTTACATTTTCAACTGGTTTATTAAAACAGGCTTCATAAACCAGTGCAAACAAAATAAATAGACACGTTCAGTCTTCTTGCCATAAACAAAAAAAGAATAGCACTCACTATAGTCTTTATAATTGCAGGGATCCACCCGCATAGGAAACAGCTCCGGGGGCCAGCGCCCCCTCCAAAGTACACAGAACACTGAATGGACCCAAAGGCTCCATGTTTAGCTTCTGGACCACACCCTGGGGTGGAGATATGGTGAACAGCCTCCCAGCCCCACTTCAGCTGTTCACAAAAACCCATCCCCTAACATGAGCGATTAACTCCGCTCAGTATTTTTCCAGATTCATATCACTGAGGCTAACATCCTGAGTGACATATATATCCCTCTAGTATTTTACCGGTGACAGAATATATTATCATGGTTATTGGCATCATGATGTGTGACATATTCCAAATAGATCCAGGAGACAACTCCTCTCAAAAGAAGACCTCACTCGCACGTCTGTGTATAAACACGTACAGGATGCCGGTGTCATTGGTGTTTCCCATCAGTGTGTCATCCACGTATGGTGCGTGTGGGTTTTTCCCATCAGTGTCATCAGGGTTCTTCAAGGAGAAATGAAGAAGCTTCTCCTACACTTTGGAACGTACAGCACATGGACCCATAAACTTTAATGCCTTTTCATCCATTCGAAAGATTCTGACATGATTTTGTGTGTTTTGTACGGACACTCGGTCCGTGAAAATACTTGGATTTGTGAATAGTACCATAAATTATAATGGGTACGTGTTGTATCAGTGAGAAAAACGAAGAGGACACACACGTGGAACATCTGAATCAGGCCTAAAGCAGATCAACTGATCACCACAGATCTGGCTGCTCTTAAAGGGAACGTCACCTGAAAAAACACCATTAACCTGCAGATATGTGTACAGAGAGCAGCGGATGTAACCGTGCCTTGGCACTGACTGATAGCCAGCTCTAATGCTGAGTTGCTGGGTGGAATAAAGTTAATTTTCTGCTGGTATCAGGAGTCTAAGTGCGGACGCTATGCAGGTTCACAACACTATTAACCCATATCTGCAGGTTAATAGCGTTTTTGTTTTTTTTTCTCAGATGACAGGTTCCCTTCAAATGGAATGTGTCATTTGAAAGCGAGTTATTTTTTTAAATCAGGTTTTTGTTTATATTTTTAATTGCCATTGTTATTCCATCATATAATATGGAATTTTCACACTGGCCACGTGAGCGTTTTTAGATTCAGACTTCCTGTTTCAGGGAATAACACATGTATATTAATCACAATGGTCATACCCCGACCCTCTCTTTTGTTTTGAAGTATCTAATTAGCGTGCGCAAATGTCTTTGTGAAGGTAGAGGGAGCAGGGTCAGATATGACGTTGCCTATTATGTTTGGTAGATCCTGTATTATTAGCTGTATAAAAGGTGTTCTCTGTCATTATCATCAGGGGCAGGATTACAATGAGCCTGATGAAAACTCGTCCTGAAGTGACAGAAAGTATATGGCTGATTCATCAAGAGTAGTGCTGTATGCTGAATTTATTAAGAGGCGCATAAAACTTGATGAATTCGGCGCTAGGGTTGAGCGAAACGGGTCGATCATTTTCAAAAGTCGCCGACTTTTGGCTAAGTCGGCGTCTCATGAAACCCGATCCGACCCCTGTGCTTGTCGGCCATGCGGTACGCGACTTTCGCGCCAAAGTCGCGTTTCAATGACGCGAAAAGCGCCATTTCTCAGCCAATGAAGGTGAACGCAGAGTGTGGGCAGCGTGATGACATAGATCCTGGTCCCCACCATCTTAGAGAAGGGCATTGCAGTGATTGGCTTGCTGTCTGCGGCGTCACAGGGGCTATAAAGGGGCGTTCCCGCCGACCGCCATCTTACTGCTGCTGATCTGAGCTTAGGGACAGGTTGCTGCCGCTTCATCAGAAGCAGGGAGAGCGTTAGGCAGGGTCCACTAACCACCAAACCGCTTGTGCTGCAGCGATTTCCACTGTCCAACACCACCTTCGGTGTGCAGGAACAGTGGAAGCTATTTTTTTTTTTTTTTCCCCTCAGCGCTGTAGCTCATTGGGCTGCCCTAGAAGGCTCCGTGATAGCTGTATTGCTGTGTGTACGCCACTGTGGAAACCAACTGCTTTTTTCAAAGCACATATCCTCTTGTTCCTTCCTTTCTGCACAGCTATCTTTTTTGTTTGTCCACACTTTTTATTTAATTTGTGCATCAGTCCACTCCTATTGCTGCCTGCCATACCTGGCTTACATTACTGCAGGGAGATAGTAATTGTAGGACAGTTTTTTTTTTTTTTTTGTTTTTTTTTTGTGGGAGATTAAGATTGGCATTTCTGCTACAGTGCCATCCCTGTGTGTGCCATCTCTCACTGAGTGGGCCATAGAAAGCCTATTTATTTTTTCCGTGATTTGTGTTCTAAAATCTACCTCAACACAGAAACACTACATCAATCAGTGGGAGAAAAATATTGGCCTCAGTCAGGGCTTGTGTGCCACTGCTGTGTGTGCGCTATCTCTCATTCAGTGGGCTATAGCAAGCCTATATTTTTTTTTTTTTTTTTTTTTTAATATTATTTGGTTTCAAAAGTCTCCCTGAAAAAAAAAAAAAACCTAAAAAAACAGTGGGAGAGTAATATTGCCCTTTCAGCTTGTGTGCCAGTCTTGACTCCTGGGTGTGCCACCTCTCTCCCTCTCATTCAGTGGGCCATAGAAAGCCTATTTATTTTTTTTTTAAAATATTATTGGGTTTCTAAAGTCTCCCTGAAAAAAACAAAAAATACATAAAAAAACAGTGGGAGAGTAATATTGCCCTTTCAGCTTGTGTGCCAGTCTTGACTCCTGGGTGTGCCACCTCTCTCCCTTTCATTCAGTGGGCCATAGAAAGCCTATTTTTTTTTTTTTAATATTATTTGGTTTCTAATTCTCCCTGAAAAAAAAAAAAAAACCTAAAAAAACAGTGGGAGAGTAATATTGCCCTTTCAGCTTGTGTGCCAGTCTTGACTCCTGGGTGTGTCACCTCTCTCCCTCTCATTCAGTGGGCCATAGAAAGCCTATTTATTTTTTTTTTTAAATATTATTGGGTTTCTAAAGTCTCCCTGAAAAAACAAAAAATACATAAAAAAACAGTGGGAGAGTAATATTGCCCTTTCAGCTTGTGTGCCAGTCTTGACTCCTGGGTGTGCCACCTCTCTCCCTCTCATTCAGTGGGCCATAGAAAGCCTTTTTTTTTTTTTGTTTTTTTAATATTATTTGGTTTCTAAAGTCTCCCTGAAAAAAACAAAAAAAACATAAAAAACAGTGGGAGAGTAATATTGCCCTTTCAGCTTGTGCGCCAGTCTTGACTCCTGGTTGTGCCACCTCTCTCTCTCTAATTGTGGGCCATAGAAAGCCTTTTTTTTTTTTTTTTTAATATTATTTGGTTTCTAAAGTCTCCCTGAGAAAAAAAAATAAATAAATTAGGTGGGAGATTAATATTGACATTAGTGCTTGAGTGACAGTCCTGCGTGTGTGTCATCTCTGTGATTTTGTGCCACAGAAAACAGAGTGTGTAACATTGTGCCTGATTTTCCTTGTGGTCTCACCAACCTGTTAAGGGATATTGAAATCATACTGAAGTTATAGCTCACCGTGTAAGTTGTTTGATAGCAACAAATAAAGTTACTTTGGTTAAGATTTTAAAACAATGAGGAAGTCTGGTGCAAGAGGTCGTCGTGGGCGTTCATTGTCAGCTGGTAATGATGGTAGTGGTAGTGGAGCATCAGGTGGTCGTGGGGATAAAAATATTCCACCTAAGTCTGGAGCTGTGGAGCCAGTTTCGTCGTCAGGCTACACAAGGCCTCGAACGCTCTCTTTTCTGGGAGTAGGAAAACCGCTTTTAAAGGCGGAGCAGCAACAGCAAGTTTTGGCTTACATTGCAGACTCAGCCTCTAGCTCTTTTGCCTCCTCTTCCGAAACTGGTAAATGTAAAAGCAGCGCGTCGCTTGTGGATGTTCACGGTCAGGGACAAGTCGCTTCCTTGTCCTCCTCAGCAAAAACTACAACAAGAGAGAAGGATGCAGCAGGCGACACAACGGGTCACTCCATGGAGCTCTTTACACATACCGTCCCTGGCTTAGAAAGTGAAACATTTAACAGGCCATGCCCATTACAAGTATATTCTGACATGGAGTGCACTGATGCACAGCCACAGCCAGAGTACTATGCTGCTCCTTTGACTCAGACCACCACATTGCCCTCTCAGGGTACAGATCCACAATCAGACCCTGATGAGACTATGTTGCCCCGCCACGAACGCTATACCACCGACCGACACAGTGACACAGACGAAGTTGCACACGAGCTCGAAGAGGAGGTAATAGATGACCCAGTTATTGACCCCGATTGGCAGCCATTGGGGGAACAGGGTGCAGGCGGCAGTAGTTCAGAAGCGGAGGTGGAGGAGGGGCCGCAGCAGGCATCAACATCGCAACAGGTTCCATCTGCCGGGCCCGTATCTGGACCAAAACGCGTGTCAAAGCCAAAACCTGTTGGAGCACAGCGTTGCCATCCGGTTAAAGCTCAGTCTGCAATCCCTGAAAAGGGATCAGAGTCTAGGAAGAGTGCAGTCTGGCATTTTTTTAAACAACATCCAACTGATCAGCGCAAAGTCATCTGTCAAAAATGTTCAACTAGCTTAAGCAGAGGTCAGAATCTGAAAAGTCTAAATACTAGTTGCATGCATAGACACTTAACCACCATGCATTCTCAAGCCTGGACTAACTACCAAACGTCCCTCAAGGTTGTAGCACCCTCGGCCAATGAAGCTAGTCAGCAACGCAACATCCCTTCCGTCACTGTAAGGCCACCATTTTCCGCACCACCGGCAGTATCTGTGCAGGTTTCTTTGCCAGCCAAAAGCAGTCAGGGTCAGGGAATCACCAGTTTTGTAGGAGGAAATATTGCATGTAGGGCACCGGCGGAAACAATACCGTCTCCAACCGTCTCTCAGTCTGCCATGTCCACCGGCACACCCGAAAGTTCCACGATCTACAGCTCTCCAGTCCAGCTCACCCTACATGAGACTCTGGTTAGAAAAAGGAAGTACTTATCCTCGCATCCGCGTACACAGGGTTTTAACGCCCACATAGCTAGACTAATCTCGTTAGAGATGATGCCCTACCGGTTAGTTGAAAGCGAAGCTTTCAAAGCCCTGATGGAGTACGCTGAACCACGATACGAGCTACCCAGTCGACACTTTTTTTCCAGAAAAGCCATCCCAGCCCTGCACCAGCATGTTAAACAGCGCATCGTCCATGCACTCAGGCAATCTGTGAGTACAAAGGTGCACCTGACTACAGATGCATGGACCAGTAGGCATGGCCAGGGACGTTATGTGTCCATCACGGCACACTGGGTGAATGTGGTGGATGCAGGGTCCACAGGCGACATCAATTTAGGGACAGTTGTGCCTAGCCCACGGTCTAGGAAACAGTTGGCTGTAGGCGTTCGCACCCCCTCCTCCTCCTCTTCGTCCTCCTGCAGAAGCTACAGCTCTTCCACAGAACGCAGTCGGCCAACCACTCCATCGGCAGATGACACTGTTGCACACCAGTTGTCCCATTATGGGCCAGCTACTGCCAAGCGTCAGCAGGCTGTATTGGCTATGAAGTGTTTGGGCGACAACAGACACACCGCGGAAGTTCTGTCCGAGTTCTTGCAACAAGAAACGCAGTCGTGGCTGGGCACAGTAGATCTTGAGGCAGGCAAGGTAGTGAGTGATAACGGAAGGAATTTCATGGCTGCCATCTCCCTTTCCCAACTGAAACACATTCCTTGCCTGGCTCACACCTTAAACCTGGTGGTGCAGTGCTTATTGAAAACTTATCCTGGGTTCTCCGACCTGCTCCTCAAAGTGCGTGCACTTTGCTCACATATCCGACGTTCGCCTGTACACGCCAGCCGTATGCAGACCTATCAGCGGTCTTTGAACCTTCCCCAGCATCGCCTAATCATAGACGTTGCAACAAGGTGGAACTCAACACTGCACATGCTTCAGAGACTGTGCGAACAGAGGCGTGCTGTTATTTATTTGTGGGAGGATACACGGGCAGGCAGTAGGATGGCAGACATGGAGTTGTCAGGTGTGCAGTGGTCGAAGATACAAGACATGTGTCAAGTCCTTCAGTGTTTTGAGGAATGCACACGGCTGGTTAGTGCAGACAACGCCGTAATAAGCATGAGCATCCCCCTAATGCGTCTGCTGATGCAAAGTTTGACGCACATAAAGGAGCAGGCGTCTGCACCAGAGGAAGAGGGAAGCCTTGATGACAGTCAGCCATTGTCTGGTCAGGGCAGTGTACAGGACGAGGTAGCGGGCGAAGAGGAGGTGGAGGACGAGGAGGATGATGGGGATGAGTATATTTTTAATGCGGAAACTTTCACGGGGGCACAGGAAATTGGTTGCGTGTCACGGCCGGGTTCTGGTTTTTTGAGGGACACAAGTGACGTAGATTTGCCTGCAACTGCCCCTCAACCAATCACAACCGGAGATTTGACAAGTGGAACTTTGGCCCACATGGCGGATTATGCCTTACGTATCCTACAAAGGGACACACGCATTACGAAAATGATGAACGATGACGATTACTGGTTGGCCTGCCTCCTTGATCCACGCTATAAAGGCAAATTGCAAAATATTATGCCACATGAGAACTTGGAACTAATATTAGCAACCAAACAATCAACTCTTGTTGACCGTTTGCTTCAGGCATTCCCAGCACACAGCAAACGTGATCGTTCTCACACGAGCTCCAGGGGGCAGCAGACTAGGAGTGTTAGGGGTGCACACATCAGAAGTGGCGTTGGACAGAGGGGTTTTCTGACCAGGTTGTGGAGTGATTTTGCTATGACCGCAGACAGGACAGGTACTGCTGCATCAATTGAAAGTGACAGGAGACAACATTTGTCCAGTATGGTTACTAACTATTTTTCATCCCTTATCGATGTTCTCCCTCAACCGTCATTCCCATTTGATTACTGGGCCTCCAAATTAGACACCTGGCCAGAATTGGCAGAATATGCATTGCAGGAGCTTGCTTGCCCGGCAGCAAGTGTCCTATCAGAAAGAGTATTCAGTGCTGCAGGGTCAATATTAACCGAAAAAAGGACTCGTCTGGCTACCCAAAATGTTGACGATCTAACATTCATTAAAATGAACCACAACTGGATTTCAAAATCTTTTGCCCCACCTTGCCCGGCCGACACCTAGCTTTCCTATGAAAAGCTCTTGCCTGTGAATTACTTTTCTAATGTCTAATTTGCTGCTGCAGATTGTACAGCATACGACATGTTTACACCTCCCTAAATGGCCAAACTCCCCACACGGGGCCGTGGTATCGCGACTTGGCGCAAGCACCCGTGAGACTGCTGTTTGTCTGAAGAGGTGGGTGTGCTCGCTTTTGGTTGACGGCATTGCTACTGGGTCCCTCATAGTACAATGTAGTGTCTCTGGCGGTGGTGGTGCGCACCCAACGTCAGACACACCGTTGTAACATGAGTGGCCCTGGGGCGGTCCCGCCGGCCTCAAGAGAGTTCCCCCCTACCCCAGCTCAAACTGGGCTCTACTACGTGCAAAATTATGTCGCACAGCTCCACCAATCTTTAGTCTATTCGCTGACATCATTCAATGTCTGGCACTGACAATACAAATTTGTAGACATCTATGATGCAACTTAAAGTAGTCTGTGTCTGTGTCCTATATTGGCACCATTAAATAGTTACTGCCAAATTACTATGTCAGAAACACAGCAGATGAGCCCACCCCTGTACCTAAGTATGCCATCTTTTTTTTTGTTTTGGTTGTTTTGCGAGACATTAACATCTATTTATATTTTGGGAGTACTGGGACAGACACTCCTTGCACTACTCCTCCACTCAGCACCAAGCTGCCTGCCCGTGTATCCATGTAACCGCTGTAAAACTGCCATGAGCCTATTGTTTGTTATTTTAGGCCTTTGATAGCCTGTCTGCGGTCCCTACTCCTCCACTGACCACCAAGCTGCCTGCCCGTGTATCCATGTAACCGCTGTAAAACTGCCATGAGCCTATTGTTTGTTATTTTAGGCCTTTGAAGCCTTTCTGCGCTCCCTCCTTCCACTAGTCCTCCACTGACCAGACCACTGCTGCCCGTGTACCCCTGGAACCAATTTTAAAGTGCCTACAGCCAGCCCATTTTATTGTGTTAGGCCTTCGAAGCCTGTCTGCGGTCCCTCCTTCCACTAGGCCTCCACTGACCAGACCACTGCTGCCCGTGTACCCCTGGAACCAATTTTAAAGTGCCTACAGCCAGCCCATTTTATTGTGTTAGGCCTTCGAAGCCTGTCTGCGGTCCATACTTCCACTAGTCCTCCACTGACCAGACCACTGCTGCCCGTGTACCCCTGGAACCAATTTTAAAGTGCCTACAGCCAGCCCATTTTATTGTGTTAGGCCTTCGAAGCCTGTCTGCGGTCCATACTTCCACTAGGCCTCCACTGACCAGACCACTGCTGCCCGTGTACCCCTGGAACCAATTTTAAAGTGCCTACAGCCAGCCCATTTTATTGTGTTAGGCCTTCGAAGCCTGTCTGCGGTCCATACTTCCACTAGGCCTCCACTGACCAGACCACTGCTGCCCGTGTACCCCTGGAACCAATTTTAAAGTGCCTACAGCCAGCCCATTTTATTGTGTTAGGCCTTCGAAGCCTGTCTGCGGTCCCTCCTTCCACTAGGCCTCCACTGACCAGACCACTGCTGCCCGTGTACCCCTGGAACCAATTTTAAAGTGCCTACAGCCAGCCCATTTTATTGTGTTAGGCCTTCGAAGCCTGTCTGCGGTCCCTCCTTCCACTAGGCCTCCACTGACCAGACCACTGCTGCCCGTGTACCCCTGGAACCAATTTTAAAGTGCCTACAGCCAGCCCATTTTATTGTGTTAGGCCTTCGAAGCCTGTCTGCGGTCCATACTTCCACTAGGCCTCCACTGACCAGACCACTGCTGCCCGTGTACCCCTGGAACCAATTTTAAAGTGCCTACAGCCAGCCCATTTTATTGTGTTAGGCCTTCGAAGCCTGTCTGCGGTCCATACTTTAAATACTCCTCCACTCACCACCAAGCTGCCTGCCCGTGTATCCATGTAACCGCTGTAAAACTGCCATGAGCCTATTGTTTGTTATGTTAGGCCTTTGATAGCCTGTCTGCGGTCCTTACTTTAAATACTCCTCCACTCACCACCTAGCTGCCTGTGTATCCATGTAACCGATGTAAAACTGCCATGACTGCCTACTGTTTGTTATTTTAGGCCTTTGATAGCCTGTCTGCGGCCCCTACTTGCAATACTCCTCCACTGACCACAATGCTGCCTGGAGTGCCTGCCTGTGTATCCATGTAACCGATGTAAAACTGCCATGACTGCCTACTGTTTGTTATTTTAGGCCTTTGATAGCCTGTCTGCGGCCCCTACTTGCAATACTCCTCCACTGAGCACAATGCTGCCTGGAGTGCCTGCCTGTGTATCCATGTAACCGATGTAAAACTGCCATGACTGCCTACTGTTTGTTATTTTAGGCCTTTGATAGCCTGTCTGCAGCCCCTACTTGCAATACTCCTCCACTGACCACACCAATGCTGCCCGTGTACCCCTGGAACCTATTTAAAAGTTCATAGAGCCTAGTTATATATTTTATTTACTATTAATAAGGCCATGATGGACTACGCTGTACCACGCTACAAGCTAACCAGTCGACACTTCTTTTTCGAGAAAAGCCATCCCAACCCTCCACCAGCATGTAGAAGACCGCATTGTCCATGCACTCTGGCAATCTGTGAGTACAAAGGTGCACCTGACAACAGACGCATGGACCTGTAGGCATGGCCACGGAAGATTACGTGTCCATTACGGCGCAATGGGTTAATGTGGTGGATGCATGGTCCACAGGGGACAGCCTACTAAGTCTGTCTGCAGTCCCTAATTCAAATTGTCCTCCACTGTCTAAATCGGAACTTCCACCTTCTGGCTTTCGGCCTATAGTATCAGAAATTAAACTGCATTTGGCCTTCAACTTTGGTTAGGGCCTACTAACGGCTTCTGCCCCTCCCTGGTGTTGCCCTCAACTAAATAAAGCTGAGCTTCAACCTTCCGGCTCTCATTATGTGGTTTTAAAAAAAAAAATGGTGGTTAGGGCCTACTAACGGCTTCTGCCCCTCCCTGGTGTTGTCCTCAACTAAATAAAGCTGAGCTTCAACCTTCCGGCTCTCATTAAGTGGTTTTAAAAAAAAAATGGTGGTTAGGGCCTACTAACGGCTTCTGCCCCTCCCTGGTGTTGTCCTCAACTAAATAAAGCTGAGCTTCAACCTTCCGGCTCTCATTATGTGGTTTTAAAAAAAAAATGGTGGTTAGGGCCTACTAACGGCTTCTGCCCCTCCCTGGTGTTGTCCTCAACTAAATAAAGCTGAGCTTCAACCTTCCGGCTCTCATTAAGTGGTTTTAAAAAAAAAAAAAATGGTGGTTAGGGCCTACTAACGGCTTCTGCCCCTCCCTGGTGTTGCCCTCAACTAAATAAAGCTGAGCTTCAACCTTCTGCTCCAAATTACCATTTTAAAAAATGCAATAGGCTTTTCCGGCCTACTAAAGGTGTCTGCCCCTCCCTGGTGTTGTCCTCAACTGAACAAAGCTGAGCTTCCACATTCTGGCTTTCGCCCTATACTATCAGATATTAAACTGCATTTGGCCTACTAGTGTGGTTAGGCCCTTGAAACAGTGTCTGCTGCTCTTGGGTTTGCTACTCCACTGAACAAAGCAATGCCGCCTGTTTAGTCCTGTTACCAATTTTGAACTGCATGTAGCCTACTTTATTCTTTGGCCCTATATCTGTTTCCTCCTCATCCTGCCCATTGCCCAGCCACTGCTAAATGAGTCTGCTGGTACATTGACCTAGACCACTACATTCCCCTTGTACTCTACACAGCCAGAATCTGTCCCTGCTGAAAGTAAGGTTCCCCTTCCCGCATGTTATACCACCTTACACAGGGACAAAGAGGAAGGTGCAGATGAAAGTGCAGGTTCCTTCATCAGGTGGGGGGGCATACTCGTTGGCGACGTCACTGGCACAGGGCCCCTCAGAGTACGCAAAAGTGTCGCTGCTGGTGGGAGGCGCCCCCGCCATGCAAACACACCGCCGTACTTTGAGGGGCCCTGTGCCAGTGGCAATGCGAACGAGTGGGCCCCCCCTGCTTGCTCAGGATCACAGCACTTGCAACTTTTAAATACTTACCTTTCCCTGCAACACCGCCGTGACGTAGTCCGCATTTCCTGGGCCCACGAAAAACTTGAGCCAGCCCTACTCCCCCCACAACTTTCCCCCAATTCCCTATGCCCAACTATTATTATACAGTTAATTAAGATTGGCAAGCTTCAGAAACAAGAATGGATGTTTTTGGCATTAAAATGGGCACTGTAGGTGTTTTCCTGGCCTCCACTCACTGCCGACTATGCTTCCCCATTGACTTGCATTGGGTTTCGTGTTTCGGTCGATCCCCGACTTTTAGCGATAATCGGCCGACTGCACTCGACTCGACTCTGGACAAAATCGGGTTTCCCAAAACCCTACTCGATCTTAAAAAAATGAAAGTCGCTCAACCCTATTCGGCGCGTGATCTCAGTGGCTTGTACCTCTGGGCACCTCATGAGAAATGCTACTCCAGCCAAAGAGTAACTTTTGATGAATTTAGTGGTCAGGCGTTGTTATGCCCCATCCATGCTCCACACACTTTTGGCAGAGCTGGCTGGGACTGGTGCGAAAACGCTAAAAGTCACAAAAGTTTTGTGCAACTTTTCAAAGTGCTTCACTCCAGCAATCTAGTGTAAACACTTTGATGAATAGGCCCAATGAGTCTAAAATAACTCCAGCGGCCAGAGAGAAAATTGCAAGATTTCTACTTTTGCTTTTTAAAGGGAACCTGTCACCCCCCCAGTCGTTTCAAACTAAAAGAGCCACCTTGAGCAGCAGTAATGCTGCATTCTGACAAGGTGGCTCTTTTAGTTCTGGGTGCTGTAACTGCCGAAATAATCCATTTTTTAATTTGTAAGAAATACCTGGTCTTCAGTCAAGGAGGCCGGCGTTTCCCCCCTGCTTCAGACGCCACACAGCTGTCACTCACATCTTCTTGGCGCCAGGCGCCGCCTCCTCACCGCTGTTTTAAAAATAGCCGGCGCCTGTGCTCTTTTCCCCTGCCTGGTGCAGGCGCAGTGAGCGCTGCCCGTCTTTCCTCATATGCAGTCCAGCTGACTGCGCCTGTGCGGCCGCCCTGCCTGTGATTCCCAGCCCCGCAGTGACTTATGATTTATTCACATTGCGGGGCTGGGATTATGTTGAGACAATAAAAGGTGATTTTTGTATTCCAACCGGATCATCAATTTATATAGTGGATATTTGCTGTTGGAGGACCTCCTTCATCTTTCATATCTTATTATAAGGTGCATCCTACAGTCCAAAAAATGTTGTGTTTCCTTTTTCATGTGAGAAAATCACTGATGGTAAAAGCTGACACATTAACCAAACACTGATGAAAATCAGATATTTTTTTTGCATACTGGAAAAATCACAGACATTTGATGATGCCTAAGTAAGTCTAAGACTAGATGCAACTATAAGCCAAAATTTGGTGCATTTTCGGCCAAGGTCAAGGCACACTCACAATAGTAAATGTGCCTCAGGCCTCCATCACATGTCTGGGTCTCCAGCAGGTGTGGTCTCTATTTTTTTCACGCATACCACATGTGCACATTATAATCTATGCTGCTATGCAGGATCATGTGTCCATGCAAAACACACAGACATTTTCCGACATCCGTTTTTTTTCCGGCAGCACGAATTACAAAGGTCAATACTATGGGTCATTGAAAAACACGTACAGGGATGGCGCCTGTGTGCAGTATGTTTAACATGGCAAAGTATAGTAGAAGCTTTGTAACTTCTTTCTTTCTTTATCCACACAGGAAAAACACTGATGACCACAGTGATGGTAAACACGGATGACACACTGATCCAAAACACTAATGACACCAGTACCATTTTTCAAGTAAGTGATTAACCATGGTCATGTGAAGGAGGCCTGGGTATGTGCACACAACGTCTTATTGGCACACAATATTTTTGTTCAGACAGATTCTGCCCAGAATCTACGAGTAAAAACCACCCAATGAAAAGAACATAATGCACAGCAAAATGACTATTTACATGTTACATTTTCTTTGACTTCGTTTAACCACTTCAGGGTTCACAAACCCCAAAGCAATTAAAAAGTGACTTGTTTATTCTAGCGGAAGCCGCTGCTCTCTACATCTAAGGCCGGCTTCACACTAGCGAGTTTTACGGATGTATGAGCGCAGAAAATACGTCCGTAAAATACGCATTACACACGGCCCAATGAATCTTTATGGGGCTGCTCCTATCAGCCATATATTAAGCATCCGTAATATACGGTATTGTACGGCCGAAAAAATCGCAGCATGCTGCGTTTGTCAGCGTATTGCGCAAAAAATACGCCAATGAAAGTCTATGGGGGCGAGAAAAATACGGATTCCACACGGACCAGCAGTGTGACTTGCGAGAAATACGCACCGGTGTTCTATAGAAAAGCTGGTAATTCAATTGCCGGCTTTTCCTCTCTCCTTCACAAACCCGACATGATATGAGACATGGTTTACATACAGTAAACCATCTCATATCCCTTTTTTTTTGCATATTCCACACTACTAATGTTAGTAATGTGTATGTGCAAAATTTAGGCGCTGTAGCTTGAAAAATAAAGTGTTAAATCGCGGAAAAAATTGACGTGGGCTCCCGCGCAATTTTCTCTGCCAGAGTGGGAAAGCCAGTGACTGAGAGCAGATATTAATAGCCTAGAGAGGGTCCATGGTTATTGCCCCCCCCCGGCTAAAAACATCTGCCCCCAGCCACCCCAGAAAAGGCACATCTGGAAGATGCGCCTATTCTGGCACTTGGCCACTCTCCTCCCACTCCCGTGTAGCGGTGGGATATGGGGTAATGAAGGTGGATTGAGAGTATAATAAAATATTAAAACACCATGTGTCTTTATTTCATTAAAATACTTTGCAATAATGTGTGTTTTATTAACCATTTCGTACTATTGGATTAATAATGGATAGGTGTCTTATTGACGCCTCTCCATTATTAACCTGGCTTAATGTCACAATAGCAAGGTGACATTAACCCTTCATTACCCCATATCCCACTGCTTCACGGGAGTGGGAAGAGAGTGGCCAAGTGCCAGAATAGGCGCATCTTCCAGATGTGCCTTTTCTGGGGTGGCTGGGGGCAGATATTTTTTAGCCAGGGGGGATCCTATAACCATGGTCCCTCCCTAGGCTATTAATATCTGCCCTCAGTCACTGGCTTTCCCACTCTGGCGGAGAAAATTGCGCGGGAGCCCACGCCAATTTTTTCTGGGATTTAACCCTTTAATTTAATAGCTAGAGACCCCAAATTTAACACACATACACTTCTTACATCAGTAAAGAGGAATATGTAATAAAAGAAGGGATATGAGATGGTTTACTGTATGTAAACCATGTCTCATATCCTGTCGGATTTGTGAAGGAGATAGGAAAAGCTGGCAATTGAATTACCGGCTTTTCTGCTATCTAGTTCTGTATTGAACATAAATATATATATATATATATATATCTCACTGACATATATATATATATATATATATATATATATATATATATATATGGACTGTATATATGTTTTTAAGAATATTTGAGCCGATGGATCCTGTCACGATCCCTTGACCGCTTCCACCAATATGTCAGGGATCCACACCGTGACCGTCACCCCTACGTCACGAATCGGGGTGACTTTAGGCCAACAGACGGCTATCACATGTGCAGGGGGGCTTATCTTCGTTATCCCTCCACTCCACAATGTGATAAAAGACACACACAAGGCTATTGACCTCTTAGTTTACAGCAGGGGCTTATTCTAGGTATCCCACTGCTCTTCAATATACCATGAACTGCAGGGACTTATGTATCCCGCTTACAGTTCCACTTAACCATTGCAGCTCTCTGGCGCCCCCTTACTCTCAGGTCAGATTAGGTACTGCACCTAGGGTAATTGGTCGCCAGAAAGGCTGCCTGCTATGTACTGGCTATTGGGCACGCTGCAGCGACGCGATAAACTACTCCCGCTCAGGCAGGAACAATAATTATAAACGCCGCAGTCGCTACACATCACCCAAAAGTCTGCACACTATCGCTGCCACCAGCTCCGATTAAACGGGTCCGAAGCTAACCCAACACAGTAGCGTAATTCCCTTCAGGAGACAGGGTACGTTTAGAGCATGGAGAATGAACTAGTATGAAATATTATACTCATAAAGTTTATGCAGTGTTTATATCAAAATATTTTACAAAGATGTTACAAATGAGACAATTGCAAATATGTACAAGGTAATTATAACATAAAGAGGATTAAAGGAGAAAAGATAACACTCACATGTTCTTAGTTCATATCAGTTCAGGCAAAAAACCATGCTGGTGGGCGGAGCTCCCAAAAATCCCAATGCATGAGGTACAGCTCTTCAGATCAGACTCACATGTTCTTCCAGCAACAGACTCCCTGCTTGAGTCTGGCCAAGACAGTTATAGCTCAGCTTGGTGACATCACCAAAAAGGGCTGGCTTTTCCAAACCCTCCTACCTCTTCAGTTTTACTAACTGTGCATTAAATATATCTGATGCCCGTAACTTCGCTACAGAACATGTAACAATCATACCACACCCAGCATTCATCTCGTATTATCGCTGGCATTCTAGTGAGATCAAATATGTCCTATTTGGGATGTATATTTACAGAGAAATCCCTAGTTCTTTACCTGATGGAGTTAGACGCTCATGTTTAGAGTGCTGGATAGATGCTCCGATGGAGATTAAAAATATATTTTTTCGTGGTCCTATCTTAAATGGTTGGCCTAATATCTTACAAAACCAGAACAAAGGACTTTCATGATTCTGGAAGTTTCTAATCCAGTTAACACTGGTCACTTTCCACTACAGGAAATGCCGGTCGTAAATACCTTGGCAAGGGGGATGAAGGCTTGTGAGCTGAAAGTCAGGAATGTGCAGCAAGAAGCAATAAACCCTTCTACACTCATTGACAAGACAAGCTAAAACATAGTGAAGGGGGGGTCAGCGCCCACCCTATGTGTGCTGGCAGAGAAACTAAACTTATGTATTTCATACCATATCGTGACACCTCCCCCTTTTAGCGTGCGCTAGGGAGGTAGAACCCCACGGTATGCCTCCATGCGCACCTCAGTAGGTTCACCCTGGAGGGACATTCCATTTGCATTCCCATGCTCCCTGCCCGCTTTGTGTTCAATGGTGAAGTCAAATTGCTGAAGGACAAGGCTCCAGCGTAGCAACCTGCCGTTGGTTCCACACATGGTGCTTAGCCAGAGCAGAGGGTTGTGGTCAGTCACCACAGTGAAGGGGTGACCGTACAAGTAGGGCTGCAAGCGCTGCAGGGCCCAGACTATGGCCAGGCACTCCTTCTCGATGGTGGAGTAGGCCACTTCCCTCGGCAAAAGTTTCTGGCTCAGGTACAACACGGGGTGCTCTTGGTCCTCCGAGTCAACCTAGCTGAGCACAGCACCGAGGCCAAACTCGCTGGCGTCAGTCTGTACCAAGAACGGTCGACTGCTGTCGACTGCTTTCAACACAGGGGCGTTGCACAGTGCAGTTTTCAACGCCTGGAAGGCCCCCTCACAGCCATCTGTCCAGTTGACGATGTGGGGTAGCTTCTTCCTGGTGAGGTCCGTCAAAGGTTTTGCCAGGCTACTATAGTGCTGCACAAAGCGCCTATAGTACCCTGCAGTGCCCAGGAAGGACATCACCTGTTTCTTGGTCCCAGGAGTGGGCCAGTTCACGATCGCGCCCACTTTCTCAGGCTCTGGCTTCAGGGTGCCTCTGCCTACCCGGTGCCCCAGGTAGTGGACCTCCCTCATGCCCATCTGGCACTTTCCCGGCTTGATAGTCAGTCCTGCTCGGTGAATTCGCCTGAGCACCTTCTCGAGATGATGCAGGTGTTCCCCCCAGGAGGGACTGAAGATGGCAATGTCATCCAAGTACGCCACTGCGTACTTCTCTAGTCTCTGAAGCAGGAGGTTGACCATCCGCTGGAAAGTGGCAGGGGCATTCTTCATGCCGAAGGGCATGACCGTGGACTCGTACAGTCCAAAGGGTGTGATAAAGGCGGACTTCTCCTGTGCCTTGGGGCTCAGGGGAATCTGCCAGTATCCGCGACTCAGATCCATTATTGTCAGGTATTTTGCACCAGCTAACTTCTCAAGCAGCTCCTCGATGCGCGGCATTGGGTGCGCGTCAGATGCTGTAATGGCGTTGAGCCCCCTGTAGTCCACGCAGAACCGGGTGGTCCGGTCCTTTTTTGGCACGAGAACTACAGGTGAGGCCCACGAGCTCTTTGACCGTCGAATCACCCCCAGCTGTAACATCTCATCGATCTCCTGGCGCATAATCTGCTGCACCTGGTCAGAGATTCGATAGGGTGTTTGCCGTAGTGGGGCGTGATTCCCGGTGTCCACCTCGTGGACTGCTAACTCAGTCCTTCCAGGCCGGTTCGAGAACACGACCCGGAAGGGTTCCAGTGTGGTTTGCAACTGCAACCGCTGTGGTTCATCTAGCGAGGCGCTTACCTCCACATCCTCAATGGACCCATTGGCCTTGGCTTGGGCCAGCATGTCCAGGAGGGTGTCTTCCTCCCCGTCTTCGGGTGTGCTGCAGACCGGTAGGACGAAAAGTTCACGTTCGTGATGAGCCTTCATCATGTTGACGTGAAAGGCCTTTCGCCTACCCCGAGCGTGGTCAAGTGTGACCACGTAGGTTACCGGGTTGAGCTGTTGGTGGACGACGTACGGGCCCTCCCAGGCTGCCTGAAGCTTATCCGTTGGTACGGGGACCAGCACCCACACCTTTTGACCCACGTGGTAGGTCCGCTCCCGGGCGTTCTGGTCGTACCAGTGCTTCTGATCAGCCTGAGCCTGCGTCATGTTGTCATGCACCAACTGCGTCAAGGTCTGCATCTTGTCACGGAAGCGCATGACATACTCCACTATGGACACTTCAGAAGGGTTCGGCTCCTCTACCCAGGATTCTCTTACCAACCCAAGGGGTCCCCGGACTCACCTGCCGTACAGGAGCTCGAAGGGGGAGAACCCCGTCGAGGCCTGCGGAACCTCTCGGTAAGCGAACAGCAGGTGTGGGAGGTACCGCTCCCAGTCACGCCCTTGTGTCTCAACCAGCATGCGTAGCATCTGTTCGAGGGTACCGTTGAAGCGTTCACACAAGCTATTGGTCTGTGGGTGATACGCACTCGATACCAGGTGCTTCACATGCATTCTCTTACAGAGAGCCTCCATTAGGCGAGACATAAATTGGGTCCCTTGATCAGTAAGCATTTCCCTGGGAAATCCTACACGTGAAAAGATGGCCAACAGGGCATCCGCTACCTTATCTGCCCTAGTTGAAGACAGAGCTACTGCCTCTGGGTACCGGGTAGCGTAGTCTACACAGTAAGAATATATCGCTTTCCAGAGCTGCTGGGGACGGCCAGCGGGCCCACAATGTCCACCGCGATCCTCTGGAAAGGCTCCTCTATCACTGGCAAAGGGATCAGGGGAGCCTTAAGAGCAGGCCCCGCCTTCCCCACTCTTTGACAGGTGACACAGGAGCGGCAGTAGTTCGACACATCTGTCCCCATCTTAGGCCAATAGAAGTGTTGAGACAGCCGGGCCTTAGTTTTGCTGATCCCCAAGTGTCCAGCTAGCGGGATCTCATGGGCAATCCGCAACAACTCACCCCGGAATTGCTGCGGGACGACCAGCTGTCTTTCCCTCAACCACTCCTTTTGTGATTCTCCGGGTACTGTCTCCCGGTACAACCTTCCTCGTTCCCAGAACACCCTCTCCTTATCAGTCTCGGAGAAGCGCGTCCCGGCGAGTTGTCTCAAACTCTCTAGGCTCGCATCTGTGTGCAGAGCGGCCTGAAACTCCTGGCTAGGGGAAGCCAGAAGTGACGTCAGGGTCCCTTCCCCAGAGGAACCCTCTTGGACCTGCTCTGGGTCCACCTCTGGTTCAGTCACAGTGATGACTGAGGAGGGTCCGGAAGGCAGTTATCTGCATTCCGGGCACTCTGACTGCGGGTGACAGCAGCTATGTAGGCTGTCTCCCTGGGGATTTCTACAGACCCATCAGCCGACGCTGCTATGGGCTCTACCTCCCCATCCACCCCCATCACCTCAGGAGCATTACTACTTATGGGCCAGTTACCTTCCTTGGTGGCACTGGTCAATTGCATGGCATCACCTTCCTCACGGTTCCCATGTATCTCCCCATTTCCGGTAGCACCGACACTTGCCCCTGCTAGGGGTTCCTCAGCCGTCTCACTCCGCAGAGCGACGTGGCTGAGCACTCCTGTACCTATGGACACATCAACTTTCACAGAAACATCATTATCAGGTTCAGTTGGCACAGGTACAACATTTTCACCATCAATCCTAGGGAAAAAATGGTTATCAGATGCATCATTGCTAGATAAAGCATGGTCAGGTAACACATGCGATCTCCCATCATCATCATCATCATCAACATCGGGGTTAACGTTACCATTATTAGCAGATTGGGGAGGGGTGTCAGTGACGTAGTATGCAACCAACCTCCCCAAATCAGTCCCCAACAAAACATCAGTGGGCAAATTATCAGACAGCCCCACTTCCTTCACCCCGCTCCCGGCACCCCAATCAATATAAACCCGGGCCATTGGTAAGGGACAACTGATGCCCCCAATCCCAGTGACAGTTAGGGTTTTCCCCGGAATGATTTCTTCAGGGGCCGCCAGTTCGGGTCGGATGAGGGTTCGTTCAGCCCCGGTGTCCTTGAGGCCTGTAGCAACATGACCTCCCACAGTGACGTGCTGTACGTTGTCACACACCCTCCCAGCCACACCACCCACCAAAAGAACTGCTGCATTAGGCCCTGGGGCCTTGGATGAGGGGTTCTTCTGCTTGCCTGGACAGTGGGGACTGATATGACCAGGCTGCCTGCAGTGGTAACAGAGGCGAGAGTCGGTGGTAGGTCTGGTGCTGTTGGCCACGGGGACAGGACCTCTGGTGTGTTGGCTGGCAGGGGTACCGGCGTTGGATGCAGGCTTACCCCCTCTCCAGCTGGTGGTGACTGGCTTCCGCACTTCCGATCTACGGTTGGCCTCATAGGCATCGGCAATCTGCGCTGCTTTCGTCACGTCTTTGGGTTCTCTGTCCATCACGAACTGTCGCACCTCAGCTGGGCAAAGATGGAAGAACTGGTCTTTGATCATCAGGTCTCGCAGCTGTGCAAAGGTGGTCACTGACAGTCCTTGGGTCCACTGGTCAAAGTGGGTCCCCAGTCCATGCGCCACATCACTGTAACTGTCGTGTGGGCCACGTTGGAGGGTCCGGAACTTTTTACGGTACACCTCGGGTGTAAGCTGGTACTTGGCTATCAGGGCCTGCTTGATGGCCTCATAATCACCATCTTGTTCTTGAGGGAGGGCAGCAAACGCCTCCAGAGCTTTTCCTCTCAGCCCTGGTGTCAGGTATCGTGCCCATTCTTCTGTAGGCAGTCGGTACTGTCTGCAGGCTTTCTCAAAGGCCCACAGAAAAGTGTCCAAGTCCCCATCCTTTTCCATAACAGGAAAGTGGTCGGGCCGGGGCTTTGGTGTCTGAGCGCTGCTGGGCTCATGGCTCTGGGCGGTGGAAGGCTTCCCCCCCTGCCGGAGCATCTCCAGTTCATGTTCTCGCTGGGCTTGGCGCTCGGCTCGCTGGGCCTGGGCCTCTCGCTCGGCTCGCTGGGCCTCTCGCTCGGCTCTCTCTGCCTCTCGCTAGGCCTCTCGCTCGGCTCTCTCTGCCTCTCGCTGGGCCTCTCGCTCAGCTCGGGCCTCAGCCTCCTGCTGGTATTGCTGAATCAGCTGCCGATGTCCCTCATGGTCGTCAGCGGGGAATTCTTTCAAGGCCGCCTGCAGGTGGGGGTCCAATTCGTTCGGATTGCTAACGGGGCCAGCTGTTATGACCCCAATGGCGAGGGTCTCAGAAGAACGTGGAAGTCTGCAGAATACAAAAATCCAGCTCATAGGGCAGTGGTAACTGGGTTGACCATATATCTTCTCCTAACGCCAACACTAGAAGTAGCCGGGGATCATTCCTACGTTGATTCTAGATGACACGCGCCAGCCGGAGAATCTAGCTACCCCTAGTAGAGGAAAACAAAGACCTTTCTTGCCTCCAGAGAAGGGGACCCCAAAGCTGGATAGAAGCCCCCCACAAATAATGACGGTGAGGTAAGAGGAAATGACAAACACAGAAATGAACCAGGTTTAGCACAGAGAGGCCCGCTTACTGATAGCAGAATAAAGAAAGGTAACTTATATGGTCAACAAAAACCCTATCAAAATCCACACTGGAAATTCAAGAACCCCCGAACCGTCTAACGGTCCGGGGGGAGAACACCAGCCCCCTAGAGCTTCCAGCAAAGGTCAGGATATAGATTTGGAACAAGCTGGACAAAAATACAAAACCAAAACAAATAGCAAAAAGCAAAAGGCAGACTTAGCTGATATAACTGGAACCAGGATCAGTAGACAAGAGCACAGCAGACTAGCTCTGATAACTACGTTGCCAGGCATTGAACTGAAGGTCCAGGGAGCTTATATAGCAACACCCCTAACTAACGACCCAGGTGCGGATAAAAGGAAAGACAGAAAAACCAGAGTCAAAAAACTAGTAACCACTAGAGGGAGCAAAAAGCAAATTCACAACAGTACCCCCCCCTTAGTGAGGGGTCACCGAACCCTCACCACGACCACCAGGGCGATCAGGATGAGCGGCATGAAAGGCACGAACTAAATCGGCCGCATGAACATCAGAGGCGACCACCCAGGAATTATCCTCCTGACCATAGCCCTTCCACTTGACCAGGTACTGAAGCCTCCGCCTGGAGAGGCGAGAATCCAAGATCTTCTCCACCACGTACTCCAACTCGCCCTCAACCAACACCGGAGCAGGAGGCTCAGCAGAAGGAACTACAGGCACAATGTACCGCCGCAACAAGGACCTATGAAATACATTGTGAATAGCAAACGACACAGGAAGATCCAGACGAAAAGATACAGGATTAAGGATTTCCAATATCTTGTAAGGCCCAATAAAACGAGGTTTAAATTTGGGAGAGGAGACCTTCATAGGAACAAAGCGGGAAGAAAGCCACACCAAATCCCCAACGCGTAGTCGGGGACCCACACCGCGGCGGCGGTTGGCAAAGCGCTGAGCCTTCTCCTGTGACAACTTCAAGTTGTCCACCACATGATTCCAGATCTGCTGCAACCTATCCACCACAGAATCCACCCCAGGACAGTCAGAAGGCTCCACATGACCCGAAGAAAAGCGAGGATGGAAACCAGAGTTGCAGAAAAAAGGCGAAACCAAGGTGGCGGAACTAGCCCGATTATTAAGGGCAAACTCAGCCAACGGCAAGAATGTCACCCAATCGTCCTGATCAGCAGAGACAAAACACCTCAAATAAGCCTCCAAAGTCTGATTGGTTCGCTCCGTCTGTCCATTAGTCTGAGGATGGAAAGCAGACGAAAACGACAAATCAATGCCCATCCTACTACAAAAGGATCGCCAGAACCTGGAAACGAACTGGGATCCTCTGTCTGACACAATATTCTCAGGGATGCCGTGCAAACGAACCACATTCTGGAAAAACACAGGAACCAGATCGGAAGAGGAAGGCAGCTTAGGCAAAGGAACCAAATGGACCATCTTGGAGAAGCGATCACATATCACCCAGATAACGGACATGCCCTGAGATAGCGGAAGATCAGAAATGAAATCCATGGAGATATGTGTCCAAGGTCTCTTCGGGACAGGCAAGGGCAAGAGCAAACCGCTGGCACGAGAACAGCAAGGCTTAGCTCGAGCACAAGTCCCACAGGACTGCACAAATGACCGCACATCTCTTGACAAGGAAGGCCACCAAAAGGACCTGGCCACCAGATCTCTGGTGCCAAAAATTCCCGGGTGACCTGCCAACACCGAGGAATGAACCTCGGAAATGACTCTGCTGGTCCACTTATCCGGAACAAACAGTCTGTCAGGTGGACAAGACTCAGGCCTATCAGCCTGAAATCTCTGCAACACACGTCGCAGATCCGGAGAAATAGCTGACAAGATAACTCCATCTTTAAGAATACCAACAGGATCAGCGACTCCAGGAGCATCAGGCACAAAGCTCCTAGAAAGAGCATCGGCCTTCACATTCTTTGAACCTGGTAAATACGAGACAACAAAATCAAAGCGGGAGAAAAACAATGACCAGCGGGCCTGTCTCGGATTAAGGCGTTTAGCAGACTCGAGATACATCAGATTTTTGTGATCAGTCAAGACCACCACACGATGCTTAGCACCCTCGAGCCAATGACGCCACTCCTCAAATGCCCATTTCATGGCCAACAACTCCCGATTGCCCACATCATAATTTCGCTCGGCAGGCGAAAACTTCCTAGAGAAAAAGGCACAAGGTTTCATAACAGAGCAACCAGGGCCTCTCTGCGACAAAACGGCCCCTGCCCCAATCTCCGAAGCATCCACCTCAACCTGAAAGGGAAGTGAGACGTCAGGCTGGCACAAAACAGGCGCCGAAGTAAACCGGCGTTTCAACTCCTGGAAAGCCTCCACGGCAGCAGGAGCCCAGTTAGCTACATCGGAGCCCTTCTTGGTCATATCCGTCAAAGGTTTCACAATGCTAGAAAAATTAGCGATAAAACGACGGTAGAAGTTAGCGAAGCCCAAGAACTTCTGAAGACTCTTAACTGACGAGGGCTGAGTCCAATCAAGAATAGCTCGGACCTTGACTGGGTCCATCTCCACAGCAGAAGGGGAAAAAATGAACCCCAAAAAGGGAACCTTCTGTACACCAAAGAGACACTTTGAGCCCTTGACAAACAAAGAATTTTCACGCAAAATTTTAAAGACCAACCTGACCTGCTCCACATGCGAATCCCAATTATCAGAAAAAACCAAAATATCATCCAGATAAACAATCAAAAATTTATCCAGATACTTCCGGAAAATGTCATGCATAAAGGACTGAAAAACTGAAGGCGCATTGGAGAGCCCAAAAGGCATCACCAAGTACTCAAAATGACCTTCGGGCGTATTGAATGCGGTTTTCCATTCATCACCTTGCTTAATGCGCACAAGGTTGTACGCACCACGAAGGTCTATCTTGGTGAACCACTTGGCACCCTTAATCCGGGCAAACAAGTCAGACAACAGCGGTAAAGGATACTGAAATTTGACAGTGATCTTATTTAAAAGCCGATAATCAATACAAGGTCTCAAAGATCCGTCCTTTTTTGCCACAAAAAAGAATCCCGCACCAAGAGGGGAAGAAGACGGACGAATATGTCCTTTTTCCAGAGACTCCTTGATATATGAACGCATAGCGGTATGTTCAGGTACCGACAGATTAAACAGTCTTCCCTTAGGAAATTTACTGCCTGGGATCAAATCTATAGCACAGTCACAGTCCCTATGAGGAGGCAGTGCACTGGACTCAGACTCACTGAAGACATCCTGATAATCAGACAAATACTCCGGAACTTCCGAAGGCGTAGAAGAAGCAATAGACACAGGCAGGGAATCCTCATGAATACCACGACAGCCCCAACTTGAGACTGACATAGCCTTCCAGTCCAGGACTGGATTATGGGTCTGTAACCATGGCAGCCCTAAAACGACCAAATCATGCATTTTATGTAAAACCAGGAAACGTATCACCTCGCGGTGTTCAGGAGTCATGCACATGGTAACCTGAGTCCAATACTGCGGTTTATTTGCTGCCAATGGTGTAGCATCAATACCCCTAAGAGGAATAGGATTTTCTAATGGTTCAAGAGTAAATCCACAGCGCTTAGCAAATGAGAGATCCATGAGACTCAGGGCAGCACCTGAATCTACAAACGCCATGACAGGATAAGATGACAGTGAGCAAATCAAAGTTACAGACAGAATAAATTTAGGTTGCAAATTACCAACGGTGACAGGACTAACAACCTTAGCTATACGTTTAGAGCATGCTGAGATAACATGTGTAGAATCACCACAGTAGTAGCACAAGCCATTCCGGCGTCTATGAATTTTCCGCTCATTTCTAGTCAGGATTCTATCACATTGCATTAAATCAGGTGTCTGTTCAGACAACACCATGAGGGAATTTGCGGTTTTGCGCTCCCGCAACCGCCGGTCAATTTGAATAGCCAGTGCCATAGTATCATTCAGACCTGTGGGAATGGGAAAACCCACCATAACATTCTTAATGGCTTCAGAAAGGCCATTTCTAAAATTAGCGGCCAGTGCACACTCGTTCCAATGTGTCAGCACGGACCATTTCCGAAATTTTTGGCAATACACTTCAGCCTCGTCCTGCCCCTGAGACATAGACAGCAAGGCCTTTTCTGCCTGAATCTCAAGATTGGGTTCCTCATAAAGTAAACCGAGCGCCAGAAAAAACGCATCAAGATCAGCCAATGCCGGATCTCCTGGCGCCAGCGAAAAAGCCCAATCCTGAGGGTCGCCCCGTAAGAACGAAATAACAATCTTTACTTGCTGAGCAGAATCTCCTGATGAACAGGGTCTCAGGGACAAAAACAATTTACAATTATTCACGAAATTCCTAAACTTAAACCTGTCTCCGGAAAACAGTTCAGGAATCGGTATTTTAGGTTCTGACCTAGGATTTCTGATAACATAGTCTTGTATGCCCTGCACACGAGTAGCCAGCTGGTCCACACTTGTAATCAAGGTCTGGACATTCATGTCTGCAGCAAGCATAGCCACTCTGAGGTAAAGGGGAAGGAGAAAAAAAAACTCAGAATCTTCTTTCTTATAATCCCTCTTCTGCAATGCATTAAACATTTAATACTGGCCTGGCAAACTGTTATGACCCCAATGGCGAGGGTCTCAGAAGAACGTGGAAGTCTGCAGAATACAAAAATCCAGCTCATAGGGCAGTGGTAACTGGGTTGACCATATATCTACTCCTAACGCCAACACTAGAAGTAGCCGGGGATCATTCCTACGTTGATTCTAGATGACACGCGCCAGCCGGAGAATCTAGCTACCCCTAGTAGAGGAAAACAAAGACCTTTCTTGCCTCCAGAGAAGGGGACCCCAAAGCTGGATAGAAGCCCCCCACAAATAATGACGGTGAGGTAAGAGGAAATGACAAACACAGAAATGAACCAGGTTTAGCACAGAGAGGCCCGCTTACTGATAGCAGAATAAAGAAAGGTAACTTATATGGTCAACAAAAACCCTATCAAAATCCACACTGGAAATTCAAGAACCCCCGAACCGTCTAACGGTCCGGGGGGAGAACACCAGCCCCCTAGAGCTTCCAGCAAAGGTCAGGATATAGATTTGGAACAAGCTGGACAAAAATACAAAACCAAAACAAATAGCAAAAAGCAAAAGGCAGACTTAGCTGATATAACTGGAACCAGGATCAGTAGACAAGAGCACAGCAGACTAGCTCTGATAACTACGTTGCCAGGCATTGAACTGAAGGTCCAGGGAGCTTATATAGCAACACCCCTAACTAACGACCCAGGTGCGGATAAAAGGAAAGACAGAAAAACCAGAGTCAAAAAACTAGTAACCACTAGAGGGAGCAAAAAGCAAATTCACAACAGCCAGCATTCAGTGGTTGGACCTCTGCGGCAGCACCATGTTCGCTGGTGCTGGCTTCTGCGGCTTCTGGGCTCTGTGAGTGGTCTAGAGCGGCTTCTCATTGCATCAGGACTGCGACCAGTTGGCTTTTGTTTTTGCTTGCATAGTCAATGTGCTGTGACTTGCATAAGGCAACAAGGGTGTCTCTGGTCTGCTGTTCATAAAAGGCTTCTCCCAGCCCAACCATTGTTGCCAAATAAAAGATAGGATAGAAAAACGAAGACAAAGGGAGGGGATAATTACCAGTACACAATTGTCTCAAGTCTAATAAACACTGAGTTCGTTCTCCAAACTTATTTGCGCACAGTCCTCGCAAGAACTTTCTGCAAGTTTTTAGTGAGAGGAATGATTGCTCAAACCAAATCACTAATGCTCTAATATCCCACCGCCTTGCCACCAATTGTCACGATCCCTTGACCGCTTCCACCAATATGTCAGGGATCCACACCGTGACCGTCACCCCTACGTCACGGATCGGGGTGACTTTAGGCCAACAGACGGCTATCACATGTGCAGGGGGGCTTATCTTCGTTATCCCTCCACTCCACAATGTGATAAAAGACACACACAAGGCTATTGACCTCTTAGTTTACAGCAGGGGCTTATTCTAGGTATCCCACTGCTCTTCAATATACCATGAACTGCAGGGACTTATGTATCCCGCTTACAGTTCCACTTAACCCTTGCAGCTCTCTGGCGCCCCCTTACTCTCAGGTCAGATTAGGTACTGCACCTAGGGTAATTGGTCGCCAGAAAGGCTGCCTGCTATGTACTGGCTATTGGGCACGCTGCAGCGACGCGATAAACTACTCCCGCTCAGGCAGGAACAATAATTATAAACACCGCAGTCGCTACACATCACCCAAAAGTCTGCACACTATCGCTGCCACCAGCTCCGATTAAACGGGTCCGAAGCTAACCCAACACAGTAGCGTAATTCCCTTCAGGAGACAGGGTACGTTTAGAGCATGGAGAATGAACTAGTATGAAATATTATACTCATAAAGTTTATGCAGTGTTTATATCAAAATATTTTACAAAGATGTTACAAATGAGACAATTGCAAATATGTACAAGGTAATTATAACATAAAGAGGATTAAAGGAGAAAAGATAACACTCACATGTTCTTAGTTCATATCAGTTCAGGCAAAAAAACATGCTGGTGGGCGGAGCTCCCAAAAATCCCAATGCATGAGGTACAGCTCTTCAGATCAGACTCACATGTTGTTTCAGCAACAGACTCCCTGCTTGAGTCTGGCCAAGACAGTTATAGCTCAGCTTGGTGACATCACCAAAAAGGGCTGGCTTTTCCAAACCCTCCTACCTCTTCAGTTTTACTAACTGTGCATTAAATATATCTGATGCCCGTAACTTCGCTACAGAACATGTAACAATCATACCACACCCAGCATTCATCTCGTATTATCGCTGGCATTCTAGTGAGATCAAATATGTCCTATTTGGGATGTATATTTACAGAGAAATCCTTAGTTCTTTACCTGATGGAGTTAGACGCTCATGTTTAGAGTGCTGGATAGATGCTCCGATGGAGATTAAAAATATATTTTTTCATGGTCCTATCTTAAATGGTTGGCCTAATATCTTACAAAACCAGAACAAAGGACTTTCATGATTCTGGAAGTTTCTAATCCAGTTAACGCTGCTCACTTTCCACTACAGGAAATGCCGGTCGTAAATACCTTGGCAAGGGGGATGAAGGCTTGTGAGCTGAAAGTCAGGAATGTGCAGCAAGAAGCAATAAACCCTTCTACACTCATTGACAAGACAAGCTAAAACACAGTGAAGGGGGGGGTCAGCGCCCACCCTATGTGTGCTGGCAGAGAAACTAAACTTATGTATTTCATACCATATCGTGACAGATCCATGATATGTCCATTTAGCAAGCCTGCGCGAAAAAAACGCCGTACGGAAGCCATACGGATGACACACGGATACATTTGTGCGTAAAAATCGCATCCTCACATACGCAGTAATTGTCCCAAAACACTGTTCCTGAATACGGAACAGTGTTTTGGGACAATTACTGCGTATTAAGGCCGTAAAAAACGGACTGTATTTTCATACGCCTAGTGTGACGCCGGCCTTAGTGTCTGAGTGCTTATCGCTGACTGACAGCAGCAATGGTGAGCGCACACTAAGTCAAAGGCGCGACCATGCATCTCAGCTGTCAGTCTTGGGGAGCGCGCCACCCCATAGCCGGCAGGAAGCAGAAGATGAGTACGTTCTGGAACAATGTAGATGAGACACCCCTTTAATTTTTTTTTTATTGGAAACAGGTTCACATAAAACAGATGAAAGCTGTAGACTGGAAGCACCCAGGTTGCATCTGCGGCGGCGCTTCACGACTGTTGGACAAAGCTTTGGAAACTTCCATTATTTGGGGTTTGTACATTAAAAACATACATCCAACTGAAAATCAGTCCTTTTCTTGCAGAAATGGGGGAAAAGTCACTCAGGTGTGAATTCTGTCTTATTCTGGCTGAGTTTTGTTTCCTTGCTAAAATTGTTTAATGTGAACGAGGTTGTTGAAGCCCCCAGTTACCTACACGGGGTATCACGTGGGTTCCGGGGCCTTGTCCACAGAACTGTAGTTGCCAATAGCTAAATAGTTACTGAATTTTACCATTAGAAAATTAAGACTAAAAATAAGACTCTTTGTGAGACATAGAATTACATCGCAATGCAGCCACATCTCCCCCGGCCACGTGTCACTGCTTCTGTGCGGAAAAAATACACATTACCTCGTGCTAAACAGTTGCTTATACAACATCTAGAAACGCGACGTGAAAAAGTTTGTCCCAACCTTCGCGCCGTACCGGTCTTTCCCGTCACGGTTGTGGCTAAATCCAAGTCGGCTAAAGGACCTGGTCCCTCTGCCGACTTGGAAATAGCCGGCTCAGTATAGAGAAAGCTAAATCCCAGTCGGCTAAAGGACCAGGTCCTTCTGTGCACTGGGATTTAGCTTTCTCACACAGAGTCGGCTATTTCCAAGTCGACAGAGTCGGCTATTTCCAAGTCGGCAGAGGGACCAGGTCCTTTAGCCGACTTGGATTTAGCCTGCTCTATATAAGAATGCTAAATCCCAGCAGATAGAAGGACCCACATTGTATATAGATATATAGGAATCCTGTCGTGATTTTTTGCAGTAATATTGAGCCTCAGACTAGATATGACATCTGATTACACATTTATTTATATGTGACAATTATACACACAAATTTTCCCCTTAATCCCAGTGTGTACAATATTCTGCGCCAATCTCATCCGTGTCCCGTTTTATTTACTGGTGATCATTTTTGTAGATCACACAACCACAGATTTTTTCCATGCATGCACCTAGGAGTGTTTTAACCCTCGGGCGATTTTCCGTTTTTTTTTTTTCCTTCCCGTAACTTATTTTTCCATCTACATCGCCATTGTTTTTTTTTTTTTATTTTGTCGGGACGTTCTTGTTGATACCATTTTGGCGCGGATACCATGTTTTGATCACCTCTTATTTCATTTTATTGCAATGTTGCGGCGACCAAAAAAAAGTCATTATGGCGTTTCGAGTTTTTTTCTCGTTATGCCATTTACTGATCAGATTATTTTACATTTTGATTGGTCAGACCTTTCTGAACACGTCAATTCCAATTTTTTTTTTTTTTAATGGAGCAAAAGCGATATTTTTTTCTGATATTTTTATGATATATGACGTAACTGCATCATGCGTTGTGAAGGGGTCAATACTATAATTATTGGCCAAATGGACCAGGTCCTTCTGCCGACTTGGATTTAGCCTGCTCTCTGTGAGAAAGCTAAATCCCAGTCGGCTAAAGGACCAGGTCCTTCTGTGCACTGGGATTTCACTTTCTCACACAGAGTCGGCTATTTCCAAGTTGGCAGAGGGACCAGGTCCTTTAGCCGACTTGGATTTATCCAGCTCTATATAAGAATGCTAAATCCCAGCAGATAGAAGGACCCTCATTGTATATAAATATATATGAATCCTGTCATGTGATTTTTTTGCAGTAATTTTGAGCCGCAGACTAGATATGACATCTGATTACACATTTATTTATGTGACAAATTATACACACAAATTTTCCCCTTAATCCCAGTGTGTACAATATTCTGCGCCAATCTCATCCTCATCCCGTTTTATTTACTGGTGATCATTTTTGTAGATCACACAACCACAGTTTTTTTTTCCATGCATGCACCTAGGAGTGTTTTAACCCTCGGGAGATTTTCCGTTTTGTAAAATTTTTTTTCCTTCCCATATCTTATTTTTCCATCCACATCGCCGTTGGGAATTTTTTTTTATTTTGGTGGGATGTTCTTATTGATACCATTTTGGCGTAGATACCATGTTTTGATCACCTCTTATTTCATTTTATTGCAATGTTGCGGCGACCAAAAAAAAGTCATTATGGCGTTTCGAGTTTTTTCTCGTTATGCCGTTTACTGATCAGATTATTTTACATTTTGATTGGTCAGACCTTTCTGAACACGTCAATTCCAAATTTGTGTATTTTTTTAATTGAGCAAAAGCAATATTTTTTTTTCTTATATTTCTATGATATATGATGTAACTGCATCATGCGCTGTGAAGGGGTTAATACTATAATTATTGGCCAAATGGACCAGGTCCTTCTGCCAACTTGGATTTAGCCTGCTCTCTGTGAGAAAGCTAAATCCCAGTCGGCTAAAGGACCAGGTCCCTATAAGTGTTTTAATACTATATCTAGCAGGCTAAAGGACCAGGTCCTTCTGCCCACTTGGATTTAGCCTGCTCTCTGTGAGAAAGCTAAATCCCAGTCACCTAAAGGACCAGGTCCTTATGCCAACTTGAATTTAGCCTGCTCTCTGTGAGAAAGCTAAATCCCAATCGGCTAAAGGACCACGTCCCTATAAGTGTTTTACTACTAGATCTATCAGGCTAAAGGACCAGGTCCTTCTGCCAACTTGAATTTAGACTGCTCTCTGTGAGAAAGCTAAATCCCAGTCGGCTAAAGGACCAGGTCCCTCTGAGTGTTTTAATACTAGATCTAGCAGGCTAAAGGACCAGGTCCTTCTGCCAACTTGGATTTAGCCTGCTCTCTGTGAGAAAGCTAAATCCCAGTCGGCTAAAGGACCAGGTCCCTATAAGTGTTTTAATACTAGATCTAGCAGGCTAAAGGACCAGGTCCTTCTGCCCACTTGAATTTAGCCTGCTCTCTGTGAGAAAGCTAAATCCCATTTGGGTAAAGGACCAGGTCCTTCTTTCAACTTGGATTTAGCCTGCTCTCTGTGAGAAAGCTAAATCCCGGTCGGCTAAAGGACCAGGTCCCTGTGAGTGTTTTAATACTAGATCTAGCAGGCTAAAGGACCAGGTCCCTGTGAGTGAGTGTTTTAATACTAGACCTAGCAGGCTAAAGGACCAGGTCCTTCTTTCAACTTGGATTTAGCCTGCTCTCTGTGAGAAAGCTAAATCCAAGTGGGATAAAGGACCAGGTCCCTTGGAGTGGTTTAATACCAGACTTAGTAAGCTAAAACACCAGGTCCTTCTGCCCACTTAGATTTAGCTTGCTGTATATAACAAAGTCTAGTGGGCAACGCAGTCCAACAGTGATTCACCAATCTTATGCACTGTAATGATTCCACTGGTTCACTGTCGGACTTCCGTACTGTAGTGCCGCTGTGTCACGCTGGGGGCAGTCTGGCAATCCAACCTACTACAATGTTTCCGCCAGGTTATGCGTATTGCCGGTCACTGTGCTCCTTGAGTTCACCTCAAGTGACAGTTGACAGCTCGGAGGGTACTGTGATAACCGCAAACTGTAATCTCCAGTGACCTCGCAGGTGGCGGCTTCCATGCCACCCTTAGTGTGTGTACGGCGGACACGGGGAGGGGTCACGTTTTATGATGCCACTGTGGCTTCTGTATGTATTGGAGCAGGGGATCGTCTTGGGACCTTGATATGGATTACGCTGGACCTTGTGGATCTCATTGAACCTGCAGGTGTTTTTTTTTTTGGTAAATGGGTGAAAGAGGGTGTCTGTTTTTATATTTTAATTACATGTTTTTAATCTGTGTTTCTTTAGTTTTACTTACAGTGTTAGTAAACGGGGTGTTTCATAGACACCTCTCTATTACTAACCCTGGGCTTGATGTCAGCTGTGATTTTTGACAAATCACAGTTGTAATTATACTTACAGCTCTGGCAAAAATGAAGAGACCACTGCAAAATGTCCAGTTTGTCTGATTTTTCTCTTTATAGGTATATTGTTGAGTAAAATGTAAATTGTTCTTTTATTCTATAAACTTCTGACATGTCTCAGAATTTTCAAGCAATAAATTTAGTATTTTTTTCTAACAAAGAAAAATGGTCAAAATAAAAAACCCCCAGTGCTTTCAGACCTCAAATAATGCAAAGAAAACAAGTCCATAATCATTTAGAAACAACAGAACTAATTTTTTAACTCAGGAAGAGTTCAGAAATAGTGATGAGTGAACGTGCTTGCCACTACTCGTTACTCGCCCGAGTATCGGGGTACTCGGCGAGCAGCGAGCATTTCCGGGATTATTTGGCGGTAACTGCAGTCTCCACCCAGCAGTTTTGGTGGACTTTAGAGACCCAGTCACGGTGCAGGGATTGTCTGCCAGGCCATGAAACGCCGCAGCCATCTTTGTTGTGTCGTGCAGTGATTGGCTGGGCCATACAGCATCATCCCGAGTATAAGAGACCTGGCGCGGCCCTGCTCGCCGCATTCTGTTCCTGTTTCAGCGAGAATAGGGAGAGCTGCTGCCGAGATAGGGTCTGAATCGTGGTTTTAGAGTTAGTGTAGGTCTGCAACTCTTACATCCACATCTCCTCAGAAACCAACAGTCCTTTTTAGGGCTAATTCGTGGGTCCCGATATTGCAGCGCTAGGCAGGCAGGGCACAGCATATCCACATCAGTGCAAGGCCTGCAGGCTCTGTATGTGCGTCCATTGCTCCCCCAGCATCCCTCCCAAAGCTCCATAACTGCCTGCTGCTGCTGCTTATTTACTGTCTATATACCTATTTTTCCTTCTTTTTTTTTTCCAAAAATCCCCCCCCCCCAAAAAAAAAAAAAATACAGTCTGTTTTGTCAGGCTGAGGCCTGTTGAAAACTAATAGTTTGTCAGGCATACGTAGCATAGTTGTTTGTGCGACCCTTGTGCTCCCTTTTTTTTGGTGTTTTAAATTCACTGAAAAAGGCCTCATATATCTGCGTGCTCCATGTTTGGTCATTGGAGGCCGGTGTACTTATTTTTTGGCTGTGTGATACTCAAATTCTATAGAGCACTATTTTGCATTAATTAACTTTAAAAAAAAAAAATTAAATACAGTCTGTTAGGTCAGGCTGAGGCCTGCCTGGTGTTTGGGTTTGAAAAATCATAGATTTGCAGGCATACTGATCACATATTATTTTGCTACTAATAAAGACATTTGTGTTGAGCATTTGAAATAGTGCAGTAGTCTATTTAAAATAGTTAAGGCAAGGTGCAAGGGACGGGGAAGTGGACGTGATGCTGATGGTGCATCCAGAGGATGAGGCCGTGGGCAAGGTGAAAGTGGGCAACAACAAAGACCCACATCTTCTCGCTCGACATTCCTGTCCCAGTTTCTAGGGTACCGCAGCACACAACTATTGAAGCCAGAGCAGTGTGTAACGGTTGTTGGTTGGATAGCGGATAATGCTTCCAGTCACTTAGCCACCACCACCTTGTCTTCTACACGGTCAAGTCTGAGTAGCCGTGAGTGAGGCCAGGATATTCCTCACCCTGATCCTCCTGCCAAGTGCCCTGAGACAACTGATCCCACACTTGGACACTCTGAAGAGCTGTTCAGTTTTCCATTTCAAGATTCAGAAATCTCTCCCAGTCAACTTGAAGTGGGGGAAGATGAGATCGCATGTAGAGCTGCCCAAAGCTTTGACCAGCCCCAGTCACACGAAGGCAATGGTGGGAAAGTGTCACAAGAGGTGGACCATGATGAGATACAATTTCTAGAAAGTCAGGAGGAGATGTGGAAGACAAGGTGGTGGATGACATAGTAACTGACCCAAGCTGGCAGGAGGACATGCGTAGCAAGGACAGCAGCGCAAATGGGGAAGGAGGAATATCCCCCAACAGGCAGGAAGAAGCAGTGTGGTGGCCACAGACAGAAGGCATGCATCCGTTTCCTGTAACACCAACATGAGTGAAGTTTGCCATTCCACCTGTGAGATCTTTCTGAGTCTGGCTATTTTTTAAAGGCTGTGAAGGAACAGATGATTGGCCTCGGGGAGACCAAAACATCCAACACCGCGGAGACACCATCACGTGTTTCTCAACGCAGTGATCCAGAACACTGCCCCCATCCCTTATGGGAAATATGCAAATGCATGTAGGATAGCTGCGGAGACACCATCTTGTGTTTCTCAACGCAAGCAGTGAATAGCCAGACCTTTCCCCGGGAAGGAACAACCACGGGAAGGGCAGCATCCAATAAAGGAAAACATCCAATAAAGAAAAACCACCTATGCCAAGCATGGTATCCATCCACAGACAGCTGTTTCGGGGTGTTTGCCCCTCATCAGTGTAGAGTAGGCCTCTAGCCCTGCACCTGTTGTGGCCCACAGTCAAGCAGCACCATCAGCAAGCCCGTCCACGTCCTTGACCCAACACATCGTTCAGTTGTCTATAACCCAGTCTTTGGAACGCAAGCAGAAATACCCAGCCAACGCCCCACAGGCCACAGTCCTCAATTCTAATATTTCTCTTCTGCTTGTGCTAGAAATGCTGCCTTTTAGGCTTGTTGAGACTGAAGCATTCCGCAACCTGATGGGGGCGGTCGTCCCAAGGTACTCGGTCCCCAGTCGCCACTATTTATCCCGGTGTGCCATACCGGCATTACACCAGCATGTGTCCCACAACATTACCCTTGCCCTCAACAATGCTGTTACCGGGAAAGTCCACCTAACCACGGACACGTGGACAAGTGCTTGTGGACAGGGACGGTACATCTCAATGACGGTACACTGGGTTAACATAGAGGAAGCTGGGACCCAGTTGTACCTTGGGATGGAACACATCCTCCCCACGCTGAGGATTGCTGGCCCTATGTCAATCAGGGTTGCCCCCACAGTCTACAGCTCCTGCACCTCCTCCTCTTCATCCTCCATCTCTGAAATCAACACATCAGTCAGAAGCTGGAAGAACTGCAGCACTGCCTCAGCCAAGCGGCAACAGGCTGTGCTGAAGCTAATCTGTGTAGGTGACAAACCGCACAATGCAGAAGAGTTGTGGACAGCGCTGAAAGAGCAGTCAGATGTTTGGATGACACCACTGAACCTACAGCCAGGCATGGTCGTGTGTGACAATGGCTGTAACCTGGTGGCGGCTCTGAGGCAAGGTGAGCTCACACACATACCTTGCTTGGCCCATGTGCTTAACCTCTTGGTTCAACGTTTTCTGAAAAGCTACCCGGAGCTGCCGGATCTGCTAGTGAAAGTACGCTGTCTGACCATTTTAGAAAGTCAGCTACAGCTTCAGCCGCCCTTGCCGTGCTTCAGCAGCGTTTTCAGATTCCATCTCACCGACTATTGTGTGATGTCCCCATCCCCACGCGCTGGAACTCTACGCTGCATATGTTGGAAAGGATTTGTGAGCAGAAGAGGGCCGTTGGTGACTACCAACATCAACAAGGCCGTCGAATTTCAGGTCAGACTCCACACATAAAACCTCAGGAGTGGACATGGATGTCAGACATATGTAACATCCTCCAAAACTTTGAGGACTGCACTAAGATGGCGAGTGCCGATGATGCCATAATTAGCATCACTATCCCGCTTCTCAGCATTCTGAAAAACTCCCTGCTCACAATCAAAGAGGATGCATTGCAGGCGGAGCACGAGGACATGGAGCAAGGAAACATACAGGGGGATTACACTCAGCCCAGCCTCATGTCTTCTCAACGTGGATTGGTAGGCAATGAGAAGGAGGAAGAACAGGAGCTACTTTCATGTGCTATAGATGGTATTACAAAGACATCTGTATTAGCTTCTGTTCAGCGGGGATGACCTGAGAACAGGGAGGAGGAGGGCAGCATCGTCAGTCTTCCTGTTGATGAGGACACGGAAGTCTTGCCTGTTAGCAGTCTGGCAAGCATGGCTGACTTTATGTTGTGCTGCATTTCATGTGACCCTCGGATTATCAAAATTTTGGGTGACACTCATTACTGGTTGGTGACACTTCTAGACCCACGCTACAAGGAGAACTTTCAATCTCTTCTGCCTGAGACAGAGAGGTGTACTAAAATTTTGCAGTACCACAGGGCCCTTGTAGCGGAATTACTTAGAAAATTCCCATGTGAGAACGCTGGCAGCAGACGTCAGAGATGTTGTACAACCAAGGACTCCAAGCGAGAGACAGAAGTACAATCCAGCTCAGGCAGGAGAACAATGGCCAAGTTCTGGGACAGTTTTCTCAGACACTCCCATCGTGGCGGCACAGAGGCAAGGGGTGCTGTCACAAGAAGTGTAATGTTTGGGAAGATGGTGAGGGAGTACCTTGCAGATCGTACAAACATCCTCCGTGATTCCTATGTGCCTTTGAATTATTGGGTATCCAAGCTGGACACGTGGCATGAACTGGCTCTCTACGCCTTGGAGGTCCTGGCCTGCCCTGCTGCTAGCGTTCTGTCAGAGAGGGTTTTTAGTGCCGCTGGTGGAATTATAACAGAAAAGCGCATCAGCCTGTCAACTGAAAATGCTGACAGGCTGACTCATAAAAATGAACAAGGCCTGGATTGGGAAAGACTTCTGTACACCACCAAGTGAAAACAGCGAAACATAACCTCAAATACATTATTTTTTGGGGAGGCGTATTCTTATGCACCTCTTCACAACCCCACGTGGGTATACGCTTACAGATTTGGTCTGTTTGTTCTTATCCTCCTCATCCAGAACCAATATATCACCAGGGTGAACATGGTCTGTACGGTGCATTTTGGCCAAGGATGCTGTGATGGCACTCTTATTTTTTTCAAAAAAGGACAACACATTGCGGAACTGGGCATGACATTACATTGGGCCTACTTCTTAACTCGGTCTCCTGCAAACTGTCCTGTACCTGCCAGTAGATCACCAGGGTGAACGTGCTCTGTACTGTTATAGGCCAGTGAATTTTGGGCAAAGGGGCTGTGATGGCACTATTTTTTTAAGTCCAAAAAGGACAACGCATTGGGGAATTGGGCATGACATTACATTGGGCCTACTTCTTAAATCGGTCGCCTGCAATCTGTCCTGTATCTGCCAGTAGATCACCAGGGTGAACGTGCTCTGTACGGTGCATTTTGGCCAAGGGGGCTGTGATGGCACTCTTATTTTTTTTTAAAAGTTACCCACATTGGGGAATTGGGCATGACATTCCATTGGGCCGACTTCTTAACTCGGTCTCCTGCAATCTAAAAGGTTCCTGCCACTAGATCACCTGGGTAAACGTGCTCAGTACTGTTATAGGCCGTTGATATTTGGGCTAGGGGCATGCGATGGCACTAGTGTACTTTTAAAAAACGTATCCCCATTGGGGAATTGTTTGGCAGATCATGCACTGCATTACAAGTCTCAGAGACACACACCACTACATTGGCCCTAATTCTTAACTCTGTCTCCTGCAATGTCTCTTCCTTATCTCCGACGACATGACCCGGGTGAACATGATTTGTATTGTTATAGGCCTGTAAAGTTTGGGCATGGGTGGCTGTGATGGCATTAGTATATTTTTAAAAAAGGTACCCCCCCATTGGTGAAACCACATCCTTGATGGCAAACACTTCACATTTGTGTACCTTAAAGAGCTCACTGGAAAAGCTCCTTTTTGTGTTGCCTGGTTGCGCAAATTGGACACAATACACTTCATATAAATTTGATAATGCAATGATGTTAGTTTGGCTCAGTAGTTTATTACAAATATTTCTTTGTCCACTATATTAGTTTCTCTCCTTGAGAGCCATATCTTTGTCTGCCTCAAATGTACAAATGGCGAATATACAAATGGCGATTTGTAAACAAGATTGAAATACTGTACACCGAATGCATTCAGACAATCACATAGCTGCATGTCTTGTAAAACATTTACAGATGTGACAGACAATGCTCATAGTGACACAATCTTGGTAAATATTTGTTTTCTCACTTCAGAAACAGTTCGAAGCCTCTATATAATATGTTTGCTGTTTGTCATTGTAAGGGTATGTGCACACGTCAGGATTTCTTGCAGAAATTTCCTGAAGAAAACCGGAAATTTTCTGCAAGAAATCCGCATTTTTTTTCCCCGGTTTTTTCGCATTTTGCAAGCGAAATTAGCTTGCAGAATGCTAAAGTTTTCCAAGCGATCTGTAGCATCGCTTGGAAAACTGACAGGTTGGTCACACTTGTCAAACATAGAGTTTGACAAGTGTGACCAACTTTTTACTATAGATGCTGCCTATGCAGCATCTACAGTAAAAGACAGAATGTTTAAAAATAATTAAAAAAAATAAAAAAAAATGGTTATACTCACCTGCAGACAGTGGATCTCCTCACTGGCGTCCGTTCCTATAGATGCTGTGTGTGTGCAGGACCTTCCATGACGTCACGGTCACGTGAGCGGTCACATGACCGGTCTCGCGACTAATCACAAGACCGTGACGTCATCGCAGGTCCTTCACCGCACACCAGCTATAGGAACCAAAGCGGCAGCATGCACCGGAGAGGCGGGAAGACTCCGGAGGCCATCGAAGGTGAGTATATGACTATTTTTTATTTTAATTCTTTTTTTTTTTTACCAATTATATGGTGCCCAGTCCGTGGAGGAGAGTCTCCTCTCCTCCACCCTGGGTACCAACCGCACATAATCTGCTTACTTCCCGCATGGTGTGCACAGCCCCGTGCGGGAAGTAAGCAGATCAATGCACTCCTAGGTGTGCGGAATCCCCGCAATTCCGCATTTTTAATGAACATGTTGCTTTTTTTTCCGCGATGCGTTTTGCGGAAAAAATGCAACATTTGCACAAAAAATGCGGAATACATTGTAAATAATAGGAGGCATATGTTAGCGTTTTTTTCTCGTTTTTATAGCGAAAAAAACGCAAAAAATACTGAACGTGTGCACATGGCCTAAAACATTAAGGTTTACTGAAACTCTGCCTGTGGTGGTTTGATCTAAATCCTTGTGGCGTTTATTTTCTAGTGGTTTATGGCTCCTTGTCTGATGACTCCACGATGTCCGTTTCATCCAACCTTGAAAGCTGGCCACTTGAATGTCTGGGTGAAACTAGAGTTACTACATAGTGTAAATCACTATATAAGACCAGAGAAACATGACTAAGACAGATGCCAAAACTGGGGTACCTGTACATGTACAGTGTGCTGATACCAGAATTGGGGACGCCCATGCAGTGTAGATAATCTCCCAGGGGTTCTCTGTCTTGGTGTTGCTTCTCGGATATTCCAGACGGATGATATTTAAAAGCCTCTTGGTGATGATCTAAGTAGACTGTATGAAGTTAATCTTCATATATACGTAATCAGTATATTTATGTAATCCTTACATATATAATCATTAACTTTTGTATGTTATTGGTAACATATACAAAAATGTACGCACTCACACTATTCAATCTTAATATTCCTTGAATTTTGTAGTTTGCAATGAAATTGCTTTGTATTGCAAGGATTAGACTTTTTTAAAGCCGTATCTGAACCTTAGTGTTAAAAACATGGCAAACACAATTGCCAAATTCTCCTGTAAATAATTCTGCAAAGAATTATACCAATTATACAATTATACCAAAAAATCATACCATAAAAAATACGAGTGGATTTTCATGGGCACATCCAGTATGTGGGTTCCAAGGCCTAATGGGGTGCATATGACTATGCAGCAGGGCTGGCCTTGCCGCCAATGTGTAAAACAAAGGAGTACAGAGTACAAAATGCATATTGTGAAGTGGATTTTCATGGGCCCATCCACTATGTGGGTTCAAAGGCTTACTGGGGTGCATATGAATTGGTAGCAGGGCAGGCCTTGAATTCAATGCAACACTTTTTCAGGAGTCCCCCCTGGACATCTTATGACAGGGGTACTGTGGTGCGTCATAATTCTTGGCAGCCCATCCACTCACAGCATAGGCTACAACAGCTTCGGAGACCCGCTGTTTAATAATGGCCCTTTAAGAAGATTAATGCGCCTGATGCACCAGTAAAAATAGGCTCTGTGACTTTAAGAGTCCCTCCTTTGTAAATGAAACAAGATGGGTCTGCTCATGTGTCACACACATGGCCAGCTAGGGGTGTTAAATGTTACAATGACATTTCCCAGTGAATGCATTTGTAGTGGTTGAAAGCAATGTTAAAGTTGAAAAACGCTTCCAAAACGCTGCGTCTGAACTAAGCCTAAGAGGGAGAGGAAATTTTCGGTCTGGGGTTAAATATTTGGCCTTACAGGCCAGTGATTAACCTACAAAGGATGTACCTTGACATATTTCCCAGCAAAACCCGTTTTGGTTTCGTTTTAATTAGTTTTTTGTGGCACCAGGGAAAATGGCATGAATCTCAGAAAAAAATGATTAAGGCTGTGAACTAGGAGTCAGGAATTCTTCCAGGGGCGATCCCCATGATGTTCCTGTGTCTTTTGAGCAGTGTTTCCATCATTTTCAGACATTTTTAGACCTTAAAAGGACCCCCGGGGGGGATCACAGTAAAAATACTCGGGTCTCCCATAGACTTATATTGGGTTCGCTGTTCTGGCCGAGTACCCGAGTATACCAATTTGCTCGACCCGAGCAACGAGCACCCGAGCATTTTAGTGCTCGCCCATCACTATTCAGAAATTAATATTTTGTGTAATAACCATAATTTTGAATCACAGCTTTCATGCGCCTTGGCATGCTTTACAGCAGTGTTTCACACTGCTTCTGGCACAAAAATGTAAGCAGTTCTTTGATGGCTTGTGACTATCCATCATCCTCTCGATTACATTCCAGAGGCTTCCAATGGGGTTCAGGTCTGGAGAATGGGCTGCCCATGGCAGGGTTTTGATGTGGTGGTTTCTTAATTTTGGCCAGAGCTGTATATATTACCCCAATTGCCACTGCACAAAAGCAATCAGGAAGAGCTGAGTCGATGCTCAAGAATTAGCGCTTCTAATAGATGCTCCATTTCTCGTGCGGCTGAGGACTAGTCATATTAGTGTTGGTAGGGGCCAATATCCATGGACCTTCACAGCTTTTTAATATCAGTCCTTAGCTGTCTGTTTTGCCGTAGCTGGTTATTAAAAATGGAGGGGGCCCCAATTAATTTTTTGGGTGAGTCCACCCATTTTTTAATAACCAGCAAAGAAAAAGCAGACAGCTGTTCACTGATTAATAAGCTGAAAAGGTAAATGTTTATTGGGCCCTTCCCAGCCTAATGAGACCACCTCGCAGCCAATATGGTCTCGAACTTTTGCGCGGTAAAATGGGGGTAGTAAGTGGTAAAGATGAAAAATAGAACAAAAAGGGGGTAAGCAGGACAATAGCCCTGAAAACAAATGTGGATAGTAAGATCACTTAAAATAACAGAGAATAAAAAGTAATAATAATAATCTTGAAAAAAGAGGCATAGGTCCAAATGTAGGAGGAGGTGTAGTAGGTGGATGAGCTTGAGGCGAATGTGGCGATGAAGGTGGAAGAGGCAGGGGATGAGGTATCCAACAGTTTTTTTTTTTTTTTTTTTTTTGGGGGGGGGGGGGTTCTTAATTTTTTTTTTTTAGGGACAGCATTTAAAAGAACATAGTATAAAATAAAAAAGAACAATGTAGATACAGTAGTCGGATGTCCTAGTGGAGGAGGAGGAGGAGGTGGTGTAGGTGGACTAGCAGTAGGTGGACATTGCAGTGTAGGTGGAAGAGGCAGGCTTGATGGTATCCAACATTATTTTTGTGGATTTTATTTCTCTTCCTTTTTGGTAAGATAAAACAAATGGCAAATAAAATATAACAATCTCTGGGTGCAGATGGTACATTTGTCTGGTCAGCCAAAGGTACAGAAAAGTCCTGTCCTAGTTTCTTTTAATGAATGCGAGAGTGCCCACGTTGGCTTTGGACAGGTGGATGCGCCTATGTGTGATTATATCCCCTGCTGTGATAAACACACGTTCCAACATTACACTTGCCACGGGGCATGCCAGCACTTCCAAGTCAAAAAGTACAAGCCTAGGCCATGTATCCAGTTTGGAAGCCAAGAAGTTAAATGGGCAGACCCATCACTTTGTACATGCAGACATAGACATGTACTGTTCCACCATGTTGTTATAACGCTGGCACCTGGTTGTATAGACCGTATCAGATGGTGATGCAGGATGCTGTGGCATGCTGATTAATTTTTTTAACATTTTAGCCATGCTAACCCTCCCTTCCGAGGTGGTGCCCCAGCTGCGTTGGTGACTTCCTCCTCCTCTGCCTTGTGTTTCTTCTGTCAGGTGGAAATGCCGTCAGTAGTGCCCCTACCAGCATGTGCTTGTATTCACACATTTTGCCATCCCACTCCAGTGACGGAAGTAATAGTGGTACTTTGTCTTCGCAGCAGGGATCCAGCAGGGTGGCCACCCAGTAATCAGTAGGGGTATGATCTGGGCAACTCTGCGGTCGTTGCGCAGGCACAGCAGACTGTAAAGGCTCATTGGCTCATCCCGCCCTCTCTTTGTTGGAGTCCCTCAAGGCTCTGTCCTGGGGCCCCTACTTTTTTCCACCTATACCCTTGGCCTAGGACAACTCAAAGTCCCATGGCTTCCAGTATCACCTGTATGCTGATGACACTCAGATCTACCTCTCTGGCCCAGATGTCACCTCTCTCCTGTCCAGAATCCTAAAGTGTCTATCAGACATATCCTCCTTCTTCACCTGTCGCTTCCTAAATCTCAATGTAGACAATACCAAAATCATCTTTCCTCCATCTCGCATATCCCCCCTACCTGATCTATCTATTATGGTAAGCGGCATCACGCTCTCTCCCACACCTGAAATCCGCTGCCTCACGGTACCTCTCGACTCTGCCCTGTCCATCAAACCGCACATCCAAACTATTGCCACCTCCAACTCAAACATATTGCCAGAATCTGTCCCTTCCTCTGCCCTCAATCTACTAAAACGCTTGTGCATGCCCTCATCATCTCTCGCCTCGACTACTGCAACATCCTCCTCTGTGGCCTCCCCGCTAACTCTCTTACACCACTCCAGTCTGTCAACTCTGCTGCCCGGCTAATCCACCTCTCTCCTCCCCTCTGCAAATCCCTCCACTGGCTCCCAATTCCCCAACGAATCCAGTTCAAACTACTAACACTGATCTACAAAGCCATCCACAACCTGTCCCCTCCCTATATCTCTGAACTAATCTCCCAATATCTTCCCTCACGTAATCTTCGATCCTCCCAAGACCTCCTTCTCTCCTCCACACTTATTCGCTCCTCAACCAACCACCTCCAAGATTTCTCCCCAAGATCCCCCATCCTCTCAAATTCCACGCCTCATCACATCCGATTATCCACCACCCTTGGATCTTTCAGACGGAACCTGAAAACCCATTTCTTAAGGAAAGCCTTCAGCCTGCAATAACCATTCTGCCACCTCACCACCACCAGAGCTGCTGCACCCCCGAACTTTTGTCTCTTCCCCATTATCCCATAGAATGTAAATCCGCAAGGAAATGAAATTTCAACTCATAGCTGTCAAACAAGTTTATTACAAGTCAGATAGTTAGAAATAAAAAAAGAGAAATATATAAGTATGCATACATACAAATCAATAATAAAGAGTTTTAGAAATCAAAGCAATGAATTAAACATCAAAGACAGATTAATGACAAAAAAGAAAAACACATTTTGTACTAAAGTCCCCTGTGCTTTAGCTGCAAAAATTGCATTGTGGTGCTTAAAGGCAACCTGTCACCCCCAAAATCGAGGGTGAGCCAAGCCCACCAGCATCAGGGGCTTATCTACAGCATTCTGTAATGCTGTAGAAAAGCCCCAGATGTATCCTAAAAAATGAGAAAAAGGTTATATTATACTCACCCAGGGACAGTCCCGGTCCTGTCCGATGGGCATCGCGGTCCGGCGCCTCCTATCTTCATCAGATGACGTCCTCTTCGTGTCTTCACGCTGCGGCACAAAGTACCGCAGTGTGCAGGCCCCAGGCCTCTCTGACCTTTCCCGGCGCCTGAGCACCGCAGCGTCAAGACAAGAAGAGGAAGTCATCCTATCAAGATGGGAGGCCCAGGACCGGACCGCCCGCGTGAGTATAATCTAAAGGCCCCGTCTCACATAGCGATTTACCAACGATCACGACCAGCGATACGACCTGGCCGTGATCGTTGGTAAGTCGCTGTGTGGTCGCTGGGGAGCTGTCACACAGACCGCTCTCCAGCGACCAACGATCAGGGGAACGACTTCGGCATCGTTGAAACTGTCTTCAACGATGCCGAAGTCCCCCTGCAGCACCCGGGTAACCAGGGTAAACATCGGGTTACTAAGCGCAGGGCCGCGCTTAGTAACCCGATGTTCACCCTGGTTACCAGCGTAAATGTAAAAAAAAAAAAACAAACAGTACATACTCGCCATCTGATGTCCGTCAGGTCCCTTGCCGTCTGCTTCCTGCTCTGACTGAGCAGCCGTACAGCGAGAGCGCAGCGGTGACGTCACTGCTGTGCTGCGCTCTCGCTGTACGGCCGGATCTCAGTCAGAGCAGGAAGCAGACGGCAAGGGACCTGACGGACATCAGATGGCGAGTATGTACTGTTTGTTTTTTTTTTTACATTTACGCTGGTAACCAGGGTGAACATCGGGTTACTAAGCGCGGCCCTGCGCTTAGTAACCCGATGTTTACCCTGGTTACCAGTGAAGACATCGCTGGATCGGTGTCACACACACCGATTCAGCGATGTCAGCGGGACCTCAGCGACCAAAAAAAGGTCCAGGCCATTCCGACATGACCAGCGATCTCACAGCAGGGGCCTGATCGCTGGTACGTGTCACACGTAGCGAGATCGCTACTGAGGTCGCTGTTGCGTCACAAAACTTGTGACTCAGCAGCGATCTCGCTAGCGATCTCGCTATGTGAGACGGGGGCTTAACCTCTTTTTCTCATCTTTTAGATTACATTGGAGGCTTATCTACAGCATTACAGAATGCTGTAGATAAGCCCCTGATGCTGGAGGGCTTAGGCCATGTGCACACGTTAAGTATTTTTCGCGTTTTTTCGCTATAAAAACGTGATAAAAACGCGAAAAAAACACTTACATATGCCTCCTATTATTTTAAGTGTATTCCGCATTTTTTGTGCAAATGTAGCCTTTTTTTCCGCGAAAAAAATCGCATCGCGGAAAAAAAAGCAACATGTTCATTAAAATGCGGAATTGCAGGGGATTCCGCACACCTAGGGGTCCATTGATCTGCTTACTTCCCGCACGGGGCTGTGCCCACGATGCGGGAAGTAAGCAGATTATGTGCGGTTGGTACCCAGGGTGGAGGAGAGGAGACTCTCCTCCACGCACTGGGCACCATATAATTGGTCAAAAAATAAGAATTAAAATAAAAAATAGTGATATACTCACCCTCGATGTCTTCTCGCCTCCACTGCATGCTGTCGCTTCGGTTCCTGTAGCTGGTGTGCGGTGAAAGACCTGCCGATGACGTCACTGTCCTGTGATTGGTCGTGAGCGGTCATGTGACCGCTCACGTGACCGTGACGTCACGGAAGGACCTGCGCGCACACACCAGCTATAGGAAGAGGAACGGACGCCGCTGAGGAGATGTCTGGGTGAGTATAAGCATTTTTTTATTATTTTTACACATTCTTTTACTATAGATGCTGCAAAAGCAGCATCTATAGTAAAAAGTTGGTCACACTTGTCAAAAGCTATGTTTGACAAGTGTGACCAACCTGTCAGTCACTTTTCCAAGCGATGCTACAGATCGCTTGGAAAACTTTAGCATTCTGCAAGCTAATTACGCTTGCAGAATGCTAAAAAAAAACGCGAAAAAAAACGGAAAAAAACCGCAAAAAAAAAATGCGGATTTCTTGCAGAAAATTTCCGGTTTTCTTCAGGAAATTTCTGCAAGAAATCCTGAACGTGTGCACATACCCTTAGGGTACCGTCACACAGTACCATTTTAATCGCTACGACGGCACGATCCGTGACGTCGCAGCGATCGTATGATTATCGCTCCAGCGTCGTAGACTGCGGTCACACGTTGCAATCACGGCTCTGGAGCGATGCCGAAGTCCCCGGTAACCAGGGTAAACATCGGGTAACTAAGCGCAGGGCCGCGCTTAGTAACCCGATGTTTACCCTGGTTACCAGCGTAAACGTAAAAAAAACAAACAGTACATACTTACATTCCGGTGTCTGTCCCCGGCGTTCTGCTTCTCTCCACTGTGTAAGCGCCATAGCCGGAAAGCACAGCGGTGACGTCAGACGTCACCGCTGTGCTCGCTTTCCGGCTGGCAGACGCTCACACAGTGCAGAGAAGCTGAGACGCCGGGGACAGACACCGGAATGTAAGTATGTACTGTTTGTTTTTTTTACGTTTACGCTGGTAACCACGGTAAACATCGGGTTACTAAGCGCGGCCCTGCGCTTAGTTACCCGATGTTTACAAGCGAACACATCGCTGGATCGCTGTCACACACAACGATCCAGCGATGTCAGCGGGTGATCAAGCGACGAAAGAAAGTTCCATACGATCTGCTACGACGTACGATTCTCAGCAGGATCCCTGATCGCTGCTGCGTGTCAGACACTGCGATATCGTAACGATATCGCTAGAACGTCACGAATCGTACCGTCGTAGCGATCAAAGTGTGACTGTGTGACGGTACCCTTAGCTCACCATTGATTTTGGGGGAGACAGGGGGAGAGCGGGGAGAGCAAATCGAGAAAAAAGGATTTTTTTTCTAGTAATTATACTCATCTATCTGACATTATCAGACGCCCACAGTGTCATCCCTTTGGGTCCTCACATGGATTGTGGGGGCACCGCCATTCCACTTGGTGAAAAGAAGTCCAGAGATGAAATAACATCTGCAGGGAGGTCACTGCTCTGGGGGGGGCACAGGATGGGGAAAAGTCACAATACCTAGAATAAAACAGAAAAAAAAATCATGCAGAAAACTGGATACAAGTAGTGGCTGACACGAGTGGCCACCGGGCTAATACTGACCAGCACAGCGTGCGAGGGGAGAATAAAGCCAGGGATCTGGAGACACTGTTGTAAAGCTGTTTCGCTCCCAGAGGTCATAGGTCAGTCATCAACCTGACAGCATGTGTCCCCAATAATATTAATGAGAAAACGTTTTATGTATTAAAAACAAAACAAAACCGGACCGACTCCTCACCATCAGGCAGAGATTCTCATGCTAAGTAATATCAATCCCTCAGATCTCCATCATTCATCCCCTCCCCTGTTCGCCCCCACACACGTAGCACTATACTTCCCTGCACCCCCCACCGCAAGTGACATCACACACACTGACCTGCACAGCACGTGACATCAGCCCCCCACACCACACAGACCCATGCGAGTAACATCAGCCCCATTCTGCAGGTAGACCCCCCTGCACGCAGATCCCCCATGCAGGCAACATGACCCCCTTCCCAACAGAGACTCCAGCACACAGCCTCTCTTCCCCAGAGACCTGCAGCCCCCCTTCCCAACAGACACCCAGCACCGCTAGCAAGGAACATGACCCCCTTCCCACTGAGACCCCCAGCATGCAGTCACCTTTCCCCAGGCAGGCCCCTCCAGCACACAGTCCCATGCAAACAACATCTCCTTCTCCCCAGGCAGCCCCATGCAAGCAACATCGCCCCATTCTCCCCAGGCAGCCCCATGCAAGCAACATCGCCCCATTCTCCCCAGGCAGCCCCATGCAAGCAACATCGCCCCATTCTCCCCAGGCAGCCCCATGCAAGCAACATCGCCCCATTCTCCCCAGGCAGCCCCATGCAAGCAACATCACCCCATTCTCCCCAGGCAGCCCCATGCAAGCAACATCACCCCATTCTCCCCAGGCAGACTCCCACTTACCTGATCTGTGACTTTGGAGAATGACCCCAAAATACCCCAAATCTTGCACAAAATCCTCAAAATCCCGCCATGACATCCACAGCCTCCTCCTGTCTGCTCTGCTCTATGGAGGAAGCGGCAGATCCTGCACAAAACACTCCAAAACCAAATCCTGCAAGAAATCCCGCCATGATATCAACAGCTTCCTCGTGTCTGCTCTGTCTGTTCTATGGAGGAAGAGGCGCCGCCCCTTCCGGTCACATGGGCATGACGTCAGCAGAGGTCCTTTAGCCGACTTGGATTTAGCCTCTACCTTCCCGTCACGTGACAGAACCAGCTGGGTGAGTTTAGAACCTCATGCGAGTCTGGTAGCGGAGTGTGTGGAGGCGGGAGAGGGTTAAACGAGTCGTGTGAGTGCGTCACGTCACCGGCCGCGTCTTGCGGACACGGTGTGCTCAGGTCACTGCTTGTGTCTGTGACTGTGTCACAAACACACCGTGCTCTGTAAAAGCGGCGCGCTTCTCAATGCATGTTATCTGCCAATCAGAATCCAGCTTTCATTTCAGTGCTGGTTACAGAATGACAGCAGCGATGTGATTGGTTACGTCTGCCTGCTACTGTGTTAGTTCTTACACTTGAGGCAAGTTGTGCCCAACTCCCAGGAGTCAAAGGGGCAATTACTGCATGAAGAGCCACGGTCACAGCCGGGGGGAGGGGGTTTATACATGTATATCTATATCTGGGGGGAGGGGTATATGTATAGCTATATCTGGGGGGAGGGGTATATATATGTATATCTATATCTGGGGGAGGGGTATATGTATATATATGGGGGAGGGGTGTATATATGTATATCTATATCTGGGGGGAGGGGTATATGTATCTGGGGGGAGGGGGTGTATACATGTATATCTATATCTGGGGGAGGGGGTGTATACATGTATATCTATATCTGGGGGGAGGGGTATATGTATATATATCTGGGGGGAGGGGGTACATACATGTATATCTATATCTGGGGGGAGGGGTATATATATATATCTGGGGGGAGGGGGTTTATACATATATATATATATATCTGGGGGAGGGGTATATGTATGTGTGTATATATATATATATATATATATATATATATATATATATATATATATATATATATATATATATCTGGGGGAGGGGGTATATACATGTATAGCTATATCTGGGGGAGGGTGTAAAATATATATATATAATCAGTCTCCATTTCTGTACATTGGGGCACGCTATTTAACACTTTAGGGTGCTCTCCTTTATGTGGGCAGTGAAGGGTTGTACTCCTCTAAGCACAGCCCTATTGCAACAATATAAAAGTGTCAGAAAACGTTCTCACCGTCTGTGTAGTGTGAAATAGTCATCACTAATGGGACCTATAGGGGGCGCTGTAATGTTTTCTATTCTTTTGCTTCAGATAAGGAATGGCCTTTTTTAAATCCATGCACCCAAGGAACCGCTACAAGGACAAACCTCCGGACTTTGCGTACTTGGCCTCCAAGTATCCGGAATTTAAGCAGCATGTCAATGTCAATCTGTCAGGAAAAGTTGGGTGAGTGTATTCATTGCTATGTCTGTCTGTTATACACGGTAACATTGCCCTCGTCAGTGATTGTGGCTGTAGAGGGGATGGAAGAGTCAATGATCCCATAATAGTGAAATGCAGGCACTGAACCCGCCGTATCCCTTTAAAGTCCGTGGTTCATACATTTTAAGAAAACCTGTTGGATTTCAACCCACCCGCAGCACAACCACGACCTGATTGTATTCTTCCTGCCCTTAGTTGCCCCAGGCCCTGAGTCATTTTGCCCACTTATCTTCAGGGACATCAAGACAAACATGGGGTGGACAGCTAGACCTGGCTCTGCAGCGTTTCCATCCCCCTTACGGGATAGACCTAAGACTCTGTCACCCCCAAACGTCAAATTCAGCTATTTAAACATTTATATAGTGGACTTAGCCCCTATATTAATCATACCAGTAACATATATTTTAGTGGTGCACCATATCTAGCACTGTCCCTGAGTTTGATAGGCAGCGCACGTCTGTGTTGCACATGGGTGTTCTTTCCTTTTTTTTTCATGTATAGACACTGCTGGAAGAGAAGTGTCAGGTAGTAGGGGTTGTACATTGTCACTGATCCTGTACCTGTGTTACCAGATTGTACAATACAATATATTGTAGGGAGCTATTATAGCTGGGGCACGAGCAGTCTCTCCGCCTTTGATTACTGGCTTTGAAAATAGGAATCAGAAGGATTGTCCCCCACTGACCAGCAGTTATCCCCGCCATACACTGTATAGACTGTTTGCAGCTCAGCACTGATTAATTTCAATAGGAGCTAAGCTGCAGCACCCGAGCGGCCACTGTTCTGGCTCCGGACACTGTTGACATCCTTTCAGTGTTGATGACAGCTGATCGGTCGGGCTGCCGGGTGTCTTACCCATGCTGATCTGATATTCATGACCTATTATAAGGATAGTTCATCAGCATCACAGTTTAAAGGGACTCTGTCTGCACAGAATGACTGATCAGACCAAGTAAGGGCGCTCACTTCACCCTTGGCGTGGCCAAACTTTTAGGGTACGCGCACATGTTGCGGATTCGCAGCAGTTTTCCATCCGGTGTACAGTCGGCACATACCCTAAGGGCTTTTTTTTTTTTCCTGCGAGGTGAGCTGATGTTTTTATTGATATCATTTTGGAGTACATACACTGTTTTGATCGCTTTTTAACCCCTTTACCCCCAAGGGTGGTTTGCACGTTAATGACCGGGCTAATTTTTACAATTCTGACCACTGTCCCTTTATGAGGTTATAACTCTGGAACGCTTCAACGGATCCTGATGATTCAGACATTTTCTCGTGACATATTGTACTTCATGATAGTGGTAAAAAAATGTTGGATATTACCTGCGTTTATTTGTGAAAAAAACGGAAATTTGGCGAAAATTTAGCAATTTTCCAACTTTTAATTTTTATGCCCTTAAATTACAGAAATATATCACACAAAATACTTAATAAGTAACATTTCCCACATGTCTACTTTACATCAGCACAATTTTGGAACCAGTTATAAGGGTTAAAAGTTGACCAGCAATTTCTCATTTTTTCTACACCATTTTTTTCAGGGACCACATCACATTTGAATTCACTTTGAGGGGTCTATATGATAGAAAATACCCAAGTGTGACACCATTCTAAAAACTGCACCCCTCAAGGTGCTCAAAACCACATTCAAGAAGTTTATTAACCCTTCAAGTGTTTCACAGGAATTTTTGGAATGTTTAACAAAAAATGAACATTTAACTTTCCTTCACAAAAAATTTACTTCAGCTCCAATTTGTTTTATTTTCCCAAGGTTAACAGGAGAAATTGGACCCCAAAAGTTGTTGTGCAATTTGTCCTGAGTACGCTGATACCCCATATGTGGGGGTAAACCACTGTTTGGGCGCATGGCAGAGCTCAGAAGGGAAAGAGCGCCATTTGACTTTTCAATGCAAAATTGACTGGAATTGCGATGGGACGCCATGTCGCGTTTGGAGAGCCCCTGATGTGCCTAAACATTGAAACCCCCACAAGTGACACAATTTTTGAAAGTAGACCCCCTAAGGAACTTATCTAGATGTGTGGAGAGAACTTTAACCCACCAAGTGCTTGACAGAAGTTTATAATGTAGAGCCTTAAAAATAAAAAATCATATTTTTTCACAAAAATTATCTTTTTGCCCCCAAAGTTTTATTTTCCCAAGGGTAACAGAAGAAATTGGACCCCAAAAGTTGTTGTGCAATTAGTCCTGAGTACGCTGATACCTCATATGTGGGGGTAAACCACTGTTTGGACGCATGGCAGAGCTCGGAAGGGAAGGAGCACCGTTTGACTTTTCAATGCAAAATTGGCTGGAATTGAGATCGGACGCCATGTCGCGTTTGGAGAGCCCCTGATGTGCCTAAACAGTGGAAACCCCTCAATTCTAAGTGAAACCCTAATCCAAACACACCCCTAACCCTAATCCCAACGGTAACCCTAACCACACCTCTAACCCAGACACACCCCTAATCCTAATCCCAACCCTAACCACACCCCTAACTCCAACACACCCCTAACCCTAATCCCAACCATAACTCTAACCACACCCCTAACCCTAATCCCAACCGTAAATGTAATCCAAACCCTATCCCTAACTTTAGCCCCATCCCTAATTTTAGCCCTAACCCTAATTGGAAAATGGAAATAAATACATTTATTTTATTTTATTATTTTTCCCTAACTAAGGGGGTGATGAAGGGGGGTTTGATTTACTTTTATAGCGGGTTTTTAACGGATTTTTATGATTGGCAGCCGTCACACACTAAAAGAAGCTTTTTATTGCAAAATTGTTTTTGCGTCTCCACATTTTGAGAGCTATAATTTTTCCATATTTTGGTCCACAGATTCATGTGAGGTCTTGTTTTTTGCGGGACGAGTTGACATTTTTATTGGTACCATTTTCGGGCAAGTGACATTTTTTGATCGCTTTTTATTCCGATTTTTGTGAGGCAGAATGACCAAAAACCAGCTATTCATAAATTTCTTTTGGGGGAGGGCGTTTATACCGTTCCACATTTGGTAAAATGGATAAAGTAGTTTTATTCTTCGGGTCAGTACGATTACAGCGATACCTCATTTATATCATTTTTTTATATTTTGGTGCTTTTATACGATAAAAACTATTTTATATAAAAAATAATTATTTTTGCATCGCTTTATTCTGAGGACTATAACTTTTTTTATTTTTTCGCTGATGACGCTGTATTCCGGCTCATTTTTTGCGGGACAAGATGACATTTTCAGCAGTGCCATTTTTTTTATATCCCTCTTTTTGATCGCGTGTTATTCCACATTTTGTTCGACGGTATGATAATAAAGCGTTGTTTTTTGCCTTTTTTTTTTTTACGGTGATCACTGCAGGGGTTAAGTAGTGGGACAGTTTTATAGGTCGGGTTGTTACGGACGCGGCGATACTAAATATGTGTACTTTTATTTTTTTTTATTTCGATAAAGAAATACATTTATTGGAACAATTTTTTTTTCTTCTTTATTTAGGATTTTTTTTTTTTTATATACATGTAAATATATATATTTTTTTTACTTGTTTACTTTGTCCCAGAGGGGGACATGACTATATAGTGTCAGATCGCTGATCTGACACTTTGCAGTGCACTGTGTCAGATCAGCTATCTGACAGGCCCTGCAGGAGGCTTGCAGGCGCCTGCTCCGAGCAGTCGCTTGCAAACCACCTCCCTGGAGAAGCCCTGCGGCCATTTTGGATCCGGGGCCTGCAGGGAGGAGGAGGTAGGAGACCCTCGGAGCAACGCAATCACATCGCATTGCTCCGAGGGTCTCAGGGAAGCACGCAGGGAGCCCCTTCCCTGCGCGATGCTTCCCTATGCCGCCGAAACGCTGCGATCATCTTTGATCGCAGTGTTCCAGGGGTTATTGTGCCAGGAGCGGTCTGGGACCGCTCCTGGCACATAATGCCGGATGTCAGCTGTGATAGTCATTTTACACCCAGCCCCGATCGACCGCGCTCATGGGGCTGATCGGTGATGACGTACTATCCCGTCGGTCATACGAGCCCATACCACCTCGAGGGGATAGTACGTCATATGTCAGAAAGGGGTTAGGCTATGTGCACACGCTGTGGATTTTGCTGCGGATACAGGCGGATTTGACGCTGCGGATCTGCAGCAGTTTTCCATGCGTTTACAGTACCATGTAAACCTATGGAAAACAAAATCCGCAGTGCACATGCTGCGAAAAAAAAACTTGCGGAAACGCTGCGTTGTTTGTTCCACAACATGTCAATTTTTTGTGCGGATTTCGCAGCGGTTTACACCTGCTCCATAATAGGAATCCGCAGGTGTAAAACTGCAGGTGGAATCCGCACAAAAACCACGGTAATTCCGCAGTAAATCCGCAGTGCGGTTTACCTGCGGATTTACAAAAACAGGTGCAGAAAAATCCGCAGAGATCCCACCTACGAGTGCACATAACCTTAATGTATTCTGTAGGGAGATGCAGCAAACAAAAAAAAGCAATTTTGGCTTTATTTTATGCATGCAAGTTACCGTATATACTCGAGTATAAGCCGAGATTTTCAGCCCAAATTTTTGGGCTGAAAGTGCCCCCTCGGCTTATACTCGAGTCACGGTCGGCGGGTGAGGGGGAGAGGGCGCTGAGGCATACTTACCTGCTTCTGCTCCTGGCGCTCCCCCTGCCCGTCCCACGGTCTTCGGTGCCGCAGCTCTTCCCCTGTTCAGCGGTCACATGGGACCGCTCATTAGAGAAATGAATAGGCTGCTCCACCTCCCATAGGGGCGGAGCCGCATAATTCATTTCTCTAATCAGCGGTGCCGGTGACCGCTGACAGAGGAAGATCTGCGGCACCGAAGACCAGCTGTCCGGGGGAAGGAGCGGGACGCCGGGAGCAGGTAAGTATTACATATTTACCTTCCCTCGTTCCACACGCCGGGCGCCGCTCAGTCTTCGCGTCCTCTTGTTCTGACTGTTCAGGTCAGAGGGCGCGATGACGCATATAGTGTGCGCGCCGCCCTCTGCCTGATCAGTCAGTGCAGAGAGACGCCGGGACGGGACGCTGGGGAGCTGCAAGCAAGAGAGGTGAGTATGTGTTTTGTTTTTTTTATTGCAGCAGCAGCAGCAATGGCACAGCTTTATGTGGAGCATCTATGGGGCAAATGTGCAGAGCACTATATATAAGGCACAGCTTTATGTGGAGCATCTATGGGGCAACGGTGCAGAGCACTTTATATAAGGCACAGCTTTATGTGGAGCATCTATGGGGCCATAATCAAAGGTCAAAGGTGCAGAGCATTATTTATGGCACAGCTATCTATGGGGCCATAATCAAAGGTCAAAGGTGCAGAGCATTATATATGGCACAGCTATCTATGGGGCCATAATCAAAGGTGCAGAGCATTATATATGGCACAGCTATCTATGGGGCCATAATCAAAGGTGCAGAGCATTATATATGGCACAGCTATCTATGGGCCCATAATCAAAGGTGCAGAGCATTATATATGGCACAGCTATCTATGGACCCATAATCAAAGGTGCAGAGCATTATATATAGCACAGCTATCTATGGGGCCATAATCAAAGGTGCAGAGCATTGTATATGGTACAGCTTTCTATGGAGCATCTATGGGGCCATAATGAACGGTGCAGAGCATTATATGTGGCACAGCTTTATGTCGAGCATCTATGGGGCCATAATGAACGGTGCAGAGCATTATATGTGGCACAGCTTTATGTCGAGCATCTATGGGGCCATAATGAACAGTATGGAGCATCTATTTTTAATTTTGAAATTCACCGGTAGCTGCTGCATTTTCCACCCTAGGCTTATACTCAAGTCAATAAGTTTTCCCAGTTTTTTGTGGCAAAATTAGGGGGGTCGGCTTATACTCGAGTATATACGGTACTTTAAAATTTAAAATTTACATTTTAAATAGACTTTTGTAGACACAGTGATACTAAATGCTTATTTCTTTATTTTTAACATGTTAAAAGAAGGGTTATATGAATTTTATTTATTTTTTAGTTATATTTTGGGTTTTTTTTTGTTTTTTTGGGGTTTTTTTTTCAGGTGACTTGAATCTGCTATGGCTGGTTTCACACTTGCGTTTTGATCTGCAGCGTTTTAAAAAAAAACGCATGTGAAAAAACGCATGTAAACGCGGCAAAACGCCGCGTTTTTTAGACGCATGCGTTTTTGCATGCAGAAAAAAAACGCGACGTTTACATGCGTTTTTTCCTGCGTTTGCGTTTTTTAAACGCATGCTGAGAAGTGTGTGACAGCTGCCAATCATCAAAAAATAGCTAGGGTTAGGCCGGGGACACACTTAACGTATAAAAAAAGGTCCGTTTTTCACGGCCGAGAATCGCACAAATGTTTCAAAAACAGTGATCCGTGTGCAGTGCGAGGATGCGATTTCCTCGCATCAAATGATCCGTGTGACATCCGTATGCCGAGATTTTCTCGCAAGCTTGCAAAACCAACATCTAATGGATTTATGTGCTCAAATGTTCGGGAAAACATATATACAGTATATATATATATATATATATATATATGTCATTGAGACACATATATATATATTCTGTATTTAGATTTCATTCAGCGCGATATCTGTGAAAAGCCGGTAATTCAATTGCCGGCTTCTCATTTCTCCTTCACAAACCCGACAGGATATGAGACATGGTTTACATACAGTAAACCATCTCATATCCCCTTTTTTTTTGCATATTCCACACTACTAATGTTAGTAGTGTGTATGTGCAAAATTTGGCCGCTGTAGCTGCTAAAATAAAGGGTTAAATGGCGGAAAAAATTGGCGTGGGCTCCCGCGCAATTTTCTCCGCCAGAATGGTAAAGCCAGTGACTGAGGGCAGATATTAATAGCCAGGAGAGGGTCCATGGTTATTGCCCCCCCCGTGGCTAAAAACATCTGCCCCCAGCCACCCCAGAAAAGGCACATCTGGAAGATGCGCCTATTCTGGCACTTGGCCACTCTCTTCCCACTCCCTGTAGCGGTGGGATATGGGGTAATGAAGGGTTAATGCCACCTTGCTATTGGAAGGTGACATTAAGCCAGATTAATAATGGAGAGGCGTCAATTATGTCACCTATCCATTATTAATCCAATTGTTTGAAAGGGTTAAAAAACACACACACACGATTTAAAAGTATTTTAATGAAATAAACACAGCGGTTGTTTTAATAATTTATTGCTCTCTCAATCCATTTTCAGACCCTCGCTTGGCAAAACAATAAATACACAAGATACATACCCTCAGCTGAACAGTCACGTCCCACGAGGTAATCCATCTGGAGGGGTTAACTAATATTACAGGCACGAGCTGCGATAATCCACTCGCTCGTACCTGTAATCCCCCGGGTGCTGAAAGGAAAGCAGTGATCTATACTTACATTGAGTCGCGGTGATGCGCCCCTGCTGGATGTTCTCATGAACTGCAGCCTGGGAACTTTTTCCCACGCTCCAGGTCATATGAGGACATCCACCAGGGGGCGCATCACCGCGACTGAATGTAAGTATAGATCACTGCTTTCCTTTCAGCACCCGGGGGATTACAGGCACGAGCGAGTGGTTTATCGCAGCTCGTGCCTGTAATATTAGTTAACCCCTTCAGATGGATTACCTCGTTGGACGTGATCTGACATCAGAAGGTATGTATCTTGTGCGTTTATTGTTTTGCCAAGCGAGGGCCTGCAAATGGATTGAGAGAGCAATAAATTATTACAACAAACGCTGTGTTTATTTCATTAAAATACTTTTAAATCATGTGTGGTTTTTTTTTTTAACCCTTTCAAACAATTGGATTAATAATGGATAGGTGTCATAATTGACGCCTCTCCATTATTAATCTGGCTTAATGTCACCTTCCAATAGCAAGGTGGCATTAACCCTTCATTACCCCATATCCAACCGCTACAGGGAGTGGGAAGAGAGTGGCCAAGTGCCAGAATAGGCGCATCTTCCAGATGTGCCTTTTCTGGGGTGGCTGGGGGCAGATGTTTTTAGCCACGGGGGGGCCAATAACCATGGACCCTCTCCTGGCTATTAATATCTGCCCTCAGTCACTGGCTTTACCACTCTGGCGGAGAAAATTGCGCGGGAGCCCACGCCAATTTTTTCCGCCATTTAACCCTTTATTTTAGCAGCTACAGCGGCCAAATTTTGCACATACACACTACAAACATTAGTAGTGTGGAATATGCAAAAAAAAGGGGGATATGAGATGGTTTACTGTATGTAAACCATGTCTCATATCCTGTCGGGTTTGTGAAGGAGAAATGCAAAGCCGGCAATTGAATTACCCGCTTTTCTATAGAACACTGGTGCGTATTTCTCGCAATGCACACGCATGGTCTGTGTGTAATCCGATTTTATTCTCGCACCCATAGACTTGCATTGGCGAGTCTCGGCCGAGATACGCTGACAATCGCAGCCTGCTGCGAGTTCCCTCGGATCCGAAATACGGTGGAGAAAATATCGGATGATGGGAGCTGAACCATAGATTAACATTGGGCCGAGTGCTATGCGATTTTTTTATCGCATAGCACTCGTCCGTATTACGGTCTAGTGTGACCCCGGCCTTAGGGTTAGGATCCCTAGTAACCCTAGGGATCCTAACCCTAACCCTAGGGATCCTAACCCTAACCCTAGGGATCCTAACCCTAACCCTAGGGATCCTAACCCTAACCCTAAGGGTTAGGATCGTAACCCTAACCCTAAGGGTTAGGGTTAGGATCTCTAGGGTTAGGGTTAGGATCCCTAGGGTTACTAGGGATCCTAACCTTAGGGTTAGGGTTAGGGTTAGGATCCCTAGTAACCCTAGGGTTAGGATTAGGGTTTTCTTGTTTTTTCTTGTGTTTAGGGTTAGGGTTTTCTTGTTTTTTCTTGTTTTTTCTTGTGTTTTTCTATAAAAACGCATGCGTTTTTAACGCAAGCAAACGCATGTGCTTAAAAACGCATGCGTTTACATAGACAGCAATGCATTTCTTTGCCGCGAATAAACGCATGCGTTTTTTTTGCGGCAAAAAAACGCCGCTAGAAATTACTACAGGTTGCATTTCTGCAAATGAACGCACGCTAAAAAACGCATGCGTTTTTTAATGTTAAGTATAGAAAAAAAAACGCATGCGTTTTTTAGCGCTAAAACGCTGCAGATCAAAACTCAAGTGTGAAACCAGCCTAATATATTGCAGTGTATGGTCTTTATAGACCTAACATGGCAGCCATAGGGACCTACTGCCATGACAACCCATCAACACTCCATTATCACATTAGGGGGAGTGAAGGGGAACAGAGCTGGTGCTTGAGTGACGGACAGTGACATTTAAATGGTTAAAGAGTATCGCTAAAAAGTAGCAATTAGAGGGATCTCCATTTGCTGCTTTGACAGGCAGTGTCACAGGGATACCGCAACAGAGAGGAGCCAGAAGATTGCGGCATCTGGTTTCACGAACTCCTGCACTGGTTAGAGGTTCCTCACCATCTTATTAAACAGTTCAGGTTTCTTCTTTACTGGCAGTGCAAGGGTTAATCTGTTTAGTTGAAGCTCCTGGAGCTTTCCAGCCTTGATGATCTCAGCTGTTCAGTGTCGGCCCCTCCACTCTTCTATATATGCTCGTCTCTGGCATTTAGGGATTGCCAGTGTTAGTTCTTACTGCATGGTTTGGAGTTGGATGTGTAGTTTGTGGTTGGAGTTGATGTTTTGCGTTAGTTTAGGAGATTGTTGCTTGGAGATTTGTCTGCGTGCACATCCTCTCCTATTTGGTTTCACCTTTCTAAACCTCCCCTGTGTTCCACTCTGTTTGGTGTGTGTATTTAGTACTATTGTTGTTTTCATTTATCCCTGTCCGTCTTGCCTTGTTTGTCTGGTTAGTATTAGGCCGGGGTCACACATGCGTGTTTTACGTACGTAAGAGCGCAAAAACTACGTACGTAAAACTCGCATTACATACGGCACAATGCTTCTCAATGGGGCTGCTCCTATTAGCCGTATATTACGGTTCAGTATTATACGGCTTTCTACGGCCGTACAAAATCGCAGCATGCTGCGTTTGTCAGCGTATTGCGCAAAAAAATCGCTAATGAAAGTCTATGGGGGCGAGAAAAATACGGATTCCACACGGACCTGCAGTGTGACTTGCGAGAAATACTCAGCGCTGTTAGTGAAAAGTCGGTAATTCAATTGCCGGCTTTTCATTTCTCCTGCACAAACCCGACAGGATATGAGACATGGTTTACATACAGTAAACCATCTCATATCCCCTTTTTTTTGCATATTCCACACTACTAATGTTAGTAGTGTGTATGTGCAAAATTTCAGCGCTGTAGCTGCTGAAATAAAGGGTTAAATGGCGGAAAAAATTGGCGTGGCCTCCCGCGCAATTTTCTCCGCCAGAATGGTAAAGCCAGTGACTGAGGGCAGATATTAATAGCCAGGAGAGGGTCCATGGTTATTGGCCCCCCCTGGCTACAAACATCTGCCCCCAGCCACCTCAGAAAAGGCACATCTGGAAGATGCGCCTATTCTGGCACTTGGCCACTCTCTTCCCACTCCCTGTAGCGGTGGGATATGGGGTAATGAAGGGTTAATGCCACCTTGCTATTGTAAGGTGACATTAAGCCAGATTAATAATGGAGAGGCGTCAATTATGACACCTATCCATTATTAATCCAATTGTTGGAAAGGGTTAAAAAACACACACACACACATGATTTAAAAGTAGTTTAATGAAATAAACACAGCGGTTGTTGTAATAATTTATTGCTCTCTCAATCCATCAGGAACACCCTCGCTTGGAAAAATAATAAACGCACAAGATACATACCTTCTGGTGAACCGTCTCGTCCCACGAAGTAATCCATCTGAAGGGGTTAACTAATATTACAGGCAGGAGCCCTGCTAAATGCAGCGGTGCTCGTGCTTGTAATCCCTGGCGAATGAATGAAATGTAGGTCATTGACCTACATTTCCTTCAGTCGCGGTGATGCGCCCGCCGGTGGATGTCCTCATATGACCTGGAGCGTGGGAAAAAGTTCCCAGGCTGCAGTTCATGAGAACATCCAGCAGGGGCGCATCACCGCAACTCAATGTAAGTATAGATCACTGCTTTCCTTTCAGCACCCGGGGATTACAGGCACGAGCGAGTGGTTTATCGCAGCTCGTGCCTGTAATATTAGTTAACCCCTTCAGATGGATTACTTCGTGGGACGAGACGGTTCACCAGAAGGTATGTATCTTGTGCGTTTATTATTTTTCCAAGCGAGGGTGTTCCTGATGGAGTGAGAGAACAATAAATTATTACAACAACCGCTGTGTTTATTTCATTAAACTACTTTTAAATCATGTGTGTGTGTGTGTGTGTTTTTTAACCCTTTCCAACAATTGGATTAATAATGGATAGGTGTCATAATTGACGCCTCTCCATTATTAATCTGGCTTAATGTCACCTTACAATAGCAAGGTGGCATTAACCCTTCATTACCCCATATCCCACCGCTACAGGGAGTGGGAAGAGAGTGGCCAAGTGCCAGAATAGGGGCATCTTCCTGATGTGCCTTTTCTGGGGTGGCTGGGGGCAGATGTTTTTACCCACGGGGGGGCCAATAACCATGGACCCTCTCCTGGCTATTAATATCTGCCCTCAGTCACTGGCTTTACCACTCTGGGGGAGAAAATTGCGCGGGAGCCCACGCCAATTTTTTCCGCCATTTAACCCTTTATTTCAGCAGCTACAGCGCTGAAATTTTGCACATACACACTACTAACATTAGTAGTGTGGAATATGCAAAAAAAAAGGGGATATGAGATGGTTTACTGTACGTAAACCATGTCTCATATCCTGTCGGGTTTGTGAGGGAGAAATGAAAAGCCGGCAATTGAATTACCGGCTGTTCACAGATATCGCGCTGAATGAAATCTAAATACAGAATATATATATATGTGTCTCAATGACATATATATATATATACTGTATATATGTTTTCCCGAACATTTGAGCACATAAATCCATTAGATGTCGGTTTTGCAAGCCTGCGCGAAAATCTCGCAGTACGGATGCCATACGGATTACATACGGAGGATGCCATGCGCAAAATACGCTGACACACCCTGACTACGGATCACTATTTTGGGAACATTTCTCCGTATTACGGACGTAGTACGGACGTATAATACGTGGCGTATTGTCTTACGCCAAGTGTGACTCCAGCCTTATCCTATACACTTCGGTTTCTCACCTCCCTGGATAGGGGAAGGGAACACATAAGTAAGGGTTGATAATAGAAGCATAGCAAGGCTTGTGACCCTGGCATCTCCACCTTCAGGAGTTATGCAGGGGACAGGGACAGATAGGGCACCCCTAGTTCTAGGGACCTGGTTAGCACCTACAGTCCCAAGGCACTGCGTGACAGACAGATGCCAACTGTGTATCACACAAGACATCTACAATGTGTGGTACGGGCTCATCTCCATAGCCAGCTTTATACACCGGTACCTGACATGTGACAAACTATGTTACATGTCTGGGAAGGAGCTAACTCATACAGATAATGCTCTCTCCTATACTTTTTTTTTTTTAGGCTTTGTACACACGTGCAGGATTTTTGCGCCAAGGCTTTCAATGCAAATTCCTTTAGATTCTGAAGAAAATTTTTTATGCTGTGGATTTACCCAAATTCATCAAGGGGGCCAAATTCACTGTGGAAATCTGCAACCTAATTAACTAGCTGTGTATTTGACAATTGCTTTTATTATCCTAATTGTATGTTTTAACCCCTTTTTTTTAAGCCCACAGTACTTTTTTCTTTGACTTATGCTGTCTATTTTTGTTTTTCTAGCTTGAACTTCAAAGACCCTGAAGCTGTCCGTGCGTTGACCTGTACGCTGCTGAAGGAAGATTTTGGCTTGACCATAGACATACCCTTAGAGAGGCTCATCCCCACTGTGCCACTAAGGCTAAACTATATTCACTGGGTGGAAGATCTGATCAACTTCCATGGTTCTGACAAAACAACAGCCCGACACGGGATTGACATAGGTAACATGGTGCTTAGATTCAAACTGGGATAACATTGTGTTTAACCTCTTAATGACCAGGCTACATTTTTGAAATCTGACCATTGTCACTTTATCTAGCAATAACTCTGGAATCTAGCCTAATGATTTGGAGATTGTTTTATCGTGACACATTATACTTTATGATAATAGTAAACTTAGATTGATATGTTTTGTGTTTATTTATAAAAAATATCAGCAGTTTGACAAATTTTAAAAAAATTAGCAATTTTGAAACTTTGAATGATTATCCCTTTAATCCAGATAGTCATACCACACAAAAACAATAGTCAATAACATTTTCCTCATGTCCGCTTTACATCAGCACCATTTGTAAAATGTTTTATTGTGTTAACATTTAAAAAGGTTTAAAAATGTACCAGTAATTCTTCATTTTTTTTTCGAGGGAATTTACAAAACTTTTTTTTTTTTTTAGCGACCAATTCAGTTTTGATGTGACTTTGGGGATCTTATATATTGGAATCCACCAAAAGTGATATCATTTTTATAACCACGCTCCTCAACGTATTCAAAATTGCTTTCGGGTACTTTATTAATCCTTCAAGTTCTTTTCAGGAATTAATACAAAGCAACAGGAATGAAAAAAGAATATTTTTACCACCTAAATGTTTCTAGCTTCTGAACAGGCCATTGTAGCTGGAAGACTTTAAGGTTATTTGGCCATGAATTGTCATCGCAAACCTCAGCACCACACGATCAAGATCTCTAGGTGCCGAACAGCAGTATTTAAGAGGTTAAACAACCATGGTTGATGCAGAAAGTTGTCTGTTATAGTGTACAGTTGATAATTGCTGGATTGTCACCTGTTGGCGCATGCTATTCTCTTATGTCGCAGGTCAGTTTTAAGTCGTATCGGTGATCATTAACGGGTTAAAATACTGGTCACCTCCAGAAAAAACACTTTATCTGCAGTTATAGTGGTAATGTGAAGGTTTATAGTGTTTAATGTAAGTCTTGTTGGCTAACTGAAGCAGCGGCTGCAGTGTGAATAAAACTTCATTTTCTCCCTGTAACCGCTGCTCCAGTAAGCCTGCCAGAAATTATTTAAACGCTGTTTACCTGCAGATTAACACTATATTTGCAGGTAAATAGCATTTTTTTTAGAGGTGATGAGTTTGATTCATTTGTTAACGAATAGGTCATTCTTTATTAGATCAGCATTGCTTGGGGATTTTCAAGTGTTGCAGTAATATTTGGGGTTTGCTCACCAATTCCCAGTATTTCAGGAAACGTCTGTTGTTGTTGTGCTCATTTGGCCTGTGTACCGCATCTCTCATTCATGTCCCTTCCTGCTGTGCTGTCTACACTTGCTGATGCTTCTTCTTGCTCACCATCTGCTGCATGAAGAGGAAACGGCAGATCTCTGTTGCTTTTGTGGGGTCGACAGTTGTTGCTGGAACTCTTCTAATTGATGATTAGCTGCACCCATGTGTTTGCTGGATCAGAGTATGCCCGCATGCAAATATTTGGATTGTTTTTATACATTAAGCTTTAATGTGCATTGATAGTTGTCAGATTTTCTTGTCTTGTTACCAGACCTGCTGTTTTGTGACATTGCTTTAAAACCACCCCACCCCTCCTAAAAAAAAAAAAAGTGATCTTTTTTTTTTCCAGTTTGTAAAGGCACCTCAGTGTGTATATACAAAGTTGCAATCTAGGATTGAAAATGGTCTACCCCAATGATATTATGTACTAGTATAGGTCATCAGTATCCGATAATAAGGTGTCCAACACTGATTTTAGCCGCTGAGTATAACCATTGAATGGTGCTGGACAGTGCGGCGCCAGCCACTATGTAGTGGCCATTGTCAAGAACTGCAGCTCAGCTCCATTGGATAGCAGCCAAGCTGCTGTTTCAGCCCCGCACACTGTTTACTGAAACTAATAGATGGGGGTGCGGATGTCAGAACCCACACCTATGTGATATTGATCTATGCGAAGGATAGACAGGGCAACCCCTTTAATAGTTGCTTCATTCAGGTGCAGTCTATTCATTCCTTTTCTGTGGGAATAGTTGAATTACAGGTGCCCTTTACTTCGACCCTGTTTATGCCAGCTAAAGGAGCAGAAATATGATGGCTAAGATAACTTGCTGTATCTTACCAATAAATGAAATGGATGTTAAATGGAATCTGTCAGAATTTTTTTCTTCTTTGCAATCTGAGAGCAGCATAATGTAGGGCCAGAGAGCTTGACTCCAGTGATGTCACTGGTCTGCTTTCTGCAGTTTTGATAAACCTATTGGTTCGTGAAATTCTTTAAGTCCAGCGGACTAAACAAATTGCTCCAAGCAAGCAGATGGAATGGGGAGAGGAAGGCCCTAACAGTAGGGATGGGGCACCTCCTGAACTCCAACCTGTGCCTGTCCCTAAACTCCCCTAAGGCCCTAAGTGGGTCCTACCCCCTCCCACCGGCATCTGATGCCTAAACCCTGTCTGTCTCCTCACTATTCCCTGGCTAGTGCCCTGGCTGGCAAGGACGCTAGCCTCAACAACAACAACAAAAAAGCAGAGAGGAAAAAGGAAAATGGAACTTAACACTGTCCCCACTGAGAAGCACCACACAGCTGAGGGTAGGCACCAGGACCACGAACTTCACGAACGCAGCAGAAGCACCACTGTAACCAGAGAGCTCTTAACTCCAGGCTGGGTCATCATAGAATACTCTCTCACCAGCAGTCAGCTGATGGGTCATGTGACTTTTTAAAGGATGGTGGAAGTGGTCACCACCCACATCAGCTGACTAGCAATCAAAGCAGCTGCCAGCAAGGAAACTGACATTTAACCCTTGCTGACCTCAAGGGAAAAAATCTACATTTAAATTATAGCGGAGCCAAAATGAATTGTGACAAAGTCCCTGTTTTCTCAGCTCTAAATGTATCAGTATTATGAATGCTGAGCTCTGCGTAACCCCGCCTACACCCCTGATTGGCAGCTTCCTGTGTACATTGTCAGCCAGCCACCAATCAGTGGTGGGGGCGGGGTTACAGAGATTAGCTGGACTGTCTGGCACATGAAACCTAGTCCTGCAGTGATAGGTTGGAGCAGAAATTGCAATGTAAGGCCGGGTTCACACTAGCGTTTGTGTACGCAGCATAGGGCTGCATACTTCTTACCTTCAGATCCGCATACATCCGCATCCGTCCTGCGTACCTAGCTTTTAACATCGTGTACGCAGGGACGTGCGTGGTCATGCTTTGTTTGCGGAGGTGTCCCCATGCAGCGTTTTGATGTGCCCGCCGAACGTGTAACCCAAATCTAGAAATATTGATAACAATATATATTTTTTCTCTATAGTATTTGATGCCTAATTTTAACCTACGGTATTTGTATTTTTTAGAACTTTATTTTTTATTTCAGCCTTACTAAGGGAAGAAAAAACACGAATTGGAAAATTGAGGTCTCAACTGCAAATAATAATGATCCCTTAAATACGGCTTAGTTTTACATGCCGCTCATGCAGACTACAAAATGAATTGTGCAATGAACAGGAATATAGGATTTCAGAGGACAGTCTAACTGGTAACTCATTATTTATAAATGCACTTAAATGGGACCTGACTTAATATTCACTGGTCCTTCAATTATCATTCTAAAGGTTCTGCTTAATTTAACACATTTTTCAAGTGGCAACAGGTAGGCATTGTCATAAAATAGGCACTGTCCTATTTACCTCTCCGGTGCTTCTGACGATCTTTGTTTATTTGATTGACTTTAGTATTGACATGTCACCTACTTTTGACTGCTGCAGCCAATCACAGGCCTCAGCAGTGTACAGCGCGAAACCATTGAGGCAAACGACTGGTTGCAGCAGACATATAGGTAGGCTGCTCATTAGCACTACAGCCATGTAAACAATGACCAGTGAGCAATTTAATCATTTAGTGCAGGATCTTTTGCTGTTTTATCAAAATAACTGTCACTGGTTTATCGCGACGGAGAGGCGCCGGAAAACTGCAGTGTATGATTTCTCCTACTCCTTCACGGATAGAAGCACTTCAGCTTCTTATTTAACGGTATCAATTTCTATAGGCAGTGCAGGGGTTAATCTTCTCTGAGATCTCCTGGAATGAAGGCTCTCAGCTGTGTGCACTGTTAGCAGCTCCCATCTCCTACATAAACTGTGCCCTGGCTAGCACTCATTGTCAGAGGTAGCTTTTGCTGCATGGCTGCGGGTTGTTGCTGGTAGTTATTGGAGAAGGCGTGTGGTGGATTCATCTGTGACTGTTGCTTGGTTTTGAGTGTATGATAATTCCCTTTCTTCTCCTACTTTACCTCATCCTCCTCTTCCCGGTACATACCTCTGTGATATGTGTGTATGTTTGGTATTTTTCATTACCCCTGTTCGTATTACCTTTTTAGTCTGTTGGTATATTACGGTACACTACTTCTCCCCTCTTCCCTGGGCAGAAGAAGGATACAGACCGAGGGCGGATTCAGGAGCTAAGGCAAGGTGCGTGGCCGCGGCATCTTCACCGTAAGAAGTAACTCAGGGAACAGGGCAAGCTAGAGCACCCCCTAGCGTTAGGGCCAGGGATAGAGCTTCTGCCCCTGGAACACCTGACAAGAGTCGTGACAATACCCTTTGCTAATGATTTTTAATCTTGGAAAACCCCTTTAATGGAAATCACTCCGTAAAGACAAACATATGACACCAGGAGAAACGCTTTTAAATAGCTATATATGTGTGTATATAATAGTATACTGCTCAAAAAATAAAGGGAACACTTAAACAACACGATGTAACTTGAAGTCAGTCACACTTCTGTGAAATCAACCTGTCCAGTTATGAAACACTGATTGTGAATCAATTTCTCCTGCTGTTGTGCAAATGGAACAGACAACAGGTAGAAATGAAAGGCAATTACCAAGATATCCCTTATAAAGGAGTGGTTTTGCAAGGGGTTACCACAGACCTTTTCTCTGTTCTTATCCTTTTTGACTGGTTTGGTCACTTTTGCAATTTGTCATAGCCCTCACCCCTAGAGGTACTGTTCAGTATCATGTGGCGGTGTCTACAACCCACAGAAGTTTCTCAGGTAGTGCAGCTTATCCAAGATGGCACATCAGTGCGAGCTGTCGCTAGAAGGGCAGCTGTGTCTGTTAGAACAGTGTTAAGAGTATGGAGGAGATACCTGGAGACAGGCCAGTACATCAGGAAAGTGGAGGGGGCCATAGGAGGGCAACAACCTAGCAGCAGGACCTCTTCCTTTGTGCAAGGAGGTGCAGTGCCAGAGCCTTGCAAAATTACCTCTAGCAGTTGATTAACATCCATGTGTATGCTCATACTGTCAGAAACAGACTCCATGAGGGTGGTATGAGGGCCTGACATTCACAAGTGGGTGTTGAGGTTACAGCCCAATACCTTGCAGTGCGATTGGCATTTGCCAGATGACACCAAGATTGGCAGATTCGACAATGGCACCCTATGGTCTTCACAAATGAGAGCAGGTTCACACTGAGCACATGTGACAGAGTCAGGAGATGCCGTGGCTGTGGGTCAGTAATAGTATGGGGAGGCATTTCTTTGGAGGACCTCACAGCCCTCCATGTCCTAGCCAGAGGTACCCTGATTGCCATTAGGTACTGGGATGAGGTCCTCAGACCGATAGTGTGACCATATGCAGGTGCAGTGGGCCCTGGGTTCCCTGACAATGCTAGGCCATATAAGGCTGAAGTGTGTCAGCAGTTCCTGCGTGGTGAAGGTATTGATGCTGTGCACTGGCCCGCCCATTCCCCAGACACGAATCCAATTTAGCACATCTGTTACATCATGTTTCATCCACCAACGCCACAATACACCACAGACTGTCCAGGGGTTGACTGATGCTGTAATTCAGGTCTGGGAGGAGATCCCTCTGGAGAACATCTGACACCTCATCAGGAGCATGCCCAGGCGTTGTAGGGAGGCCATACAGGCACGTGGAGGCCTCACACACTACTGAGCATCATTTCCTTGTCTTGAAGCATTTCCACTGAAGTTGGATCAGCCTGTAATTTGATTTTCCACTTTGATTTTGAGCACCATTCCAACTCCAGACCTCCCATGGGATGTTAATTTTGATTTACATTGATCATTTTTAGGTTTTATTGTTCTCAACACATTCCACTATGTAATGAATAAAGATTTACAACTGGAATATTTAATTCAGTGATATCTAGGATGTGGTATTTTAGTGTTCCCTTTATTTTTTCAGCAGTATACATGCACATATAGCTATTAAAGTGAACCTGTCACCCCGTTTTTTCCGTATGAGATAAAAATACTGTTAAATAGGGCCTGAGCTGTGCATTACAATAGTGTATTTTGTGGACCCCGATTCCCCACCTATGCTGCCGAAATACGTTACCAAAGTAGTCGTTTTCGCCTGTCAATCAGGCTGGTCTGTTCAGATGGGCGTGGTGTCTTCCCCCAGATCTTGCTTAGTTTTCCGTTGGTGGCGTAGTGGTTTGCGCATGCCCAAGTCCAGAATCCACTGCACAGGGGAGGGAAAAGAGCGCGATCTGCGCTATTCCCCTGGTGATCGGTGGGGGCGGCCATCTTCCTGTGGCCGCGCGTGCGCAGATTGAGCGCTCTGCTGCCCGGGGCTTCAGGAAAATGGCTGCGGGATGCCGCGCGTGCGCAGATGGAGATCGCGGCGGCCATTTTCCTGAAGCCGAGATGCGAACTCTGCTATTGAGGCTATTGAAGCATGGCAAAAGTAAAAAAAAAAAAAAAAGAAAAAAAAATGTGAAAAAAATATAAAAGTTTGAATCACCCCCCTTTCGCCCCAATCAAAATAAATAAAAAAAATAATCAAACCTACACATATTTGGTATCGCTGCGTTCAGAATCGCCCGATCTATCAATAAAAAAAAAAGAAGCATTAACCTGATCGCTAAACGGCGTAGCGAGAAAAAAATTAGAAACACCAGAATTATGTTTTTTTGGTTGCCGCGACATTGCATTAAAATGCAATAACGGGCAATCAAAAGAACGTATCTGCACCGTAATGGTATCATTAAAAACGCCAGCTCAGCACGCAAAATATAAGCCCTCAACCGACCCCAGATCATGAAAAATGGAGACGCTACGAGTATCGGAAAATGGCGCAATTTTATTTTTTTTTTTTTAGAAAAGTTTGAAAATGTTTGTCACCACTTAGATAAAAAATAACCTAGTCATGTTAGGTGTCTATGAATTCGTAGTGACCTGGAGAATCATATTGGCAGGTCAGTTTTAGCATTTAGTGAATCTACCAAAAAAGCCAAACAAAAAACAAGTGTGGGACTGCACTTTTTTTGCAATTTCACCGCACTTGGAATTTTTTTTCCCGTTTTCTAGTACACGACATGGTAAAACCAATGATGTCGTTCAAAAGTACAACTCATCCCGCAAAAAATAAGCTCTCACATGGCCAAATTGACGGAAAAATAAAAAAGTTATGGCGCTGGGAAGGAGGGGAGCGAATAACGAACACGGAAAAACGGAAAATCCCAAGGTCATGAAGGGGTTAAACATCGTTTGTCCTTGTATCATATGTTTGGTCTTTACTGAGCGATTTCCATTAAAGGGGTTTTTCCAAGATTAAAAAACGTTAGCAATAGGTATTTTGATATAACGGCAAAATATCCTACACTGAACCATTAAATTGCTCACTGGCCGTCATTGTTTGCATGTCTGCATTCCTAATGAGCTGTCTACATATACGTCTGCAGCCAATCGTTTGCCTCAGTAGTCTCATGCTGTACACTACTGAGGCCTGTGATTGGCTGCAGCAGTAGACTAGGTGACATATCATTATATGTGTGTGTATATATATAATATATATACGGTGAGCCTGTCTGAAATAACCCCCAAGCATTGCAATGAGTAGTCTCTGGGGGGTGGAATAGAGAATCTTGTCAGGATGGGTGATGGTGTTCTCATTAGTTTTTGAGGCTGCATCCTGTAGGCAATGTGCTGTGCCTTGTGTTCGCTGCTTCCACTGATCCAGCATTATTCTGGAGCATATGGACCGAGAGGAGCACGTAGAGCTGTGTGTTCATTACCATAATCCTGCCGCCTTCCCTGCTGTACAGAGGGTTAGATGTCGCATTTGGCTTCCAAACCTCCTAAATCACAGTTCACTGCATGTGCCGAGGCAATGAAATCAGCCATGGAAGGGGCAGCCTTCCCCTTTAGCACAAGCAGCCATGTGTGACAATCATCCAGGTTGTGCGTGCCTGGTGTATGTGACTCCCATGTCTCATCCCACTTGTCAGGACTGCTGTGTCACCACATCCACTGTGTCTGTGCATAAATTAACGAATCCCTGTCCACAAAAGGAGCTGACTGCACAATTAACAATTCTGATACCATTGATCTTTTTTTTTGAGATGAGAAGTTCTTCAGACAAGGTCATTGTGAGAATATACCCACTTTATTTTTTGTACAGTTAGGCTATGTGCACACGTTGCGGATTAGGCTTAGGAATTTCTGGTGCGGATTCTGTCTCTCCTGGCAGAAAACGCACCTGCGGATTTGTCGCAGTTTTTGTGCGGTTCCGCAGCGTTTTTTGCTGCGGTTTTCTTGCGGATTTGCTGCGGTTTTTACCCCTGCGGTTTTCTGTAATGGAGTGGGTACAAAAACGCTGCGGATTCACAAAAAAGCAGTGACATGCTACTTCTTTTAATCCGCAGCGTTTCCGCAAAGTGTGCACATTATTTTATTTTTCTCATTGATTTACATTGCACTGTAAATCAATTGCGGATCTGCAGTGTTTCTGCACCTCAAAAAACGCTGCGGATCCGCAGCAAATCCGCAACGTGTGCACATAGCCTAACAAAAAAATCAGCTTTTCCTGTTTTTTTTTTTTTTTTAAACGGCTTTCCATTATTTTTGTAATGAATATGAATAATATATACAATATTCATTACAAAAAAGGTAGAAAATGTATTAATTTTTTTTGATACTGTGCAAAATGTTTTTTTTTGTTTTCTTTTTTACGTTTTATTCACTTTTCTTTCACTTTTTTTGTAGTCTATCTTCTCAGTAATGGGCAAAAAATAGCTTTCTCAAAATAATTTTCCCTTTTGAGGTCTGTGCAAAGAGATTATCTGCTGAGTTTTTGGAAAAATGTTTTTGAGGAGTTTTGCGATTTGGAGGAGGATTTTGAGAGTTTGCTCTCAGTTTCTGCTCTATAAACTCAACGTGCACACATGTATCATGTGTATCATGACATTCATGTAAAGGCCCCGTCTCACATAGCGAGATCGCTAGCGAGATCGCTGCTGAGTCACAAGTTTTGTGACGCAACAGCGACCTCCATAGCGATCTCGCTATGTGTGACACGTACCAGCGATCAGGCCCCTGCTGCGAGATCGCTGGTCGTGTCGGAATGGCCTGGACCTTTTTTTGGTCGTTGAGGCCCCGCTGACATCGCTGAATCGGTGTGTGTGACACCGATCCAGCGATGTCTTCACTGGTAACCAGGGTAAACATCGGGTTACTAAGCGCAGGGCCGCGCTTAGTAACCCGATGTTTACCCTGGTTACCAGCGTAAATGTAAAAAAAAACAAACAGTACATCCTCACATTCCGGTGTCCAGGTCCCTTGCCGTCTGCTTCCTGCTCTCACTGACTGCCGGCCGTACAGTGAGAAGTGAGAGCACAGCAGTGACGTCACCGCTGCGCTCTCGCTGTACGGCGGCTCAGTCAGAGCAGGAAGCAGACGGCAAGGGACCTGGACACCGAAAGGCGAGTATGTACTGTTTGTTTTTTTGGTAACCAGGGTAAACATCGGGTTACTAAGCGCGGCCCTGCGCTTAGTAACCCGATGTTTACCCTGGTTACCCGGGTGCTGCAGGGGGACTTCGGCATCGTTGAAGACAGTTTCAACGATGCCGAAGTCGTTCCCCTGATCGTTGGTCGCTGGAGAGAGCTGTCTGTGTGACAGCTCCCCAGCGACCACACAGCGACTTACCAACGATCACGGCCAGGTCGTATCGCTGGTCGTGATCGTTGGTAAATCGCTTAGTGAGACGGGGCCTTTACTACCAAGATCAATTCACTGTGTCTATTCTTGTTCACAGTACCTATCTTATATGCCAGTGATAGAGATAGTAGTGAAGAAGGACATTATATCCCAGTGTGGAGATAAGGAAAAGCATCCAAGTCATGAGGGAGGGCAGAGCACACAGGCTGTTCTGTGCTTACTGTAGATAGGGAGATAAGTATATACTGAATAGTCAGAAAAGGGGTTGTGGAGTCTTGTATCCTGTGTATGAGTGTGAAGAAGAAGAATAGAAGAGGAGGGGGAATCACAACCTAAAACATCAGAGTCTGTCAGTACATGGCAAAAGAGAGCCCTCACGAACTGTAGAAGTGGAAATTACTCCAGAAGTGACGTTGCGCTAATACATTCTCTGTAGTGGAGACTGTGGCACCTTGGACGCACTTCCTGGATGTATTACTGGGTAGGAAAAAGACCACAAATATAAAAGTAGGAACAGTTTGAAAATTTAATGTCAGGGGTCCTGAGGATGAATGGTGACGGCAGCGTGACACTTTGTGCAACTCAGCTACTAACCTACCGTATATACTCGAGTACAAGCCGACCCGAGTATAAGCCGACCCCCCTAATTTTGCAACAAAAAACTGGGAAAACTCATTGACTCGAGTATAAGCCTAGGGTGGAAATGCAGCAGCTACCGGTAAATTTAAAAAATAAAATATATACCAATAGGAGTAAAATTAATTGAGACATCAGTAGGTTAAGTGTTTTTGAATATCCATATTGAATCAGGAGCCCTATATAATGCTCCATACAGTTCTTTATATCCCCATAGATGCCCCATATAATGCTCCATGCAGTTCGGGCCCCATAGATGCCCCATATAATGCTCCATGCAGTTATGGCTCCATAGATGCCCCATATAATGCTCCATGCAGTTATGGCCCCATAGATGCCCCATATAATGCTCCATGCAGTTATGGCCCCATAGATGCCCCATATAATGCTCCATGCAGTTATGGCCCCATAGATGCTCCAAGCTTGTTGTTATTTATTTTTAGAGCACCATTGATTCCATTGTGCTGTACATGAGAAGGGGTTACGTACAAAATACAAATATAAAATGCAGTGAACTAACAATGACAGACAGGTACAGAGGGGAGAGGCCCCTTCCCTAGCGGGCTTACAGTCTACCAAGGTTAACGCTATGTCTGATCCCAAACCATCACAGCTCATTACCCCAAGAACACCATCACTACAGTAAAACATGGTGGTTGCAGCTGTCGGGATGTTTTTCAGCAGCAGGGATAGGAAAAATGATATGAGTCAAGGGGAGGATAGATGGTGCAAAATACAGATATATTCTTCAGCAAAACCTGTTTGTCTGTCAGTAATTTGAGACTGGGGCGGAGGTTCACCTTCCATCAAAACAATGACCCAAAGCGTACTGCTAAAGCAGCACTTAAGTGGTTTAAGCTGAAACGTGTAAATGTTTTGGAATGGCCTAGTCAATGTCCAAACCTTAACCAATTGAGAATCTATGTTCACCAGAGTAAACCATTAGTGATGAGCGAGTGTACTCGTTGCTCGGGTGGTCTCCGAGTATTTGTAACTGCTCTGAGATTTAGTTTTTGTTGACGCATCTGTATGATTTACGGCTGCTAGGCAGGCGGAATACCTGTGAGGAATGCCTGGTTGCTAGGGAATTCCCACATGTATTCAAGCTGTTTACAGCTGTAAATCATTCAGCTATGGCAAGGAAAACTAAATCTCCGAGCAGTCACAAATACTCGGAGGACACCCAAGCGTGCTCGGGAAAACCTGAGCAACGAGTACACTCATTAATCACTAGAAACCATCTAACTTGAAGGAACTGGAGCAGTTTTGCCTTGAGGAATGAGCAAAAATCCCAGTGGAAAGCTCATAGATATTTATCCAAAACTACTTGCAGCTGTAAATGCCAAAAATGGAGGCTCTACAAAGTACTGACTTTAATGGGGTGAATAGTTATGCACGCTGAAGTTTTCTGTTATTTTGTCCTATTTGTTGTTTGTTTCACAAAAAAACAAATGTTCACAGTTGTAGGTATGTTCTTCACACGAACTGATGGAAACCCTGAAAACAAGAGTGAAATTCCAAATTTTGTGGTAGCAAAGTACAAAAAATTCCAAGGGCAGTGACTACTTTTTCAAGCCATGGTATACCGTATATACTCGAGTATAAGCCAAGATTTTCAGCCCACTTTTTTTGGGCTGAAATTGCCCCTCTCGGCTTATACTCGAGTCATACCCAGGGGTCGGCAGGGGGGGGGGGAGCGGGGGCTGTCTAAAAATACTCACCTAGTCCAGGCGCGGTCCCTGCAGGTCCCTGTCTTCACCGGCGCCGGCAGCAGCTTCAGCTTCTTACTGTACTCAGCGGTCACATGGTCCCACTCATTACAGTAAATGAATATTCGGCTCCACCTCCCATAGGGGTGGAGCTGCATAGTCATTACTGTAATCAGCGGGACCATGTGACCGCTGAGTACAGGATGAAGCGCTGCGGCGTCGGGGAAGCGGGATCTACACAGCGGCAGGACCAGGTGAGTATACGGGGAGGGGAGCGCAGCGCTGCGCGATAGTCACCTGCTCCTCGTTCCGGGCGCCAATCTGTCTCCAGCAGTGACGCTGAGGTCAGAGGGCGCGGTGACGTGGTCAGTGCACGCCCTCTGCTGAACGTCAGTGCTGGAGACAGATCGGCGCCCGGAACGAGGAGCAGGTGACTATTGAAAGTGCCGGGGGCCTAGGCGACGGAGAGGTGAGTATGTGATTTTTTTTTTTATCGCAGCAAATGGGGCAAGTGTCTGTATGGAGCATCTATGGGGCCATAACGTTCCTGCAGCACTATATGGGGCCATAACATTCCTGGAGCACTATATGGGGCCATAACATTCCTGGAGCACTATATGGGGCCATAACATTCCTGGAGCACTATATGGGGCCATAACATTCCTGCAGCACTATATGGGGCCATAACATTCCTGGAGCACTATATGGGGCCATAACATTCCTGCAGCACTATATGGGGCCATAACATTCCTGCGGCACTATATGGGGGCCATAACATTCCTGCAGCACTATATGGGGCCATAACATTCCTGTGGCACTATATGGGGGCCATAACATTCCTGCAGCACTATATGGGGCCATAACGTTCCTGCAGCACTATATGGGGGCCATAACATTCCTGCAGCACTATATGGGGCCATAACATTCCTGAAGCACTATATGGGGGCCATAACATTCCTGCAGCACTATATGGGGCCATAACATTCCTGCAGCACTATATGGGGGCCATAACATTCCTGCAGCACTATATGGGGCTATAACATTCCTGCAGCACTATATGGGGGCCTGTTATGATCCTTAGTGGTTGAGGATCACAAAATACTCCAGCTAAGTAACAAAACATAGGACAAGCTTTAGGGAGGTGGTAAACTGGACTGACCGCAAATCTGAACCTATCCAACACACTAGAGGTAGCCGGTGAACGTTACTAAAATCCTAGACGTCTCGAGCCAGCCTGAGGAACTAACTACCCCTAGAGAGAAAGAAAGACCTCACTTGCCTCCAGAGAAATAATCCCCAAAGATATAGAAGCCCCCAACAAATAATAACTGTGAGGTAAGAGGAAGGCACATACACAGGGGTGAAAGCAGATTCAGCAAATGAGGCCCACTAATACTAGATAGCAGAAAATAGAAAAGGGGTCTGTGCGGTCAGTAAAAAACCCTTACAAAATATCCACACTGAGATTTCAAGAACCCCCGCACCAACTAACGGTGTGGGGGGAGAAACTCAGTCCCCTAGAGCAACCAGCAAGCGAGGAAATCACATTTTAGCAAGCTGGACAAGAAACATGATGAATGCTGATAATCAAAAAATAAACAAACAAAAACTTAGCTTGTCTTGGAGAGACTGGGAGCAAGGTAGTCACAAGGAATCAGAAGAGCACTGAATACATTGAGAACAGGCAAGGAACTGAGTATCCAGGTGAGCTAAATAGGAAACCAACCAAGGATAACGAACCAGCTGATGCTGCCAACCTGCAGAAAGACAACACTACACAGTACCGCTTGTGACCACTAGAGGGAGCCCAAAAATAGAGTTCACAACAGGGGCCATAACATTCCTGCAGCACTATATGGGGGCCATAACATTCCTGCAGCACTATATGGGGGCCATAACATTCCTGCAGCACTATATGGGGGCCATAACGTTCCTGCAGCACTATATGGGGCCATAACATTCCTGCAGCACTATATGGGGGCCATAACGTTCCTGCAGCACTATATGGGGCCATAACATTCCTGCAGCACTATATGGGGCCATAACATTCCTGCGGCACTATATGGGGGCCATAACATTCCTGCAGCACTGTATGGGGCCATAACATTCCTGCGGCACTATATGGGGGCCATAACATTCCTGCGGCACTATATGGGGGCCATAACATTCCTGCGGCACTATATGGGGCCATAACATTCCTGCAGCACTATATGGGGGCCATAACATTCCTGCAGCACTATATGGGGGCCATAACATTCCTGCAGCACTATATGGGGCCATAACATTCCTGCAGCACTATATGGGGGCCATAACATTCCTGCAGCACTATATGGGGGCCATAACATTCCTGCAGCACTATATGGGGGCCATAACGTTCCTGCAGCACTATATGGGGCCATAACGTTCCTGCAGCACTATATGGGGGCCATAACGTTCCTGCAGCACTATATGGGGCCATAACGTTCCTGCAGCACTATATGGGGCCATAACATTCCTGCAGCACTATATGGGGCCATAACATTCCTGCGGCACTATATGGGGGCCATAACATTCCTGCGGCACTATATGGGGCCATAACATTCCTGCGGCACTATATGGGGCCATAATGTTTCTGCAGCACTATATGGGGCCATAACGTTTCTGCAGCACTATATGGGGCCATAATGTTTGTGCAGCACTATATGGGGCAAGTGTCTGTATGGGGCCATAAATAACGTTTGTAGGGCACTACGGCATATGGGGCAAGTGTCTGTATGGAGCATCTTATAGGGCCATAACGTTTGTGCAGCACTATATAGGGGCATAATGTTTGTGCAGCACTATATGGGGCAAGTGTCTGTATGGGGCCATAAATAACGTTTGTAGGGCACTACGGCATATGGGGCAAGTGTCTGTATGGAGCATCTTATAGGGCCATAACGTTTGTGCAGCACTATAAGGGGCAAATATCTTTATAGAGCATCTTATGGGGCCATAATCAGCATTTGTGCAGCATTATATTGCGCAAATGTGTCTATGGAGCATCTTATGGGGCCTTTATTAACCTTTATGCAGCACTATATGGGGCATATTTTAATATGGAACATCTTATGGGGCCATAATGAACAGTATGGAGCATTATATGGGGCTCCTGATTCAATATGGATATTCAAAGACACTTAACCTACTGATGTCTCAATTAATTTTACTTTTATTGGTATCTATTATTACTTTTGACATTTACCGGTAGCTGCTGCATTTTCCCCCCTAGGCTTATACTCGAGACAATAAGTTTTCCCAGTTTTTTGTGGCAAAATTAGGGGGGTCGGCTTATACTCGGGTCGGCTTATACCCGAGTATATACGGTACTTGCATTTATGTGGTGCTATTTTATGAATTAGTTTCCTATGTTATTGGGTATATGTAACTATTACTATGACTAATAAAGAACCCCTTTTACACCACAGTAGTATCTTAATGAGATTTATTGCGCAGTAGATGAGCTCCATGTTACCACTTCTATAAGAATATCTGAAACCACAGAAAGTCTTAATAATTTGGCTCCGGCAGTGCACTCCTATGAATCAGAGATGTAGTTATGTATCCTTTTGTGTGGTTCATACTTTTACATCTAAAATGTTTGTTCCTGCTTATTAACTTAGGTCAATTTATTCCTCTTTCCTAGGAATTTGATGTGTTAGAGTCCCCGTGGTACTTTTTATTTTTCTTTCATGGCCGAGGTCTCCACATAATCCATCTGGCATCGGATTCCTCCCTTCTCCTGCTTGTCTACCTCATTTGGCTCCCTGCCCGCTGCGTCCCACAGCTATTCCTTGCAGGGTAGAAATTAAACTGAATGTCAGTGTGTGATGACTTGATGGGGGAACCACAGCTTACAGACGGCTGCTCCCCCACCCCTCCGCCCTCTCCTCTCTAGACCACATCACACATGTAACCCGGGCGGCACATATTTCCCCTTATTCACCATCATGCGTTAGGAAAAAAATGTGGTTAATATTTCATAACAGTATTTTACGCTTGAGGGATGTGTAAGGGTATGTTTCCACGTTCAGGAAATGCTGCGTGTTTGACGCTGCGCAGAGCCGCAGCGTCAAACACGCAGCGTCCAGATGTTACAGCATAGTGGAGGGGATTTTATCAAATCCCGTCTCCACAATGCGTGGTAACACGCACCCGGCGGCCCTGCGATTCCGGACATGCTGCGCGTCTTTTAAGATCGCAGCATGTCCGTGTACCTTGAGGCGCCGCTGCGCCGCCACAAGGTAAAACACAGGGCCCTATGTGTGGGGTGTGATGATTCCAGATGTGTGCAATGAACACATCCGGAATCATCACGTCACAGAAGGGGTCGGAGCGGGTTTGCCGCTCCGTCCAAACCGCCGGCCATCCTGAAGGTGGACATATACCCTTATAGTATTGCTATGTGTAGATTTGTTACATTGTCGTTCTGTGCAGCACTGTCGTTACCTGCAACATCATGCAATCTATTCCAAGTGCGATGTTACTAGACTATAAAGTTGCACATGCATGTGCTAAACCAAGGCATAAGTCCTAGTGCAATCGAAAAGTAGAGCAGTTACCGTCCAATCCCATTTATATTCTAGATCCTTTTTTTATGCGGACCCTATACCAAAAGAGGACAGCAAAATAATTGCTGTCTTAAAGAATTTCTATAAAAGTCTCCCACTGTGAAGTGGTCGGGTTTGTAGAAATACTGCACCGTTTAACAGCACAATAGCCATAACTATGGTGCTAGTTCAAAGAAATGAACTACCTCTATGGGAAACCTCATTTCAGTCGTTGATGTTTAACTCTGATTTTACATATCAATTGTATCATCTGTATTTTGGAATCAGTGTGGAATATACAACCTGGCAGTTAAAGAGATTTTTGGGTGCTGAAACGCTTTAATATCTTATACTTGTACACTTTCTTTCGATTTCCCCATAAATTTTTAAGCCGTCTACGTTTAAGGAATGGAGGCATTCATTGTTCATTTGACCTAGGGGTAAATTCAACAAACAAGTCTTCATAAAAATCTTGTGACCTCTGGTAATGTTATGCCAGCTCCACCAATAATACTTAGCACGAAGGCACATATCTAATCGCGACCTGATAAATTCATCATAATTTACGCCTCAAAAATGGCGCAAATATCAGAAGTGTTATCCAGTTATGGACTCTAGACCATGACTGGATGGAGTACGGTACATTTCTGATGGAAGCTGAAAGTTACACCAAATTTGCCTATATTTGAGAACAGGCCTATGCACCACAAGGAGAACTCCATGCAAACTTGACTTGGTCTTCCACCCAGCCAAAGAAACCAGAAGAGAAAAAAAAGTTGGTGTTGGGCACCACTATTACAATAGATCAGGAGTGCTACAATATGTCTTTTACTATACAAAAGAAAAAGATTCACATAAAAATAAACCTGTGCATACCTGCAAAAATAATGAAAATATATATATATACAACAAATTTATTTAATATAAAAATACAAAACGGGACATACAGAAATGAAACTCTCTTTGTAGCTAAAAGAGGTAACTCATTTCAATTGCACGTAAAATAAAACTAACACCTCAAAGGCCAAATTAATAAAGGTAAAAAAATAGCACAATAGGGAAACAGTAACAAAAACTAAAATAAAAAAATGAATGCATAAATATTACATTTTGGCACAATGGAAATCAAAAACCAACAATGACTATCCAAATACCATAAATAATAGTCATAAACTGATATTGTCAAGAGGGAAGAAGGAAAGGCAGGGAAAGAAAGCCCATGTGTTACTCTACTTCCAGGAACCTCAGGATTATGCAATTTCCTACTTTATTAACTTGGCATTTAAGGTGTTTTAGTTGAGAGTCTCGCCCTGTATTTTATAGGTAACTCCCTTTAAAGTGAACCAGTCCGCTGATATATACCGCCCAATCCACAGGCAGCATGTATCAGATACTGGGTGTAGAATCTTAAGCAGGTATGTCTGACTCTGAAACGCTGCAGGGTTTCAGAGAAAGACATACTTTACAAACCGCCGGTGACTGAGACTGTGCTGTAGACTCGTTGGACAGGCCAATGGCAGCTTTCCCCCACCGCCCTGCATTGACAGGTCTCTGCCTATACGCGCACGTAGAGGAAACCTAAAGAATTGGACAAAGAGTGCACAATAGTGGTAATCATCTAAGGAGGGAGAGTCGGTTATTGCTTGGTAGCGCTCACCTTGTGGAGTTGTGACAGTCACAACTCCTACAAGGACATGAAGAAACAGATGCCGATAGACCTGTGGCTGGCGGAAGAGATTCTCCAGGAGATATTGGATCCAAATAGATAAAACACATTTAAATGACTGCACTGCTGAACAAAGGAAATTTTCAACAGTAGAAGTTTAAACTTTTTATTTATTCACAACCTGTTTCCATGCCAAACCGGTGTCTTTTTCAAGTGTCAAAAAACAAATATGTAGAACACAATAAGAAGTTTACCCTATTGTGTGCGGTTTCGTCAACATGCGCGTATAGGAAGAGACCTGTTAATCCAGTGCAGCGGGTGGGGAGAAGCCGCCAGGGCCCACCTGTCTGACTAGTCTACAGCGCGGCTTGGTCTTGGCGGCTCTTAAAGTATGTTTTTCTCTGACACGCCACAACCTTTCAGAGTTAAACCTACCAGGCTGAGATAATACAGTCACTGCCTGATACATGTTGCATGTGTGCATTTATCAGCTGTCAGGTTCATATGAGGGGGTTTTGATGTGTGTTTTGCTAGTGCTTATAAAGAAGATTTTTCACCAAAGAAACAGTTTACAGTTTCATGCTTATGATTGGTTGGTATCATACAGGGAGAAAAACTACATTCCCCCTTTGAAAACTGTCTAACACCCTCTAGTACTTTTTAACCTTTTTTTCTATTTTTTTTTAAACTCCCTAGGTGGCTAATACTTTGATTGCTAATATCTCCACAACGGAGAGGCAAAATTAACAAAAAAGTTATAGTCCGCTTTGCACCCATATCAACATGAACAATTTTTCTTTATCCTATCTCTGAGTTGCGCAAAAATGTTGTGACTTTTCAAAGCAATTTACTCCAGAATATTGGGGAAATTAGTTTGATGAATCAGGGCCGTATTTTTGAGGAAAAAAGGATGTGGCTATAAGTTGTAAAATGTGTCATATTTATTACCAACATCTGCCTTTTCGGCAAATCATATTGGTGTATGTATGCTCAAGACATAAGGTGGTGTAAGGGAAGGAAGTTTTAACATGCCCTACCGACTTGCAACAGCTTTTTGTGTCTGTGCACCATTTTGATATATTCTTTAACCTCTTCCCGACATTGGACGGATCCATACATCATGGTCAGCTGGTACTTATCCACCTATGAAATATGGATGCGTCATGGAACAGAGGCTGTGCGCATGCGATCGGCGCCGAGAGACCACTGATTCTCACAGCTAACACTCGGTGAGGCCCTTTAAAACCCTAAGTACTGCGATCGATGACGATCTCCGTATTTAGCAGGCAAGCAGAGGGAGGGAGCCCCCTCTGCTTTCCAATCAGTGCCCCAGTGATGTCATCGCAAGGGGCCAATCGTTGCCATGGCGACCCGGTCATCATGACAATATCTGGGTCACCAGGGCTGGCAAACTTGCTAGATCATGCTCAGAGCATGATGTAGCAAGTTTGTCTGTTTGTACATAGAAATGCCTCCTGCATTACCAGCGATCAGCCTGCAAAAAGTTAAAGTTCCATAGTGGGACAAAGTAAAAAAGTAGGGGAAAAAATATCACAAATACATATTGTTCCCATAAATAAATATTTGTCAGAAAAAACCAGAACACATATTTGGCATCGCCGCGTCCACAACGACCCGATATAAAAACTGTCCCACTAGTTAACCCCTTAACTGAACACCACAAAAAAAAAATAAACTAGGCAAAAAGCCGTTTTATCATCATACCGCAAACTTCATCTAGTCCCGCTAAAAATAAGCCACCATACAGCAGCTCCATCCGGGAAAAATAAAAATAAGTTACAGCTCTCAGAATAAAGCGATGCAAAAATTAATTATTTTTTCCATAAAATTTTTGTTGTTTAAAATCGCCAACACAAAAAAAAACCTATATAAATGTGGTATTGCTGTAATTGTACTGACCTGAAGAATAAAGCTGCCCTATCAATTTTACCAGACGCAGAACGACATACAAAAAGAAATCCCTTAATTCTGCCTCCCAAATATCAGAATAAAAAGCGATCAAAAAATGTCATGTGCCCGAAAATGGTCCTGCAAAAAACACGCTGTCACATGACTCTGTCGGCAGAAATATGGAAACATTACAGCTCTCAAAATAGATCTGGTGATCTGCCAATGTGACATGCACCCACTGAACTCCAATATGACGCTTCTTCCCTTCTGAACTTTGCACTGTGCCTTAAAAGTAGCTTTCGACCTCATATGGGGTAACTGCGTACTCGGGAGAAATTGAACAACACATTTTTGGGTCCATTTTTTCCTGTTACCCTTGTGAAAATAAAAAATAATGGTGTCTTAAGTAAAGTTTTTGTGACAAAAAGTTAAATGTTCATTTTTTTTCCTTCCACATTCTAAAAATTCATATGAAGGGTTAATAAGCTTCTTGAATGTGGTTTTGAGCACCTTGAGGGGTGCAGTTTTTATAATGGTGTTACTTTAGTGTATTTCCTGTCATATAAACCACTTCAAATGTGAGGTGGTCCCTAAAAGAAAAATCATTTTGTAAATTTTGTTGAAAACAAAAAATGAGAAATTGCTGGTTAATTTTTAACCCTTATAACTTAAAGGGAACCTGTCACCCCCAAAATCGAAGATGAGCTAAGCCCACCGGCACCAGGGGCTTATCTACAGCATTCTGTAATGCTGTAGATAAGCCCCCGATGTATCCTGAAAGATGAGAAAAAGAGGTTAGATTATACTCACCCAGGGGCGGTCCCGGTACTATGGGCATCGCAGTCCGGCGCCTCCTTTCTTCATATGATGACGTCCTCTTTTTGTAGTCACGCTGAGGCTCCGGCTCCGCCGTACTTTGTCTGTCCTGTTGAGGGCAGAGCACAGTACTGCCGTGCGCAGGCGCCGGGCCTCTCTGACCTTTCCCAGCGCCTGCGCACTACAGTACTTGCTCTGCCCTCAACAGGACAGACAAAGTATGCCTGTGCCGGAGCCGCAGCGTGAAGACAAGAAGAGGACATCATCGTAAGAAGATGGGAGGCCGCAGGCCAGACCGCGACACCCATCGTACCGGACCGCCCCTGTGTGAGTATAATCAAACCTCTTTTTCTCATCTTTCAGGATACATTACAGAATGCTGTAGATAAGCCCCTGATGCCGGTGGGCTTAGCTCACCTTTGATTTTGGGGGTGACAGGTTCCCTTTAACAAATAAAATTGTTTAAAAAATTGTGCTGATGTAAAGTAGACGTTTGGGAAATGTTATTTATTCATTATTTTGTGTGACATAACTCTGGTTTAAGGGCATAAAAATTAAAAGTTTGAAAATTGCAAAATTGTCCCCAAATTTTCATTATTTTTTCACACAAAAAAACGCAAGTCATATCGAAGAGATTTTATGACTATCATATATCATGAAAGAGTAATCTCCGAATCAGTGGGATCCTTAAAAGCATTCCAGAGTTATTACCTCATAAAGTGACAGTGGTCCGAATTGTAGAATTTGGCCTGGTCATGAAGGTGAAAACAGGCTTGGGGGGTGAAGGTGTTAATATAGTTTCCCCCATTTTTGCTGATTTATATATGCATGTTGCATTTAGCACTATTGTTAAAGTCCCCATGTTTTTTTTAGTTCATGTCGCTAAATACAGGATATTTGTATTAAGAGCATGCTTTCTGCCTCTTGAAATCATTTGCCTATTGTTATAGGTTCTGCAAATGCGGTAAGTGCTCGAGCGATGGAGATTAACTTTTAATTCAGCTGCTGTGATTAGTGATTCAGCAGGTGACTAGCCAAGTAGGGATATCCTGAGCCGCAGACACCGCTCCGTGGAGGATTAATCTATAGAAACACTCCGTTCTGTGCAATGTATGGGCTGCTGGATCCATCAGTCTGTCAATCCCATGTGTAATTACACCTCAAATTGTTCAATTAGAAACCTCTTGAATACAAGTGGGTTGATAATTGATTTTATTTTATATGCATGCCTTGAGCAGGCTAATAATTGATTGTACCCGGCAACAGTACACATGCATTTACTCTTTGCACAAGAACTACGGTAGTATGATCTGAATATTTTATCATATATAAATTCTTTTTCTGGGATTTTTACAGATGGTTAGACATCTCATATACTCTAATATGCCACGTTCTACCATCTTCTGATTTTCCTATATTTTACCTATTATTATTTAGTTAAATGTCATAATGGATATATACTAGCTAGAAAACTAGAGGGACATTCACTGAACCAAGAAAAAAAATCAGATTGCTGCAATGTTTGGATCACTGGCGGGTCTCTTGACCTGAACTCAACAGCGTCGTATGAATATAAGAGCATGTTGACTTCGGGTTGAGAGATCTGTAGCTGGTCTAGACATTGTTTTGTACGTAGACTGAGTGTCGGAATCCGACCCAATATTAAAAAAAAGCAATAATTCGGCTAATGCATTGAAATTGTGTAAAAAATATATATCCCGTATATACTCGAGTATAAGCCGACCCGAGTATAAGCCGACCCCCATAATTTTGCCACAAAAAACTGGGAAAACTTATTGACTCGAGTATAAGCCTAGGTTGGGAAATGCAGCCGCTACTGGTAAATTTCAAAAATAAAACTAGGTACCAATAACAGTAAAATTAATTGAGACATCAGTAGGTTAAGTGTTTTTGAATATCCATATTGAATCAGGAGCCCCATATAATGCTCCATACAGTTCATGATGGGCCACGTAAGATGCTCCATATTAAAATGCGCCTCATATAATGCTGCACAAAGGTTATTGGTGGCCCCTTAAGATGCTCAATGGAATATTATGCCCCATATCATGCTCCATAAAGGTTGATGACCCCATAAGATGCTCCATAGAATAATGGTGGCGGTGTCCTGAGCAGGCGGGGACACCGGTGCGCTATGGTGGCCAGGTGCGGGAGTCGCCATTGGCTCAGGCCCCCGGCACTTGCGATGTTCACCTGTCCCCGTTGCACCGCCAAGGCGGTGGAACGGGGACAGGTGAATATCGCATGGCTCACCCTCCCCCCGTCATACTAACCCCCTCCTGGCGTGGTCTCTGGTGCCTGCAGCTCTTCCTGTGTTCAGCGGTCACTGGTACCGCTTATTAAAGTAATGAATATGCGCTCCACGCCTATGGGAGTGGAGTCGCGTCCATATTCATTACTTTAATGAGCGGTACCATGTGACCGCTGAACACAGGAAGAGCTGCAGTCACCAGAGACCATCTGAGAAGCAGGGAAGTGCAGAGACCGCACCGGGAGGAGGTGAGTATGATGTGACACCTGCCGCTCCCCCTACCCCGCCGATCCCCTGGGACAATGACTCAAGTATAAGCCGAGAGGGGCACTTTTAGCCTTAAAAAAATGGGCTGAAAATCTCTGCTTCTACTCGAGTATATACGGTACATATTGTTACTCTCAAATTGAATCCCTCTTTATCCTAGTGGTTTCATCTGGCAAATTCCACTTTACTACCCCACTCTAAAAGTCGGTTTACATTAGACGATGTGCCTTTTTGTATTTATAAATTGCTTGCTGATCGGCCTTTGTTTAACAGCCTGTTTACGCAGGCAGGGCACGCTTCAAATAATAATCTGTAACAGATCGTGCAGGACACATAAGGTACAATTGTTCTCGGCAGCACATGCCCTGGTTATACAGGACAATGCACTGCCAAGAACTTTTTTTTGTGTGTAGTGCAAAACATAGTTTCACCCAACGAGCAATCGTTTTGCCCAATTGTCAGGTGTGATAGGCAGCCTATTACATCATTACAGTATTTGTGAGGCGCTGATCCTGGATTCAGAGGGCTTGGCCCACAATCTTCCTTTTAGTTAATTTCTAAGGTGTTTCATGTTTTGTGGGTTTCTTTTTAACCCCTTCATGACCTTTGAAATACCTATACATTATGGTTCGGTAGGGGTTCCGACCTTTGAAGTATGACTACGTCATGATGATCACATGCGGCACAGGAGGTCTACCCTCACTATTGCCACCGGGAATTCAGCTTATGTGACAGCTGCGACCCGGCTGTCACTGCTAGGAGCGGTGCCCGCACCACCCCAGGCTGGTAACTCTCTAAATGCCACGATCGATATCGATCGCAGCATTTGGGAGGCCGGGAAAGGGAGGGGGCTCTCTGTTTCAACTGATTGGCGCCCCCACAACATAATCGTGATGTCCTGATCGTTGACATGGCAACCCAAGGTCGTCATGACGACCTCCGAGTCAGCCAGCTACGGCACGCATGTTAGACCATGCCAGGAACATGGTCTAACAGGTGTTCTGACAGTGCAGCACTGACAGGTATAATGCATTGAGCGTCCACATGTTTGGCATTTCTGTAGCGATGAGAACCCCCTTAATTTATGGGTAAATGTCTCCAGAAGCACGAGCTGAGCACTACATTGATTGGGTACTACAATGCAGGGCTGTGGAGTTGGTGTCCATTTTGGTGGAGTCTGAGTTGAAGTCGGTATAAAGTGGCACAGTAGTTCAGTGCGAGATATGCTGTAAATTTTTTCATTAGAATTTGTGAAAGTTATGACATGACTTATAAATGTCTGTTCTTTTCCAGACCTAAGGATTTAAGCTTTTAGGTGTGATGAATCTGTGCTGCACTTTATCAACATGCTCAGTAGTGACCAGTGCTGTGGAGTTGGAGCTTTGGCTTAGCGCTACACCACTACAAGGGGTACTGGGTACTACAATGTACGGGCCTTACACTGGCAGATCCACAATTTTCACTTAACAACATCCTCTGCTGCTTGTTTCTGGAAAACACCCATGGAGTCAAAATAGTCAATACACCAGTAAATAAATTCCCAGTGGGGTGTAATTTCCAAAATGGGGTCACTTGAGGAGGGATTCTGCTCTTCTAGCACTTAGGGGCTCTGTGTATAATGTCCACAAACTATTCTACGATAAATATTATGTATCCCAAAATGGTACCACAAAAAAAATAAGCCCCCTGACAGCTCTGTTTGCCAAATAATAAAAAAGCTACAGCTCTCAGAATATGGCGATGAAAAAACTACTTTTTATGAACAAGAATTTTTGCTGTGTGATAAAAAGATGACATAAATCTATATTGTATTGTATATTGTATTGCTGTAGTCACACTGACCCGAATCACACACTGACACCTTATCACTTATACCGCACAATGAACTGCGCAAAAATGAAAATAAGAACTATTCTTGTAATGCTATTTGTTCATTCTACCTCCCAAAAGTGGAACCAGGCTCCGCTCACATTTATCCTGCGCTCTCTTCTGAGCGCTTTTGTTTTGGTTTCTGTGTAAATTCCCCAAAATTGCGATTCAGACAAAACCCCGGATGGAACCACTCACTTATGAGGCAGACGGCGTCACTTTGGACTGGTCTCTGTTCCGGCGGTGTCCCATCATTTTAGGAGTCATTTTAGCACACAAGTTTGAGTGACCACAGATCTGTGCATGCCTAATCAGATGGATACCTCCAGAGCAGACACTAAACAGAGTCAACGTGCCTCCATCTGCCTCATGGTGGTTCTGTTGGGGTTTTGTCTGAATCGCATTTTTGCGGAATTTACTCGGAAACCCAGACAAGAATGTGCTCCAGCCTTTGTCTGGAAGCTATCAAAAAATATTATTTACCTCAAGATGTTACCAATAAAAACCCTAATTTATCCAGCCCCCACTCAGGTCCATCATCTGTCACTGGAACTATAGGGGGTTCCCACGTTACTGGCAGATCAAAGACTGTGGACTCCTGCTCCCTCAAATAAAATCAAGTGAATTCTGCTCTCCCAAATCCAAATGCCCCCTCCTGAGCCCCACTGTGCCCAAAGCACAGTAGGCAGCCACACAATTGGCATTATTGTAGTGGGGACAGAGCACTTGCAGTGTGCTTATCCCTTTAACCCCTTAACGACCGCCGATACGCCTTTTAACGGCGGCAGTTAAGGGTACTTAAACCAGTGAATAGCGCCCCCCAGAGTCGGATTTTCTCTGGGGTCTCGGTTACCGGCAGTAGCCGAGACCCGAGAGAACATGATTCGGGGGTTCTTTCCCGACCCCCGGGTTGCGATCGCCGGTAATTAACCCTTTACCGGCGGTCGCAAAAAAAACCCCGCGATTTCCCATTTAATTTCTCTGTCCTCCAATGTGATCGCACATCAGAGGACAGAGAAATGGGGTCCCCGATTGCCCCCCGATACTCACCTGTCTCCCCCGGTGCTCCTCGTGGCTCCCGATGGGCGCCGCCATCTTGTTCCGGCCAAAAAATGGCGGGCGCATGCGCAGTGCGCCGGCCGGCACCCGGAAGATCTTTGGGGTCTCGGCTGCCGGGGGTAGCCGAGACCCCAAAGAACATGATCAGGGTCGGTTTTTACCGACCCCTGTTTTGCGATCGCCGATAATTAACTGTTTACCGGCGACCGCAAAAAAAAAAAAGCGATGTGTAATTCTCTGTCCTCTGATGTGATCGCACATCAGAGGACAGAGAAATAGGGGGATTTGGGGACCTGTTGTGAATTCCGTTCTTGGGCTCCATCCTGTGGTTGCGAATGGTATTTTTGGGAGTTCTGCTCTTGGGCTCCCTCTGGTGGTTTCAAGTGGAACTTAGCAGCTGCGTTCACTAATCGGTTCCCTGGCCTTTGTTATTTAACTGGGCTTTTGGCTGTAGTGGATGCCAGCTGTCAATGTATTTCCTGTGGATTCAGTTCTTTCCTGGAAGTTCTCTGTTGGCCAGTCCATTTTCAGCTTAAGATAAGTCTGCTAGTTTTTGGGTGTTTCCCTGCTTATGACCTTCTGTTCAGTTTAATTTTGTCTCTTTTGTCCAGCTTGTCATTATGAAATATTCCGGCTAGTTGGAAGCTCTGGGGTCGCAGATTTGCCCCTCCACACCGTGAGTCGGTGTGGTGGTTATTTTTTGTAAACTCTGCGTGGACTTTTTAGTTTTTATACTGACCGCACAGTAGCCTTTCCTATCTCTGTCTATTTAGATAGTATTGGCCTCCTTTGCTAAAAAATCTAGTTTCATTTCTGAGTTTGTCATTTCCCTCTCCACTCACCATCAATATTTGTGGGGGGCTGTCTTCCTTTGGGGGTTTCTCTGAGGCGAGATAGTTTTCCGTTTCCATCTTCAAGGGTAGCTAGTTCTTAAGCTGTGCAGAGGCGTCTAGGCAGAGTTAGGTACGCTCCACGGCTATTTCTAGTGTTGGTGTTAGGAGTAGGGATTGCGGTCAGTAGAGTTACCACCTCCTCAGAGCTAGTACATTATTTGTTTTACCCACCAGGTCATTTCAGTGCTGCTCCGTAACCACCAGGTCATAACAGGGACCCTGCTATACTTACCGGTGTCCCTGGGTTCTCCTGTGTCCCCTCCTGGCCGCCGGCTTCTTCCTCCGGTAAGAAAATGGCGGGCGCATGCGCAGTGCACCCGCCATGATCTGACGGCCGGCAGCTAGAGGACTTGGGGCTAAAATTAGGGTTAGGGTTGGGGCTAAATTTAGGGTTAGGGTTGGGGCTAAATTTAGGGTTAGGGTTGGGGCTAAATTTAGGGTTAGGGTTGGGGCTAAATTTAGGGTTAGGGTTGGGGCTAAATCTAGGGTTAGGGTTGGGGCTAAACTTAGGGTTAGGGTTGGGGCTAAAGTTAGGGCTAGGGTTAGGGTTGGGGCTAAAGTTAGGGCTAGGGTTGGGGCTAAAGTTAGGATTAGGGTTAGGGTTGGGGCTAAAGTTAGGGCTAGGGTTGGGGCTAAATTTAGGACTAGGGTTGCGGCTAAAGTTAGGGTTAGAGTTTGGATTAGGGTTAGGGTTTGGATTAGGGTTGGCATTAGGGTTACGTTTGGGATTAGGGTTAGGTTTGGGATTAGGGTTAAGGTTAGGGGTGTATTGGGATTAGGGTTAGGTTTGAGGTTAGGGTTGAGATTAGGATTAGGGGTGTGTTGGATTTAGAGTTCTGATTAGGGTTATGGTTGTTTTGGAGTTAGGGTTGTGATTAGGATTATGGATCGGGTTGGGATTAGGGTTAGGGTTGGAGTTAGAATTTGGGGGTTTCCACTGTTTAGGTACATCAGGGGGTCTCTAAACTCCACAGCCAATTTTGCGCTCAAAAAGTCAAATGGTGCTCCCTCCCTTCTGAGGTCTGCCGTGCGCCCAAACAGTGGTTTACCCCCACATATGGGGCATCAGCATATTCGGGATAAATTGGACAACAACTTTTGGGGTCCAATTTCTCCTGTTACCCTTGTGAAAATAAAAACTTGGGGGCTAAAAAATCTTTTTTTGTGGAAAAAAAAATTGTATTTTATTTTCACGACTCTGCATTATAAACTTCTGTGAAGCACTTGGGCATTCAAAGTCCTCACAACACATCTAGATAAGTTCCTTGGGGGGTCTAGTTTCCAAAATGGGGTCACTTGTGGTTTGTTTCTACTGTTTAGGTACATCAGGGGCTCTGCAAACGCAACATAACACCCGCAGACCATTCTATCAAAGTCTGCATTCCAAAACGGCGCTCCTTCCCTTCCGAGCTCTGCCGTGCACCCAAACAGTGGTCCCCCCCACACATGGGGTATCAGTGTACTCAGGACAAATTGGACAACAACTTTTGGGGTCCAATTTCTCTTCTTACCCTTGTGAAAATAAAACTTGGGGGCTAAAAAACTTTTTTGTGGAAAAATTTTTTTTTTTTTATTTTCACGCCTCTGCATTATAAACTTCTGTGAAGCACTTGGGCATTCAAAGTTCTCACCAGACATCTAGATAAGTTCCTTGGGGGGTCTAGTTTCCAAAATGGTGTCACTTGTGGGTTGTTTCTACTGTTTAGGTACATTAGGGGCTCTGCAAACGCAACATAACACCCGCAGACCATTGTATCAAAGTCTGCATTCCAAAAACGGCACTCCTTCCCTTCCGAGCTCTGCCATGCGCCCAAACAGTGGTTTACCCCCACATATGGGGTATCAGTCTACTCAGCATAAATTGCTCAATAAATTTTGTGGTCCAATTTCTCCTGTTACCCTTGTGAAAGTAAAAATTTGGGGGTGAAAAGATCATTTTTGTGGAAAAAATATGATTTTTTTTTATTTTCATGGCTCTACATTATAAACTTCTGTGAAGCAGTTGGGGGTTCATAGTGCTCACCACACATCTAGATAAGCTCTTTGGGGGGTCTAGTTTCCAAAATGGGGTCACTTGTGGGGGGTTTCTACTGTTTAGGTACATCAGGAGCTCTGCAAATGCAACATGACGCCCGCAGACCATCCCATCAAAGTCTGCATTCCAAGCGGCGCTCCTTCCCTTCCGAGCCACGATGGGTGCCCAAACAGTGCCCCCCCACACACACATATGGGGTATCAGCATACTCAGGACAAACTGGTCAACAGATTTTGGGGTCCAATGTCTCCTGTTACCCTTGAGAAAATAAAAAATTGCAGGCTAAAAAATCATTTTTGAGGGGAAAAAAAAGGATTTTTTATTTTCACGGCTCTACGTTATAAATTTCTGTGAAGCACTTGGGGGTTTAAAGTGCTCACCACACATCTAGATAAGTTCCTTAAGGGGTCTAGTTTCCAAAATGGGGTCACTTGTGGGGGGTTTCTATTGTTTAGGCGCATCAGGGGCTCTCCAAACGCGACATGGTGTCCGATCTCAATTCTAGCCAATTCTACATTGAAAAAGTAAAACGGCACTCCTTCTCTTCCAAGCTCTGCGGTGCGCCTAAACAGTGGTTTACCTCCACATATGGGGTATCGACATACTCAGGAGAAATTGCACAACAACTTTTTTGGTCTAATTTCTCCTGTTACCCTTGTCAAAATAAAAATTTTGGGGCAAAAAGATCATTTTTGTAGAAAAAATGCGATTTTTTATTTCACGGCTCTACGTTATAAACTTCTGTGAAGTACCTGGGGGTTTAAAGTGCTCACCACACATCTAGATAAGTTCCTTAAGGGGTCTAGTTTCCAAAATGGTGTCACTTGTGGCGCGTTTCCACTGTTTAGGCACATCAGGGGCTCTCCAAACGCGACATGGCGTCCGATCTCAATTCCGGCCAATTCTGCATTGAAAAAGTCAAACGGCACTCCTTCTCTTCCAAGCTCTGCGGTGCGCCCAAACAGTGTTTTACCCCCACATATGGGGTATCGGCGTATTCAGGAGAAATTGCACAACAAAATTTATGGTTAAATTTCTGTTTTTACACTTGTGAAAATAAAAAAAAATGGTTCTGAAGTAAAATGTTTGCAAAAAAAGTTAAATATTCATTTTTTCCTTCCACATTGTTTCAGTTCCTGTGAAGCACGTAAAGGGTTAATAAACTTCTTGAATGTGGTTTTGAGCACCTTGAGGGGTGCAGTTTTTAGAATGGTGTCACATTTGGTTATTTTCTATCATATAGACCCCTCAAAATGAATTCAAATGTGATGTGGTCCCTAAAAAAAATGGTGTTGTAAAAATGAGAAATTGCTGGTCAACTTTTAACCCTTATAACTCCATAACAAAAAAAAATTGTTTCCAAAATTGTGCTGATGTAAAGTAGACATGTGGGAAATGTTATTTATTAACTATTTTTTGTGACATATCTCTCTGATTTAAGTAAATAAAAATACAAAGTTTGAAAATTGCTAAATTTTAAAAATTTCCGCCATATTTCCGTTTTTTTCATAAATAATCGCAAGTAATATCGAAGAAATGTTACCACTAACATGAAGTACAACATGTCACGAAAAAACAGCCTCAGAATCAGCAGAATCTGTTAAAGCGTTCCAGAGTTATAACCTCATAAAGTGACAGTGGTCAGAATTGTAAAAATTGGCTCTGTCACTAAGGGGTTAAATAGATTGTGCAGCTCAATATAAATAAAAATAAATCATTGTAACTGATTCAGCAGGGAAATTCTTCCTTTTTGTGTTATGTGTTCCTGAAGTCATGGAGCTGCACCGTAGGCGATGTTAAGCTTTGTGTTGTTATGCTTTTCCTATAAATAAGAAATTGAAATATTGGACATTACTTCATCTTTCTAAAGGAGCCGCCCCAATCATCCAGAGCGGTATTAACTAATGAGATATCTTCCCGGGCCTTTCAAGGACAAATCTGCGGCTGCTTTTTGCTTCCCATATACTTGGTTATTAGGACTTTCAGCCCACACTCCCTGCTGTCTATTGATTTAGCTCATTAAGTGTGGGAACATAATTTCATTTTCTAAGATTTAATACAAAACCTGAATGTAATATTATTGTTTTTTTCCTTTTTGGGCAAAAAGCTAAGGAAATTACTAATAATCAGGTATTAAATTACTAAATCTGTTGATTAAGATAACGTTAAAAGAGCTTGTCTTGTCTGTAGCTCTGGCAGCGTGGAGTCAGATAAATGTACCGTATTGAGCAGGTCTTCCCCATGCTGTTTCCTTCCTGGAAGAGCGGCCGTTCATACCGTGGAAATCAGGGGACCACGTTCTCCTTTGTCTGCGTGTGTTCTAAAAAAAAACAGACACCTATGGGTCCGTAGGCTAATGAAAACTTCCAGTTTAGATGGTATTTTCTAATTAAGGTTTTAGTTACCCCTGCAGGTGAATGTTATAAAAGTATACATGTTATTAACAAATTTGCTGAATATATTATTTTCAAGATTCTGTAGGTTATATTCAAAAGAAATAATACATTAATCATCATGTGTGCATCAAGATGATGAGAAAATAGCGTTATGATATTGGGTGGTTGTTTTTGTTTGTTTTTTTACATTTGTGGAGATTAGTCCTTATTCTTTTGTCATTAGACATTGAAACAATGTTTTGGGTTTTTTTTGTTTGTTTGGTTTTTTTTTTACATTTTTTGTTTCATTGAGTAAAAGAACCCAAGTAGCACATTAAATATTCTACTGTTCCTTTGTGCCCAGGTACCGGTGCATCCTGCATATATCCATTACTGGGGACCACGCTGAATGGCTGGTATTTCCTTGCAACTGAAGTGGATGACATCTGTTATAATTACGCCAAGAAAAATGTTGAGCAGAATCATTTGGCAGATCTCATTAAAGGTATGTATTCAAGACGATGAAGGTCTAACGTGAGTGATAGAGTACAGTATTTTATCACTGACATAAAGGAGTTGTGTATTGACCCTATGGCCACCGCAAATACTGTTCATACAAAGTGACGGACATCATAGTTTGTCATTATTTTATTATAATTTTTAAAGGTTACATTTCTGTGTCTGACTTGTACTGGTCCTCCCAGATGCATACGTAACTTTTTGCATTTATCTTTTGTCTAACTCCATTTCTATAGAGACCTACAGATGGGTCCAGAAATATTTAGATAGTGATACAAGTTTTGGCATTTTAGCTGTTTACCAAAACAAATTCAAGATAGTTATATAATCGATCTGGGCTTAAAGGGAACTTGTCAGCAGTTATGGCCGCTATAAGATACGGCCACTGCCTCTTCATCGCTCCCCGGCATCGCGTTCCGGCACAGGCGTACTTCTCTGTCTTGTTGAGGGCAGAGCAAAGTACTGCAGTGCGCAGGCGCCGGGAAAGGTCAGAGAGGCCCTGCGTTCTGCAGTACTTTGCTCTGCCCTCAACAAGACAGCTAAGAACACCTGCACAGGAGCGTGATGCCGGGGAGCGATGAAGCAACAGGAGGGCAGGATCACAAGAAGATGGGAGATACCCGGACCTGCAACACCCATCGGACCAGATCTTCCCCCAGGTGAGTATAATATAACTTATTATTCTTCACTTGCAGGTCGGATCAGGGGCTTGCCTACAGCATTATAGAATGCTGTATATAAGCCCTGAAATGCGGTGGCCCCATCTTATATCGGCCAAAACTGCTGACAGGTTCCCTTTTAATGTGCCGACTGTCTACTTTAATTTGAGGGTATTCACATCTTAATTGGAGTAAGGGTTTACGAATGACATCTCTTAACCCCCGGACCATTTTCCGTTTTTGCGTTTTCGTTCTTTGCTCCCCTTCTTCCCAGAGCTATAACTTTTTTTTATTTTTCTGTCAATATGGCCAGGTGAGGGCTTGTTTTTTGAGGGACAAGTTGTACTTTCCTCACCTACTGTATTCTCACCCATCCCTTGTAGATTGTGAGCCTTCGCGGGCAGGGTCCTCACTCCTCCTGTACCAGTTATGACTTGTATTGTTTAAGATTATTGTACTTGTTTTTATTATGTATACCCCTCCTCACATGTAAAGCGCCATGGAATAAATGGCGCTATAACAATAAATAATAATAATAATACTTTTGAACAACACCATTGGTTTTAACATATCATGTACTGGAAAACAGGAAAAATAATTCCAAGTGTGGTGAAATTGCAAAAAAAAAAGTGCAATTCCACAGTTGTTGTTTGTTTGTTTGTTTTTTTTTTTTTGTTTTTTTAATACCATGCTCACTAAATGCTAAAACTGACCTGCCATTATGATTCTGCATGTAATTACGATTTCACAGACACCAAACATGTCTAGGTTCTTTTTTTTATTTAAGTGGTGAAAAAAAAAATCCAAAATGTGTTTTTAAAAAAATGGCACCATTTTCCGAGACCTGTAGCATCCTCATTTTTCAGGAACCGAGGCCAGATGGAGTCCAGAGTAACTCTGCTGCCACATTATAGTGAATGGATCCCTCGGGGGTCTCGCCTGAAACGCGTCACTAGGAGATTTAGAAGTAAACCCTGATGTGAGTGCTCAGCGTTGAACACCGGATAAATGTGGTCCCAAATGTTATGTAAAATGTTCCCTACACAAGCTTCAAATCAATCCAGAAAAAAGCAAGTCCCCGCTCAGCTCCATAATCTGTAAATGGAATTATAAGGGGCTTCCACGTTACTGGAAGTACAAAGGCTCTGGAAAAGTGCTATAGCTCCTCGCTCGCAAAGGAAATTCAGCAAATTCTGCACTCCCAAATCCAAATGCCTCCTCCCTTCTGAGCACCACAGTGCACCTAAACCACATTTAGCGTCCACACGTTTGGCATTTCTGTAGCGATGCCAGCCCACCAAATTTACAGGTGCATGTCTCCAGAAGCATGAGCTGGGCACTACCATGTAATGGTCACTACAACAGACGGGCACTACAATGGCAGTTTGCAATTTTCACTCAGCAGCATCCACTGCTGCTTGTTTCTGGAAAACGCCCATGGAGTCAAAACAGTCACTACACCTGTAGACAATTTCCAAAATCAGGTCACTTAAGGTGGGATTCTGCTCTTCTAGCACTTAGGGGCTATGTATATGGAGTACGCAAATTATTCTACCAAAATTTTGGCTCCAGGAGGAAAATAGCGCTCCTTCCCTCCTGAGTCTCGCCATTAGGCTAAGCAGTACTGTACAGCCACATATGGAGTATTTCCACATTCCGTAGACATTGTGAGACACATTTTGGTGCCACTTTTACCCATTTCCCTGTGTCAATATGTAAAATCTGGGGCTAGAACAAAATTTTGGTGGTAAAAATGTAATTATTTTTTCTCACCCAATGGTATAAAATTCTTAGACACACCTATGGTGTCAATATGATCTCTGTACCCGTAGATTAATTCATTGATAGGTGTTGTTCGTAAAATAGGGTCACTTATGGGGGGTTCTGCTATTTGTGCTTTACCAATGTGACATGGCACCCTCAAACCTGTCCAGGAAATCTGAACTCCAGTATGGCACTTCTTCCCTTCTGAGCTTTGCACTGTGCCTCAAAAGTAGTTTTCGGCCACATATGGGGTATTGGTGTACTCAGGAGAAATTGCACAATAAATTTTGTGGTCCATTTTTTCCTGTTATTAGGTTAAAAAACATTCTTGTGGGAATGTGATTTTTGTTTTTTTTTTTATTTCCACCACTCAAACTTACAAACTTCTGTGAAACACCTTGGGGGTTCAAGGTACTCTCCACACATCTAGACAAGTTCCTTGAGGGGTCTAGTTTCCAAAATGGTGTCACTTGTGGGGGGTTTCCACTGTTTAGGGGCTCCCCAAATGCGACATGGCGTCCGATCTCAATTCCAGCCAATTCTGCATTGAAAAAGTTAAATGGCGCTCCTTACATTCCGAGCCCTGCCGTGCACACAAACAGTAGTTTTCCTCCACGTTCTGGGTATCTGTGTATTCATGAGAAATTGCACAACAAATTTTATGGTGCATTTTCACCTGTTACCCTTGTGAAAATTTTTTAAAAAATTTGGGCTAAAAAACATTTGTGTGAAAACTTTTATTTTTATGGCTCAACATTATAAACTTCTATGAGGCACCTGTGAGTTTAAGGTAGTCTCCACACATCTCGATAAGTTCCCTGAGGGGTCTGGTTTCCTCAATGGGGTCACTTGTGAGTGGTTTTCACTGTTTAGGCACATCAGGGGCTCTCCTAACGTGACATGGCGTCCTCTAATTATTCCAGCAAATTTTACATACAAAAGGTCAAATGGCTCTCTTTCCCTTCCGAGCTCTGCCGTATGCCTAAACAGTAGTTTTCCCCCACATTTGGGGTCTATTTTTTCCTGTTTTTACAAAAATAAAAAACTGTGAGTCTAAAGTAAAATTTTTGTGGAAATAACCTGAATGTTAATTTTTTTCCTTCCACATTCCATTAATTCGTGAAGCACCTGAAAGGTTAATAAACTTCTTGAATGTGGTTTTGAACACCTTAGGCTGCCGTCACACTATCAGTATTTGGTCAGTATTTTACATCAGTATTTGTAAGCCAAAACCAGGAGTGGGTGATAAATACAGAAGTGGTGCATATGTTTCTATTATACTCTTCCTCTAATTGTTCCACTCCTGGTTTTGGCTTACAAATACTGATGTAAAATACTGACCAAATACTGCTAGTGTGACGGCAGCCTAAGGGGTGCAATTTTTAGAATGGTGTCAGTTTTTAGTATTTTCGGTCATATAGGCCCCTCAAAGCCACTTTAAATGTAATGTGGTCCCTAAAAAAAAAAAAAAAAAAAAAAAAGAGAAATCGCTGGTCAAGTTTTAACCCTTATAACTTCCTAACAAAAAAAATTATGTTTCAAAAATTGTGCTCATGCAAAGTAGGCATGTGAGAAATGTTATTTGTTAACTTTTTTTTTTCTTTTTTTTTTAAATAACTGGCAGGGCGTAAAAATTAAAAGTTAGAAAATTGCAAAATTTTCACCAAATTTCCAATATTTTCACAAATATCATGAAGTACAATATGTCACGAAAAACAGTTTCAGAATCAGTGGGATACGTTGAAGCGTTCCAGAGTTATAGCCACATTAAGTGACATTGGTCAGAATTGTAAAATTTGACCGGTCATGAAGGTGACAACAGGGTGAAGGGGTTAATAAAGATGTCTAAATCTACCATCAAAGGCAGAATGGCATTGTGGGCTTGTTGTGCACGTTGGCTTTACATGTACAAAGCTACAAATGTTTCTTTTTTTTCCTTTTTATTTTGTTAGTAAAAGACTCCTAATTAAAGTAGAAATATACCCGTGTCCCTGGATGTAGCCATAGAAACCAGATTGAAAACCTCCATTGTTTACATCGGTACCTGCATTCAGAGATCTGCAAAATGCTTCACAATAGAATAAAAGGTTTAGATGACAAACTCCTCTCTGCTTGTTATACTTATTAATGGCAGAATTGCTTATTAAAATTAAAAAAGCCCTTTAAAGTTCTTTATCTGGTCCAATCCGACAAGCTGGTGATTTTCCACAGGTATGTTTTTTGCTTTTCCATGTGAAAAGAAGCCGCTATTTACATGGGTAACATCGGGCAAATAACGGGGGCGACAGATACTTTCAGTGTAGCATTTCCATGGGGCACCACTTTCCCAAGGTAGATTTCCAGACGTTTGACCTGTTAGTTCCGGGAAAGCAGCTTAGCCTGAAATGTTTGGCCCCATATAACCCCCCGAATTTTAAAATTCGCTTTCCTCCATTGGTAAATTCACCATTAGCAATGTGTTGGCAGTAGGGGTGAATAAGTCGGCACTGTTGGACACTGAAATAATGGGACACCTACTCCATTCTTATCCCCTGAGAGTTCCCCTTGCCCACATTCATGCTGCCATCCATAAAGACTGTTAAGGAGGATTAATAATCTGTTTTTTGGTTTGTTTGTTTGTTTTTTTTCATGTTTGGGTCCGTTAGATCCATAGAAAGGAAATGTTAATGTTACAACATGCAGGAAATTCTAGATAATAATTGGTGAACGTTTCATGTTTTGCTATTATTACAGTGAATTGTGGTTAAATTGTCTCACTTTAACATTATTTTTTTGTCCTTTAGTTGTTAAAGTCCCTCAGAAAACACTTCTGATGGATGCGTTAAAAGAGGAGTCTGGCATCATCTATGATTTTTGCATGTGCAATCCTCCTTTTTTCGCCAATCAAATGGAAGCTCAGGTACCGTAGGTCCCACCGCGTTCATCACTAGTGATTGACTGTATGATCTCAGTATAGAGTGACATGTTAGCACCTGTCTGTCTCACTAATGTTTCAGGCCTGGATCATAGCAGTCTGTTTGTGCCTTAAAGGGGTGGTCCGTTACCTATAATGCTATTTATAAATATCTATATTTAAGCCCCAACTGCTTAATTAGAATAATTAGCTTTATTATACATTTTCCTAGTAGGCTACCTATTCTCACCCCCTCCCACCATCAGGAGATGGCAGTGACAGATCTGTGGTAAGTGGCCACAACGCTGCCCCCTGATGATGGCCTAATTCAGGAGGGGTGATGGAAGCTGTGGGGAACTGACTGCAGGGCCATCCTCCTGTGTTGTCCTACTTGAGACTGCCCTCAAACGAAACATCACAGGAAATATAGGGATGTGCTGTATAGGGAGAACACTGGCAACATTTATAATTAAGCAAATGACAAAGGTAGTTAGGGCTAAAACATATAATGCCCTTTATAAATATGTATCGGACCACCCCTTTTAATTTCCGAGCTACATATGTCTTTTGTGGCTGCAGTTTTTTGGCACAAGGTTTGAGGAGGCTGGGTTTTTAAATAATTTAATAATAATAATTTAAGTAATTTAAATAATTGTTATTGTGAACAGTTAAGCAAGTTGAAGATGAAATGATCTCTAAAGTTAAAGACACATTTCCTTTGTATGTTAGGCAAAAAAAATATTATATATATGTATATATGTTGTCATTTTTTACATTTTAAAAGTTATAAAAGTGGAAATGGGCTGATGCAAAAGTTTGAGCACCCTTGGAGATTTGTGTGCTCAGATAACTGTGCCCAAAGTTTCAGGCCTTAATTAGCCTGTTAGACCTACACACTATTAGAAAGGTGCTTGTAATGTTGTGGTTTATTGAAGTATATGGTTACAAGGCAAATACATGGAAGTTTTTGACCATTTTAGCTTTGGAAAGAATTAATGCTTTGTCTTCCTGATGTGTCCCATTTTTTTATCTTTTGCATAAACCATATCTCCTATGCAAGCAGCGAAGTGTTGTGATTGTGCTGCACAGGATGCTCCCCGCTGACTCCTTCTTCCTGAGGTTTCCAAGGCAGCTCTTATTAAAGGAAATTATTTTGTACTTTGAGCTGCTCTAGAATAGTCTTCATGGCTAAAACTGTCATTGATTTTTACATGGTGGTACATTCATCAAAGGAAATGCACCAGAAAAGTGACATAATGTCCTTTTGATAAAATCGTACGACTGGTTTGTGTAATATTAACAGTCCGTGTATTTTTATTGGGTTTTTTTTATGACAAGCATGACAAGTTTGCCCCCCCCAAAAAAAATTAAAGAGACACAGATTATTTACAAATACATTCAGCTCTCAAATACCACTATAAGCACAGATTAAAGGGGTTGTCCACTTGTACACTACTCAGATAACTACTTATCAATCACGATATTTCCCCAATGTAAAATAATCACAGCCTATACTCCCCTATTGTGCCAGCATCGGCTCTCCCGGGGCTTGCGTGACGTTGTTGCGTCATGTGAGCCCAGGAGCCAATCGGCAGCCGCTTCCCTCTCACTTCCTTCGGTTGTAGCTGACATTCAGAGGAAGTCGGAGAGCAGCAGTCGCACTCTCTTCCTCCAGGAGTCAGTTCTGTCTGAAGGAAGTGAGAGTGAAGCAGCTGCTGATTGGCTGCTGGGCTCACATGACGCAACAACGTCACACAAGCCCCGAGGGGGGCGGCGCTGACATTGCTGGAACAGCGCCGGCACAATAGGGGAGTATAGGCTGTTATTTTACATGAGAGTGATATAGTGATTGATTGAGAAGGGGTTGTCCAAGTATTGGACAATCCCTTTAACAGAGGGATGTCTGCTCTAATTGACCCCATGTACCTGTGCCCTGTTAGAACCTGTTTACTAGTCAGGGGAGAATGAGCAAAGAAACTGATCCGATCAGCTATCAATACAGTTAGAAGGGAAATCAAAATGGAACTGTTTAATTGCATGAAGAACTAAACACCAGCAAGATTTACAATTAATCATTAATATTCTAACCCTTCATCAGAGGAGAAGGGGTCACTGTTTCTCATTGTTCAGATTGACGGCTGGTAGCGGGAGACTTACAGGCCAGGCATTGGTCTCTTGGGAAAATTTATGCAAATTAGCTCTCCTCCAGAAGGATGATAACTGCCTCTGTAGCGCCAGTATACTCCCTCACAAAGCCATCCAGTACCTTGTTCTGCAGTGACAAGGAGCAAGACGCTTGTAACGGCTGTCTGCAGATGGCTGTCCTTTTCTTTTAAAGCACCACTCCAGCGTTTTCTGTTGGTTTTTTTGCAGCATTAGAGTGGTGCCACTAATCTACGTTCCCTGCTCCAGCACTATACTTCCCAGCCTCCGTCCTCATCTGTTATCGATGCTGCTCCCGTCATCTTCTCCAGCTTGTGACCTGTCAGATTACTCCAGTGTTTGCTTGCGATCCAGAAGTCACAGCTTAATGTAAGTCTGTAAGAGGCAGAGCGAGGCTCTCCTAGACTGCCATTTAGAGCTTGCGGCTTTCGGTCAGCCAGAAATTGCGTTCACAAGATGGCAGCTTGAGACCAGAGCGGCATCAGAAGCAGCTGAAGACGGTGGCTGGTGAGTATAATACTAGAACCAGGGCCGACTTAATTTAGTGGCACCACTCCAGCACTGAAATGTCAAAACAAAACGCTGGAGTGGTGCTCTAAGAGACACCATAATTTTGGCTATCATACATAAAGTCCCTGTGCATAATGGGTGAAAGTCCAAAGATCAAATGTGTAAGGGGGCCTCTGCTTGATGACTTGTATCAGGGGATAGAAGGAGAGAAGATGCTGCCACAAGATTCTGGCAGCGGCTCTGTCATAGAAGTTGAGAGAGTCATGTAGGGAGTTGGAAGAGATAGATGGCAACCAAGCAATCATTTGGCCGATGGCGGTCTGATGTGTATGGTCCGCTTTAGTCATGTTGCAAGACTTGTTAAAGGATTGGTCACAGTCTTCTAGGCGAATGTGTGCCCCACTAGGAGGCACTGGAGGGCGAGCTTTCTTACCGTTGTCATTGTGTGGCCATTGTCCTTCGTCGTGTTGCAGGGCTCCTAACCTCCGCTGGGGTTGTGTTAGACTGCCAGCCTACGTCTGCTTTGGTCGCCCTGTGGTGATGGACAATTTGCTTGTTCTCACTTTTGTCGTTTGAAAACTTTGCTATTAAATCCACTGATCTACTGTCCTGGATCGGTGTAGAGGATTTTCTACATTAGAATTCTCTGAGATATAATTCTTATTTCACAGCGTCTTCCATATAAATGTCTTCTAACTATACTATTAGTTTTTTCCTTAGTAAAATTGAAACCATCCTCTGCCCTCACAGGGAGTGAACTCTAGAAACCCTCGCCGGCCGCCCCCCAGCTCTGTGAATACCGGGGGCATTACCGAGATCATGGCCGAAGGGGGAGAGTTGGAGTTTGTAAAAAGAATCATTCATGACAGTCTGCAGCTGAAGAAAAGGTTAAGGTGAGACGTTTCTGTCCTGGCGGAAAAGAATAGCGAGTCAGTCCTTGTATAATGTCCGAGTGCTTGAGATTGCCCCATGGAATGTAATAGTCTGCAGCTAGCACTGTCCACTTCCTCGCATGTTATTCTTCTCACTCACATTGCCAGAGCAGCTTCTGACCATCAGAATAATACTGATGTACGTTATGGACGGTGATTTACACTTTTACGCTTTTTGGTATTGCATAGAAAGATGTACAAGTTATGCCTGAAGCTTTATTTGCCGTTCCCTGATGGAGAGAATTAAAAAGAAACAATAAATTTGTGGAAAAATTAGTTTTCACAATAAAAAATGCCCTATAAACATGTAAAAAAAAACATTTACAAAGCACTGCTAGAGATGACATAATACTGTTTTTTCCATGCTGTAAAAATTGCATAGAAAATAAAAGCCATGTACACTGTATGCACAGTTTCACATTGAAATAAATAGAAAAGGAATCTGTCTGTAAGATCATCCGTTACCCCACCCCTCTCCCCCATCACATATGTGGGCGTGCAGGTCTTTGAAATGTAATTAATTTGGCGTTTTTTTCCTTCCACATGCAAATAAATTAAGTGCTCTGGGCGTGACAGAGCACTTAAGATGCCCTTACCTCCTGAGGTTGTTTCTCCATCCTGCACCAGAATATTTAGCTTCATTCATAGCTCACTGTCTGATTTCCATGCCTGTTGCCTGATGTCACCCAGGCAGTGAGCTATCACTCAAGCTAAAGAGGTTGATACTGAACTGGAGGCGGAGGCTTGTTAAGTGCTCTGTTATGTCCAGAGCACTTCACGTCTCATGTACATATTAATTAAACACTAATTACTCAGGAATGCAGCAACAGATAGAAGATATAAAGGTGTTGATGGATTTACACTTCAAAGACCTGCATGCCCATATGTGCAGTTAGGGGCGAGTTGATCTTACTGTTAAATTCCTTTTAACCCGTTTTCAATGTCTTTTTTCCATGCAGGTTTTGGAACTGAGTGCTAAAGTTTACATTACAAAACCCTTATGTACATATCCTTCCTAAAAAAAAAAAAAAAAAAATGTATCTAGCTGTGGCCAACTCTTCCCAGCGGGACAATGACCACACGATTTTGTTTGATAATTGTGTGGCCCCTGCAGTTGGGCGGATGTTCAGTCTTGATGTTTGGCCTCTCCCGTCCTGCTAGGTGAACAAGCACCTCTACCATACGCTGCATTATGATCATTACGACACCGCTGCCATGTTACCGGGAAGTGCCTTCTGCTTGGCGGCCCATGTATAGTGTGTTGTGTCAGCCTCGCGGTGGGTCAGTGGGTGCTATTTTGCTTAATTACTAATAAAATCTCTGCGTTTGACAGCTGATCTGGCCGAACCACTGCGACAATTCACTCTGCTTACTGCTAAACCGAGGCTCTGTGTGATCCCGCACTCGTATCGCCCTCTGTAACGGTCAGGTGTGGTATTAAGCATGATTGGTGAAGACTGTCTCGTTCCTGACATGACAGCGAGCACAAGTGACTGCGATGCTTTGTGATTAGTAAACAGATGGGCTCCCCGACTTAAATCCTGAGCATGGCTGCTCTGAGCGCGCGATAAATCCTCCAGCGGGCTGCATTTACAGGAACGGCCCCAAACATGTTACCCGGGGCTGCTGCATTGAGCTGTCAAGAGCTCGCTCAGGGGAACCGGATATAGTGAATCCTTTCCTGAGTAAGGTGTGATGGAGATCTGCTTTTGAAGCCTAATTACGGTAGTATTTAGCTGGAAGTAGAAGTCATAAAGCAAAACACACCAGCAGCAGAGCTTTGTGTCGAAATGAAAAATTACAAAAACAGCAAAAAACAATTATTCAAGAAAGTAGTCACATGCTAAGATTGAGAATTGTAGAAAAGAATTGAAATTTTGGGTTAACTTCATGATGCAAAAAAAGGTGATAAAAATGGATGATTTCATTCAAGGCTCGTGCACACGACCACATTTTTAGTCTACCATTAAAAACAACGAACAGCACTCAGACCTATATTAATCAATGGGACCGTGCTGATGAGTGATTTATTTTTTTTATTTTATATATTTTTTTATTTTATATTTTTCCCACTGACCGAATCTGTGTATGATAAAAATGGCAGCATGCACTATCTTCTTCCGTAAATCGGCTGAGACGCTCCCATTCAAGTCTACGGCTGTGTAAAAAATCCCACACACACATGCCATATGGAGACGCAGTATAGCATCCAGTTATTACGGATACATTGCTATTTTGTAACATAAGAAATTATTGTAAATGTTCTTGTAAATGATTAATAGCTGCTGCGAAAAAATGGAAAAAAAAAAAACAGACCACACGAAAAGTGAGAAAAAAATTGTCAGATTTTTATGGATGAAACTAATTTTTCAAACGCTCGTGTGAACATGTACTCAAAATGTGAGCACTGATGATCATTTGGAAAGAAGTCAGTTTACAGTTTTTGACAGATAATTGCGAGTTCGCCAAAGATCTGTCAATGTTAGAACGTTCCCAGAAAGATCATCGACCACAAACATGTGACCAGTCTGAACGCTTGTCAATTCTTTCAGCGTTTTTTTTTGCTGCGTTTTTGGTGAATAAAACTAAATGTATTAAATATGTACTGTGTACAGATCCGACATGTAATACGCAGCAAATAGCTGTGCTTTATATTTAGCGTTTTTACTGCTAAGAGGGATGGTTTCGGCTGCAGAAAATAAACATTGCATGTAAACGAGGCCGTACCCTGCACAGTGGTGGTCCTGGCAACCCACTGTACAGGGAACTGCAACACCGCTTTAGGCACATGTTTCAATTTTCAGAAGCTCGATCAACTTTCAGCCAATGGATTACTTGAATCAGGCTCCCCTGCAATACCAGACTCAACCCATGGAAAAGAGTGGTGCTGTTTCTTGAACAAAAATCAAAACTTTTTTTTTTAAAGATCTATCAACTCCTTTGGTTCGTAGGAAAATAAACTCTTATTCCACATTCTTATAATTTTTTTATTCTGTTTTTAAACAAAGGCAAATGTTCAAACAAAAAAAAATTAACCAAAAAGCCGGGCCCACTAATAAGATCTGCAGTGTGGTCTTTTACCTGGATTGTAATGCTTTGATTGCACCTAAATGTTTGACACTGCAGTGTACCGTCCTGGTTATTTAGATATTGGCTTTTGCTCCTGAGGTCTTTGTCTCCTAAAATGTGCAGTCAATTATCTCCCTATGCGACATTTCCACAGTGTCACATTAGAATGTTTTAATATTGATTAATTAATGCAAATCAGAAATTGTGTTGCCTATATTCATGCTGTTGCAGGGAGAGATGTCTGAATCACTACCTAATCATTTATTCATAATACGGGGGCTGCCCTTGGCACATGGGTTTTCCTGCAGTGATTTAAAGCTCCCCAATTATGTACCCTGTTGGCTCTTTCTTTGTAGATGGTACAGCTGCATGCTGGGGAAGAAGTGCAGTTTGGCTCCATTAAAGGAAGAGCTACGAATACAAGGGGTAGGTTTATTCTTATACCCATTATTCCATCATTGCAATTTTTGCCCTTGAATTAGAAGCTGATGGGAGATTTCAAGTGAGTCAGCAGCCGGTATAGATTTTATTGCACCGCATCTGTCAAAGTATAAAGAACTATATCTAAAATAGACGTTGCATGGAATTTAGCACATAAGGTATCCACTTCAAAATCCGTAAAATCCATCTAATAGTCCAGTAGTTAAAAATCAATAATTGGGAATCCCCTGGAGCTCAGGGCATCTCTGCATACTGTAATAGACAGCGGTTAGTAAATGGCATCCAAAGTTCTAATGTAAAAATGCTGTATAAAGACATAGGACCGCACATCCAAAAATCTCACATTGATCTATTGCAGCCAAACAAAAATTTCCAAAACTGAACAAGAGCTTCTTGGTTTCCCATTCTGATCTGATTGTATGTAGCCCATTGACACGTCACGGTGAACTTTTTCTGACCTAAAGGGTACAGCGTCATGAGCTGACTATTGCTGAGGCCACAGCGCACCAGCAGGAGGAACGACCTGGTGCCTTAAAGCAACGATGCTGCAAGGCAAAGCCTCCATGGCTCCAGGCCTCACCGCCCCACAGTCACAGCACCGCAGCAACAATGGCCGCCAAGCACCACTAATACCGAGTGAAAGAAGCTAAAAACTCACATTCCCCTTGTATATGAGGTAGATTTTATTGTACCTGATCTAATGAAAAGTAAAAGGAACTACATCAGGTGTATGATTATACTCTAAATGGCATCCAAAGTTATAGAGTAAAAAGCCTACATGTTACTTGCATGGCGGAGCAGCGTGCAGAGAGCTTCCTAGGACTCTCAGAAGCATTAGCGGGGCTCACATGATGCTATATGTTTCTGCAGCAAGGCATGTATCTCCATCTTTGCAAGGATGGTCTGACAAGACGAAGGGTCTATTTACACGGACGGACTGGCAGCACGATACAACCGTCGATCGGTAAACTTTTACTGATCGGCGGTCATTTGCTTGATTATACAGACAGACTAAAGTAAACTTTGCACACTGAGTGATTTATCTCAGAACGCTCAGTGCACACAGGCTGCCATAGTTCTCAGCAGTGCGAGTCCTGTTTGCACAAGCCGATGCACCACCAAGAGCTATGATTTTTTATTAAATAAAAGATCATTTCACCTGATGAACAATTGTTTCACTCATTCATCAGGTGATCCGTCAGCCTGCTTACACAGGAAAATAATCATTTAACGAGCGATTGTTCTTGATTATCTTGCAGGGTAAATGCCCCTTATATGTCTTCCCCTTAACTAAGCCCCATTCCCTTCTAATGGTCCTTTTGCTATCAAAGCCCTGCAGAAGTTGACAAATAAATACTTTTTTTCTTCTTAGAGCATTGTGGGAATAACTAAAGAACAGTTTTTGGTCTGATCCTTTGGATCAGGACAGGATTTCACGCCCCAAACTATACTAAAGTTTAGGGGGTGAAATCCTGTCCTGATCCAAAGGATCAGTGTGCGCATATGGCTCTTTGAAAGACATGTCCAGCAATCAGTGTTTGAATTGACATGCTAAAGATTGTTTTGTAGATCTAAAACCTCTGTCACTCCAGCTCCCTTCCAGTGCCGCTTCCTGCTTGACTTTGCATGAACTCACAGCACAGAGGTTGTCAGTCAAGCAGGAGGCGGTGGCGCAGGGAGGGGAATAGAGCTGAAGTGACAGAGGCTTCAGACCTACAAATAGCTCTTGGCCTAATTTTCATGTAATTTCAAACTCAGTAACAGAGGGATGAACTGTTCATGTAAAGGTATTGCTGGACTTGTCTTTGAGAGGTCTACATACTCTTTTTACAGTCCCGCTGACAGGTTTATTTTTAAAGTTTTTTTTCTAGATAGAGACTAGCTGTAATGTGTGCACAGATCAATAGTGTAACTGTTTCCTCATACAGTGCCTTGCGAAAGTATTCGGCCCCCTTGAATTTTTCAACCTTTTCCCACATATCATGCTTCAAACATAAAGATACCAAATGTAAATTTTTGGTGAAGAATCAACAACAAGTGGAACACAATTGTGAAGTTGAACGAAATTTATTGGTTATTTAAAATTTTTGTGGAAAATCAAAAACTGAAAAGTGGGGCGTGCAATATTATTCGGCCCCTTTACTTTCAGTGCAGCAAACTCATTCCAGAAGTTCATTGTGGATCTCTGAATGATCCAATGTTGTCCTAAATGCCTAATGATGATAAATATAATCCACCTGTGTGTAATCAAGTCTCCGTATAAATGCACCTGCTCTGTGATAGTCTCAGGGTTCTGTTTGAAGCACAGAGAGCATCATGAAGACCAAGGAACGCAACAGGCAGGTCCGTGATACTGCTGTGGAGAAGTTTAAAGCCGGATTTGGATAATAAATGATTTCCAAAATTTAAACATCCCAAGGAGCACTGTGCAAGCGATAATATTGAAATGGAAGGAGTATCATACCACTGCAAATCTACCGAGACCAGGCCATCCCTCTAAACTTTCATCTCAAACAAGGAGAAGACTGATCAGAGATGCAGCCAAGAGGCCCATGATCACTCTGGATGAACTGCAGAGATCTACAGCTGAGGTGGGACAGTCTGTCCATAGGACTACAATCAGTCGTACACTACACAAATCTAGTGTAAAATCTAGATACCCATAAAAAGTATTGCTTAAAGTTTGCAACAAGCCACCTGGGAGACACACCAAACATGTGGAAGAAGGTGCACTGGTCAGATGAAACCCAAAATCGAACTTTTTGGTAACAATGTCAAACGATATGTTTGGCATAAAGGCAACATAGCTCATCACCCTGAACACACCATCCCCACTGTCAAACATGGTGGTGGCAGCATCGTGGTTTGGGCCTGCTTTTCTTCTTCAGTTAATATTGATGGGAAGATGGATGGAGCCAAATACAGGACCAATCTTGAAGAAAACCTGTTGGAGTCTGCAAAAGACCTGAGACTGGGACGGAGATTCGTCTTCCAACAAGACAATGATCCCAAACATAAAGCAAAATCTACAATGGAATGGTTCAGAAATAAAAGTATCCAGGTGTTAGAATGGCCAAGTCAAAGTCCAGACCTCAATCCAATCGAGAATCTGTGGAAAGAGCTGAAAACTGCTGTTCACAAACGATCTCCATCAAACCTCACTGAGCTCGAGCTGTTTGCCAAGGAAGAATGGGCAAGAATTTCAGTCTCTCGACGTACAAAACTGATAGAGGCATACGCCGAGCGACTTGCAGCTGTAATCGCAGCAAAAGTATTAAGTTAAAGGGGCCGAATAATATTGCACGCCCCACTTTTCAGTTTTTGAATTTCCACAAAAATTTAAAATAACCAATAAATTTCATTCAACTTCACAATTGTGTTCCACTTGTTGATTCTTCACCAAAAATTTACATTTGGTATCTTTATGTTTGAAGCATGATATGTGGGAAAAGGTTGAAAAGTTCCAGGGGGCCGAATACTTTTGCAAGGGACTGTATGAGCCAGGGTTTTCTGAATGTGAGAGTGATTCAGAGGCTTAGAGGTTTACTATGCATTGGGGTTTGCATTAAAATCTCACACATGAGATACATTCTTTATTACTGGTAGATTATTCCTATCAGCTGTCCCATCATGCGTGTTATAGTAAATGTGTATACTCCATGAAAAAGCTGTGCTTTAGCTATTTTTTTTTTTTTATATATAGAATTTTCTGCACTATTCCTAAATTTCTCTTGGGATATATGGTTTATTAAACAGATGGGAATTCTCTTCCTCTTGTCAATAGTATGTATCTGTACAGTCTCATATAGTGCTGTAGGCTGCATTCACACATCGGCGTGACACATCCGTTTGCTGGTCTTGTTTTTTTCTCCCCCCAGACAGCACACTGAGCCATGGAGTTTAATGGATCCATTCACACATCACTTTTAAAAACGGATCCGTGATTCCGGTCCAAGAGACTCAGAGCTTGTATTTTTCTCATTCGTTTTTTGCGAATCAGACTCTGCCATTAAAGTCTTTGCGGATCCATTAAGACCAGATGAAAAAAAGACGACAGACTTTGTACTTCTGATTTCCATCCAAGTTTCATCCGTTTTTAACCGATTAATTGCGAAGTCAATAAATAAATAAACAGCAGATTGCAGAATTCGAGAAATGCTAAAACACTGCTATTTCATGAGGAGTAAAAGTGTTTACTAAAACAAAAATGTTAGGAAAGATGACGCTCCTGTTTAGTGGGAACCTTGGAGACAACGAATGTGTTATCTGTGCCAATCTAGGCCACAAAGCCAGAGGAGGGCACCAGGTGGTATTTATTACTCCTTGTAGCCGTCACTTGTTAAATTTGATGGACGGACCAGAGGGACACTTCTTCCTTACCTGGTTTTTACGGCCTGGTTAATTATGTTCCAAAGACATACTGATAGGGAATATAGATTGTGAGCCCCATCGGGGGCAGCGATGATAATGTGTGCAAACTGTAGAGCGCTGTGGAATATGTTGGCACTATATAAAAATAAAGATTATTATTATGTGGTTTATATATTGGTTTAGGGATAGGGAGAGACACTGCATTTTCCCTGACATGTTTTATATGCTCCAAATATACATTGAAATTGGCCTGGTATTTTGGGGAACATTGTTGATATTTTTTTTATTTATGTTAATCAGACGGTTGTCTTTGTCCCTTTATTGCATGTTAGGTTCCTAAAGTAGCACACACGGAATTTTACCAGGGTCGTACAATGCGGTGGGCACTGGCATGGAGTTTTTATGACGATGTGGTCATCCCCGTAAGTATAAAACCTTATATACTCTTCTGACACTCACAGTTTTTTTAATCAAGTAAATAAGGCAGCACACTGCAGCGCTGAAACATGCAAACATGAAAACTGAACTGCAATACTGCACTAGAAATATGAAAAATGAGAGCATTTAGCGCATAATAATGGCCAATTTTATGTGTACCTGGTAGCCACTTTAGGGCATCTCTCGTATACCAGGTCCTACGCTTTCCTTTCCTCGCTGAGAATAAACGTCTCCATCTGAATGGGTAACTGTGAAACCTCTTCTTAGACTAACATTCTCTCTCTCTGTGGAGGGGTAATGGACCTGTTGCGATTAAAACACCTGTGGCTAGGAGGCGGAGTGCTCAGTCAGAAGGCTAAAGAGTACATTTCAAAAAACTGACCGTTACATCCAAACATAGACTAAGTGTGAACAGGTGCTGAACCTAGAGTCACCAACTTATATACAGTCAAGTAAATAAGGCAGCACACTGCAGCGCTGAAACATGCAAACATGAAACATGAAAACTGAACTGCATTACTGCACTAGAAATATGCTAAACGCTCTCATTTTTCGTATTTCTAGTGCAGTAATGCAGTTCAGTTTTCATGTTTCATGTTTGCATGTTTCAGCGCTGCAGTGTGCTGCCTTATTTACTTGACTGCATATGAGTTGGTGACTCTAGGTTCAGCACCTGTTCACACTTAGGCTAGGTTCACATTGCGTTAGGGCAATCCGTTTAGCGCTAGCGGATTGCGCTAACGCAATGTTTTTGTAGGGGCCGCGTTTAGGGGTCGCGCTAACGTCCCCGCTCTCGCAGATCCCCGATCTGCGAGAGCGGGGAACGGACCTCGGGCGCGCCGCGGACGCTGCAAGCAGCGTCCGAGGCGCGCTACAAAAGAACGGTACATCGCTAGCGCGAGCCGAAAAAGGCACGCGCTAGCGATGCGCTACAGGCGAAATTTACATTGCTGTCAATGGGTGCGCTAACGGACCCGTTGCACGGCGTTAATTGCGACATTTTCCCCGTGCAACGCTGTTCGTTAGCGACCACCCACTAACGCAATGTGAACCTAGCCTAAGGCTACTTTCACACTAGCGTCGGGCTCGGCCCGTCGCGGTGCGTCGGGCCGAGGTTCCCGACGCTAGCGTTGTCTCCGTCGCACAACGGGGGCAGCGGATGCATTTTTCCAGCGCATCCGCTGCCCCATTGTGAGGTGCGGGGGCGGAGTTCCGGCCGCGCATGTGCGGTCGGAAAAAGCGGACCGTCGTGAGCAAAAAACGTTACATGTACACGACGGTTGCGACGTGTGTCAATCCGTCGCAATACGTCGCTTAATGTAAGTCTATGGGGAAAAAACGCATCCTGCAAGCACTTTTGCAGGATGCGTTTTTTCGGCAAAACGACGCATTGTAGCGGATTGCAGTTAACGCTAGTGTGAAAGTAGCCTAAGTCTATGTTTGGATATGACTAACAGTTTTTTTGTGACCCAGGTAAACTTCATTTTCTGGCTGACACAACATATGTTTCAAACCTGATATTGGCAGTGATATGTCAGGTCTTCACCATAAAACTAAAATTTTGTGAAATGTTGCAGATCTGAGAGCACGTTTTCGATACATCTGACATGTTGAGATTACATTTTTTGCATACAGTTGAGTGAAAGTGTTTGCCCCTTTCCTGATTTACTATTTGCATTTTTATGACACTTAAATGTTTCAGATCACCAAACAAATTTAAATATTAGTCAAAGATAACACAAGTAAACACAAAATCCAGTTTTTAAATGAAGGTCTTTATTAAGGGAGAAATAAATCCAAACCTACAGGGCTCTGTATGAAAAAGTGATTGCCCTCCCCCCACCCTTTAAAACATAAATTACCTGTGGTTTATCACATATTTGGGATGCGGAGTTCAAATTCCATAGTCACACGCAGGCATGATTACTGCCACACCTGTTCTCAATCAAGAAATCACTTAAATAGGACCTGTCTGACAAAGTGAAGTAGACCAAGTGATCCTCTAAAGCTAGACATCATGCCGCCTTCCAAAAATAGTCTGGAACAAATGAGAAACAAAGTAATTGAGATCTATAGGTCTGGAAAAGGTTATTAAGCCATTTCTCCAGCTTTGGGACTTCTGCAAACCACAGTGAGAGCCATTATCCACATATGATGAAAACATGGAACAGTGGCAAACCTTCCCAGGAGTAGTCGGTGGACCAAGATTAACCCAAGAGTGCAGTGACTACTCGTCCAAGAGGTCACAAAAGACCCCACAATAGCATCCAAAGGACTGCAGTCATCACTTGCCTCAGTTAAGGTCAGTGTTCGTCACTCCAACATATGAAATAGACTGGGCAAAAATGTCCTGCATGGCAGAGTTCCAGGATGAAAACCACTGAAGAGCAATAAGAACATAAAAGCTCTTCTCTGTTTTGCCCGAAAACATCTTGATGACCCCTAGGACTTTTGGGAGAATACTGTGTGGACTGCTGAGACAAAAGTTGAACTTTTTGGAAGGTTTATGTCCCATTGCAACTGGCATAGAAGAAACACAGCATTTCAGAAAAGGAACATCATACCAACAGTAAAATGTGGTGGTAGCGTGATGGTCTGGGGCTGTTTTGCTGCTTCAGGACCTGGAAGACTTGCTGTGGTAAATGGAACCATGAATTCTGCTGTCTACCAAAAAATCGTGGATTTGTGACTTCACGCTGAAGCGCACTGGGGTTATGCAGCAGGACAATGATCCAAAACATACAAGCAAGTCCACCTCTGAATGGCTTAAGAAAAACAAAATAAAGACCTTGGAGTGGCCTAGTCAAAGTCCTGACCTTAATCTGATTGAGATGCTGTGGCATGAAGTTAAAAAGGTGGTGCATGCTCGGGAACCCTCCATTGTGGCTGAATTACAACAGTTCTGGAAAGATGAGTGGACCAAAATTACTTAGGGGAGCATAGTAAAAGACTCATTACCAGTTATCGCAAACCTTTGATTGCAGTTGTTGCTGATAAGGGGTGGCCCAACCAGTTATTAGGTTTAGGGATCAATCACTGTTTCACACAGGGCCCTGTAGGTTTGGATTTGTTTTTCCATTACGTCCCTCAGGACAGCACCATGGAGGACTTCCTTCCTTGACCTATAGCGGGACAGGATCATAGAGAGGTTAAAAGGACCCTCCCACCTCCACCCTCCAGTGTTTTTCCTGTCCCTACAGGGACGGATGTATGAGAGGTTGCTCCTAGAGCGAAGATAGCCTGTGGATTCTCTTCCCCCTGTCAAGTGGTCCGTAGCCGACACCTAAGGCTGCGTTCACATTTGCGTTGTTGGGCTGTCATGTCAGACGCTGTTCAGACCAGGTCGTTCGACAGACAGCGGTAATTCCGCTTTTGACCACTATTTGCTCATTGGCGTCGGCTAGTTTTTATCTAGCTGTTCCGGGGTTAATTTACCTTATCCTCGAATTGAAAGCTGGGCCATGCCCATTGCTTTTAAATAGTTCTCCTGATCATTGGGCGTCGCCGATTATAGCTTCTGTCTTGTGCGTTGTTATCTCGGTCTGGAGTGGAGAGCTGGTTGTTGGAGATTCGTTGCTGGTGGTGTATTTTCCTTAGTCTTATTTACTCCTTCCTATATTTGTATTTATTTTGCCCTGCACATTTATAGTGTATTCCTGAGTGACTGCGGCGTGGTGTATATTTTCCTTTATCCTTGTCTGTGCTAACTGTGGGTATTGGTGTATTACCTCTTCACTGGGTGGTGTGCGGAGGTTTCAGCCTAGGGTTGAAACAGGAGACAGGGTGAGGTTCGAGGCCTGGACATGCACACCATCAGTGTAAACTCCAGGTAGAGGGTCAGTCAGGATTTCCCTAGTCTGAGAGAAATTGCAGGGGCCCGGGTTATTAGCTCTCGCTCACCTAGTCTCCCCGTGACATGGGCGCAGCGTCGGCGACGCAACCAACAACGCATGTACGCAAGGCAGCGTTTTGCGACGCATGCGTTGTCATAAGATCCTACAGATCGGGACTTTCGGCCCAGGGAAAACGCTACAAGTAGCGTCCCCTGCGCCCTGTCTTGTGCGTCTATATGACGCAGGCGTCATAAAACGCAGTACAACGCATACTGGCAAATGTCCAAGCGCCCCCCATGTTAAAGATAGGGGCGCATGACGCATGCGTCGGTATGCGTCGACGACGCTGCGCCCAACAACACAAATGTGAACGTAGCCTAACTGGGTAGAGGTCCCTCAGCTATCAGTGCTGTACCAGATGGACTCAGAGTTTGGGGGTCTCAACCTTCCCTTTTCCTGGTCAGACGGACCGTGGCTGACTCCTCTTTGAGAGGTTCCTCAGCCAACAGTCAGCCTGTGCAATGTGCTTAGGGGGATCGTGCGGCAGGTCCAATCCTTCCCCCTGTCAAGTAGCCCAGGGTGGAAACTCCCCAGTGGGGAGTCCCTCAGCCCCAGAGACCAGTCGAGCGGACAGGCTGCTGGGTAGAGCCGCTTCCTCCCGGTGGGGGCTCTCGGCTCAGACGCCGACCGGCAAAACACCGCTACTCCCGAAAGTTGTGTGGTGGAGAAAGGCCATTGTGCTTCCGGTGACGTCAGAAAGGGGCGCCGGCACATAGGATCGGCGTGCGTTCCACGATGGAACACGGAAAGGGGCACAGGCAGTAATGCAGCATTCCTGACGGGACGCCGCTTCCTTCCACGGTAGGCTCTCGGCGTTACCAGCTCCCCCTGTCTTCTAGCAGGTATGGAGCCAGCACAGGTGAATGCATGGTTTAATGTTGCATTGATGGCCTGGGCCTCTGGGCTGACTCTAGTCTCATGCCTTTGTGCCAAAGCTGTACCTGGAACCCATTTGCAGCTAGGCCTTGGACCTCTAGGCTATGGTAGGGCCATATGTCCAGGCTACATCTCATGACTGGACTTCAGTTAGTTGCAGGTCTTGTCTGCACAGAGCCTTATGATTGGGCTTCAGAGTGACTTTTTGGAAGCATGCTTTCCATTTTCTGGTTCAATAAGCAAGTGTTTCACTTTTCTTTGCAACTTAACTACTCCATCCAGAGGAGGACACAAGGTGTTAATTCAGCACATTGTCTCCATGAAGACTGCCCTCCAGCTGCTGCTCATTAATTAGCCCCTTCGGGTGGAGTCAGTCTGACAAATGAGATGTACTGTTAAGAGTGGAGATTTATCTGGAGCTCTGATAGATGGCTCTTTTGCTTAAAAGTGTAAGTCATACTGCTTCTAAGCATCAGATTGAGTGCCTCCGTGCATAATACTGCATCATAGTGCCTCTATGCATCATATTGAGTGCCTCCGTGCATAATACTGCATCATAGTGCCTCTATGCATCATATTGAGTGCTTCTGCATAATACTGCATCATAGCGCCTCTATGCATTATATTGAGTGCCTCCGTGCATAATACTGCATCATAGTGCCTCTATGCATCATATTGAGTGCCTCCATGCATAATACTGCATCATACTGCTTTATGCATCATATTGAGTGCCTCTGTGCATGATACTGCATCATAGTGCCTCTATACATCATATTGAGTGCCTCTGTGGCATCATACTGCATCATACGGTTTCATATTGCCTTTGTGCATCATATTGCTTCATAGTTCCTATATGCATTATAGCGCTTCATAAGTTGCTTCATGTATCATATTGCATCGTATTGCTTCATGGTTCCTATATGCATCATAGTGCTTCATTGTTCCTATATGCATCATAGTGCTTCATATTGACTTTGTGCATCATATTGCATCATATTGCTTCATGGTTCCTTTATGCATCAGAGTGCTTCATATTGCCTTTATGCGTCATATTGCTTCAAGGTTCCTATATGCATCATAGTGCTTCATATTGCCTTTGTGCATTATATTACAGCATATTGCTTCATAGCTCCTATATGCACCATAGCGCTTCATAGTTACTTCATGCATCATATTGCATCGTATTGCTTTATAGTCTCTATATCATCATATTGCTTCATTGTTCCTATATGCACCATAGCGCTTCATAGTTACTTCATGCATCATATTGCATCATACTACTTCATTATTCCTATGTGCATCGTATTGAATCAGATTAATTAATAGTGCCTTTGGACATCATATTGCATTATATTGCTTCATAGTTCCTATATGCATCATATTGCATCATAGGGTTTCGGTGCCCTTTGCCTCAGGGGGTATTATTGGTGTCGGGCTTGGTGCCTTTTTCACCTCTGGCTGTGAGCCACTGGGTCAGACCTTCTGTCTGGTGCCTTGTTGTGTGGCTGCACATTGTATCATGGGCCTATCACTTCACATTTCTGTCTTGGGCCTCAACTCTGGATATGGAGTCCTTGTGTTTTGGACCCAGATCCAGCTTCTGCTACTTCATTCTTTACAACAGGGCTTAGTCAAGCAAACAGGCTTGAATTGGCTTAGTAAAATTTGCATTTCTTCTGTTTGGAACAGATTTCTCAGGTAGGTTCTACTTTGAGTGCTAAAGGCAAGTCTATTACATAATTGGCTTTAAAAGATGACATACGTCATTTTGGTACATCCTATAAAAGGACATACTACTGTCCGGGGAGCAGAAAATCCCACGAGTTGAAAGAAAGGATTCCTTCAGCCTCGGAATGCTTTGCCCTAAGATATTAGGACCATATACAATTTGCATAGTTTTAGGGGCACCCTCAAAACACATTTGTTCAGTGCGGCCTATCAAGTTCCCTAATCAGTCATTTTATGATTTTATGTTTGTGTGTGTGTGTGTGTAGCCCATTCACTATCTCCATCTATCCCCACCCCCTGAAGATGGCTGTGCCATCATTGTAAATAAAACATTGTTGATACACACCTGTACTTTTGTATCTTCCCTGCCTCATTGTAGATTGTAAGCTCTCAGGAGCAGGGTGGTTTTTATTTATTTTAATTATTATATGGTTGTTACTTATGACTGTTGTGTTTGAGACTGTCAAACTGTAAAGCGCTGCGGAATATGTGGACACTATATAAATAAAAGTTTATTATTGTTGTTATTATTATTAATCCTTACCAAACTCCACATTCGGCAATCAGACAGATTCTTGTCCCATAAGTCTGTTGCGTTATGTTTTCCAGGGACATCAGCGCTGCCTTTTGTACCTTGTGGTGAAGCAGCAGCACTGTGTCGTGTGGCAGAGGATCCCATACTCGCGGCTCTTACAGCAGTCACGGCTCCTAAGATAAACGAAACTGTATCCAGGGCTCTTACTGTTAAGACCCCATAGTCTCACTGCCTCACAGTAGATAATCTCCCTCCGTAATGAGGAAGAAACATACTTTTTCTCTAGCCATGGAATATGGTTACTCCCACAATGGCAGTCTGGGTTTATAAAGATCCCTGAGAAGATTGCCTCTTGGGATATGTATGTGCGTAATATGCATATATGGACAAATAAGTTGACATACCGTATTTTTCGGACTATAAGACGCACCGGACTATAAGGCGCACCCAGGTTTTAGAGGTGGAAAATAGGGAAAAAAAATATTTGAAGCAAAAAAAGTGGTAAAATATTTAATAACATACTATTATTTCTGGTGTTATTACATATAATAGTATGTTATTATGTTGGAAGCTGCGGGACCAGTGTGGTGTCTGTGAAGTACTATATGAAGATGCTGGAGGGTGAGTATAAGAATGGGGGCACAGGGCTTATATTGAAAGCACCACTCCAGCACTGCAAAATAACACTGGAGTGCTGCTTTAAAAGCCCATGGGAGAACTATAACTCCCAGCATGTCCTGCTGATCCTATGACATGCTGGGAGTTATAGTTCACTAAAGGAGTGGCATAATGCTTTATTGTGTTTTGGAAAGACTAACCTCTTAATTGTGGCAGCCAGCCAGCTGTGGTGAGGTAAAAGTATCCCATGACTGCACACACAGAGCCCTCCTTCTTGTTGCCTCTCCACAGCACAGGTAATGGAAGCCAGTAGATTCTAGTGTTGGAGTCTGAAGGACCTGTGATGATGTCAAAAAGAGGGAGGGCTCTGTGCTGCCATGTGATGCTCCAGCCCGCCCACTTCTGACATCACAGGTCCTCCTTGTGCACACTGCACAGCACTCAGCTCCAGCCCAGGAAGGTAAGCAGCGATCTCCTCTCCCCCGGACCCTGCTGCTGCCTCCTCCCCCGGACACACGGATCTCCCCAGCTGCTGCAGGAATCAGCGCTGAGGAAACCATGTGTGTCCCTGCTTAAGTGCAGTATTCATTTGCTGCTCCCGGCTCACCGCTCAGCTGATAGGTGGGCGGGGAGTAGCTAATGAATATTCACTGCACTTAATCATCAGGACCACGTGCTTTCCCCAGCGCTGATTCCCGGCAGTGGGGACATTTTTCTGCCTCCTGAAGTGGGATAACAGTGCGATCCCACTCGCTGCTGCCCCCCTCCCCACATGCTACATCCCTACCATAAGACGCACCCACACTTTCCTCCCAAATTTGGAGGAAAAAAAGTGCGTCTTATGGTCAGAAAAATACGGCTTATAATGTCTGGACTAATGACTCGTATAAATGCAGTTCCGAATAATTTCAAGTGTCGGAAGATTTTCACTAGCACTACCACCACCACCTTCATTGATTCAGAGTCCAGTCACCCTGTATCTAACATCAAGTAAAACAGGAGTGATGATCCACGTTTCTCTTTCAGCGCTTCTAATGAGAAGCCCGACGTTGGTAATATAGTAACATAGTTAGTAAGGCCGAAGAAAGACATTTGTCCATCCAGTTCAGCCTATATTCCATCATAATAAATCCCCAGATCTACGTCCTTCTACAGAACCTAATAATTGTATGATACAATATTGTTCTGCTCCAGGAAGACATCCAGGCCTCTCTTGAACCCCTCGACTGAGTTCGCCATCACCACCTCCTCAGGCAAGCAATTCCAGATTCTCACTGCCCTAACAGTAAAGAATCCTCTTCTATGTTGGTGGAAAAACCTTCTCTCCTCCAGACGCAAAGAGTGCCCCCTTGTGCCCGTCACCTTCCTTGGTATAAACAGAGATCCTCAGCGAGATATTTGTATTGTCCCCTTATATACTTATACATGGTTATTAGATCGCCCCTCAGTCGTCTTTTTTCTAGGCTAAATAATCCTAATTTCGCTAATCTATCTGGGTATTGTAGTTCTCCCATCCCCTTTATTAATTTTGTTGCCCTCCTTTGTACTCTCTCTAGTTCCATTATATCCTTCCTGAGCACCAGTGCCCAAAACCGGACACAGTACTCCATGTGCGGTCTAACTAGGGATTTGTACAGAGGCAGTATAATGCTCTCATCATGTGTATCCAGACCTCTTTTAATGCACCCCATGATCCTGTTTGCCTTGGCAGCTGCTGCCTGGCACTGGCTGCTCCAGGTAAGTTTATCATTAACTAGGATCCCCAAGTCCTTCTCCCTGTTAGATTTACCCAGTGGTTTCCCGTTCAGTGTGTAATGGTGATATTGATTCCTTCTTCCCATGTGTATAACCTTACATTTATCATTGTTAAACCTCATCTGCCACCTTTCAGCGCAAGTTTCCAACTTATCCAGATCCATCTGTAGCAGAATACTATCTTCTCTTGTATTAACTGCTTTACATAGTTTTGTATCATCTGCAAATATCAATATTTTACTGTGTAAACCTTCTACCAGATCATTAATGAATATGTTGAAGAGAACAGGCCCCAATACCGACCCCTGCGGTACCCCACTGGTCACAGCGACCCAGTTGGAGACTATACCATTTATAACCACCCTCTGCTTTCTATCACTAAGCCAGTTACTAACCCATTTACACACATTTTCCCCCAGACCAAGCATTCTCATTTTGTGTACCAACCTCTTGTGCGGCACGGTATCAAACGCTTTGGAAAAATCGAGATATACCACGTCCAATGACTCACCGTGGTCCAGTCTATAGCTTACCTCTTCATAAAAACTGATTAGATTGGTTTGACAGGAGCGATTTCTCATAAACCCATGCTGATATGGAGTTAAACAGTTATTCTCATTGAGATAATCCAGAATAACATCCTTCAGAAACCCTTCAAATATTTTACCAACAGTAGAGGTTAGACTTACTGGCCTAGAATTTCCAGGTTCACTTTTAGAGCCCTTTTTGAATATTGGCACCACATTTGCTATGCGCCAGTCCTGCGGAACAGACCCCGTCGCTATAGAGTCCCTAAAAATAAGAAATAATGGTTTATCTATTACATTACTTAGTTCTCTTAGTACTCGTGGGTGTATGCCATCCGGACCCGGAGATTTATCTATTTTAATCTTATTTAGCCGGTTTCGCACCTCTTCTTGGGTTAGATTGGTGACCCTTAATATAGGGTTTTCATTGTTTCTTGGGATTTCACCTAGCATTTCATTTTCCACCGTGAATACCGTGGAGAAGAAGGTGTTTAATATGTTAGCCTTTTCCTCGTCATCTACAACCATTCTTTCCTCACTATTTTTTAAGGGGCCTACATTTTCAGTTTTTATTCTTTTACTATTGATATAGTTGAAGAACAGTTTGGGATTAGTTTTACTCTCCTTAGCAATGTGCTTCTCTGTTTCCTTTTTGGCAGCTTTAATTAGTTTTTTAAATAAAGTATTTTTCTCCCTATAGTTTTTTAGAGCTTCAATGGTGCCATCCTGCTTTAGTAGTGCAAATGCTTTCTTTTTACTGTTAATTGCCTGTCTTACTTCTTTGTTTAGCCACATTGGGTTTTTCCTATTTCTAGTCCTTTTATTCCCACAAGGTATAAACCGCTTACAGTGCTTATTTAGGATGTTCTTAAACATTTTCCATTTTTTATCTGTATTCTTATTTCTGAGGATATTGTCCCAGTCTACCAGATTAAGGGCATCTCTAAGCTGGTCAAACTTTGCCTTCCTAAAGTTCAGTGTTTTTGTGACTCCCTGACAAGTCCCCCTAGTGAAAGACCGGTGAAACTGTACAATATTGTGGTCGCTATTTCCTAGATGCCCGACCACCTGCAGATTTGTTATTCTGTCAGGTCTATTAGATAGTATTAGGTCTAAAAGTGCTGCTCCTCTGGTTGGATTCTGCACCAATTGTGAAAGATAATTTTTCTTGGTTATTAGCAGAAACCTGTTGCCTTTATGGGTTTCATAGGTTTCTGTTTCCCAGTTAATATCCGGGTAGTTAAAGTCCCCCATAACCAGGACCTCATTATGGGTTGCAGCTTCATCTCTCTGCTTTAGAAGTAGACTTTCCATGATTTCTGTTATATTTGGGGGTTTGTAACAGACCCCAATGAGAATTTTGTTACCATTTTTCCCTCCATGAATTTCGACCCATATGGATTCGACATCCTCATTCCCTTCGCTAATATCCTCCCTTAAAGTGGACTTTAGACAAGACTTTACATAGAGACAAACCCCTCCTCCTCTCCGATTTTTACGATCCTTTCTAAACAGACTGTAACCCTGTAAGTTAACTGCCCAGTCATAGCTTTCATCTAACCATGTCTCGGTTATTCCCACTATGTCAAAGTTACCTGTAGATATTTCTGCTTCTAGTTCTTCCATCTTGTTTGTCAGGCTTCTGGCGTTTGCGATCATGCAGTTTAGAGGATTTTGTTTTGTTCCAATCTCCTCGCTGTGGATTGTTTTAGAAATGTTCTTACCTCCCTTCTGAGTATGTTTTCCTGGGTCTTCTTTGTTCAAGTCTAATGTTTTTCTTCACGTCCCCTCTTCTTCTAGTTTAACGCCCTCCTGATGAGTGTAGCGAGTCTTCTGGCGAATGTGTGTTTCCCAGGTTTGTTGAGGTGTAGTCCGTCTCTGGCGAGGACTCCATCGTACAAGTAATTCACACCGTGGTCCAGGAATCCGAATCCTTGTTGTCTGCACCATCGTCTTAGCCAGTTGTTCGCATCAAGGATCCTGTTCCATCTCCTGGTGCCATGCCCATCTACTGGAAGGATAGAAGAAAAAACTACCTGTGCATCCAGTTCCTTTACTTTCTTCCCCAACTCTTCAAAGTCCTTGCAGATTGTCGGTAGGTCCTTCCTTGCCGTGTCATTGGTGACAACATGTATCAGAAGAAATGGGTGGACGTCCTTGGAGCTGAAGAGCTTTGGTATCCTATCGGTCACATCCTTGATCATCGCACCTGGAAGGCAGCATACTTCTCTTGCGGTTATGTTCGGTCTGCAGATGGCTGCTTCTGTGCCTCTCAGTAGTGAGTCTCCCACCACCACCACTCTTCGTTGCTTCTTGGCTGTACTTTTTGCTGTCACTTGTTGCTGTGTACCCTTTTCTTTTTTGCTTGCTGGCAGTGCTTCATCCTTAGGTGTGCCATCTTCATCCTCTACAAAGATTTGATATCGGTTCTTTTGGTCACATGCTTCCACTCATCTGCTTTTGGAGGTTCTCTGACACTTTTTTCACCTTCTGTGACCAGTAGAGATGCTTCTGTTCTGTCTAGGAAGTCTTCATTCTCTTTGATGAGTTTCAAAGTTGCTATTCTTTCTTCCAGACCCCGCACCTTTTCTTCTAAAAGGGCCACTAGTCTACACTTCTGACAGGTGAAATTGGATTCTTCGTCTGGTCGATCTGTGAACATGTAGCACATGCTGCAGCTCACCATGTAGGTTGTCACATCTGCCATGTTGCTCCTAGATCCTGCTGACTTGCTGTGTGTTTTCCTTCTTGTGTAATCTACTCAGCCAAGCTTTCTTGCAATAATGTCCTACAGGCAAAAATTCGCGCGCAGTAAGGCGCGTGGTTTGGTGATGCTTTCCAAGCAGCTGGTCCCGGCTGTACCCAAAGATCTTCTTGCTGAGGGAGACTCTTCGCTTTTCCCAGAAGGCACCTGGAATATGCAAATTATCCTCCTCAAGCTTGAATCCCTGGTTTGGTGATGCTTTCCAAGCAGCTGGTCCCGGCTGTACCCAACGATCTTGCTGAGGGAGACTCTTCGCTTTTCCCAGAAGGCACCTGGAATATGCAAATTATCCTCCTCAAGCTTGAATCCCTAATGACAGGAGATATTACCTGCCGGATGGTGTATTCCTTAGTTTTAATAATATATAACCCTTACTTGGGGTTGGACATCTAAGGATTTGGAATAGACGTGATCTCTTGGATGAGTAATGTGCGTACATCCCAATGCTCTGCCATTATCCATGTACTAACTGTTATTGGTTTGAACTTTCCGCAGTCCAGGGCCTCTGTCCTGCAGGTCTCCTTGTAGTACGGTAAGCTGGTCTGTAACCAAGGCTTAACCTGAGCCCAGAAGGTCCGATGAAGGAACAATCCTGGGTTATAAGCACATGCAGCTTATTATGGGTTGATACAGTCCTCATTTTGTGGTGGCTGTGACTTTCACCATAAGGTTCTCTAACCCTATTCTGGGGCTACGATGTCTATAAGTATCTATCACAATAAATAACTTGCTGTGGTTCATTATTGGTATTGGAGTACAATGGGTGTATCTCACTCTCTGCTCCTGATGTTTATTTCATTTACCACATACATACTGAAATCGGCCATTATAGATATACTAGACTGTGGCCCGATTCTAAAGCATCGGGTATTCTAGAATATGCATGTCCCCGTAGTATGTGATTCGCGGCAGACTGTGCCCGTCGCTGATTGGTCGAGGCAACCTTTATGACATCATCGTCGCCATGGCAACCATTATGACATCTACGTTGATACTGTGCCCGTCGCTGATTGGTCGAGGCCGCCAGGCCTCGACCAATCAGAGACGCGGGATTTCCAGGAAAGACAGACAGACGGAAAAACTCTTAGACAATTATATATATAGATATCAGGCACTCACTACGGTGATTTTCTTTGCGGATCTCTTTAGATATCTATGGTTTTTCTGATCTTTCAGATCCTTTATATATTTAGTCTGGTTTTTGTCTGGGGCTTTGATTCCTGGGCTTCTGTACCCACCCTCGGAGAGTTGCTTTGGTATTCTCCATGGTGCTGTCCTGAGGGACGTAATGGAAAAAGGGAAATTAGACCTACTGGTAATTCGGTTTCCAGGTAGTCCCTCAGGACAGCACCCATAGTTCCCTCCCTTATGTTTCTGTTTTTAGGATTGCTCGGGATTAATCTACTGGCAGATCGTTCGTCCTTCGTGTCACCATGGCTCGAAATTAAGATGAAGCCGTTTAATGGTTATTACAGACATGTTTGTAAGGGCACGTTTAGACCATTTATTTCCATCCTTCGGTGGTACTTTGAAAGAACACTGGAGGGTGGAGGTGGGAGGGTCCTTTTAACCTCTCTATGATCCTGTCCCGCTATAGGTCAAGGAAGGACGTCCCCCATGGTGCTGTCCTCAGGAACTACCTGGAAACCGAATTACCGGTAGGTCTAATTTCCCTTTTTCCCTTAATAATAAAGAACTTCAATTAAAAACTGCATTTTGTCATTATTTGTGTTTTCCCTATCTAGTATTTAAATTTGTTTGTTGATCTGAAACATTTAACATGCACAAACATGCAGAAGAAGAGGAAGTCAGGAAGGGCACAAACACTTTTTCACACAACTGTATATCCCATTCACAGATAGGTGAAGTGAGCAAACCAATGTCCTAAGTATTTAAACATCTGTCTTAGGGCTGCGAAGTTGGTAAACCAAGGTCAGGCTCCTCTATTTTTTATACTCCACAACTTCTTCATAAATGGGCTATAATTAGTAAAAATAATCCAGCTCAAAGGTAATGGAGGCCATGCCATTATTTGGTGCAAAAACCTGAAGAAATAAACTGGTATATAAGTTGGGATACGTGCAATGTGTAGGTGCATGTTCACACTGGCCACTAAACAGACAAAACCTAAGATAAAAACAAATTGCAGCTATATTTCCTTTTTAAAAAGTATGGAGAATGTGTCCGCCAGTAATTGCGAACAAGGGCCAAGTATTATTTGGTAGTAATTTTTTCTACTGCTGTAGATTGGGCTCTGCAGTCAATATTGCACCTTAGTGTCTGATATCATATAACAATTGTGATTGCGCTGTGTCTCTATTATTCCTCCTGAAAACTTGTAATAACTTGGACATGACCATTCCCCTTTTTCTATAGTGTCTTCCTATACTCTGACACTGTCAAGTCAGTGCTGACGGAAAACACTTGCCAATTTATCAGCCATTTGCCAGTATATTCTTTAATTTCCTGAATCAATAAAGGTTGTGCCCATGAGCTTCAGATGGCGATGTGGACGATATTTTGCTTCACAATCAAGTGACCATTGGCCCACAGTAGGTGGGGGGTTGGCCGCATCGCGATCTGTAGCGCGTGGATGCCCCCAGCGTGGGTATTTATCTAGGCGGTTTGTAGAGGGTTCACTTTGAAAGCTGCCTGAAAAAGCGCTAACAAAACTCTGAAAAGAATGAAGATTTGAAGATCTATGTAAAATCGTCTCGCTGTTCATATGTTCTGGTTTTCAAGCGTCTTTTATCAGGTTCAGGTTTCCAAAGATGCCAAGTGGTTAAAAGAAGTGATCTGGCCAGTCTTTTTACACTCTGAAGACGATCGATGCTTACAAGTCAATGGGAAATCTCAAATGACTCCTGGATGTCTATTTGAGCATTTTGTCACTGCTTTTACTTGAAAAACCCGCCAGTGATTTCTTCATTGTTGAATACAGTAAGAAAAAAAAAGTTTGGAAAACGCCAGTATAAAATATGCTACACGAGCTCTGGAAAAAGGCTAAAATAACACACAGGCAGTCAAAAATGGTGAAAAGGTGCTGAGGAAATGTGAAAAAAAGACAAGTTTTTTTGATACACCAGGAAAAAGGATAGATGTGTTTGGCTGCCTGAACATGACGTTATGTACACATACTCTAAGGGTAAGATCACACTAGGCGGTTTTTTTTTTGTGCAGGAACACCTGATCTCTTGGCAGGAAAAAGCTACAGAAATAAGCATGTTTTGCTTGTTTTTTCTTCCGTTTTTTGCTGCGGTTTTTGCATGCTGATAAACTTTAGTGTTGAAAAAAAAGTCCAATTCTATAGAATCAGCTTTTGGCACAAAAAACGCAGCAAAACCAGATATCTGCATTTTGGTGCGTTTTTTTGATACACCAGGAAAAAGGATAGATGTGTTTGGCTGCCTGAACATGACGTTATGTACACATACTCTAAGGGTAAGATCACACTAGGCGGTTTTTTTTTTGTGCAGGAACACCTGATCTCTTGGCAGGAAAAAGCTGCAGAAATAAGCATGTTTTGCTTGTTTTTTCTTCCGTTTTTTGCTGCGGTTTTTGCATGCTGATAAACTTTAGTGTTGAAAAAAAAGTCCAATTCTATAGAATCAGCTTTTGGCACAAAAAACGCAGCAAAACCAGATATCTGCATTTTGGTGCGTTTTTTCATCACCCATTCATTTCAATGGGTGAAAGAAGTGACATGTTTCATTGTTAAAAAAAAATCCACAATCCTTATGACCTAGTGTGAACTTAGCCTAAAAGGGAATAAATGTAGTTTCTAAATTAGACCCGACAGGGACTTTGTAAGGTGGGGTTCCAGAAAAGTGTTGGCTACAGGGAACACACTAATCCTGAGATCCTGGCAGTGCCCTTTTCTATCTTTGGTACAGAGGTGGCTGTGTTTGTGTTGCCCCTTTCCTTTAAGTGATTATCAGTATGAAAAGCCCTTACGTAAATGGAAGAATGTTCATATACCTGTCAGTGTCTTTAGAAAGCTGGGTGACCTCCCTTCTGGGTACGATCAGCTGATTAGAAATGATGTGATCTGGTAGTAAATCGCATCGATCCTGACATTGCACTGCTGGCGCCTATAGATCTCTGCTTCCTTGTCGGGGTCAGTATTGCATCGCGGAGTTCGTTCCCTGGTGTGACCGGCCTAACCTGCACTCCCGTGGGGATATGGCGGCTGCGTTCCACACTTAGGGGTTTCTCCAATCCTTGCACATCGCCTCTGGGTGAACATGCTCTCTGCCCCGCGTCTGATAACCACCTATTGTACCGCCGTCTTGTGACAGACCGCCCTGCTAATGCCCATTTGTCTGGAGGATTAGACATGCACACTGATTTTTCCAGGCTTAACAAATTAAAAAGGCATTAGCTGACAGCTTCTATCACACTATCGGCATAATCACGGGCTGGTGTGAAACAATGAAAGTACCATGGTGTCTTGGGCGACCTGTCAGACCTCCTTTTATAGTCCAGGCTAGCGAGTAGGTGGTTTATCGATTTCAAGACTTTTTTTTTTTTGTCTTTCTTCACGTGGGTTGGGGGTTAACTGCAGATGTCTAGCCTGGCAATTACAATTCAGAGGGTTGGCATTAAATTGGTATGATTGTAAGCAGCCTGTGAAAGGCCTGAAAGGATGACTAACTGTGATTTCATGCCGAGCGTGGCTTGATAAAATTGATTGTTTGTGCAGCCCGTCTCGCCATTTAAAGCTGTCGTGCTACATTTTATTCCCCTTTTTTTCCTCTTTGTTTAATGTGTAATCTTAAGCATGTCTATTCTGAACATGTTCAGCTTGTAGCTTTAAAGGGAAAACACTTAAATCTTAAAATACCCTAGATTTGTACCCCCAGCTCGTCAATGACAGACGCCGGCTGCCCTCTAAGATGCACCCCTGCGGCTCTCAGCGAGGGGAATAAGGCATTACTGGAGATTTGCAGCATAATTTAGATGTTAAAAGGTGACCTTAAATCTGCACCTGCTAATGCTCCTTATTATCAAGGGTTAAGGAGCTCTTACAGATTTATACCAAAGATTCCACATCTCTAGTACCTAAAACACGAATATAGTAGAGTAGTGATTTTGTGTCTGACATGCTTTTCGTGAATCATTGCTATATCATTAGAATTATTTTTCAGATATTGTTCACTATATCCAGTAATGAGGATTAATAGAATAAGTCACGCACACTATCACTACCTGCTCCCATGAGATTCCATATAGAGCTTAAAAATTTACCAGTTTTTTTTTTTTTTTTTTTTGCTACCCCGTCTGAGAGCAGCATGATATAAGGGCAGAGACCCTGATTCCAGGGATGTATCACTTACTGAGCAGCCTGCTGCAGTTATGATAAAAATCAGTGTTTTATTTGCTGCAGATCTAGCAGAACTCAGAATGCTGAGCTCTGTATAACCCCATCCACTTCACTGATTGACAGATTTCTGTGTACACTCTGCATAGGCCATTAGCAAATGCTCCCTCCACCATCATTCCTCCTCGGCGTCTGATGTCTCTGCACAGCGGAGGCGATGACATCACTACAAAGCGACCCTACGCAGAGATGTGCGACACTTCAGAATGCTTGTTGCAGAGACCGGTGCAGGAGGAAGCAAGGATGATAGGTGAGGTATTTATAGATAGATAGGTATTTATTTTGCCATAATACTGTATGGAGGACTATAGGGTGAATTATGATATATGGATTACTATGAGAGAAGTGCATTATACTATATGGAGGACTATGGGGAGTGCAATGTACTATATCGAGAATTATGGGGAGTGCATTATACTATACGGAGGACTGTTGTGAGTGCGTTATGCTATACGGGACTTTGGGGGGTGTATTATATTCCATGGAGGACTATGCAGAGTGCATTATACTCTATAGAGGACTATGGGGAGACCATTATACTATATGAAGGGCTATGTGGGGTTTCATTATACTATATGGAGTGCAATTATAGTGCCCTCCATATAGTGTAATGGGCCCCACATAGCCCTCCATATAGAATAATGGGCCCCACATAACCCTCCATATATTATATGAAGGGCTATGTGGGGTTATTTATACTATATGGAGTGCAATGAGGGGCCCATTATAGTGCCCTCCATATAGTGTAATGGACCCCACATAGCCCTCCATATAGAATAATGGGCCCCACATATCCCTCCATATATTATATGAAGGGCTATGTGGGGTCCATTGTACTATATGGTGGGCGGCTATGTGGGGCCAATTATACTATATGGAAGACGGGGGGCTTTTAGTTTATTTGTAAAGCTATTATAATTTTTTGGATGGCTATGCGGAGGCTTTTATACTGTATGCAAGCAATTATACAGTGTGAAGGTTTGTGTGAGGTCCATCATACTGTGTGGGGATCATTATACTGTTCGGAGGGCATTGAAATATGCTGCATCAAACACTCATTGTGGGAACTTAACCTGTGATATAAAGTCTGAAGTTACTCTGTCTGCAGCCAGCATGTGACCGTAAGTATGCACACACAGGAATCGTGACAGTGTCTACGTTGCACACTGAAATGATTTGGCGGTGTGAAATTTCATGAACAATAGAGATTCAGGAAACAGTTGAGATACAGGAGTGAATCCGGCCTCAGAGAGGCGTGCTTGTACAGAGGATCGCTGCCCTTCCAGCACACAGATGAGGACGTTTTTCCTTCACATTTGGAATTGCTTTGCTCCAGCCATAGACGCTTCTCCGCACATGGCAGGCTACCAAATGGAAAGTTTGTGTATAAATTCAGATCGTCCAGGAGCTGGAAACTTTGACTGTGTGTATACTCGCATAAACCTCCATAATTACGCATACTAATAGGGAATTTAAAATGTACAGTCATTTTTTTTTAATTACGAGTATTTTAAATGGGCATCATCTGTAGCAGAACTGTATGTCATTGCATTCTCATAAATGGCTAATTTCTGTATATTAATTAAAGGGAACCCTTCACCATGAAGTTGCAGGGGGAGCTGAGCACACTGATATACAGCTTTGTGAGGAAAGATTCAGTATAACTTTTGTTTTCATCATTTAATTCTCTGCTATTCTAGGATTTTCAGTCCAGTGGGTGATCCTATCAGTGACTGACAGCTAGGTTTGTATACATTATTATACAAAAAGGCTGTCAGTCACTGATAGGATCGCCCATTTCGCCGTTGGCTTCTTCTTCACACTCGCAATTTTACTGAGTACTAGTTCCATTGATATTGTTATAGGTAACTGCATAGTTGTCCATGTAGCTGATGTATGTTTTTTGACGCCTTAGTAATTTATATGAACCTCCAGGACGGGTCACCGGTACATACACTTATATTGCATTGTTGCCAATTTCTGTATTTCTATTGGTAGATGACCATTGTTTTCACTATTGAGTGCTGTATATTTTCATTAGCCTTTGTCTTTTATACTACTTTATAATCAGGATTATGTAATATCTCCTCCATGAGGCACTCTGCTTTTTTATTTCTTTGTATTTTGTATTTTATAATAATTAATAAAAACATGATTTTATTATAATGGATCTTTTCATTGCTGTGGAAGAAATTTTGTACCAGGGTTTGGGTTTAATATTTATGTGAAGTGCCACTGATTTTCGTAATGTGGTCATTTTTTCCTAATTATTTATGGAGAAAGGACTACATCTAGGACCGAAATATCGCCATATGGGCCAATAAAGGGCACCTTACAACTGCATTATGGAGTGCTGCTTCAAATATATATATATATATATATATATATATATATATATATATATATATATATATATATATATATATATATATATATATATATATATATATATATATATATATATACTAGCTGTACTACCCGGCTTCGCCCGGGTTAATGACTGCTGTTAGCAAAATAGAATGCGTTAACAAAAATGTATTCTGCACACAAAAACCACAAAACAAATAGATAGAAATGTAATTATTAAAAGGCAAAAACTAAGCTAATAGAAGAATTTCACAACATATATTAGCTTTGTTATACTGAGAATGTCTTTGTTGCCTATATTAACCAATCAGAGCTCAGGTTAATTAACTGTAGCAAAATAGAAGCTGAGCTGTGATTGGTTGCTATTGGCAGCCTGATAAATCCCCAGCCAACAGGAAGCCCTCCCCCCTGGCAGTATATATTAGCTCACACATACACATAATAGACAGGTCATGTGACTGACAGCTGCCGGATTCCTATATGGTACATTTGTTGCTCTTGTAGTTTGTCTGCTTATTAATCAGATTTTTATTTGTGAAGGACAATACCAGACTTGTGTGTGTTTTAGGGCGAGTTTCATGTGTCAGGTTGTGTGTGTTGAGTTGCGTGTGGCGACATGCATGTAGCGACTTTTGTGAGATGAGTTTTGTGTGGTGACATGCGTGTAGCAACATTTTGTGTGTCGAGTTGCATGTGACAGGTTAGTGTAGCAAGTTGTGTGAAAACAAGTACCACTGATACATCACCTAAAGATAAGTACCAGGATATAATATCCTATACATCTGGACAAATTCCCTATCACAAGGACACTCCGCAATAATCCAATCCTACAGCAAAAAAATGGAGTAAAATAGTCCCATACAAACGTATAAAAATAGTAACAATAAATTTTATTATAAATACTTAGATAAATACAGACTAACAGAACAAAGTCCAGAATGGTGCACATACAGGAAAACACAGGCTGTAGTCACAGAATGGGCAAGAAAAACAGCTCACATAATATAATGCATGTAATATAACTGCACTCATAGAAAGTGCCTAGTGCAGTGTAAAGTGCCTCAATACTTGCAACTATATCCCCATCTCAAGCAGAGTTCCTATGCAAATCATGTCATACATGTAACTATAGGGGATATAGAAAACAAAACAAAAGTGAACCGCACATCTTACCCATAAATCTAAGCCAGTCTGTGTCAATAGCAGCCCCGACGCGCGTTTCGCGTTGGGCTTCCTCGGGGGGCTGTGTGTGTTGAGTTGCGTGTGGCGACATGCATGTAGCGACTTTTGTGAGATGACTTTTGTGTGGTGACATGCGTGTAGCAACATTTTGTGTGTCGAGTTGCATGTGACAGGTTAGTGTAGCAAGTTGTGTGCAGCAAGATTTGTGCATGGCGAGTTTTGCGCGTGGCGAGTTTTATGTGTGGTGCGTTTTGAGTATGTGCAAGTTTTGTGTGAGGCAACTTTTGCATGTGGTGCAACTTTTGTGCATGTGGCAATTTTTCTGCGTGTGCAAGTTTTGCGTGTGGCGAGTTTTCCATGAGGTGAGTTTTGCACGTGTGGCGAGTTTTGCATGTGGAGATTTTTGCGCGTGGCGAGTTTTGAGCGGCGACTTTTGTGTTTCTCCTTTTATGTGGCGAGGTTGGTGTATGTGTGGTGAAATGTGCGCTGAGGGTGGTATATGTGTTCGAGCACGTGGTAGTGTGTGGCGCATTTTGTGTGTGCGTTCATATCCCCGTGGTGGTGTGGTGATTATCCTATGTCGGGGCCCCACCTTAGCAACTGTACAGTATATACTCTTTGGCGCCATCGCTGTCATTCTTTAAGTCCCCCTTGTTCACATCTGGCAGCTGTTAATTTGCCTCCAACACTTTTCCTTTCACTTTTTCCCCATTATGTAGATAGGGGCAAAATTGTTTGGTGAATTGGAAAGCGCGGGGTTAAAATTTCACCTCACAACATAGCCTATGACGCTCTCGGGGTCCAGACGTGTGACCGTGCAAAATTTTGTGGCTGTAGCTGCGACGGTTCAGATGCCAATCCCGGACATACATACACACATACACACATTCAGCTTTATATATTATATATATATATATATATATATATATATATATATATATATATATATATATATTTGCAGATTATGTTCCCATTGGTGTCTTGATCCAGGTGGAATCTAGTTCAGAGCCCTTTCCAGCGTGCACAATGAGGTGTCGGAGCATGGTGCCATGTGCACATTTTCGGTGAAGGCTCTGGGGATCAGTACCTGTGTAATATGCCCCAATGCCAGCTGTGCTACAATGTGCTATAGCAGCACATAACTCAAAGTGCTGAGTGCGGAGTCCAGATCTAAGGTTTCGTTCATGCCACAACACCACAAAGTGAAATTCTACCACATATCAGCAAAACCATCAGAAAATAAACCCTCTGTCTTCCTTATGTTTGCACAGTGAAGGGGAGCCAGAAGTATGCCGTTATGTTCTGCTGGATGTGTTTCTTCCAGACATTCCAATTCTTATTTTTGTAAGAATACATGCATTTTCAGTGCAGTAATTGCCATGTTTGAGAACTATTGTAATGGGCCAGGATGTACGGTAACTGGTATCATTCGGTCTAATTAATTGTGTGGCCCACTGCAAGCTTATCGACACTTGTGCTTTTTGCGTGATGATGAATGATGCACGTGGGCTGCTGTGGTTCTGCCTTACCACGGTGTTAGCGATCAATCCCTGCATGGTAACCGCGTCCATTCACATGCTGCACACTCCGTGGACACGGTGTCCTATCTAAGGTGTCACGCATAGGAACAATCAGGACTCAGCTGTGCGCTGGGTCGTATTTGCAGACATTACGGAGTTATTTTTGTAGATCTCTGTATTATGCGTGAACAAGGATGGGCGGATGCTGCAATTATTGTAGCTGTGTGGATCCATCTAGTGGTCAATTTTGGGAACAGATATTATGTAGTGCTTTTGCTAAGCGCAGTGTAAAAATGTTGTAATTTTCCTGTAACCATTTACTGAAAAAATGTTGAGTTCGGTGGAAAGTTAAGGAGAACTATTAGGGTTCATTGACAGGTACAGAATTTATTTCCCAGGCTGGAAAATCTGCCGCGTATTACAGCAACATTGTGGATAAAGTTTTCTGAAATTTCCTGCACATGTTGCATTTAAAAAAAAAAGAAAAAAAAAAGCAACTAAGGAATTGACCAGAAGTTAAACTTTATTTTATTCTGCAGATTTTTAGCTTTATGAAAACCGCGATGTAGTGCATTGGGTCTCTATAGCATAAGAATAGTAGTATGACAGTAATGGCATGGAAGAAATGCTCTTCAGACCAACTCCTTTCTGTTCCGCGGATCTTCCGTAGCGGTGACGTTCATTCACAAGGCTGAGTGCAGCGATACCGGCCGGCGCGCTGCAGGGAGACTGGGACTCGCCGATCATTCACCGGCAGAGACGTTCCATAACTCGGCAGTGACGGATGATCTACAGTCACTTCTTATCCGGGACCCCTGAACACTTTTATGTTTGGATACATTACTTTGAGTTTTGGATTACCATTCTAATAGGAATAGCATTTCTTGTAGGCTATTACTGCCGTACTGCAATTGTCATGCTACAGAGACCTTGTGCACTACAGCGCAGTTGTCCGTTTTCTTTAGGCCATGTTCACACAGTGCGTTTTTTACCGCGGAACCGCAGCGGTTTTGCCGCTGCGGTTCCGCAGCTTTTTTCCATGCAGGGTACAGTACAATGTACCCTATGGAAAACAGGAACCACTGTGCACATGATCCTGAATTTAAAAAGCCGCGCTGAATAGCTGCGGGAAAAAAGAAGGAGCATGTCACTTCTTTGTCCGAAACAGCAGCGGTTCTGCACCCATAGACCTCCATTGTGAGGTCAAACCCGCAGTAAAACCTGCAGATCAAAAATATATCTGCGGGTTTTATTGCGGTTTGTGGTGCAGAACCGCTGCAGCAGGAAGTGCGGGGAAGCGGCCGGAAGTGCGTGGGCGGAAGTGCTTGGGCGGAGAGACATGGAGGCATACCGTCGCATCGGGATCGTGTCGGCCGTTTGATTGATTTGGTGTGTGTGTGTGTGTGTGTGTGTGTGTATGTCCCCATGCGACGCTAGGGCCACCATTGTGCTAAGTCGCCGTATGGGACTACTACTCCCATCCGGTATTAGGATGGGAGAGTTGTCCCTGTGTCCGGCGACTTAGCACAGTTGTAAAGTTACACAAAACACACACAATACACATACATGACACACAGTACAGTACATACAACATATAACACAGAGTATATACTCACCAACAGCACACTTGTAGGCGAAGCCCTCGATCCTCCAGGAAAAAATCACAAAATAAAAAAATCAAATCCATACTCCCTGTCCGCAGAATCCATAAAACGAGTGTCCCACGCCGATCGGCTGCTCTCCGGCGATACACTGCCAGGAGCGAAGCTCCTAGCTGTGTATCGCGTACTGTTCCGGAGTTCAATAGCTCCGGCGTCTCGGTTAACGGCAGTACAGCTGCGTTGAACTTTCCCACGCAGCACTGCCGTTAAGCGAGAGTGCGGGGGTCAATGACCGCCGGTAAACTCGCTCGCGCATGCGCAGTGACACACCGACAGGAACTATGGCTCCTGTCAGTGTGTTGCTGCAGCCGTGGAGAGCAGACATATCTCTGGATGTGTCTGTTCTCCATGGAAGATCTTCGTGGGACCCTCGATGGATTTCTGCGGACAGGGCCAGGGAGTATGAATGTTTTTTTATTTTGCCTCTTTTTCAGGTCGAGGGTCTTCTTGACGGATTGAGCGTTTAATAAAATTTGGTCAAAAAGTGTGTGTCTTTATTTCATTAAAATATTTTTTTCTAGTCTTTGTGGGGTTTTTTAACCCTTTCATTGGCTTAATAATGGATAGGCGTCTTATTGACGCCTCTCCATTATTGACCGGGATTAATGCCACCTTACAATAGCAAAAATACGTGATACGTGGCACTTAAATACGTGGCACTTAAATACGTGATACGTGGCACTTAAATACGTGATACGTGGCACTTAAATACGTGATACGTGGCACTTAAATATGTGGCACTTAAATACGTGATACGTGGCACTGAAATACGTGGCAATTAAATATGTGATACGTGGCACTTAAATACGTGGCACTTAAATACGTGATACGTGGCACTTAAATACGTGGCACTGAAATACGTGGCACTGAAATACGTGGCACTGAAATACGTGGCACTGAAATACGTGGCACTGAAATATGTGGCACTGAAATACGTGGCACTTAAATACGTGATATGTGGCACTTAAATACGTGGCACTGAAATACGTGGCACTGAAATACGTGGCACTGAAATACGTGGCACTTAGGCTATGGTCACATTTGCGTTGTGCGCCGCAGCGTCGGCGCCGCAACACACAACGCAAACAAAAACGCAGCAAAACGCATGCACAACGCTGCGTTTTGCGCCGCATGCGTCCTTTTTTTGATTGATTTTGGACGCAGCAAAAATGCAACTTGCTGCGTCCTCTGCGCCCGGATGCGTGCGCTGCAGTGACGCATGCGGCGCAAAACGCAAGTGCGACGCATGTCAATGCGCCCCCATGTTAAATATAGGGGCGCATGACGCATGCGGCGACGCTGCGGCGCCCGACGCTGCGGCGCCCGACGCTGCGGCGCAGACCGCATATGTGAACGTAGACTTAAATAGCTAGAATGGATAGAGCTGGATCCGCGGGCTGTGATCTGGCCTACGCTCAGCACTCTGCGGAGCGCTGTCATTCAAAACACGTCCACTCATTTTGGTGTTTAGTCCCAAAATGGAGGATGGAAGAAGAAAAGGGTTGGACAAGGAAATTACATAATTTCTTTTTTTTTTTTCCCCCACTGCAGTTAAAGCTTTATTTGTGTCAAACACAGACAATCTGCAGAGAAAACTGCATAAAAAACCGCACTAAAAACCGCATCAAAAAACGCACCAAAACGCACCAAAAACCGCACCTGCGTTTTCTGCCAAGAGCTGCGGTTTTTAGTCCTGAAAAAAAGGAGGGAAATCAGGAACGTGTGAACATACCCTTACAGTTTTTCTACAACACAATCGGGCCGGGGTACAGCAGGTAACCTGCCGCTCAGTGCAGCAGCAGTGCACGCATAATGATGTGAGCGATGATATATTTATTAGATAGAATTTTAATATCAGGAAAAATCCACATGCAAACTAAATCTGCATAAAAAATTTGCACAAAAATCTGCACGTTTCACAATTTGGAGCAGGTTTTGACCATGGATTTCATTGTTTTCTTAGCAATGAATTACATCAGCAGTGAAAATCCATGTTTCTGCAATAGAGGGGATATTCTACAGATCTAATCATCAGCTGCTGTTTTTTATTATTATTATTATTATTATTATTATTTTTTACACTGTGTTGTAGGATAACCATTCCAATATTTTTATTTTTTTTTTAACCTTTTTCCTCTAGTATGTATCTTTTTGTCTGTGTATATTTCAGGATTTCTTTAGCTGCATACTTAATATGTGTGACGGCTAACTCAGGTTTTGGTAAACCTACGTGGGCTAAGCAAAAGCACATTTCCCACTCTGGTCACCAGGTTGCCTACAGTGAGGATACAACATACGTATGTGCTGCTGATGTCATTGGGGCACAATACATTGCCTTCATACAAACCCCCATTTCCGGGCGATTCTAGGTTTGAATGGGTTTTCAGGTCTTCGTTTTCAGGTTTTTCGATTAACAGCAAGTCTCCTGATGGTAAAGGGTCATCTTGGACTCTACATACGATGATCCTTCATTATGATGTTTGGAAACTCTGTTGTGCAGAATAATAAGTGCATTTTGAGAGGTTTTTTTAGTTTTGAAAATATTACTGTTATCATTGGAAAGTTTGTCCGGTACAATTTTATTTATCTTTTTTAATTTCTAACGGTTGAGGATAACATTACACTGACTCATGTGCATCACTCATTTAGGAAAATCGGAGAAAAATAGCATTTGCATAATTTGCAAGGCGGTGTAGAAGAATTGACGCTGCTTTTACAGCAATGGGCGGTCACTCAAAATAATCGATTAAGATTTCTCTTTTGTTCACTCACCGTACATTTTGTGAACTGATAGAAATGAACTAATATCAATTCTATGTTTGATACCATTCTAATCTTTGTAGCTTTTTTTTTAACATATGCCTAAAACTTTTGCACAGTAATGTAGCTGGATCGTTTCCATCTTCAGATATATTTTATTCTGGTTTACTAAATTTTGATTATTTTATTCTTTTTATCATTTAGGACCGGCCTTCTAAAAAAAGGAAATTGGAAAAATCACGTAAGCCTATGATAATCTATATGTTGGAGGCAACTGTTAACATGCTTAAGAACAAGGCTGACTGCTCCGATAAGTCAGATGTTTCTGTAGTCACAGACTTCTTAAAGAAGACACTTAGTGATCTAAAGGTAGGTGCCCAGAGCGTTGTAACCAAAAGCTTTATAAATAGTATAATTTATTGTTTTCAGGCTTACAATTTTATTTAACTTGATCAAATTAGCTAGGAAATATCATCGATAACTCTAATGGAGAAACCCATTTAACAACAGTAACATAGTCGGCAAAAACTCAAAACAACTCATTTAAATCAAGCAAAACCAGAGTATATTTAGCCCATAAAAAGTATTTGTATTTATATAATATTAAAACCGAGCATTAATCATAATCAGTTTGATGGAAAAACAATAAAGCAGATGATGCTGTCCTTAGGCAGAGACCTTTAAACACATACACATTGTTGGTAGCAATTCACAGAAATTCCTAGTGTTGGTTAGAGTACCGTAATCTAAAACATTTAATCCTTCCATATCTTCAGTTAACTTGTTAATGCATGGTAGGTACATATAATAGAAAATAGACTTACATGAAACATACCACTTCTGTGTGTGTTGTCTCCACCGCTCTAACACCGTGTATTCTTCGTCAGGAGGCATGTGTTGGGGTGGGGTGGACATAGGCTACTCTTTTCTGTTTAACTATCAGTGTGGCTAACCAAGGGGGCGTTCATCACACACCTCACAGTGTGTATGTTTCCTAGCCTGTCTAGTTAATTTGAATAATTAGTAAGTTTGGGGCAGAGAATCATTTCCCGTCTAATGGCGAGTAAACCGCCAGGGAAATCCACATAAGAGGGACAAGCCCACTTCCGGCCGTGGAATGCATGCAATGCGGTTTCCTAGAGGTCGCGCATATGCAGATGGACCCAAGCGGTTGCTCACATAGATGGCAGCGAGCCACACGCATCGGGGCAGAATGAGGCCAAGATCAAAGGTGCCGGATTACGGTGGGGAATCATTCTCGATCTATCGGCCCGTGATTCACTCACATCATCCACATATTGAGGCATGTCAGTTTGCGGCCATGGAACGCAAGCATTGAGAGGCCGTCAGGGTATCGGTGCGTGCGCGAGCAGATCCAATTGGCCACTTGCAGAGATGCCAGTGAGTGAGTAACAAGTCATGCGCACTGATGCAGAATGATTATACCGCTAGGGATGAGGGACCAAATACATTAGTTACATAAAGGGATAAATGTTGGCCTTCATTATTCTATGATTATAAGTATGAGAGGAAATGCTAAAGTGCATGTTTTAATTGATAAGCGTAAATCTATTGTGATATAAATATTAATTTAAAATCTGTAATACTACGGTCAATGTGCAAATAATGTGAAGCATTGAAAGTACATGCTAAATGTAAAAGCTCACAGACGCACAAAGAGGACTTAAAAATCCTCCAGAAAATTGACAAAAAACTGTAGGCCTCTATTCACACAGCATGCATTTTGTAGCACTGGGCAGCCCGCCTGTATGTGCGTTAGTAATAGGCTGTAGACCAAATGCTCTGCATTGTTTGTGTGAACAATGCCACATACAAACTATTATCGCTTATCTTTTTGTGCACTAATGCCAAACAACCAATACTGGATTGAAAGTGGTTGTTTCATTGGTATTTTTTGCACCTGTGTTGTTGCCATCATTAATCGGGCCCGATGCGCCCTGCTGGTGCATTTGTTTGGAGGCTTCAGCAGGTAACCATCTCTGCTTTTTTCTCTGTGATTTTTTTACATGCTAAATGTATATAAATTGTTAAGTTTTGCAATGTGCATAGAATATATACAGATGGTGAATTAAAGTGCAAGTACATTTTATATAAATTGAACCAATTAAAAATAATGCAAACAAAATTATAAATGAAAAAAGAAATAAAAATGATAAATAATTAAACTCAAATATAAAAATAAAAGATAATTAAAAAATAGAAGAATAATAAGATAATTAACATAATAATGAACAAGCTATCCCAATAGATGGATATTTTTTTTTTTTTTTTTCATTTTACATTTATCCTTTTGGTTTTTTCCCTTCTTTTCTTCCCTTGTATTTTGGATTCATCATACAGTTATCTAAAAACAAATCCACCGCTCAGAGAATGAGTTCATCAAGACTGTTTTAATATTATTAAAATAAAAAATATTTTTTATGGGTTAAATATACTCTGGTATTGCTTGATTTAAGTTAGAAAATATCATTGTAAAATCTGATCAGACTAATAATATTCATTCGTCCAATGTAATAATAAACTGTGCTGCAGGTAATAGGGCTAGGTCCTCTTTTTATTTATTTTAACATGGAAGGCAAGGTGTGTAGGTACAGAGGCCTAAATATCCAGGTCCTGATTGATTCTTTGCTGACAGGACAGTTATCACACTGTTGACAAGAATAAAACCCAAATCCTATCACACTCCCTTACTCATATTTTTTAAATGCAGACATACTGTTAATATGCCATCCAGTACCTGATAATTGTCCGCATTCATGCAGTTATGCACTAAAGTGTATCTTTTTGCATAGAAATTCAAGTTTGTCAGTTTTATATGTGTAATATATATTTATGTGTGTGTATGTGTATATTTATATATATATATACACACACACACACACACACACACACACACACACACACACACTCACTCTATATCTATATATATATATGTATATTTATATACACTCACCGGCCACTTTATTAGGTACACCTGTCCAACTTCTTGTTAACACTTAATTTCTAATCAGCCAATCACATGGCGGCAACTCAGTGCATTTAGGCATGTAGACATGGTCAAGACAATCTCCTGCAGTTCAAACCGAGCATCAGTATGGGGAAGAAAGGTGATTTGAGTGCCTTTGAACGTGGCATGGTTGTTGGTGCCAGAAGGGCTGGTCTGAGTATTTCAGAAACTGCTGATCTACTGGGATTTTCACGCACAACCATCTCTAGGGTTTACAGAGAATGGTCCGAAAAAGAAAAAAAATCCAGTGAGCGGCAGTTCTGTGGGCGGAAATGCCTTGTTGATGCCAGAGGTCAGAGGAGAATGGGCAGACTGGTTCGAGCTGATAGAAAGGCAACAGTGACTCAAATCGCCACCCGTTACAACCAAGGTAGGCCTAAGAGCATCTCTGAACGCACAGTGCGTCGAACTTTGAGGCAGATGGGCTACAGCAGCAGAAGACCACACCGGGTACCACTCCTTTCAGCTAAGAACAGGAAACTGAGGCTACAATTTGTACAAGCTCATCGAAATTGGACAGTAGAAGATTGGAAAAACGTTGCTTGGTCTGATGAGTCTCGATTTCTGCTGCGACATTCGGATGGTAGGGTCAGAATTTGGCGTAAACAACATGAAAGCATGGATCCATCCTGCCTTGTATGGAGCATCTTTGGGATGTGCAGCCGACAAATCTGCGGCAACTGTGTGATGCCATCATGTCAATATGGACCAAAATCTCTGAGGAATGCTTCCAGCACCTTGTTGAATCTATGCCACGAAGAATTGAGGCAGTTCTGAAGGCAAAAGGGGGTCCAACCCGTTACTAGCATGGTGTACCTAATAAAGTGGCCGGTGAGTGTGTGTATATATATATATATATATATATATATATATATATATATATATATATATATATATATATATATATATATATATATATATATATATATATATATATATATATATACATACACACACACACACACACGCACGCACGCACGCACACACACACACACACACACTCTATATCTATATATGTATATTTATATATATATATATACACACACACACACACACACACACACACACACACACACACACACACACACACACACTCTATATCTATATATATATATATATATATGTATATTTATATATATATATATATATACACAGACACACACACACACACACACACACCACACCGTATATACTCGAGTATACCTAATTTTTACCATAAAAAATCCCTACCCTGTTAAGCTTGACCCCCTCATCCCTACCCTGGTATGCATGGCTCCCTCATCCCTATCTTGGTATGCATGGCCCCCTCATCCCTATCCTGGTATGCATGGCCCCCTCATCCCTATCCTGGTATGTATGGCCTCCTCATCTCTAGCCTGGTAGGCATGGCTTCCTCATCCCTATTCTGTCAGGAATGGTCGCCCTCATCCCAATCCTGGTATGCAGGGCCCCATCCTTATCCTGGTATGATTGCCCCCCACCCCCATACTGGTATGCATGGCCCCATCCGAAAACATAAAAAAACCCAAACACATTACCCTTACCTTCCCGGCGCTCCCTCGCAGCATCTTGTTCCGATGCCAGCAGCTACTTTATGCTTGTGACCAGCGCAAGGCAGGGACATCATGCGCTGCTTGCAAGCCGGAATACTCACTGCTCTGCACGCCGGGACTGTGTGCGTGGAGAGCAGTGAGTATTCATTTCTCTTTAATAGCGAGCACAGTGTCAGCTGCAGCCTTCCTGCAGATGCTGGTGGTCACGTGTGCCGCTACCTAAGAGAAATGAATGTTCACCTGATTCCACTCCCATGGGTGTGGAATGCAGTGAATATTTATTTCTTTTTAGCAGCGGGCACAGGAGCACCCAAAATTTTCCTCCACATTTTTGTGTGTCTTATGGTCCGAAAAATACAGTGTGTGTGTGTGTATATGTTTATGTACTACATGCACATATCCTCACATTTTACCAGAACTGATGGGATCAAAATCTCATAACCATTTGCCCCAAATAAACAAAAAAAAGTTGCACTCTGTAGTGTTAAAGCATGTCAATATGAATAGCTATACTGCTTCTGGATACTAGGATAAAAATGAGACGCTTAGCACGTAATTTGGCCAGTTCCTGCATGCCCAGCAGCCAACAAAAAGGCTTTCTCTAATTTGCTGGGTAATGTTTGTCTAGTGTGAATACCTCTCTAAATTTGAAGTCTGAATTCCTGGGTAGATGTGAATACCTCTCTTCAAAGGCTGATTTTATGGGTAGGCAGGTCGCTGTTGCAATTAAAGTCCACCACATGCCGGAGGGTGGAGTGCTCGATCAGAGAGCTAATATACAACTGACAAAAGACTGACTGGCACTATGGACATGGCCGCTCCTAGTATGCACCTGTTCACACTAGCTTGGAAGAATCAGTCAGTCTTTTGTCAGTTGTCACAATTGCCCTAATTAGGCTTAGAGGCTGAGATGCCTCTAAACTTATCACTCATTTAGTAGGAACAATGCCCTGAATAAGACAATCCCAGTGCACATATCCTCTTTAATTGGTAAGGGAGGTGATACCATGAAGAAAAGTTTCCTCTGTATCTTACTCCCTGACATACTCACACATCCAATCAAAAAGTAAAACTTTTCATACTGCCCTCCGAAGTAAAGTGAAAGCAGTGCCTAAAAATCCAGGCTCATTGATTGAAGCAGATGGTTTTTATTATGCTTCTCACTACCAGTAATGTATACATTTCTGCGTCTTTCCCTTTTATATGAGCTGTTTCTCAGTGCATGTGACAGTTTGCTTCTCTATCATTAGTTAATAGCAGGTTTATTAGCTGGGGGATTGTCTTATGAGTAATAATGGAGCATAAAGAAATGTTCTGGGAGGAAGAAATACAGAATGATTTGTAGAGTTCTTGGGACAGTATTGGCTGGGGTAGTAACAATGGGTTCTCTTACGAAACCCACTCTAATAAGCTGGTTGTCAATGTTACGCTTACCGGCACACTACCCAATGATAAAGACGTATTCCAGTGCCCACAAAAAAACAAGATGTCACACAGCAGGGATGAGAAATAAAAAACAGATGGCTCTCATAATATGGTGATATGAAAGAAAATCATTTGTGCAAACATTTCCTGTACGGTGAACATAAAACAAAACTGAAAAGAAATGCGGAATTGCTTCCCCTGCCCAACTCCCTTAAAAAAAAGTGATAGTTTTTCAATACAATATATGAATATGTAATTCTAGATGGTACCTATTAAAATAAAACACAACTTGTTTCTTAAACATGTCCTCATATCGCTGAAATATTAAATGGCAGTGGCTCTTACAACACAGTAATTTAAAAAAAAAATCAGTAAATTTTAAAAAAGCGCTGTGTCTTTAAGGCCCCAAAAAGTATCCTTATGGGATTATTCCCAAAGTAGTAAGTGTAGGGGGATAAAAGATCACATAGTGTCCTCTGAGGGTCTGGGATCCGGGAACAAGGCTCTTTAGATGGCCTCCACACCATTCATTGCACATGGGACAAGTCTCTTTGTAGCACCATCTTGCACGCAGCGGTTACACATGTGCAGTATTGACACATCTATGCAGACTCTTTAATGATGGAGAACTTTTGACTTTTTGCTATTGCTGTCCCTTTCATCCTTTTCCTGTTTAGTATGTGATCCAAGCGACAATCCAAGTGTGCGTGTTTTTACATATGAAAATGCAAAATGACAGATGGACGAACAGATGAATTTGTGAAATATTATAGCAAGTTTATCCAATTTGTAAAAAGTTAATTAACAGTAAACAGCCAATCATCCTTAGTGTTCACAGAGAGTTGCCAGCAATGCTTAATTAGTGCAGAATAACTAGGAGATGGCGGAAAGCACCATTTGTGGAAGAACCCCTAGCACTGTCATTAATTAAGACAACAGATACTTAGTCCCTTTATTGAAATATACAAACAGCATTTTAGAACGTGTGTACATAGATACGCGGATGGATAAGCGCTCCACCCATCAGTTTCACGATGTCTTTAATTAATGCTGGATCCAAATTATTATTTATTATTATAGGGCCATTTATTCCATGGCGCTTTACATGTGAGGAGGGGTATACATAACTAGATGGGTATTTCCTGAAGGAACTACAGATAGTGCTTTGGAATGGTGCCCGAGCTGCCCCTGCAAGACTTTCACACTTGGGTGCCCCTCAGGCGCTGGTTTGGTAGTTGTAGCCCCTCAGGGTTGAGGATTTGGTGGGCGGGGCCCCTCGGGGTCCGATTTGGTGGGCTTGACCCCTCGGGGTCCGATTTGGTGGGCGGGGCCCCTCGGGGTCCGATTTGGTGGGCGGGGCCCACACGGGACGAGAGGGTGTCATAGTCACTTTATTCTGATGTTTGACTTTGACATATGATCATGTCCTAAAATGGACACCGTATATTTGCATAGCTGCCATCTTTGGAAGGTCAAGTTGGGGGTAATGGAAAGTTTGCCATTATTTCCTATGTGAAATTTTTTTTTTTAAAATGCAGTTTTTAAAAAAACCTACAAAACGGATCAACTCGAAAAATACTTAGCACACCTCTCGTGGACGCTGGCTTCGAAATGATGCCTCACTGGAGTCTGTGCGTGCAGCGGTTCGGGCCGCATTAATTGCGGAAAAAAGCCTAATAAGAATAAGAAGAAGAAGTTAACCACGTTCGGATTACAATATAGTGCTTTGTTCCAAAGCACTATAATAAAAAACAAGTACAATAATCGTAAGCTATACAAGTCATGACTGGTGCAGGAGGAGAGAAGACCCTGCCCGCGAGGGCTCACAATCTACAAGGGAAGGGTGAGGATACCATAGGCGAGGGCAGAACAGGTCATGCAGCGGTTTGGTGAATCGATGGTTACTGTAGGTTGTAGGATCTAAATCTCTTCACATACCCTGCCGTACATGTGCATCACGGTTAGAGAGTGTGTCTATGGAAAAGGCTCAAGAGCTGTGTCTGCTCCATCCATGGCTGATGCCAGCTGTAATCTGCCTAAAACATCAGCAATTGGCGCTAGCCACGATCACTGCTAATATGTCGCTGTCAATTTCCGGTGGGCGTACTGACTGGCGCCCAACACTATAGCAGGGGACCTGTGGGTTATCATTAGTGATGAGCAAACATGCTCAGATGAGGAGTTATCCAAGCATGATTGGGCGCTAACAGAGTGTCTTTGGCATGCTCAAAAAATATGTTGCGGCTGTTGAACATGCAGGCTCGTAGACTTCAACATCTTTTCTGAGCACGCCAAAGACACTTGGTTAGCGCCCGAGCCTGGTCGGTTAACACCTTATCTAAGCACGTTCACTCTTCACTAGTTACCATGACAGTAGGGGCCTGCTTACCGTCCTTGTAGCAGCCATCTTGATACTGTGGTATTGCACTATATAGTATAAGTGATCCAACGATTGGAGACTACTGTAATCCCTTAGAAGTCTAAAAAATAAAGTAATTTAAAAAAAGCGTTTTAAAAAGCATAAAAAAATAAAAACCATAAGTCTAAGTCACCACTCTTTTTCCAGTTTTAAAATAAAGAAATTATTTTTTTGTTGTTGGCGTGTCCATAAAAGTTCAATATATCAAACTATTTAAAACATATGTTGAACTCCGAAAAAAATAAAAAAACCCAGATTTGCAGTTTTTCAATGACTGGTTTACACACACACACACACACACACACACGTATTGCCATTACACAGGTTTTGCTATACACATTTATTTCCTTTGTATAGCAACAACACAAAAAAACTGAGGAGAAAAAAGGCAAATTGGACCTAATCTCACACTAAACCCTAAAAATGGGTCTGATAAAATATGGAAAAAAAACAGTAATTGCGATAATTTTCTGGGAGGGATAATTTTTTTTAATGTGGTTTTGAGCATTTTGAGGGGTGCAGTTTTTAAAATAGCTGATTAAACTTTTAACCTTTTTAACTTCCTAACAAAAAAAAATGTTTAAAAAATGACACTGATGTAGACGTGATAAATATTATTTATTAAATATTTAATATGACATAGCTGGTTTAAGGGCATAAAATAAAGAGTTTTAAAATTGTGAAATGTTCACCTAATTTGATATTTTTACAATTAAATGCAACAAATATTGTCCTAAATTTACCATTACCACAAAGTACAAAGTGTCACGAAAGAAAACAATCTCAGAATCACCATGCTATATTGAAGCGTTCAGAGTCATTACCTCAAAGTGACATTGGTCAGAATTGTAAAAATTTGGCCTTGTCAGGAAGATGAAAACTGGCTCCGAGTGAAGAGGTTAAAATGTATGTTTTGTAATTTAAGGTGCTTTTCTATCTGAATTGGAATAATATAGTCCTATTAAATATATTTTGTTTGCAGAGTGCTGAAAGTCTTTGGTGGTTTAATTGATGCAGCTGTTTTTGTACCATTGCATTATGGTAGTCTCACTCATGGAAATGGCAATATCAGGTATAGGTAGGTTAGTAGAGGGAAAGGAACACATGACATTCAGTTTGGGAAAGATTCAGTTTCAGATACAGTGACTGATGACATGATGTTAGAGATAACGGACAGACAGCCACTGGTATTTTGCAGCAATCTGGGAGTTAAATCAGGAGAGGATGTGCATAATGGGTGTCACCAGCATAAAGATGGTACTAGAAACCAAATCAGCTGATCATGTGTCCAATACAGGCAGTGTAAAGAGAACAGTGGAGGGGGCCTAGATTGGAACCCTGACTGTAACGGGGAGAACAAATGAAGAATAGCAGCAAAAAACACTAAAAAGGAGCTGTCAGGTAAGGTAAATGGAGAGCCAAGAGAGAGCGATATCGTAGAGGTCGGTAGAGATGAAGCATAGTGAAGAGGAGCTGTTGATCCATGGTGTCTGTGATCAAAGTTTGAGCAGCGTGGGATATGATTTTCTTGAATAAGGAGAAGATGGGGAAAAAAAAAATATGTATAACCATTTTTTTCTAATTTGCACATGTTTATGTGGGAGTAGTGTGTGTAAATGTAATAGCGTCACTTCTGCCTTCCCGCTCACGCCTCATATGCGACGTACCAACAAGATGCAACTCCACCTCGCATATGCTGGAGAGACTGCGAGCAGCAGCAGGCAATAGTGGAGTTTCATCTGAAGCACCCATGGCTGAGTCGCTCTGTGGAACTTCACCACCGATGTTATTTTAAGTAATTTCCCTATCCACATTTGTTTGAAGGTCGATTGTCCTGCTCTTACCCCCAGAGACCTCGGGTTGTCATGCCAATACACCGGTGACCCGCGATCACGTGACGGGGGTCACCGGTTTGCGTATTTCCGGCGCGATTGCCGGAAGCACGATTTAAATGCTGCTGTCCGAGTTTGACAGCGGCATTTAACTGGTTAATAGCCACATGGGGAATTGCAATCCGCATGCGTCGTTTTGACGATGCGGAGAAAAAAAGAAATTGCTACAAGCTGCGTCCTACGCTGGTCGCCACATCGTCAAAACGACGCATGCGGAAGCATCCGCATACAGCCGCACGACCTGCGTACCTAATGTTAAAGATAGATATGCAGGCCGCATGCAGAAGTAGGCGGAGCTAGAGGCGGCGGTGCGGCCGAGGGTGGGGCTTCACGGAGGAAGTCCGCAGCTCCTCAAAACGCTAATGTGAAACCAGCCTAACATAGGCAGCCTTAGGATTAATCACAATATTTTATGTACAGTATTTGTTCATGCAATTAAGTCTTTTTTTTTTTTTTTTACAGGTACAACATAAACCTGTTCCCTGTGGAAATGGAGAAGAAAGCTTATTTTTGACCGCAATTGAAAACTCGTGGGTGCACAACCGTAAAAAGAGGAGGGATCGAATGAGACAACTGAGAGAGGTACCTCGAGCTCCTGAAGAAAATTTCCTGCCAGTTAGGAAGGATGAAAGCCAGCCTGAAGATGGCGAGACCTCAGTAAAACCAGCATCCTTTGATGAAAAAAATCTTTCTACTTCCGGCATAGTTGATGCTGCAGCTTTGCCTGACGACACTGCTCCCGAATCTATGGAGGAGGACTCCAGACCATTGCCAGAACAGGTGGAGGTGTCCTCTACCATAGATCAGGTCACGGAAGTTGATGAGCATGATTCTTCTGAAGTCAGCCAAGTCGGCCCAGGATCGTCACAGCCCGTCTGTAGCAGTAACGCCCCCTTTCTTTTTAAATGTGTAATGAACATTAAGAAGGAGGCCACCACGGTATTGGTAGAGTTGCACTGGGTGGAAGGACACAACAGGGACTTGTTGAGCCAACTGTGCACACACTTGAGGAACCTGATTTGTAGACTTGCCATGAGTTAGTTCCCGTGTAACCATTTGATGTTTATGTTCTGGTTTCTAATGTTTTTACAATTTTTTTTTTTAACTCCTATAACAATTATGACCTTTCTCTGTGCCAGTATAACCAGGGTTTTATTCTTTACACACTGCTCCATCAATGTGAATCTGTCACTGCATTATCTACTGGAATAGCCAGTGTCATTTAAATAAAACCAAAGATTTGCTAAGGAGTGTGGTACACGATGATTTGTACTAGGGTGTGAGTTAATATTTTAACTTTTCATTATTGAAAACTGCTGTTACTTTAAGCATATAAAGCCTGTACAAAGGTGACAACAGAAAAAATACACATTCTTCCTGCTCTGGTGTTTTAATATTGTAAGACACAATCTATTCTGAAACTAATTTTAAAGAGGTCGGTGCGTTATAACAACTATTCACGGGAAGTCAGTGAGGACATCATATATTTATGTCCAGAAATATGAGTAGGAAGTCCATGTCTGAATCTCACAGCCCTTTTCCATAAATAATCTGCCTTCCTTGTGTGACCTTCCTATTTGCTCTTTTTGTTTGCTGCTCACACAATCTTCTGCATGTATTCACTATTCTCTGCAACTCACTACCCCAACACTTCAAATTTTCCTCCCACCGTAAAGAGAAGCTGCCCCCAAGGTCAAAAGTGGCCAGGTTTTGTTCTCATTTTATTTATGGTTTTCCCCTGATTATTCAATATATATATATTTTGAAATCCTCCATACCTTTCTAGAGATATGGGACATTTTTATTAATGCTCATTTTTATGGTCTGTAACAAGGGGATGCTCACAGGATTATCTGGAGGGGTGTCTTTAGGCAGCAATGCATAATGAGCTACGCTCTTTTGGTAAAGACCATCAAAGTTAGCATTAAATAAAAAGGCCCATATCTCTGGGCACATATAGCGGATAAAAAAAAGTAAAAAAACGGGAGCAGAAGATGTAAAATATGACAAAAACTGCCCACTAGTGATGAGCACACGTGCTCTGATAAGGAGTTTTCTGAGCATCCTTGGATGCTAACCAAGTGTATTCGGTGTGCTTGAAAAATATGTTCAGGTCCCTGCCCCTGCATCTCTCGCGGCAGTTCGACACCCACAGCACATGCAAGGATGGCCTGTTTGTTAGGCAATCTCTACATGTTTTGCGGCTGTCGAACAGCTGAGCCGTGGGGACGCAAACATGTTTTACGAGCACGCCAAAGACACTCAGCACCTGAGTATGCTTGGGTAACACCTTATCTGAGCACATTCGCTCATCGCTACTGCCCATCTTTGACCTAGTGACAAGTCTTCTTTAAAACCCTCAAAAGCAACCTGAAAACTCACCTCTTCAAAAAAGATTACAACCTAAAATGCCCTCACCTGCTCGCTCTTTTTTTTCTTCTTCCCCTTGTAGATGTTAATCCCAGTCTTTCCCTCCTCCCGTGGAGACAATTTCCATATATATGGACTAATGTTCTTATAATACAGTAAGAAATAATAGAAAACTAGTATCTTAAGTGGCATAATTATTGATGAAGTTGTTGGTCGGGTGTTGCCACGCTGCATCCTGCCCATGCTTTGCCCACATAAGCAGAACTGACCGGGACTGGCGTGAAAATGCCAAAAGCCTCAATTTTTGTGCAGCTTCCCATTGCACAAAAATGTAAAAATTTTGTAAAGTGTTTTACACTTCAAACTTGCATATACACTTTGATGAATTGGCCCCTAAGAATTTAATCAATGCTTGTTTTACTTTGGCAAGAATGTCGCTAGGGCATTAATAAATGGGAACAGAATCAATGTAGGAGCACAGGTGGAGAAAATTGAGTGGTGTAACAGACTACATAAATGTGCAGGCTCAAAAATGCAATGAGATAAAATGGTTTTAGGGTAGACTACATACAAGCCACAAGATAAGAAGTTGCTAAAACAGGTCAAAAATCAACACATTTTGGGGTCCACCATTTCCCTTCCTGAAGAGTAGGAAGGAGAAATAGTGAAATGCGTTGTGGTTTACAATGGAACCTTTCCATTCTATTACATTATTGAGCCTACACATTTATGAGAAGTCTGAAGCTACCTGTGGTGCTCCAGGATAAGGAGGGGTTGGTGAGGTCAGTCCCATTCCCTTACCATTATTTTCGCTCATATTGATACTACAACGTTATTATTAGTCTCTTTTCTTCAGCTGAGTTTCCCAGTCACTGTATTTTGTTTTCCTTTCTCATTTATGTTTGCTGTCAACATTGTTTTAGTTTCTCTTGAAGGAAGGTGACTCATAAGAATTAGGATCTGAATTTCTACCCTAGGGATGGAGTGATATACTCTATCCATTTATACTCTATCCATTGTGCCCGGCGATATCTCAGAGATGAACTAAGGATTGGTGTGCGGTCTACTGAAAGGACACATTCAGGGGGTTGTATACCTGATCTGTTATTTTTCTTACTTCTTGTCACCATATCCCATTGGCACTGTTACATACATTTTTTTATATATATTTTTGTTTAGCTAAGGCATAAAGATGATGAGATTGGTGTATAATATAATCTAAATATAACAATTGGAAGATGGCATCCATATGCAATTATGGAGAATGGTCAAGTAGCTAATAGTCCCATTATTTGCAAGAATTACACAGAATTATTTGCTTTAGAAGCATTTGCTTTGAGGTTATACAAAGAGCACCAGGGAAGAAAGGCATATTATTGCTTAGGTACAGTAGTGTTCAAAATGATAAGGGTGTTCAAAAACATATGAGTTGATCACACAATCTTTATGCTAGTTTTTATTTCCATGCATTGGGAACATTGCACTCCGTTTTCTAATTCAAAACATGAAGAGAAATGTATATAATTTTTAACTACTTTAAAAAAAATGAACATTGGACTTTAAAAAAAAATAAATAAATAGCAGTGTCTGCAGTTTTCTTTACAAACTCACAATATGTACTTTTTTTATGGATTTAGCATTCCTGTGAGTCACTAACCAAATATTTAGTTGTTATCCACAGTATTTTAGAACTACTTCACATCTACACTGTGTTCCAAATTATTATGCAAATTGGATTTAAGTGTCATAAAGATTTAATTGTTTGTTTTTCAAATAAACTTGTGGATGGTATTGTGTCTCAGGGCTCAATGGATCACTGAAATCAATCTTAAACACAAGATAATTAGTTTTCCAGGTGATTCTAATTAAAGGAAAACTACTTAAAAATGATGTTCCACATTATTAAAGGGAACCTGTCATCTGAATTTGGCGGGACCGGTTTTGGGTCATATGGGCGGGGTTTTCGGGTGTTTGATTCACCCTTTCCTTACCCGCTGGCTGCAATATTGGATTGAAGTTCATTCTCTGTCCTCCGTAGTACTTGCCTGCACAAGGCAATCTTGCCTAGCGCAGGCGTGTACTCCGGAGGACAGAGAATGAACTTCAATCCAATATTGCGGCCAGCATGCAGCCAGCGGGTAAGGAAAGGGTGAATCAAACACCCGAAAACCCCGCCCATATGACCCAAACCCGGTCCCGCCAAATTCAGGTGACAGGTTCCCTTTAAGCGGGCCACAGGTTTCAAGCTATATGGGAACTAAAAAGGATCTCTCCGCTGCTGAAAAGCGTTATAGTGCAATGCTTTGGACAAGGTATGAAAAAATTAGATATTTCACGTAATCTTAAGAGTGATCATCACACTGTGAAGAGATTTGTGACTGAAACAGAGCACAGACAGAGTTCATGCAGATAAAGGCATAATGAGGAAGGTTTCTGCCAGACAAATTCATTGGATTAAGAGAGTAGCTGCCAAAATACCATTACAAAGCAGCAATCAGTTATTTGAAGCTGCTGGTGCCTCTGGAGTCCCTCGAACCTCAAGGTGTAGGATCCTTCAAAGGTTTGCTGTGGTGCATAAACCTACTATTATGCCACCCCTAAACAGTGTTCACAGGCAGAAACGGTTGCAGTGGGCCCAGACTTAACTTTCAAACAGTCTTGTTTACTGATGAGTGTTGAGCTGCCCTGGATGGTCCAAATGCATGGAGTAGTGGATGGCCACCATGTCCCAACAAGGCTGCAACGTCAGCAAGGAGGTGGAGGAGTCATGTTTTGGGCCGGAATCATGAGGAAACAGCTGGTAGGGCCCTTTAAGGTTCCTGAAGGTGCTCACATCAAAACAGCAGCTCTGGGAGGCTATTCTGACTTCATGCAAAGAAATACAAGCAGAAACTCTCCAAAAACTCACAAGTTCAATGGATGCAAGAATTGTGAAGGTGATATCAAAGAAGGGTTCCTACAGTTGTGGCCAAAAGTATTGACACCCCTGCAATTCTGTCAGGTAATACTCAGTTTCTTCCTGAAAATGATTGCAAACACAAATTCTTTGTTATTATTTTCATTTAATTTGTCTTAAATGAAAAAACACAAAAAGAATTGTCCTAAAGCCAAATTGGATATAATTCCACACCAAACATAAAAACGGGATGGACAAAAGTATTGGCACTGTTCGAAAAATCATGTGATGCTTCTCTAATTTGTGTAATTAACAGCACCTGTAACTTACCTGTGGCACCTAACAGGTGTTGGCAATAACTAAATCACACTTGCAGCCAGTTGACATGGATTAAAGTTGACTCAACCTCTGTCCTGTGTCCTTGTGTGTACCACATTGAGCATGGAGAAAAGAAAGACGACCAAAGAACTGTCTGAGGACTTGAGAAACCAAATTGTGAGGAAGCATGAGCAATCTCAAGGCTACAAGTCCATCTCCAAAGACCTGAATGTTCCTGTGTCTACCGTGCGCAGTGTCATCAAGAAGTTTAAAGCCCATGGCACTGTGGCTAACCTCCCTAGATGTGGACGGAAAAGAAAAATTGACAAGAGATTTCAACGCAAGATTGTGCGGATGTTGGATAAAGAACCTCGACTAACATCCAAACAAGTTCAAGCTGCCCTGCAGTCCGAGGGTACAACAGTGTCAACCCGTACTATCCGTTGGCGTCTGATTGAAAAGGGACTGTATGGTAGGAGACCCAGGAAGACCCCACTTCTTACCCCGAGACATAAAAAAGCCAGGCTGGAGTTTGCCAAAACTTACCTGAAAAAGCCTAAAACGTTTTGGAAGAATGTTCTCTGGTCAGATGAGACAAAAGTAGAGCTTTTTGGGCAAAGACATCAACATAGAGTTTAGAGGAGAAAAAAAGAGGCATTCAAAGAAAAGAACACGGTCCCTACCGACAAACATGGCGGAGGTACCCTGATGTTTTGGGGTTGCTTTGCTGCCTCTGGCACTGGACTGCTTGACCATGTGCATGGCATAATGAAGTCTGAAGACTACCAACAAATTTTGCAGCATAATGTAGGGCCCAGTGTGAGAAAGCTGGGTCTCCCTCAGAGGTCATGGGTCTTCCAGCAGGACAATGACCCAAAACACACTTCAAAAAGCTCTAGAAAATGGTTTGAGAGAAAGCACTGGAGACCTCTAAGGTGGCCAGCAATGAGTCCAGACCTGAATCCCATAGAACACCTGTGGAGAGATCTAAAAATGGCAGTTTGGAGAAGGCACCCTTCAAATATCAGGGACCTGGAGCAGTTTGCCAAAGAAGAATGGTCTAAAATTCCAGCAGAGCATTGTAAGAAACTCTTTGATGGTTACCGGAAGCGGTTGGTCGCAGTTATTTTGGCTAAGGTTGTGCAACCAAGTATTAGGCTGAGGGTGCCAATACTTTTGTCTGGCCCATTTTTGGAGTTTTGTGTGAAATGATCAATGTTTTGCTTCATTCTCTTTTGTGTTTTTTCATTTAAGACAAATTAAATGAAGATAATACCAAAGAATTTGTGATTGCAATCATTTTCAGGAAGAAACTGAGTATTATCTGACAGAATTGCAGGGGTGTCAATACTTTTGGCCACAACTGTATGTTAACATGTAACTTGGCCTGTTTTGGATGTTTTGGAGTTAAATAGCTTTTTTGTTCAGTGAGTGCTGCAAAGTCCACAAATGAGCATTTTCAGTTCTTTAAAACTGTCAAATGTTTAGAAATTCTACTGTGTCTAATAATTTGGAACAGTGCATTTTGAGTTTTAATTCATTTTGGAGATTATACTGTTCTCATTGGGAGGTTTCTTTGATGTATACTCTAATGGGTGATGACTTCTATTAGACTGACTGTCATTTGCACCGACCATTTAGAAAAATCCGAGAAAAATGTCATTTGCATAATAATTTGGAACATGGTGTATGTTGCATGGAGTCAACCAACTTCTGTCACCTGTTGTTCCAGCCCGGGATGGTTGGACTACATCCCACGATAGTTTGGCATTTGTTGCTTTTACCTCAATAACGGCATTTTTAATATCACCCCACAAGTCTTCAATCGGATTTAGGTCTGGGGATTGGGCTGGCCACTCCATAACCTCAATTTTGTTGGACTGGAACCAAGATTTTTCTCGTTTACTGCTGTGTTTATGGCTTTTGTCTTGTTGAAACCCCCATTTCAAGGGCATATAACCTCTTCCAGTATTTTAATATATGCAAACTGGTCCATGAAAAAATCCATATATAAACATCTACCATGAGTAATGATGGCATATAGAGTACAGACAAAAAGTTTGGACACACCTTCTCATTTAAAGATTTTTCTGTATTTTCTTGACTATGAAAAATTGTACATTCACACTGAAGGCATCAACACTATGAATTAACACATGTGGAATTATATACTTAACAAAAAAGTGTGAAACAACTGAAATTATGTCTTATATTCTAGGTTCTTCAAAGTAGCCACCTTTTGCTTTGATCTTGAAAAATCCTGCTTCATCAAAGCTAACAAAAGTCCTACCTTTATCTTGCACAAGTCATTACCACCCATATGAATTATAACGTTACCTCCAAAGTGACAACTACATTGTGTGACCATTAGGAGAACTTGTGTTCATCGAAGGCCTTTAACCCCTTGCCAAAAAACTGAAACCTGCAAATTGCCAAAATTAAGTCCACAGGGACAAATACCTACTCTCCTGACTGCCCTCCTTAATCCCACTTTTGCTGCCGCGGATCCTGAAGTGGAAAAAACGATGATTCATAAAAGACCCTTGAGGGGAAAAAAAATCCTTTATCAATTACAGGGAAACATCCAAAGCAAAACAATCCAAAATAATAAACAACTTAAATCACAAGATCTGGGCATATGTAACTTGTAAAACAATCCTATTTGCACCTACCTAGTGCTTTTACCTCCCCGGGTGACATTCCACACAACTGTGGCCGTAGCTGCCCCGATACGAAACAAATGTGTACCAAATTCCGAGGGTGCTGATCCCAACTCCCCAATATCCTTTTATGCACCACTGAGAACTGATAAGGAGTCAACTATGTAGTATCCTTGTGCAGCAGAAAAACATTACTTTCACCTCTAAGGGTATGTTTCCACGGTCAGTAAACGCTGCTTGTTTGACGCTGCAGCGTCAAACAAGCAGCGTCCAGATGTTCCAGCATAGTGGAGGGGATTTTATGAAATCCCGTCTCCACTATGCGTGGAAACCCGCACGCGGCGGCCCTGCGACTCCGGACATGCTGCGTGTCTTTTCAGAACGCAGCATGTCCGTACACCTTGCGGGGACGCAGCGTCCCCGCAAGGCATAACACAGGGCCCTATGGCGAGGGGTGCGATGATCCCGGATGTGTACTGTACACATCCGGCACCATCGCGTCCCATTAAGGGGGCGGGGCTTATCGCCGAGCGGCTTCGCCACTGCGCCGATACCGGCCCCCAGACGGACCGTGGAGACATACCCTAACTCTCAAGTACTCCGCCATTTTAATCGTGCAGAATTCTGACTGCAACTCGTTTACTGACAACCATGCGCCTCTTCTAAAAACATTCGTTTTCGATCTAACACAGATCTTTATTCTTTAACATTCTTCCTCAAATAACCACATCTTTAAGCAAAATACCCTTTTTCTTGAATTTGTGTGCGAAACAAACAGCCCAATCCTTAATGCCCCCAAAAATGCCAAAGAGAAAGCTCTAAATAACGCAACTTTGTCCACATTCCTACACACCACCAATAGCATCCGCATTAATCTAACCAATAACTGGACGGTGCTTTTCCAAAGCCACCGTTTCTTTACGCCAATCTTTCACTGCACAAACTTTAGTTATGTCTTTCTTCTCGTGTTATTTCATAAAAAGGCTACACCCATTAAACACTTAGTCAACTTACTCGCTAACGCACCTGTATGTCTTAATTCTTTCATATAATCCACTAGCAATTCCACTGCTTCCTCAATACCCTTTGCACGTCATCCAATCTTTCCACGCTTTTGCATGTTCTTGCCATGTTTCTGCAGACACTGAATTCCACACTAAACAGACTAGTTCATCTCTACCATGCTTCATAAGAAAAGGGGACAAGGCCGACCCACAGGATCTGCTGACTGATGAAGCTCTCTGAAGACCTGCATTTGAGAACGGGATAGTGCATAAGGTACAATGTTCTGCGATCCTGGGAAATGCTTGGCCCTCAACCAAATGTTATGTTGCAGGCACCTAAGCACTCTAAAAGTCTTAATAATGCTCAGACCGGTGGAGATGCTGACATTTGTGTATTGATTGCCATTACCACCGCGGTGTTATCCATCCAGCAACAAATCCTTTTTTTGCTAATCATTTCAACCCACAATTCCAATGCTACTATAGGCTATGTGCACACGTTGCAGATTTGATTGTGGAATTTTCTGTGCAGATTCTGCATTTCTTGGCAGAAAACGCAGGTCAGAATCTGCACCTTTTTTTGGTATGTGCACACGTTGCAGATTTTTGTGCGGATTTCTTCCTTTTTTAACCCCTGCAGATTTCTGTTATGGAATGGGTGCAGAAACGCAGCAGTTCTCCACAAAGAATTGACATGATCCTTTTTTTAATCTGCTGCGTTTCCCGTGCAGATTTTTCTGCACCATCAGCACAGCATTTTTTTTTTTTTGCCATTGATTTACATTGTACTGTAAATCACTTGCGGATCTGCAGCGTTTCTGCGCAGAAAAAAAAGCTGCAGATCTGCAGGAAATCTGCAACGTGTGCACATAGCCTTATTAGGAAGGACTATCCTGTTTCTATTTAAATCCGCCTCTATCCAATACTGTGGCCAATGCCGCCTACACTACTCATTACCAAAAACTGCTGCAAATAAATCACTTCCAGCTTCATGAGTAAACAGGCTAGCAACCTCTTTCTCCTTTTGAAAGTGTCCTGCCATTGAAGGTTTGTCGAAATTCTTTCCAAATCATTAGATCATCCCTCATGTTCCGTGTCACCCCGATGAAACGGTGCTGTTGCAAAATACCTCTGGATGCTAAAGATAATCTCCTGGTAAAAACTCTACCTATGTGCAAGTCCGATGATAGCAGCAGGCAGACTAGGCTTCTGCCAAGGGCCCCCACTCCCCCAGCCAGCGGCAAGGCCCTCCCTCCCCCATCATTGCCCTTTGTCTCTGACGCAGTGCGATGATGTCACGTCATCACACACCATGCTTTGCTGGGCAGTTGAGCTGCTGAGACGCTCTTTAGACACTGAAGGGGGGAGCAAGGAGGAGAGTAATATATATATAATGTAATTACATGGTGGCCATAATACTGCAGGACTGTGGGGCTGCATTATACTCTATGGGGTGGCTGCATAATACTTTGAGGGGGCTGCATTATACTCTGAGATTGGTGCCCACTTTTCTTGTTATAAATCTGCTAGAACAGTCTTTAAAGCAGAAAATAAATCCTTGTTTGATTCATGTGTGGACCATGCCTGTAGCATGGCACACTCATCCTCCAGACGACTCCAGATCCATGTCCCCGTTGTTGCACTGGTTGGCTCTCTGGATTTTATATCCCACTCCATCCTCTGTGTAGAAACCCCAATCTACAACCGTACAGAAACCCCAGACCCTGAGCTGTGAAACAATCACTCTGTGATGACAAGAGAACGTGTGCAGCTTGTTCCTTCCTTCTGGCGAAGAGGCCGAAGTGACGGACTGAGAAGATGAAGGACTATCAGCTGGGGACCACCTTCTCTCATCATGTCGTCTTCAACCAAACCTGTGACATCCTCGTCTGATTGTATTATTGTTAACGTTGTTACTTATGACATGTGTATGAACTGTTAACCGGTAAAGCGCTGCAGAATATGTTGGCGCCATATCTTTGCTTGGTGGATTGTTTGCCATTCCTTTAGGTCTCTGCTAAGTCTGTAGTTTGCCAGTAGGTGGCACCGTCTGTCCACATAAACCCTGTTTCAGCATTTCAGTAATTTAATCTTTGTGCTTTGATGTGATAGTTGTAGCCTAGAAATCCTGGTGAACAGGAATATTTTCTGTATTTATCTCATAGTCTGATACTAGGGCCACTGAGCAATAAAGGTCCATCAGCCTTATGCAGACATACCTTGTGTTTTTTTTTTCATTAATCTACCATAAAAAAGGGAAGGTAAAATGCTTTTTAGCCAATTTTAATTTTATTTAGTTTCTTTGAGCATACTCATTTAACAGTATAAGATTGATATAGTATATATCTATAAGTACTTTATATATAATAGTAATATAGGAATATTTGTCTATATATACTGTAATGTGTAGTTGTATGTACAGTTTCTTTCTCTGGCAAGCAGGTTACACTATGAAAATTAACCATTAGGCCATGTACCCCTTATGCAGAATCGCTCCACTTTTTTTCTCTACGGTTTCTGCAATACACAATAGTAATCTGCTCTGTTTATTGAGTTTTGGCTAATTTTCCCTTCTTGATACATTTTTGGAGCAAATGTGGCACTTTTTTTTCTAATTATGTGCAGAAATTCTGCAATTCCTCACTTAAAATGGTAATAGCGTTTTTTCAGCCTCCCCATAGAAGTCTATGGGTAAAAATGCACCAAAAATGCACAGATCAGAAACATCTTTAAATTCACAGTGTGTGTTTTCTACAGCAGACCACCCCTGCATGTTGCCTCAGGGGGGCTATACCGCTGTGGTTGGCCGGTCAATTCTAACCAACCAATCATCATGTTTTAACAAAGTAAAAAAAATAAATCAATGTGGCAAACTGTGATTAGAAGTGAAAATGAAGGGGGTGATCGAGACATCATGGTTGTTAATTTGCCCTTTTGGTTGAACAGCAATTAATGACCAATCTGAGCCAATCTGAGGTTTATTAAAATAACAATTGCCGCTCTGCACGCCATTTTTTTCTCAAAAGTAGATTTACAGTGGTGAAACTCCACATTCTGAAGTTATAAATTAGCAGTGCATTCACTGCTTCTTGCAGATTTCTTTTAGTAGGGGGTGTAAATTGTCCCTTAAAGTTTACAGTTTGTTGCTATACATTGTGCTAACAATATCCTATTTTTAACTAAACAGACTATTAATACACCATGAGTCTTTTTGCAGCCCAAAGACTGTCAGGATTTCCACAGGACACTGCTCCTGCTGTTCTAGATCAGCATATTTGGGCACAGAATAGTGCAACAGAGAGAAAATATTGTTAGGGACTTGGTGAGGAATAAAGTAATAAGATGGTCTTATTTTACTGGAGATTCCCTTTATGGACCCAGCTAACCTTCAATAATTATTTTCTTATTTTGTATCAATTATCAATACCAAAAATACTGAAAGAGAACCTTACAGCTGACACATGCCGCTTGTATCAGGCACTGGCTATATCATTTCTTCCATGTATGATTGACTCGGAAACGCTTCAGTCTCTCAGTGAATGAGAGACTAGTCGAAAAGGGAGGTCTGCAGCGGTTTATCCCCACCCACTCCCCTTGAATGACAGATCTCTCCCTGTGTGCGTATATAGGGGGAGATCTGTGAGTCACTGGCGAGAAGCTGAGAACAGGAACCTGCCATTTCGACTAGTCAACTATGTAGCTTAGTCCCCAGTGGCTTTTAAAGTATTTTTTCCTGCAGCATTTCAGAGTCAAACAAACAGTCTTGGCTGAAAGTGTTTACAAGAAACCACCAAAATAAATTTCGTACAGGGTATAATTAATGAAAAAAACACAAAAAGAAAAAAACCCTTAAAAAATACATTTAATAGATATGCATTAAAAGATGCTAACAATAGCTTGAATAAAAAACACAAAATGCAAATTACCAACACCCGAGCTGGGTAAAGTTGTGAACATAGGGCCAATAATGTACCAAATGAGGGTGAAAATTCACATCCACACTGATCATTTATTACTATAGCCACTTCGGCACGCTCCTATCTATGGTCCCCTGATGAGCCCTGATGGGAGAGGGCGAAACGCGTAGGGACAGTATAAGAAAAACTGGGACAAATATATTTTAATGCATATCTATTAAAAGTATTTTTTAAGGTTTTTTTTGTATTTTTGTGGTTTTTTCGAAAGTGTTTACATCCTTAAAAATGTCCCAGAAAATGAACTATTTCTCCGAGAAAATTATTGCAATTACACATGTTCCAATATACACAAAGGATATAAACGTGTTTCTCAAAACACAAAAAAGGGGGGGATGGCAAATTGGACATAATTTCACACAAAACCCCTAAACCCAAAATGGGCCCAACAAAATTGTTGCCACCTTCCCAAAATTGTCAGTAAACAACTTTGATTCAAGCATGTGATGTGAAAAAGATCAACAATCTCAAGGTTACAAGTCCATCTCTGGAGATCCTGATGTTCCTTTGTCCACAGTGTGCAACATAATAAAGAAGAAGTTTACAACCCATGTTACTGTAGATAATCTTCCTGGACATGGTCAGTAGAGAAAAAAAATTGGCGAAAGGTTGCAATGCAGGATAGTCCGGATAGTGAATAAGCAGCCTCAATCAAGTTCCAAAGAAATTCAAGCTGTCCTGCAGGCTCAGGGTGTATCAATGTCAGTGTGAACTATCCATCAACATTTGAATGAAATGCTATGGCAGGAGACCCAGGTGGACCCCACTGCTAGCACAGAGGCATAAAAAAGCTTGACTGCAGTTTGCCAAAATGCACGTGAATAAGCCTAAATTCTTCTTGGGAAGTGTCTTGTGGACAGAGGAGACCAAGCTAGAGCTTTTTTTGTAAAGCACAACATTCTACTGAAAACTGAATACTGTCTACAAAGAAAAGAACACACAGTAACACAGTACCTACAGTCAAATATGGTGGAGGTTCAAAGATGTTTTGGGGTTGTTTTGTTGCCTCTGACCCCGGGATGCCTTGACTTTGTGCAAAGCATAATGAAATCTGAAGATTCCAAAGGATTTTGGGTTGCAATGTAGTGACCAGTGTCAGAAAAATGGGTTTGTGTCCTAGGTCATGGGTCTTCCAGATGGACAATGACCCCAAACATACTTCAAGAAGCACCCAGAAATGGATAGAAAGGAAGTGCTGGAGAGTTCCCATTGAACACCTGCTGTAGAGAGATTTTAAAATTGCTGTTGGGAGAAGACCCCCTTCAAATATGAGAGACCTGGAGCAGTTTGCTAAAGAAGAGTGATCCAAAATTCCAGTTGAGAGGTGTAAGAAGGTTGTTGAATGTTATACGAAGCGATTGATTGCAGCTATTTATTCCAAAGGGTGGGCAACCAAATATTAAGTTGATGGTGTCAACAATTTTGTCCAAACCATTTTTTGGGTTTTGTGTGAAACTATGTCCAAGTTACCAATAAACGTGTATAGCAAAATGTGAAATTGCAACCATTTTCTGAGAGAAATACTTCATTTTCTGGAACAATTTCAAGGGTGCCAACACTTTTGGCCATGACTGTACATGACTGAGATCATACAGCCAGTGTCAGACATGCAGCCTGCAGATCGAGCAAGACTTATGAGCCGCTTTAAGGGATATTCTCAAGCTTGAAAGTTATCCTCTACCCATTGAACAGGGAATAATTTGATGATCCCTGGGGGTCCAACCGCTTGACCCCCCCCCCCCCCCCCGGCAATTATGAGAACCGTGTGAATTAAGCAGAAGTAAAAAATGAGCACTGTCGCTCCACTCATTCTTATGGGAGTGCTGCAGAGCAGCCGAGTGCTGCCCTAAGCTATCTCCGGCACTCCCTATAAGAGTGACTGAAGAGGCAGTGCACATGATGGATGATCGGTGAGGGCCACAGTGGTTATACCCTCAGTGATTGTCAAGTTGTTCCCTATTTGATAAATAGAGGATAACTTGCAAACATGAGAATACCCCTTTAACTGCTACCTCAAAGTAACTCTTTAAAAGGCAGCCCATGTTGAGAGGCTCCATTGCGGAGTTTGTGCAGGTGTTTCCTCTTGACCGTCTCAGTGTACGGCTCAGAATACTGCAATCTAGGCCACAGAGGGAGTTGGAAGGATCTGCTCACACGGAGCGCCATGTGGCAAAGTTGCGTATCATGTTATTTTCAAATACACATCACATTCCTTTACAGCGTAGCTGACACTGACTGTCCGGAAATGATTTCAGCCGAGTCATGTTTTCCATCTTCCTGTTAATACGTCCTCTCTGTCTCATTAGACACTATTTTCTCCATTTCTGAGAGTCTCTTGCAAGCAATATAATTTTTTAAAGAGATTTTTTTCAATAAATAAAATTAATTTTCCACAAAGTAGGCAAGTATCCTATTGTTATGGCTTTATCTTTGAATTTTGAAGAAAGATCTTGATATGCCAATGGGCCCTGTACTTCAAGCCGGAGTAACGGACCGTGCTCATGTCGGAATATCCTGCTTGATCTTTCAGTCTCATGACCGAGTTACCTGCCTCCAATGCATAAGCTACTGAGAGAAATGCCTCATTCAGAAGTCAGGTTTTTTTACGCATGAGAAAAACATTTTCATCAGAGTGTCATTAGAGTTTCATCAGTTTTTTTTTCACTTATGTGAAGAAAATAAAACTTTCTTCAGCTTCTCTGATCAATCGGTGAAGAACGGACCGTACACGGATGGCATCCGAATGCCGTCAGATTCTTTCATTGACCCATAGACTTGCATTGATGATATTCATTAATATTTGACATGTTTCTGCAATTTTGCATGGACCACTTTGTCTGTGAAGAGAATCGGACATGTGAATAGCCCCATAGACTGTCATAGGTACGATTGATATCAGTGGCAAAAACGGATAGCACTCGTACATGAAAAACTGAAGTGTGGAGGAGCCCAAAATAAGCATAAGCATTTTGTTAATTATTTAGAAAAAAAAACTATTAAAGGAACCCTGTCACGTGAAAAAATGCTATTATCCTGCAAATATGGGGTTAGTCTGCAGGCTAATCGTGTTCTGAAAATGCCTGGTGCCTGCACTTAATTTCCTCCCAGCAACAGGGGTCTAACTGCATTCCTCCAGAGAGCGTCCGTTCATAGGGGTGGCGCCAGCATGGATTCAGTCATCGCCCTGTGTATAGAGAGGGCGGCTGTAACCACAGCCCTGGCCCTGACTGAAAGCTGACCGTAATGCAGAGCTGCTGTCAGTTAGTACTGGGGGGCATGGTTACAGCCGCCGCTCTCTATACACAGAATGGAGACTGATCCCGCTCTGGTTACACCCCCATGACCGAAAGAGCGGGCATGCCGGAAGGATTAAACTTTATTTCCTGGCCTAAGCACTGGCCAGGTTCAGAGCACTATTAACCTGCACATTAAGCCCATATCTGCAGGTTAATAGCATTTTTAACGTGATAGCAGTGGCGTACCGCCAATGAGGGCAGGCCACGTGGTTGTTATGGGGACCATGAGTCGAGGGGGTAGTGCTAGTGTCGGCACCACCTCCGCTTGGCATCTTACTTTCAACTGTATCGGCATCCGGGATGACAATACAGTTGAAAACCATGATGTGAGAGGGAGCCGTCAGCTGACATGCTCTCTCCCATCATTTCCCCTCTGCATCTGAGCTCTACGATGTCTCAGCACAGAGGGCCCGATGATGTCACTATAGCACGTCCTCTTTGCTGAGCAGTGCAGATGGTCAGAAGGTGCGCTACAGTGACAAGAGCTGTGGAGGAACAGGGATAGGCGAGTATTTTTTTTATTTTTAATGTGAGGCCCATAATACTGTATGAAGGACTGCATTGAACCCATAATAGTGTATGGAGGACTATATAGGGCCCATAATAATACTGTATGGAGGACTATGTGGGCCCATAACACAGTATGGAGGACTATGTGAAGCCCATAACACAGTACAGAGGACTATGTGGGGCCCATAACACAGTATGGAGGACTATGTGGGGCCCATAACACAGTATGGAGAACTATGTGGGGCCTATAATACTGTATGGAGGACTATCCATGCCCATTATACTGTATGGAGGATTGTGTGGGGGCCATTATTCTATTTGGAGAACTATATGGGATCCATTATACTGTTTGCAGGTCTATGTATGGAGGGCATTATACTGTTTGCAGGTGTGTGGGGGCCAATATACTGTTTGCAGGACTATCTGGGGATGCCATTATAATGTGGGGGGGCATTGTACTGTTTGCAGGACTATGTCGGGGGGCATTATACAGGTTGGAGGGCTATGCATGGTCCATTATACTGTTTGGAGGGCTATCTGTGGGCAATTTGGAGGTCATTATACTGTATGCAAGCAGTCATACAGTTTGAAGGTTTTTGTGGGGCCCATCATACTGTGGAGAGGGCTTTGTAGAGAACGGTATGCTCTTTGGAGGGCTCGGTGGGGGCCATTGTACTGTTAGGACCATCATACTGAGTGGAGGGGTGTGAGAATCATTAAGCTGTATGGAGGCCAATTCTACTGTATGGAGGGCTGTGTGGTGATCACAGTTGGGGCATTATACTGTGTCTGAGTCACCATAGATTGCCAGGGGAGGGTTCAGGGGGGTACAGTACGGTCATCATACAGTTTAACTGGAGGGTACTGTGGAAGCATTCATTGTGGGGGTATCATACTGTTTTTGGGGGGGACACTATAATAGGCATCACACTTGATGAGGGCAATGAAAGAGCAATCTAGGAGCTTTAATAAGGAGAAATTACTTTATAAAGGCTGCAAAGTTGTGAGATATGCTATTTTGTGACCCTGCAAAATGTTAAGGGTTTTTTTTATTTCTTGTTTGTTTGTTTTTTGAGAGGTGAGGAGGGGCAATTAGAAATTCTACTATGAGGCTCCATGACTTCTATGTACGCCCCCGCATGACAGATTGCCTTTAAGGACCCATTCACACTTTTTTTTTTTCGTGGGCTGTCTGTTTTTCACTGACTGATAGATAGAAGGTATAGAAACTTTATTTCATCAGTGAAAAAAACCGATGAAGATCAATAATCCAAGTACGTTAAAAAACCTGATGTCTGAGTGAGGCCTAACATCTATATTTTAAAGCATTCTTACTTTGCAGCAATTTTCCACACATCCTTAAAACTTTCACTGTATATAATATGAAAGTATTAGTTGACATTTAGTTCTACCATATATCTGCAACATAACCCCCTGGATAGGCATATGGTGTCTTATGTCGCCCATTGTAAACAAAAACAAGAAAAAAAAAAGGAAAAAACTACTGCTAAGTGGTAAAAAAAAAATTGTATTTCTCTGTATAGATAAGAATCCATTCTTTTACAGGTATGCAAAAAAAAAAAAAAAAAACAGCCTTGTGTATGCCAAAGGTCCGGTTCTTTGGGCACCTAGAGCCCCATGTATAGATTTGGCATTTCGATCAGGAGCAGATTATAAGCAGGGCTGTCAGTACAGCAACTAGCAGCGGATCTATGGCCGTGCCCTCCTTCTCATACACCCTTCTGCGTAGCCGCCATCACTGGCGACACACTATTACAAAGTACCCCAGATCAGTGAGATCCCATATAATTGATCTAACAATGTACGTTCAGATAAATAACTTTTTCAATATAAGAAAAATATCATTAAAAAATAACTTTTACTTGAACCGTGAGTGGCCGCAGTGACGTGTATACACACTGTATATCGCTAGTTCATGGGTTGTATCTGTATTCACATGGCCTGCTGATTTCTGAGTAGGGAGTACTGCCTCGGCTGCTGCGCTCTCTTTGCGGTGACCTAGTTTTATCTCCTCTGCATTCATTTTAGTGAGGTGTGAGTCACCCAGCTTTGGTACTTTGCTGGATGCGTCATAGATACTCAGCCTGAAGCTTCCATCTGATCTCCGACACAATTCCCTAAATTTGTACATTTGTAATATTAGCTTTATCTGTTATCTTTTTCTGGTCGCCAACATTTCAAAAATTATTGGTAATTCTCACAACGAGCCACAACCTTTAATACAGGAAAATGACAAAGCATTTATGTGTGGGAACATGGTTATATCATATCTAATTCCATTATATGACCTCAATTAGCCAATTTGTGAGCAAAAGTGATACAAGAATTAAAATCGCCAGATGCAGGGCATTTACGGTACATTTTCTGCACCTTTTGTCTGCCCTTATTCACACACTGAGGTCAACTCTGACACATGGTAAGGTTTTTAATATTAGACAGTGTAGGTTCCGTCCCGATCAGTCACTTTGTCGACGGTGGGATGGCTTTTATGCTATTTTTGATCAAAAACAGTATTACTAAGAACCCGGAGTTATTTAAATGCACTTTTGCTTTTTACTTATTTAGTTACAGCAGGGTTTTTGCTAATTTTGGTTGTTGTAGGTTTTTGTATCTTTTACAAGTCCCAAAAAGAGCTATAACTTGCTTTATTACAGATCACAGCTATTGTCACTACAAGCAAACTATAACATTTGGGAATTAGTAAATGGGCTCTTTAGCTATGATTCTGCCAAAGAAGGGAGCGGGGGATGCAGTCGACCCCCGCGCTCTTAATATGACATCTAATATATTCAGTTGGTTAATTTCAGATACGGTCTAAGCAAAATTTAATAAAATCAATGTGGAAAAGGCCCCGGGCCAAGATGGCTTGCGTGCTGCGTACAAGAGTTCTTAGGCCCCAAATCATCCAAGCTGTTCTGCCAGAAAACTAGCTTTGAATTTTTGCACAACAGAAGGCTACACAAAAAAATTGTGACTGAGCATTTTTTACGCCATTTTCACCCAACTCCGACAAAATGGGCTATCTCTGCTCGTAAAATTCCAGTCCATAACTGGAGTAAAAATGGCGAGGAGCAACAGTGACTGGTACTGTGCCAAGCAAAACGCACAATGAAATGTAATGGCATTTTTAAAACGTGCTCAAGGTCTTTCCCAGGTAATTATGGACCAGTAAGCTTAATATCCATTGTGAAAAAATAGTTTGTGGGACTTTATACAGGAGTCTGTGGTAAAAAAAAAAATATATTAGGCCAAGTGCAACCTTTGTGTATTTCGTGACTTTTTTACCTTAGTATTTGTAAGCCAAAATCAGGAGTGGACAAAAAAAAAATGCAGAGATAGTGACGTGTTTCTATTATACTTTTCCTCTGATTGTCAGCAAAAAACAGGAATGGGACGAGTGCTGAGGTAAAAAACTGACCAAATACTGAGCGAGTGAACATGGCCTGAGGCTACGTTCACACGATGCGGTTTTTGCTGCGGATCCGCAGCGGATTTGCACTGCGGATCCGCAGCAGTTTTCCATGTAGGTTACAGTACAATGTAACCCAATGGAAAACAAAACCCGCTGTGCCGATGATCCTTTTTTTCGCTGGCAAATCCGCAGCGGATTTGCCTGCAGAAGAAAGAAGTACCATGTCAATTATTTCTGCGGATTCCGCTGCGGGTTTCCAGCAGCACCAATAGGAAACTGCAGTTGGAAACCCGCAGTGGAATCCGCAGAAGAAAAAGGATCAAAAACCGCAGGGAAAATCAGCGCGGCTTTTCTCTGCGGATTTTACAAAACAGGACCTGAAAAATCCGCAGAGAAAAAAGGATCGTGTGAACGTAGCCTTAGTGAAAGGTCAATAGGCTTAGAAAATAAAGCACCATATATAATCGAGCATAAGCTGAGTTTTTCAGCACATTTTTTGTGGTAAAATTAGGTGCCTTGGCTTATACTAGGGTCGGCTTATACTCGAGTATATACTGTATGTTAATTAAACCGAAAACCTAGATGGCACCCAGAGAGTTTTGGTGAATGATTGCTTGTCTGAATCGTCCCCAGTTAGAAGTGGTGTACCCCAATGGTCAGTGCTGGATCTGCTATTCAACTTATTTACTAGTTGTATAAAAGACGTAATTAATAGTGTTGTTTCTATTTTTGCATTTGACATTACATGATGTAGTATAGTGCAGTCTATGGAAGATGTTCATAAGTTACAGACTGTCTTAGACAAACTGAGTGTTTGGACACCCATATGGTAGAGGAGGCTCAATGTGGAGAAATGTGAAGCTATGCATCTAATACTATATGGCCATCATATATTCTAGATGGAGTAAAACTAGGAGAGTCACTAGCAGAGAAGGATCTGGGTGTACTTGCATTCAAAACTTAGGGCCCCTTTCCACTTGCGAGCGTAAAATCGGTCCGATTAACAGACCGAAAAAACGGAGGAAAATCATGCGATTGTCATGCGAGTGTCATGCGATTTTTTTATCGCAACATCCGTATGACATCCGTATTGCTGTCCGATTTTTACGCACCGGTGTCCTTTGAAAAGCCGGCAAATCAGTGCTGTGTACAGTAAAATCACACTGACAGGTTAGAATAGAATAGATATATACACATAGAATGTGTATATATGCATATATATATGTCAGTGAGACATCTATATATGTATATTTATATTTAATGCAGCGCTAGATAGCATAAAAGCCGCTAATTCAATTGCCGGCTTTTCATTTCTCCTTCACAAACCCGACATGATATGAGACATGGTTTACATACAGTAAACCATCTCGTATCCCTTTTTTTTGCATATTCCACACTTCTAATGTTAGTAGTGTGTATGTGCAAAATTTGGCCGCTGTAGCTGCTAAAATAAAGGGTTAAATGGCGGAAAAAATTGGCGTGGGCTCCCGCGCAATTTTCTCCGCCAGAGTGGGAAAGCCAGTGACTGAGGGCAGATATTAATAGCCTAGAGAGGGTCCATGGTTATTGGCCCCCCCTGGCTACAAACATCTACCCCCAGCCACCCCAGAAAAGGCACATCTGGAAGATGCGCCTATTCTGGCACTTGGCCACTCTCTTCCCACTCCCTGTAGTGGTGGGATATGGGGTAATGAAGGGTTAATGTCACCTTGCTATTGTAAGGTGACATTAAGCCAGATTAATAATGGAGAGGCGTCAATTATGTCACCTATCCATTATTAATCCAATTGTTGGAAAGGGTTAAAAAAACACACACACATTATTAAAAAGTATTTTAATGAAATAAACACACAGGTTGTTGTAATATTTTATTGCTCTCTCAATCCACCTGAAGACCCTCGCTTGGAAAAATAATAAACCAACAATATACATACCTTCCGTAGATCTGTGACGTCCCACAATGTAAATCCATCTGAAGGGGTTAAAATATTTTACAGGCAGGAGCTCTGCTATAATGCAGCTGTGCTCGTGCCTGTAAACCCCAGGGAATGAAGGAAATGTAGGTCAATGACCTATAGTTACCTTCAGTCGCGGTGATGCGCCATCTGCTGGATGTCCTTATGAACTGCAGCCTGGGAACTTTTTCCCACGCTCGACGTCATATGAGGACATCCAGCAGGGGGCGCCTCACCGCTGCATTAAATATAAATATACATATATAGATGTCTCACTGACATATATATGTGTATATACCTATTCTATGTGTATATATCTACTATATTCTAACCTGTCAGTGTGATTTTACTGTACACCGCGCTGAATTGCTGGCTTTTCAAAGGACACCGGTGCGTAAAAATCGGACAGAACTCGCATGGTGCAAGTGCTGTGCGATTTTTTTCTCGCACCCATTGACTTGCATTGGCGAGTCTCGTCCGAGAATCGAGCAGCATGCTGCGATTTTTTTCTCAGCCGATCCAGATTTTTCTCAGTCTGATTTCGGCTGAGAAAAAAATCGCAAATGAAAAGACACCTATTAACTAACATTGGTCCGAGTGCAATCCAATTTTTTATCGGATTGCACTCGTCCGTTTTCCTCGCAAGTGGAAAGGGGCCCTCATGGTCAAAAGCTGTTTTATGTAAAATACGCGCATTCCCTCTGGAGAAATAAAGGTTCAACCTCCAATGCTTCTTTACCATGAGAAGTATTAATCCATGAAACAGCCTACCTAAGGAGCTGGTCGCAGCAGGAACTGTAAATGGTTTTAAAAAAAAAGGAATAAATGCTTTTTTAGAAGAAAAATACTTGTATTAGGCCGGCCTCATACTAGCGAGTTTTACGGACGTATGAGCGCATAAAGTACGTCCGTAAAACTCGCAAAATAAACTGCACAATTATTCTCAATGGGGCTGCTCCTATCAGCCGTATATTACGGTTCAGTATTATACGGCTTTCTACGGCCGTACAAAATCGCAGCATGCTGCGTTTGTCACCGTATTGCGCAAAAAAATCGCCAATGAAAGTCTATGGGGGCGAGAAAAATACGGATTCCACACGGACCTGCAGTGTGACTTGCGAGAAATACGCAGCGGTGTTAGTGAAAAGTCGGTAATTCAATTGCCGGCTTTTCATTTCTCCTGCACAAACCCGACAGGATATGAGACATGGTTTACATACAGTAAACCATCTCATATCCCCTTTTTTTTTGCATATTCCACACTACTAATGTTAGTAGTGTGTATGTGCAAAATTTCAGCGCTGTAGCTGCTGAAATAAAGGGTTAAATGGCGGAAAAAATTGGCGTGGGCTCCCGCGCAATTTTCTCCGCCAGAGCGGTAAAGCCAGTGACTGAGGGCAGATATTAATAGCCAGGAGAGGGTCCATGGTTATTGGCCCCCCCTGGCTACAAACATCTGCCCCCAGCCACCCCAGAAAAGGCACATCTGGAAGATGCGCCTATTCTGGCACTTGGCCACTCTCTTCCCACTCCCTGTAGCGGTGGGATATGGGGTAATGAAGGGTTAATGTCACCTTGCTATTGGAAGGTGACATTAAGCCAGATTAATAATGGAGAGGCGTCAATTATGACACCTATCCATTATTAATCCAATTGTTGGAAAGGGTTAAAAAACACACACACACATGATTTAAAAGTATTTTAATGAAATAAACACAGCGGTTGTTGTAATAATTTATTATTCTCTCAATCCATCAGGAACACCCTCGCTTGGAAAAATAATAAACGCACAAGATACATACCTTCTGGTGAACTGTCTCGTCCCACGAAGTAATCCATCTGAAGGGGTTAACTAATATTACAGGCAGAGCTGCGATAAACCACTCGCTCGTGCCTGTAATCCCCGGGTGCTGAAAGGAAAGCAGGATCTGTACTTACATTGAGTCGCGGTGAGGCGCCCTCTGGTGGATGTTCTCATGAACTGCAGCCTGGGAACTTTTTCCCACGCTCCAGGTCATATGAGGACATCCACCAGGGGGCGCATCACCGCGACTGAAGGAAATGTAGGTCAATGACCTACATTTCATTCATTCACCGGGGATTACAGGCACGGAGCACCGCTGCATTTAGCAGGGCTCGTGCCTGTAATATTAGTTAACCCCTTCAGATGGATTACTTCGTGGGACGAGACGGTTCACCAGAAGGTATGTATCTTGTGCGTTTATTATTTTTCCAAGCGAGGGTGTTCCTGATGGATTGAGAGAACAATAAATTATTACAACAACCGCTGTGTTTATTTCATTAAAATACTTTTAAATCATGTGTGTGTGTGTTTTTTAACCCTTTCCAACAATTGGATTAATAATGGATAGGTGTCATAATTGACGCCTCTCCATTATTAATCTGGCTTAATGTCACCTTACAATAGCAAGGTGGCATTAACCCTTCATTACCCCATATCCCACCGCTACAGGGAGTGGGAAGAGAGTGGCCAAGTGCCAGAATAGGCGCATCTTCCAGATGTGCCTTTTCTGGGGTGGCTGGGGGCAGATGTTTTTAGCCACGGGGGGGCCAATAACCATGGACCCTCTCCTGGCTATTAATATCTGCCCTCAGTCACTGGCTTTACCATTCTGGCGGAGAAAATTGCGCGGGAGCCCACGCCAATTTTTTCTGCCATTTAACCCTTTATTTCAGCAGCTACAGCGCTGAAATTTTGCACATACACACTACTAACATTAGTAGTGTGGAATATGCAAAAAAAAAGGGATATGAGATGGTTTACTGTATGTAATCATGTCTCATATCCTGTCGGGTTTGTGCAGGAGAAATGAGAAGCCGGCAATTGAATTACCGGCTTTTAACACATATCGCGCTGAATGAAATCTAAATACAGAATATATATATATGTGTCTCAATGACATATATATATATATACTGTATATATGTTTTCCCGAACATTTGAGCACATAAATCCATTAGATGTCGGTTTTGCAAGCCTGCGCGAAAATCTCGCAGTACGGATGCCATACGGATTACATACGGAGGATGCCATGCGCAAAATACGCTGACACACCCTGACTACGGATCAATATTTTGGGAACATTTCTTCGTATTACGGCCGTAGTACGGACGTATAATACGTGGCATATTGTCTTACGCCCAGTGTGAGGCCGGCCTAAATGTGTAAAATTCTTGCTAAGGGCTCATACGGACTGTAGATCTCTGTCCGATCACGGACTGCAATGCACGGACTGGCCGTGAGTCTCTGGACTTCTAAATAGCTGCTACACAGCTGTAGTAAAAGGTTTTCATGTCGCCCCTTTGTTTTCTTGCGCTGTCTCTTTAAAGTTTATATTTTCTCTTCCACACCTGTCAACATCAGAGGAGAGGAACCTACAATCACAACTTCCTTCAAATAGATTGTAGTTCTTAAGAGAGGTTAAACAGGAAATCTGGGCAGCCTGATCCTCTGATGTTGTAGATACATGTGAGAAGATGGAGAACTCTGATCTCAGACCACCACTGATTTCCAGAATGAAGGGGCTCTATAAAAGGATCCAACCATATTTTTATGGCAGACAATCTAAGTCAGAGGGCCAAAATTAAACACTTGGGTAAAGTTATGAGCCACCATTGATATTTATTAAAAAAAAAAAAAAGCCTACAACTGAGAAAATTTTCCCTCATTCTAAAATGTAAAAGTTTAATATGGAAACAAACTTAAAGAGGTTGTCTCACGAACAAAGTACATTTTAATTAATAAATCTTAGAATAAAATAAACACCTAATTACTAATGGGGCTACTGGAATAATATAATATGTAAGAGCAGTAAAAGCATATGACCCAAATGATTAGAATTTAAATATGTAATAACAAAGGATAATACAGAAAATTAAGTATGAAGGCAATAATAGTGCCCCCCCCCCCAAACATAGTAAGATATCCCCACAGTGAATTCCTCCTAAGTACCCTTCACACACACACAGTATGTTGACCCTACTGTACTCCTTCCCTTCGGCAAAGTATGGTGAAGCCATCACAATGATTCCCCAACTGTGATCCCCACACAGCCCTCCACACAGTATAATGGGTCCAAATAGTCCTCCATACAGTATAATAGTCCCCATGTAGTCCTTCATACAGTATAATGGCTCCACAGTCCTCCATACAGTGTAATGGTCCCCACATAGCCCTTCATACAGTATAATGGCCTCACATAGTCCTCCATACAGCATAATGACACCACATAGTCCTCCATACAGTATAATGGGCCCTGTATTGACTTCCATACAGTATAATGGCACTACATAGTCCTTCATACAGTAAAATGGGCCCTGAAATACCTGCTATACAGTATAATGGGCCCACAGTCCTTCATACAGTATAATAGACCCTGGATTGCCTTCTATACAGTATAATGGCACTACATAGTCCTCCATACAGTATAATGGGCCCCACATAGTCCTCCATACTGTATAATTGGCCATGCATTGCCTTCCATACAGAATAATAGCCCCATATATTTCTCCATACAGTATAATGGTCTAACATTAAAAATAATCTGCCCTCTCCCCTGTTCAGCAGCGAATGCTCTGGACTTTTGTAATTACCGGTATGTTATCGTGCCTGCCCAGAGTTGTTTAATAATAAATATCATTAACGTGATCTTCCCCTTTAAGTAGGGAAGTTTGGGAGCTAAGCGCTCCTGTAAATCTCTTTCTCTCCATTCAGGATGTATACTCTTTGATGTCATGTCATCTTTTTTCTGTTTGTCATGTCATCCTGATCATCCAGAAGGTTTCACAACTAGGACTCAGATGGTAAGATTAAGGCCATGTTCACATGATCCTTTTTTTGATCCTTTTTTTGATCCTTTTTTTGATCCTTTTTTTGATCCTTTTTTTTTCAGGTCCTGATTTGGAAAACCCGCAGTGCAAAACTGCACTGCTGATTTTCCTGCAGTTTCTTCTGCAGATTCCTCTGCGGGTTTTCAACAGCACTTTCCTATTGGTGCCTGTTGAAAACAGGAGCTGAATCCGCAGAAAGAAGTGACATGGTACTTCTTTTTTTCTGCAGGCAAATCCTCGCGGATGTGCCTGAGAAAAAAAGGATAGTGGGCACAGCGGTTTTTGTTTTCCATAGAGTAACATTGGACTGTACCCTGCATGGAAAAAGGACCTGGAAAAAAAAAGGATCAAAAAAAGGATCGTGTGAACATAGCCTAAAAGCATTTACTACATCACTTCCGGGTGTTACCACACAATGCAGTTGGTTTTCTCGTTAAGGGTATGTGTCCACGTTCAGGATTGCTTCAGGCTTTGGTCAGGATTTTATGCAGGCAAAATCCTGACCAAAAATGCACCTGAGGTCACTGGCAGGTCACCTGCGGTGTTCCTGCGTGTTTTGCTCATTGTAGCAACATGCTGCGTTCTGAAAAAACGCAACGCATGTGCGTTTTTGCGGGAAAAACGCATGCGTTTTTTAATGCACAGTGGAGATGGGATTTCATTAAATCCCCTCCACTATGCTGTAACATCTTGACGCTGCGTTTTTGATGCTGCGACTCAGCGCTGCGTCAAAAACGCAGCGTTTCCTGAACGTGGACACACACCCTAACACATCCTTGTATTACTTAATTGAAATCACTTAATTTACATTAATTAAATATATCACTAAATACTACAGACATGTATTACGGTATATATTTGTCATCAATTTATTATTCATTAGAATATATCTTTTTCAGATAAATTACCTAAAACTAATTTGATGCACTGGATTAGCCTATTGCAACAATGGTATTTGGGGGACTGATAATTGCCCCTAATGCAGACTGGCCATCTACACCCCATGCCAGAGGCCTCACATGGCAATGAAATGCAGTATTACCATGCCATATTGATAATAATCTGATATGAACATCATGCACCGATATGCTTCTGTAAATTCAGTTGCCAGGATTTTGAGCCTTGGGAAACCACAAAAACGTATATTTTTAACCCGATTTCTGCATCTATCATAGTTATGTTTTGGATGGTGTTGATATCAGATTATTATCGATACGGAATACAAATATTGCTTTTCCACTGCCATGTGATGTCTCTGGTATGGGCTGGGGATGACCAGTCTGCCTTTGGGGCGAGTATATCCTCCCACATATTTTAGCATCTCTATGCTAGTGAGAAAAATACTCAGAGAACATTGGTTCTTTCTGCATCTTTGGACTAATCGCTAATTTAATTATCTGCAGGCAAGGTGTCCAGTTATATTGGACTTACGGTATGTAGCTAAACTATAAAATGTGGGAAAAGGGGTTGTCAGGATTGGTGGTTAGGTTAGGGCCTGGGCCTGGGGTGGGGGATATAAAACTAGAGAGGGGTAGGCTATACGGTCTCCTGCCTGACTGGTAAGCTACAGGAAAGAACACCCACCGTCCCGTCAGATCCTCCCACCTTATTGATGTTGTTTTATCTCCGTTCTGTTACTTGATTATTTTGTTACTCTTGTATATTGAGTTTCTGGCCTGTTCCTTTTTATTCTTCATAAGTCAGAGGTCGCAGGTTTTGGGGGGCTGAATGGAGAAGAGACTTGTCTACTGACCACAGAGGTCGGCTATACAGGAAGAAAGACCTGAGGTTTTGTTTCAGTATGGTTAAATCACTCAGGGCTTATTTTTCCATTTTGATGTTATGTAAGCAAATAAATACTGCAACCATTCATTATCCCAGTAAGCAATGTGAATGGGTGTTTTTGTTTGGTCCTTTTCCATCAGAGTGGCTCCTGTAGACCCTTTAGTCTTTGGCTATGTTCCCTCAATGAGCTTTTGATATTGCATATTTTTGCTCCATTTCTGCACTCCATTTACTTAAACTTGCATTTTTCAAAACTACGCAGCGTAAAAAGCTCACCAAAAACTCATGGTGGGAATGTAGCCCTAGCTAGACAATCCCTTTAACATTAAATATTCCCTGCCCAGTTTGTTTTTTTTTTTTGTTTTTTTTTTAAGAAATGGTTTAGTACAACCTGTCTCCAACCCTCAGATGACCAACAAAAAAAGCTAAAAAACCACTGGCATTACATAAGTTAAAATCCAACTTTTAGAACCGAGTGCATGCTGTGTGGTGAAATATGGGAACAAGTGGTAGACTATGCCAGACATTGTACTAGAAAAAGACTTGGCAGAAAGAAACATACTAACATTGTTCTTTCCTTTCTGGCTTCAATCAGCCTCACCCACCATTATTGTCTAGAATAATACTTAGGAAAAAAGACACGTCTTCTGCTAGTTGCAGTTCAGTTAATGTAATGACAAAACACTACTGCAAAGTTTAACACAGGAGCCCTGCACAGTGTCCTTCCATAATGACAGACCCTGCAGGATACATGTGGGCTTTGGACTGAATTTTTTGCATATATGCAGCAAAGTCATCACCAGGGAATTTTTTAGTTGATTGTGCATCTACCATCAGTACCTGTTCACACTGCGTTTTTGGCAGTGCTTTTGTGTGTTCCACCTGAATCCCCCTAAAAAGGGGATCCAGACAAACCCCCAATAGGGAGAAACTTTTCATAGCAGAATACGCTTTCAAGGGGGGAGGTGGAAAAAAACAAAACAAACGGGGTTAGTCTGAACTCCGTGTCACAGCAGTTTATGTCCCCATTGGAGTGCAGCGCCCCAGAGTCCTGGTCATTGCAGTACTGTGGCTCCGCCACTAAGGGGAGCTATGGTACGTCTGATGGCACTGAAGGAGTTCATCTGATCAGGTATCACAGACACCAATACATTTCACAGTCGGGCCTCCTGGGGGAGCTAAGGGTTCTATTCACTAGGCCACTCCCCACCATAGTGGGTAAACTGGGGGTCAGGCAGGAAGTTAGATCAGAAAGCTGACTGGGTTGGAACCAGGCAACACCTTGTGGCAGAGGGTGTTGTGGGGGAAGATACAGTAGGGTCTCTGTCAGGGGTGGGATCCTGACAGAGGCTTGGCAACTTGAACGAACGTAACGGGACCGTGCATGCTCAGCATAGCGGCGGTGCCCAAGGAAGGATCAGAAGCGAGATAGATTGTGCTGAGTGAGAAACGAGATCAAGCAGTAGGAGAATACCAGTAGGGGTCGTGCTGTAAGACCGAAGCAACACCCTACTGAGGCGCACTACCGGTGGCCGGAACGCCGAGGGAGTATCATAATATCTAGCTTCAAGCAATACTCTAAACAGCGGCAGGACAGTCAGTCTAAGGCGGGCTGTCTCACTTAAATCACCTATGCAGTCTTGGGGGGCAACTTGTGGAGAGGGGCGACTCTAGGGTCCCGGAAGAGCTCCGAGCCTACCCGTCAAACGGGTGCCGTCCCAACCAGAACACCAGGGAAGGACGGAGGATTAGCAGAACATCATCTAATCGAGTTGTGAGGGAACTTAAGAAACAGACACAACAGTTGTGGGGACTTTCCGTAAGCACAGCAGGGAAGGACCGCAACACATAGTTCTAGAAGGAAGGCACAGATTTCCACCTGTGAAGAGAACTCTGGAGGTGCCATTGGACCGGCTAGACTTGCGCAGCCTGGTGAACCGTGTTCTGGACTGAGGACCCAGAGATCTTCAGTAAAGAGGTAAAGAGACTGCAACCTGGTGTCCTCGTTATTTAACCGCGACCTGCACTCCACAACTGCACCGCACCATCACATCTTCACCACCACCGTCATCCGTCATATCATTTGCTGTGCGCCCCACGGCAGGGTCACGGACCGGGGCTTAGCCACCGTGACAACCCCAGAGCAGAGACTCAGAGGCCCGGTACCGGGTACCCCTCGGCCCTGCGGCAGTGGGGGCGCCACAACTTGGCGTCACGAACAGGATCTACTTAAGCCTGAAGAATCAGGTCATGTGTGCCTTGGGACTGTGATTTGTTGTGCTTGGACTATACTTTGTTGCAAAGACTGTGGATTGTTACTTGCCGCCAAAAGTTTGCGCCGAAACCGCCGCCATTGCAGCGTCACAGGGAGCGCAGAGGAAGAAGAAGGGCGTGCCATGGGAGGAGACTACCAAAGCGGCGCCAGAAGTAGCGACCGCCCCCTCGAACTCCTGCTGCGAGATGACGACCTGCCCAGCAGCAGAGGAGAGCCGCCCCCTGATTTGCAACGGCGGGAACGAGGTGAAGGAGGAGCCCGATCTCGGAGAAATGGCGGAGCCAGGTGCATGCGTTGCCGCCGAATGCCAGACAGCGACGATGAGCAGCAAGTGCCCGAGCAACGACGAGGCGATCCCGGCTTGCCCTCACCCATCAGAGGCGGACCCGCGTCCACCACCGGTGAGAGACCTGAACCCCTTGGAGCCGCCAGTGGAGGAGCTGAGCCTACCTATCCCAGCCACGGAACCATGGAGGGCGGAGCTACATCAAGAGGTGACTCCGGAAGAGCCGCGGTCCGGGCTGCAGCCGATTCCAGTGCCCTTGTCAATGGACCGGAGCGACATCGGTGGAATCACATCAGGCGCAGGTATGGACGGCATCCCTACTCCCCTGGCCGATTCTGCTCTCCCGACCGATCCGGCTCCCCTGACCGATCCCGCTCCTGTGACCGCTCCTCACCCCAGCAATGATCGTTCCTTCTTGGTGGAGCGGGTCATCCTCACCTCTAACGCGATGGGAAAGCTAGTGCCTCCGCTACCAACCAAGATGGGAGAACCCATAGATGTGGGCCTAGACGGGGTGATCCTCCGGTGGGACACTCCCTGGACCGGGCCGGATGGGACCCGGGAGGATGGCCTCACCCTTGCGGTACTTACCTGGGAACAGTATAAGCAATGTCTAATACAACACTGGAAAGATCGAGACGAGACCGAACAACATGACACACGACGTAAGAAGTCTGCGCCCGGCAGGAAAGACGTGGTAAAGCGGGGAACTGTGCTGGCCTACCACCCGAAGAGGGGATTGGGCTCCATACAGGAACCGGGGCTACCAACTGATGTCTTTGTTACTAGCTATAACGTGAAAACCCCCTGCTGCAGTCGAGATGGTGACCCATTACAAAGGGGGGATCAGGTGACCTACACCCGTCATCGGAATGCACAAGGATGGTGTACCCGGAACGTTCGACGGTGTGAACCTGAGAGAGCGCCCCCTGTCGCCCCGACCATGACTGATCCCGATTTGCCAGATCTTGTTCCTATCACCACCGTACGCCTTGTAGCGGCTACTGAACTTGCAAGCAGGATTAGCCTTCAAATCCAGACACCGGCTGATCTGATGGCGCCTGAGAGACCAGCTACCAGCATGGGTGCTGCCTCAGCTAGGGGTGGGGAACCACCTTCTTCCCCGAAAAATGAGTGAGCATGAATGCCTTATAAATGTAAATAGTTACTGTTCTCTTATGTTGCTGCTAAAAGCCGTCCAGGGTTAACTCTTAAGGAGATCCTTTTGTTGACCCGGGATCCCTATTGTTTTGTTTGATTTTTCTAAAGTTTTGCACAAAGTTTCCAGAACTGCCGCAATCATGAACAGTGCATGATACAAACTTTTTGTACATAGTTTGCACCTTATTAAAGGTGCTCCCTACTGGTTTTACTTCAAAAAGGACTCTTTGTGAAGATACCACACTGGAACCTTTGCCGAGTACGGACTGGTAGTTTGAGAAGATATGCTACCTCATAGAGACTTGGTCCCCTCTTAAAGGGGATGTTCATGTGTTGCACTTAAATGGTGATATTGCTTTAAGATAGGTAGCAATAATGTTTTGACGAAAGAAAGTGATGATAATGTTCACATGAGAAAGTTATATGTGTCCAACTAGTTGATTGTAAAGAAATGCTGATAATGTTCCCTGAAAGAAAGTAAGAGCTAGATGGGGGATGCAGTAGGCCCGTAGGGGTAGACGTAGTGTCCAGCATACATGTTAGTGAGAAAGATAATGAGAAGGTTTAATGTTCTACAGAAAATGTTTGATAATGTTGATAGATAATGAGGATAGAAGGTAAACCCTGAGTCCTCATAGGAGTCATGTAGAGATGGCTCAGCGCTCTTAAACTGAAAGTAATGTTATGCTCTATACTGTGTATAGTAGTTGAAAAGGCAGTAGGCCCGGGCTGAACGGGGCGGTCCTGCATAGAAAGGAGAGGCAGTAGGTCTGGTGCCGTTAGGACAGGCGGTCCTGCAGATTTAAAGAAGGAGAATGAAAAAGTTAAAATTGCCTTATAATGTGATTATAAGGCTATGTTCACACGTTCAGGATTTCCATCCTTTTTTTTTCCTGACTGAAACTGCAGGTCTCTGCAGAAAACGCAGGTGCGTTTTTTGGTGCGTTTTTGTTGCGTTTTTGGTGCGTTTTTTGGTGCGTTTTTTAGTGCGTTTTTTGATGCAGTTTTGTCTGCAGATTGTCTGTGTTTGACAGAAATAAAGTTTACTGCAGTGGGGGGGAAAAAAAAATAAAAATGATGTCATTTCCTTGTCCAACCCTTTTCTTCTTCCATCCTCCATTTTGGGACTAAACACCAAAATGAGTGGACATGTTTTGAATGACAGCGCTCCGCGTTTTGCGCCGCATGCGTCACTGCAGCGCACGCATCCGGGCGCAGAGGACGCAGCAAGTTGCATTTTTGCTGCGTCCAAAATCAATCAAAAAAAGGACGCATGCGGCGCAAAACGCAGCGTTGTGCATGCGTTTTGCTGCGTTTTACTTTGCGTTGTGTGTTGCGGCGCCGACGCTGCGGCGCACAACGCAAATGTGAACATAGCCTAAGTGCCACGTATTTCAGTGCCACGTGCCACGTATTTCAGTGCCACGTATTTAAGTGCCACGTGCCACGTATTTCAGTGCCACGTATTTAAGTGCCACGTGCCACGTATTTCAGTGCCACGTATTTAAGTGCCACGTGCCACGTATTTCAGTGCCACGTGCCACGTATTTAAGTGCCACGTGCCACGTATTTCAGTGCCACGTATTTCAGTGCCACGTGCCACGTATTTCAGTGCCACGTGCCACGTATTTAAGTGCCACGTATTTAAGTGCCACGTATTTAAGTGCCACGTGCCACGTATTTCAGTGCCACGTGCCACGTATTTAAGTGCCACGTGCCACGTATTTCAGTGCCACGTATTTCAGTGCCACGTGCCACGTATTTCAGTGCCACGTGCCACGTATTTAAGTGCCACGTGCCACGTATTTCAGTGCCACGTATTTCAGTGCCACGTGCCACGTATTTCAGTGCCACGTGCCACGTATTTAAGTGCCACGTATTTAAGTGCCACGTGCCACGTATTTAAGTGCCACGTGCCACGTATTTCAGTGCCACGTGCCACGTATTTAAGTGCCACGTGCCACGTATTTCAGTGCCACGTATTTCAGTGCCACGTGCCATGTATTTCAGTGCCACGTGCCACGTATTTAAGTGCCACGTATTTAAGTGCCACGTATTTAAGTGCCACGTGCCACGTATTTCAGTGCCACGTGCCACGTATTTCAGTGCCACGTATTTCAGTGCCACGTATTTAAGTGCCACGTGCCACGTATTTAAGTGCCACGTGCCACGTATTTCAGTGCCACGTATCACGTATTTAAGTGCCACGTGCCACGTATTTCAGTGCCACGTATCACGTATTTAAGTGCCACGTGCCACGTATTTAAGTGCCACGTGCCACGTATTTAAGTGACACGTATCACGTATTTAAGTGACACGTGCCACGTATTTAAGTGCCACGTGCCACGTATTTAAGTGACACGTGTCACGTATTTAAGTATCCACGTATCCCACGAAGATTTTTCATGGAGAACAGACACATCCAGAGATATGTCTGCTCTCCACGGCTGCAGCAACACACTGACAGGAGCCATAGTTCCTGTCGGTGTGTCACTGCGCATGCGCGAGCGAGTTTACCGGCGGTCATTGACCCCGGCACTCTCGCTTAACGGCAGTGCTGCGTGGGAAAGTTCAACGCAGCTGTACTGCTGTTAACCGAGACGCCGGAGCCATTGAACTCCGGAACAGTACGCGATACACTGCTAGGAGCTTCGCTCCTGGCAGTGTATCGCCGGAGAGCAGCCGATCGGCGTGGGACACTCGTTTTATGGATTCTGCGGACAGGGAGTATGGATTTGGTTTATTATTTTTGGATTTTTTCCTGGAGGATCGAGGGCTTCGCCTACAAGTGTGCTGTTGGTGAGTATATACTCTGTGTTATGTGTTGTATGTACTGTACTGTGTGTCATGTATGTGTATTGTGTGTAGGTGTTTGGTGTAAACTTTACTATTGTGCTAAGTCGCCGGACACAGGGACAACTCTCCCATCCTAATACCGGATGGGAGTAGTAGTCCCATACGGCGACTTAGCACAATGGTGGCACTATCGTCGCATGGGGGCACGCACACACACACACACACACACACACACACGCACACACACACACACACACACACACACACATACCAAATCAATCAAACGGCCGACACGATCCCCATGCGACGCTATGCCTCCATGTCTCTCCGCCCACGCACTTCCGGCCCCGCACTTCCGCCGGCTTCCCCGCACTTCCTGCAGCAGCGGTTCTGCACATCAAACCGCAGTAAAACACGCAGATATATTTTTGATCTGCGTGTTTTACTGCGATTTTGACCTCACAATGGAGGTCTATGGGTGCAGAACCGCTGCGGTTCAGGAAGAAGAATTGACATGCTCCTTCTTTTTTCCGGGAGCTATTCAGCACGGCTTTTTTTTTTAAATTTCCGGACCATGTGCACAGTGTGTCCTGTTTTCCATAGGGTACAGTGTACTGTACCCTGCATGGAAAACAGCTGCGGAACCGCAGCGGCAAAACCGCCGCGGTTCCGCGGTAAAAAACGCACTGTGTGAACATGGCCTAAGAAGGTCTTTAGTGGATTCAGAGTGTATGTCCTTAAAGGCAATGTTAAATTATTGTTCAACAATTTTGCACTTAAGTAGAATACCCGGTTGGGTAAGAAAAGTTATTTGTAGCATGTTGCTATGATATTTAACCATGTTTGTACCGTTCAAGTGTCCTTACCTCCCATAAAGGGAAGCCTGTTCAAACATACTTATTGTTATTGCACTCAACAAAACTGTATGTCTTTTTGCTAATTTGTATTGTTGTTTTCTTCCCAGTCCCGGAGTACTGTGTTTAACCAGGGGGGAGTGCAGCGCCCCAGAGTCCTGGTCGTTGCAGTACTGTGGCTCCGCCACTAAGGGGAGCTATGGTACGTCTGATGGCACTGAAGGAGTTCATCTGATCAGGTATCACAGACACCAATACATTTCACAGTCGGGCCTCCGGGGGGAGCTAAGGGTTCTATTCACTAGGCCACTCCCCACCATAGTGGGTAAACTCGGGGGTCAGGCAGGAAGTTAGATCAGAAAGCCGACTGGGTTGGAACCAGGCAACACCTTGTGGCAGAGGGTGTTGTGGGGGAAGATACAGTAGGGTCTCTGTCAGGGGTGGGATCCTGACAGAGGCTTGGCAACTTGAACGAACGTAACGGGACCGTGCCTGCTCAGCATAGCGGCGGTGCCCAAGGAAGGATCAGAAGCGAGATAGATTGTGCTGAGTGAGAAACGAGATCAAGCAGTAGGAGAATACCAGTAGGGGTCGTGCTGTAAGACCGAAGCAACACCCTACTGAGGCGCACTACCGGTGGCCGGAACGCCGAGGGAGTATCATAATATCTAGCTTCAAGCAATACTCTAAACAGCGGCAGGACAGTCAGTCTAAGGCGGGCTGTCTCACTTAAATCACCTATGCAGTCTTGGGGGGCAACTTGTGGAGAGGGGCGACTCTAGGGTCCCGGAAGAGCTCCGAGCCTACCCGTCAAACGGGTGCCGTCCCAACCAGGACATCAGGGAGGGACGGAGGATTAGCAGAACATCATCTAATCGAGTTGTGAGGGAACTTAAGAAACAGACACAACAGTTGTGGGGACTTTCCGTAAGCACAGCAGGGAAGGACCGCAACACATAGCGCTAGAAGGAAGGCACAGATTTCCACCTGTGAAGAGAACTCTGGAGGTGCCATTGGACCGGCTGAACTTGCGCAGCCTGGTGAACCGTGTTCTGGACTGAGGACCCAGAGATCTTCAGTAAAGAGGTAAAGAGACTGCAACCTGGTGTCCTCGTTATTTAACCGCGACCTGCACCCCACAACTGCACCGCACCATCACAGCTTCACCACCACCGTCATCCGTCATATCATTTGCTGTGCGCCCCACGGCAGGGTCACGGACCGGGGCTTAGCCACCGTGACAACCCCAGAGCAGAAAAAAATTGCCGTGTGCACTACTGGAAAGGAAGGTGCTAAGGTTAGGTTCCCACACCTTCTTAAACCATAATCAAAAAGAACCTAGCACTCAACTTTTTGAGTCTGCTCCCAATACAATCTGCCACGGTCTCCACAGTACCGCTCCTGTCTGGTTCTTGTGTAAGACGCCGCCCCTGTGTGTCTTCTGACCCTTTGGTCCCCCTTTATACTCTGCAGTACGTAACTGACGAAGGTCCAGGTGTAGGACCGAAACGTTTTGAGTACCACTACAATAAAACTCACTCTAAAGCATCAAGTTGAGTGCTAGGTTCTTTTTGATTAACCCCAGAGCAGAGACTCAGAGGCCCGGTACCGGGTACCCCTCGGCCCTGCGGCAGTGGGGGCGCCACAGGAGGTTCATCTACATTCCGCTTTTAGAGGGATTTGGGTGAAACCTCTGAACACTGCAGAAAACACAGTGTGAACATGGCCTTAGTGTCCTCTAGTGAACTTTAGGACATTTAAAACAAATACTCCGTGCAAACCAGATCATAAAATAAACAATTATGGAGATCCAAGCTATGGTACAATTGTCAGTGATAAATATTTAATCTAAGAAATTTCATGGCTCAGACATCAAAATATAAATTTACCATATGAAGAGTAGAAGGAACACATCATCAGGCTTATGCTTTACAATCTAAGGGCAGCATAAAATATGGACAGTGACCCCAATAACAGCACTCGGTCACTTACTGGGCTTTTTGCTTTAGTTTTGATAAAATCACTGTTTTTATTATTTGAATGTGGTTGTCTATTTTGGAAAAACTCCCTTAAGAGACCTTTACTCCAGCAAGATCTCCAATAACATATTGAAGGGAGTCTGTCAGCTGGATTTCACCTGTGGATTTTCCTCATCTCATTCAAGTCTATAGGGAAAATCTGAAAATATAACATATATTTTCCGCCAGAGACCTTGATTAGTTGCAGATTTGAAACACGCAGAGGCTCGGACTGGCCCACAGGACAACATGAAAATCCTCCGGTGGGCCGACCATGCAGGAATGGGCTCTCCGCCACCTATAGGAGAAGATTTGTTTCACTATGTACAAACAAAAGCATCATCTCAGCATTCATTTGTCAAACTACCCAGTTTATTAATACATAGAAAATAAGGCAAATTTTTGAATGAGGGGAATGTGATGTTTGCATATAGCTGAACAGTAGGCCGCCAGAGACAATGTAAGGCCGGGGTCACACTTGCGAGTGCAATGCGAGAAACTCTCACAAGTCTCTTGCATCAATACCTGGCACTGCCGCCAGCTCTCGGGACCAGACATGTAGCCACACGCTCCAGTCCCGAGTGACGGCGGCAGTGCTGGGTATTGAGGCGAGAGACTTGTGAGAGTTTCTCGCATTGCACTCGCAAGTGTGACCCCGGCCTTACTGGAGGGCTCTTGGCACCCTAGTCTGGAGATGAACATGCACCACAGGTCAGTATACAAGCGTAAAAAAAAGGAGCGCAATGGGCAGGAGATTTCTATAATTCCCAGCAATTTTGCTGTAACTATAATATGCTGTGTTTTTTGCACATGAAAATATGCAGTCTCAAAAACTCACCAAATACTCATTCTGGGAACTGAGTTTTCACATTATCAGTATTTTACCTCAGTATTTGTAAGGCAAGCCAGGAGTGGAAGTATCAGAGGCAAAGTGTAAGGGTACGTGTCCACATTCAGGAAACCCTGCGTGTTTGACGCTGCGTGGGGCCGCAGCGTCAAACACGCAGCGTCCAGATGTTCCAGCATAGTGGAGGGGATTTTTTGAAATCCCGTGTCCACTATGCGTGGTAACACGCACCCGGCGGCCCTGCGACTCCGGACATGCTGCGCGTCTTTTAAGATCGCAGCATGTCCGTGTTCCTTGCGGTGACGCTGCGCCGCCGCAAGGAATAACACAGGGCCCTATGCGAGGGGTGCGATGATCCCGGATGTGTACAATGAACACATCCGGCATCATCGCGTCCCAGAAGGGGGCGGGGCTTAGCTTAGGGGTAGGGTTAGGGTTTGGATCCCTTTATCACCTTGATGGTGGGGGTTGGCTTGTCAGGGTTAGGGTTAGGGTTTGGATGCCTTTATCACCTTGATGGTGGGGGGTGGCTTGTCAGGGTTAGGGGTAGGGTTTGGATGCCTTTATCACCTTGATGGTGGGGGGTGGCTTGTCAGGGTTAGGGGTAGGGATAGGGTTTGGATCCCTTTATCACCTTGATGGTGGGGGGTGGCTTGTCAGGGTTAGGGGTAGGGTTTGGATGCCTTTATCACCTTGATGGTGGGGGGTGGCTTGTCAGGGTTAGGGTTAGGGGTAGGGTTTGGATGCCTTTATCACCTTGATGGTGGGGGGTGGCTTGTCAGGGTTAGGGTTAGGGTTTGGATCCCTTTATCACCTTGATGGTGGGGGTTGGCTTGTCAGGGTTAGGGTTAGGGTTTGGATCCCTTTATCACCTTGATGGTGGGGGGTGGCTTATCAGTGACCTGGTGACCAGGACATTCTTCTAATAAAAAGCTACCCTAACCCTAGAGATCCTAACCCTAACCCTATCCCTAACCCTAACCCTAACCCTAGCTATTTCTATTTATAGTGGGTTTTCTAGTTGATTTTGATGATTGGCAGCTGTCACACACTTCTCAGCATGCGTTTAAAAAACGCAAACGCAGGAAAAAACGCATGTAAACGCCGCAAAACGCCGCCTTTTTTTCTGCATGCAAAAACACATGCGTCTAAAAAACGCGGCGTTTTGCCGCGTTTACATGCGTTTTTTCACCACATGCGTTTTTTAAAAAAACGCTGCAGATCAAAACGCAAGTGTGAAACCAGCCTAATAGAAACACGTCACCACTTCTGTATTTTTCTCCCACTCCTGGTTTTGGCTCACAAATACGGAGATAAAATACTGAGCAAATACTGATGGTGTGAACATGGCCTAAGGGTAAATTCACACGCTGCCGATTTCACTACAGAAATTTTTACGATTGAAAATCGATTATATTAATCTAATTGTTTCCAATTAATGGGACATTGGCGGAACCTATGTACAGTTAAGTCCATATATATTTGGACAGAGACAACATATTTCTAATTTTGGTTATAGACATTACCACAATGAATTTTATACAAAACAATTCAGATGCAGTTGAAGTTCAGACTTTCAGCTTTCATTTGAGGGTATCCACATTAAAATTGGATGAAGGGTTTAGGAGTTTCAGCTCCTTAACATGTGCCACCCTGTTTTTAAAGGGACCAAAAGTAATTGGGCAGATTCAATAATTTTAAATAAAATGTTCATTTCTAGTACTTGGTTGAAAACCCTTTGTTGGCGCGGTGATACTCTGCGGGTCCATCACGAGTGCAGCATCCGACATCTGCGCTTACGCTCCAAGAACGGACCCCGATTATAGGTCTCTTGGCCACAGGTATATATGAGGCTGTTGAGTTTGGGGTCAGCAGACAAAGAAATCAAAGTTTGTACGTGGACTATAAAACATGGGTGCACAAAACTGATGTGATAGGATTGTCTGACGGGAAATCCGGATAGATCTTCTGCAGAATATTCAGCATCATAACTTACACAAGCTCACCATGTGAAATGTTAATATTAAACCCTATATAGGTACGTCAGAAGTCAGCGCCTTGTCACATGACCGTGGGTTGCCAATGGGTTGGCATAACAACCCGGGGTCTGCAGCAGACCCCTGTGGTTGCCAGATTGCTATGAGGCTGCAGTCTGGTATTGCCGCGCTCAGAATCGCCCGATCGATATATAAAATGAATTAGGCTGCCGTCACACTAGCAGTATTTGGTCAGTATTTTACATCAGTATTTGTAAGCCAAAACCAGGAGTGGAACAATTAGAGGAAAAGTATAATAGAAACATGTCACCACTTCTGCATTTATCACCCACTCCTGGTTTTGGCTTACAAATACTGATGTAAAATACTGACCGAATACTGCTAGTGTGACGGCAGCCTTAATCCGATCGGTAAACAGCATAGCGAGAAAAAAGTCAAAATGCCAGAATTATGGTTTTTTTTGGTAACCGCAACATTGCATTAAAATGCAATAACGGGCGATCAAAAAATCGTACCTACACCAAAATGGTATCAATAAAAATGTCAGCTCAGCGCTCAAAAAATAAGCCCTAACCAAGCCCCAGATCACAAAAAATTGAGACACTACAGGTATTGGAAAATGACTTTTTTTTTTAGCAAACTGGATTTTTTTCCCATCATTTAACCCTTTTACCCCCGGGCCATTTTCCGTTTTTGTTTCCCCTCCTTCCCAGAGCCATAAGGCTGCGTGTCCACGTTCAGGATGGTCAGCGGTATCGCCGGAGCGGCGAAGCCGCTCGGCGCTAAGCCCCGCCCCCTTCTGGGACGCGATGATGCCGGATGTGTTAACTGCACACATCCGGGATTATCGCCCCCCTCCCATAGGGCCCTGTGTTATGCCTTGCGGGGACGCTGCGTCCCCGCAAGGTGTACGGACATGCTTCGATCTGAAAAGACGCGCAGCATGTCCGGAGTCGCAGGCGGGTTTCCACGCATAGTGGACACGGGATTTCAAAAAATCCCCTCCACTATGCTGGAACATCTGGACGCTGCGTGTTTGACGCTGCAGCTTTGCGCAGCGTCAAACAAGCAGCGTTTACTGACCGTGGACACACACCCTACCTTTTATTTTTTTGTCAAAATGGCCATGTGAGCTTGTTTTTTGCTGGACGAGTTGTACTTTAAAAAGACAACATTGGTTTTAACATATTTTGTACATGAAAATGTGAAAAAAAAATTGCGGTAAAATTGCAAACAAAAGTGCAATTCCACAGTTAGGTTCCACATCCCAGTTTTTCTTTTTTTTTACCGTGTTCACTAAATGTTAAAACTGACCTGCCATTATGATTCTCCAGGTCATTACAAGTTCATAGACACCAAACATGCCTAGGTTTTTTACTTAAGTGGTGAAAAAAAAATGGTGCCATTTTCCAAGACCTGTAGCGTCTCCATTTTTTGTGATTTGGGGCTGGGTCAGGGCTTATTTTTTGTGCGCCAAGCTGTTGTTTTTAGTCATATCATTTTGGTGTAGATACGATCTTTTGATCGCCCGTTATTGCAGTTTATTGCAATGTAGCAGTGACCCCCCAAAAATCGGCATTCTGGCATTTCTACTTTATTTTTCCTTGTTAGGCTGTGTGCACACGTTGCGGATTTCTTGTGGATCGGCAGCGTTTTTTACCTTGCAGAAACGCTGCAGATCCGCAAGTGATTTACAGTACAATGTAAATCAATGAGAAAAAAAACGCTGTGCTAATGGTGCAGAAAATTCCGAGCGGAGACACTGCGGATTAAGGCTACTTTCACACTAGCGTCGTGCACTGCACGTCGCTATGCGTCGTTTTGCAGAAAAAACGCATCCTGCAAAAGTGCTTGCAGGATGTGTTTTTTCTCCATAGACTTTTATTAGCGACGCAGTGCGACGCATTGCCACACGTCGCAACCGTCATGCGACGGTTGCGTCGTGTTGCGTTGGACCATCGCCACCAAAAAACGTTGCTTGTAATGTTTTTTGGTGCGTCGTCTGCAGCATTTCCGACCGTGCATGCGTGGCCGGAACTCCGCCCCTGCCTCCCCGCACCTCACAATGGGGCAGCGGATGCATTGGAAAACTGCATCTGCTGCCCCCGTTGTGCGGCGCATTCACAGCTAGCGTCGGTGCGCAGCAACGTCGCATAGCAACGTGCAGTGCACGACGCTAGTGTGAAAATAGCCTATAAGAAGGAGCATGTCACTTCTTTTGTGCGGATCTGTAGCGTTTTTGTACCCATTCCATTATATAAATCCACAGGGGTAAAAAACGCAGTAAATCCGCAAAAAATCTGCAGCAAATCCGCACAAAAATCGCATCAAATACGCACCTGCGTTTTCTGTCAAGAGAAGCAGAATCCGCACCAAAAATTCCTAAGCCTAATCCGCAACGTGTGCACATAGCCTTACGCTGTTTAATGATTGGGTTAATTTTTTTTATATTGATAGATCGGGCAATTCTGAACGCGGCGATACCAAATATGTGTATGTTTGATTTTTTTTATTGTTTTATTTTGAATGGGGCGAAAGGGGTTTGATTTGAACTTTTATATTTTTAAAATTTTCTTGATGTTTTTAAAAACTTTTTTTTTCACTTTTGGCATGCTTCAATAGTCTCCATGGGACACTCCAAGCTGCCATAACCTGATCGGCTCTGCTACATACAGGTGATCAGATCGCCTGTATGCAGCAGAAATGCCCACTTGCTATGAGCCCAACCACCGGGTGGCGCTCATAGTAATCTGGCTATGACAACCACAGAGGTCTGCTGGAGACATCTGGTTGTCATGCCAACCCATTGGTGACCTGTGATCACGTGACGGGGTCACCAATGGGTGGGATTTCCGCTGCACTTGCCAGAATCGCAAGTTTAATGCCGCTGTCAGAGATTGACTGCGGCATTTAACGGGTTAACAGCCGCTGGTGGATTGCGATTCCACCTGCGGCTGTTAGAGGCACATGTCAGCTGCTCAAAACAGCTGACATGTGCCGGAAAAGATGTGGGCTCACCACCGGGGCCCACAGCAAAGGGAGGGAGTCCAATGTGGGAGTATTATTATCACGCCCAACGTCGGAAAGGGATTAAATAAAGCAGAACCCAGAAATGTTTGGTATCTGTGAACTTTAAATGTCTTAGAGAATCATAATGGCAGGCCAGTATTAGCATATGGTGAAGATAGTGAATAAAAAAAAAACTTGGAATTTTTTTCCCATTTTTCAGTACACAATATGGTAAAACCTATGGTGTCTCGTTCAAAAGTACGACTCTTCCCGCAAAAAAAAAAAAAAGCCCTCACACGGCCATATTGCCGGAAAAGTAAAAAAGTTATGGCTCTGGGAAGGAGGGGGGGAGAAAAAAACAGAAACACAGAAACGGAAAATGGCCCGGGGGTGAAGGGGTTAAACATTTTTTTTTGCACAGTTGGCATCGTCGCATTCAAAATCGCCCGATCTATCAAAATATAAACTAAATTAATCCGATCGGTAAACGACGTAATGAGAGAAAAAATTCCAGAATTATGTTTTTTGGTCGCCTCAACATTGCAATAACAGGCGATGAAAACATCGTATCTGCCACAAAATCGTATCTATAAACCGTCCGATCGGTGTCGGCCCTCGCCCGACCCCACAGCACCGAAATGGAGAAGAACCTAGACATGTTTGGTATCGGCGAACTCGGAATGACCTGGAGAACCAGAGTTACACGACAGCTTTAGCATTTAATGAACATGGTAAAAAAAAATAAAAATAGACACTATTGTGGAATTGCACTTTTTTTTCCAATTTCATCGCACTGTGATTTTTCCCCCCATTTTCCAGCACATTATATAGTAAAATCAATGGTGTCGTTCAAAACTACAACTTCTCCTGCAAAAATGAAGCTCTCATACATCTTTGGGAAGAAGGGGAGAGAAAAAACAGAACTGGCAAAGTCGTGAAGGGGTTAACAGCCCCCGAGCACTGCAGAGGTTATTGTGGACACTGCAGCCTCTGCACTGCCTGAAGTGGCTGACACCAGAGGGCAATAGACAGCTGTACACATAAGAGTATAGGTAACATAGAGTTCAGCTTATTGTCCTGGTGAGAGCGGTGCACACGTGACTGCAGCACTTCTGGGGTCTCCACAGCTGCACCTAGTGATACATGTCCACAGATCATGGAGCCCCCACAAGCTGCACACCACGTGACACTTCGCTGCGCTGCCAAGGATCGCCCCTTTAAGAAGAAGCCGGTCCCAGCAGTGAGCGGAGGGGCGTGGCCTCTTCTGCAAGGCCCCGCCCCTCACATCACGCGGTTGTGTAATCCCGGCTCCTCCCCGCTCCACGTTGTTTCTCTCTCTCTCTTCAAAACGATTGTGAAACGTAGCAGCCCACGCAGGCCCTGCCCACTGCATGAGGGGAAAACACGCATCACGGGGCGGGGGACACACCCTGCTGTAACCCTGTCACTGCCGCAGGGGTCATGCTTTGTCACTCGTGGCTCTGTAGCTGCAAATGCCCAGAAATGCTGGGACTTACAGTACTACAACTAAACAAGATACAAACCATTGTGGTAACGGGAGAGTGCGGGGAGCAGAGCAGCCCAGGAAGCTGACAGAGCGGGAAGGAAGGGGACCAACCAATCAGACTGCGGCTCTCATGTCTCAGAGGCTAGCTGGGGAATGAAAGCCGCCAGCTCATTGGTCAGCATGGACACTCATAGTGCTATGCTCACATTTGTTATGCGGTTTTTTTTGGTGGGAAAAAATTACTAGAAAAAAAGATTTTTTTCCATTAAATTAAATGCTTTTGGTGCTAAACAATTTTGAACAAGATGTGGAAATCCTGCAGTAAAAACGCTGATAAACGTGACATGCTGGGTTTAAAAAAAAATGCACTGTGTGAATGAGGCTTTAGAAATCCACGTTATTTTGCTGTTACTATAAAACGCTACATGTTTTTCTGTGTGAAAAAAAGCAGGAAGAATGCTACATGTGAAAGAGCCTGAGGCCGAGGTCCCACGTAGCCGCGTGTTTAATGCTGCAGGGTTATTTTTTTGAAGAAAATCGGGATATAATTGTTCAAGCACAGGCGAAATGAATGTGATTCCGTGAAAGCTCCGGGTCACTGTGCATTGCTAGATGCCATTACTGTGTGTAAAAGTGCAGTTTTTTTTTTATCTTTTAAAAAAGGTACAGAATCAAAGATTTTCTGTATTAAATACCCCAGTGTGTCAAATCTGCACCAAAAACGCATCAAACAAAACAGTGCAACAATCCAAGTAGATGGATTGTTTAGGTGCAGAAAAAATGTGGAAAAAAAGCAGCAAAACAATGCATCAAAAACACTATGGCCTCGATTCATCAAAGTGTGTTTGCCAGAAATCAGGCATAAAACACCGAGAAGATACTAACTTTTTGTGCAAAATTAGATTGGGAAACTCTTTTTGGAGTTTTGGCATCGGGCCAGTGCTAAAACGTGTAGAAAAATGTAACTAAAACCTCATTCACTACCGGCGAAGATCTGTTTGTTCTAGTAACACAGACCATACACTGATATATTCACTTTTGTAAAATTCTTCAAAATGGCATGTCATGTGGTTCATGAATTATTTTTTTTTTTGCGCAAAATTAAAAATGCTCTTTTTGTTTTGAACCTCTTCTTTACCTCAAAAAGTCTCATGTTTGTTGCAAAATTTGAGAAAAATGTATGAAGCTTAGAAAGGGAATCTTTCAGCAAGTTTTTGCTTCATGATCTGAGATAGTGATGGGCAGTCCGGCTCTTTTTAGTGATCCGGCTCTCATGGCTCCGCTCACCAAAAAGAGCCGGCTCTCTTTGGATCCTAAATGGATCCCTATTGAATATCTGTTCAGGCGTCCGAAACTCTGCCCACCTACCACAGAAACTCCGCCCACTTCTTAGAGCCAATTAAATTGAAGAGTGGGCGGGGTTTTGCTCAAGTGGGCGGAGTTACGCCTCCCGAAGTCCAGGATTTTACACCCAGTGAGAGCCATTCAGGAATTTTAGTGGCTCTCACTGGTGTGCTGGCTCCCATCGTTCACAGCAGGGAGCCAGCTCTTTGTGTTGGCTCGTTCGCGAACGACACATCACTAATCTGAGAGCAGCGTAATATAAGCAAAGAGAAGCTGAATCCAGCTATGTATCACTTAGATTACTGGGTGCAGCAGCTCCGACACAGAGTTCTTAGGTTTAGAATGAAGCAGAGCTGAGAGCTAACCCCGCCCACACCAGGCTCTGTATATACTGTGTCCATAGACGGTGAGCTGCTTATCACAGGAGGGGGCATGGTCAGACGAGTACCTACTTGCCAGATGGTCAGGGCAATGAAAATACCCTGGTGATAAAACCTTCATTGTAAGCAAACAACAGCACACAACTTGACACATCTTTAAAATCTTTGTTTGAAGCCCTACCTCATGCTGGCCTGATGTTATATCAAAAACCTGCTGACAGATTCCCTTTAAAAAGTTGCAGTTGATGAATCGGCTGAAAACATCTGAAAACCACAACAATGGAAAAGAAACAAAAAACAAAACAGAACTACACACAAAACAGACTTTAAAAAGGTGCAAATTAAAAGAAGAATAAAACAAACAACAACAGTGATTCGACTCTATATTTCTTGTGTTGAAAATATCATTGGGGAGTATGCTAGCTGTAAGGTGGCATAATACAGAGGAAATTTAACGTGTCTTAGAGCTGTCCCACACGTCCAGATAATTCCGGTACCGGAAAAAATCGGTACCGGAGTTATCCGTGTCCGTGTGCCCGTGAGCTCACGTAGGCCATACGTGCGGCACACGTGTGCCGCCCGTGTGCCGAGTGGGTACCACACGGAGCGTGCAGGAGACAGCACTAAAGTTTAGCACTGTCCCCTGAATCGTGCTGAAGCCGCGATTCATATCTTCTGTGCAGCAGCGTTTGCTGCATAGAAGATATGAATAATAGTGTTTAAAAGAAAGATCTATCTGTCCGCCGCCCTCCCACCCCCTGTGCGCCCCCCCGCTGTTCTGAAAATACTCACCTGCTTCCCTCGTTGGCTGTCGCTGCTTTCTGGTCTGGCTGCACCTTCTACTGTATGCGGTCACGTGGGGCCGCTCATTTACAGTCATGAATAGGCGGCTCCACCCCTATGGGAGGTGGAGCCACATATTCATGACTCTAATCGGCGGCCCCACGTGACCGCATACAGTAGAAGGGGCGGCCAGCACAGGAAGCATCGACAGCCAACGAGGGAAGCAGGTGAGTATTTTCAGAACAGCGGGGGGGCGCACAGGGGGTGGGAGGGCGGCGGACAGATAGATCTTTCTTTTAAACACTATTATTCATATCTTCTATGCAGCAAACGCTGCTGCACAGAAGATATGAATGGCGGCTTCAGCACCATGTGGGGGGACAGCGCTTACTGTAGCGCTGCCTCCTGCACGCCACAGGGACTGCACACGGAGAAAGTCCGTGTGCGGTCCGTGTTTTACACGGACCCATTGACTTTAATGGGTCCGTGTAATACGTGCGCTCCCACGAACACTGACATGACTTCAATATTTGCAGATGACACTAAACTCTGCAGGGTAATCAATACAGGGGAGGACAATTTTATATTACAGGATGATTTATGTAAACTAGAAGCTTGGGCTGATAAATGGCAAATGAGCTTTAATGGGGATAAATGTAAGGTCATGCACTTGGGTAGAAGTAATAAGATGTATAACTATGTGCTTAATTCTAAAACTCTGGGCAAAACCGTCAATGAAAAAGACCTGGGTGTATGGGTGGATGACAAACTCATATTCAGTGGCCAGTGTCAGGCAGCTGCTACAAAGGCAAATAAAATAATGGGATGCATTAAAAGAGGCATAGATGCTCATGAGGAGAACATAATTTTACCTCTATACAAGTCACTAGTTCGACCACACTTAGAATACTGTGCACAGTTCTGGTCTCCGGTGTATAAGAAAGACATAGCGGAACTGGAGCGGGTGCAGAGAGGAGCGACCAAGGTTATTAGAGGACTGAGGGGTCTGCAATACCAAGATAGGTTATTACACTTGGGGCTATTTAGTTTGGAAAAACGAAGACTAAGGGGTGATCTTATGTTAATGTATAAATATATGAGGGGACAGTACAAAGACCTTTCTGATGATCTTTTTAATCATAGACCTGAGACAGGGACAAGGGGGCATCCTCTACGTCTGGAGGAAAGAAGGTTTAACCCCTTAGTGACAGAGCCAATTTGGTACTTAATGACCGAGCCAATTTTTACAATTCTGACCAGTGTCACTTTATGAGGTTATAACTCTGGAACGCTTTATCGGATCCCGCTGATTCTGAGATTGTTTTTTCGTGACATGTTGTACTTCAAGTTAGTGGTAACATTTCTTCGATATTACTTGCGATTATTTATGAAAAAAATGGAAATATGGCGAAAATTTTTAAAATTTTGCAATTTTCAAACTTTGTATTTTTATGCCCTTAAATCAGAGAGATATGTCACAAAAAATAGTTAATAAATAACATTTCTCACATGTCTACTTTACATCAGCACAATTTTGGAAACAATTTTTTTTTTTGTTAGGGAGTTATAAGGGTTAAAAGTTGACCAGCAATTTCTCATTTTTACAACACCATGTTTTTTTTAGGGACCACATCACCTTTGAAGTGATTTTGAGGGGTCTATATGATAGAAAATATCCAAGTGTGACACCATTCTAAAAACTGCACCCCTCAAGCTGCTCAAAACCACATTCAAGAAGTTTATTAACCCTTTACGTACTTCACAGGAACTAAAACAATGTGGAAGAAAAAAATGAACATTTTACTTTTTTTTGCAAACATTTTACTTCAGAACCATTTTTTTTAATTTTCACAAGTGTAAAAACAGAAATTTAACCACAAATTTTGTTGTGCAATTTTTCCTGAGTACGCCGATACCCCATATGTGGAGGTAAACCACTGTTTGGGCGCACCGCAGAGCTTGGAAGTGAAGGAGCACCGTTTGACTGTTTCAATGCAGAATTGGCTGGAATTGAGATCGGACGCCATGTCGCGTTTGGAGAGCCCCTAATGTGCCTAAACAGTGGAAACCCCCCACAAGTGACACCATTTTGGAAACTAGACCCCCCAAGGAACTTATCTAGATGTGTGGTGAGCACTTTGAACCCCCAAGTGCTTCACAGAAGTTTATAACGTAGAGCCGTGAAAATAAAAAATCGCATTTGTTTTCACAAAAATGATTTTTTTCGCCCACAAATTCTTATTTTCACAAGGGTAACAGGAGAAATTAGACCACAAAAGTTGTTGTGCAATTTCTCCTGAGTACGTCGATACCCCATATGTGGAGGTAAACCACTGTTTGGGCGCACCGCAGAGCTTGGAAGTGAAGGAGCACCGTTTGACTTTTTCAATGCAGAATTGGCTGGAATTGAGATCGGATGCCATGTCGCGTTTGGAGAGTCCCTGATGTGCCTAAACAGTGGAAACCCCCCACAAGTGATACCATTTTGGAAACTAGACCCCTTAAGGAATTTATCTAGATGTGTGGTGAGCACTTTGAACCCCCAAGTGCTTCACAGAAGTTTATAACGTAGAGCCGTGAAAATAAAAAATCTCATTTTTTCTACAAAAATAATCTTTTTGCCCCCAAATTTTTATTTTAACAAGGGTAACAGGAGAAATTAGACCACAAAAGTTGTTGTACAATTTCTCCTGAGTACGTCGATACCCCATATATGGGGGTAAACCACTGTTTGGGCGCACCGCAGAGCTTGGAAGAGAAGGAGTGTCGTTTTACTTTTTCAATGTAGAATTGGCTGGAATTGAGATCGGACGCCATGTCACGTTTGGAGAGCCGCTGATGTGCCTAAACAGTAGAGACCCCCCACATATGACACCATTTTGGAAACTAGACCCCTTAAGGAACTTATCTAGATGTGTGGTGAGCACTTTAAACCCCCATGTGCTTCACAGAAGTTTATAACGTAGAGCCGTGAAAATAAAAAAATCGAATTTTTTCTACAAAAATGATCTTTTTGCCTCCAAATTTTTATTTTACCAAGGGTAACAGGAGAAAATGGACCCCAGAAGCTGTTGTACAATTTGTCTTGAGTACGCCGACACCCCATATGTGGGGGTAAACCACTGTTTGGGCGCATGGCTGAGCTCGGAAGCAAAGGAGCGCCATTTGACTTTTCAATGCAAAATTGACTGGAATTGAGATCGGACGCCATGTCGCGTTTGGAGAGCCCCTGATGTGCCTAAACAGCAGAAATCCCCCAAAAGTGACCCCATTTTGGAAACTAGACCCCCCATGGAACTTATCTAGATGTGTAGTGAGAACTTTGAATGCCCAAGTGCATCACAGAAGTTTATAATGCAGAGTCGTGAAAATAAAAAATATATATTTTTTAACAATAAAGATTTTTAGCCCCCAAGTTTTTATTTTCACAAGGGTAACAAGAGAAATTGGACCCCAAAAGTTGTTGTCCAATTTGTCCTGAGTATGCTGGTACCCCATATGTGGGGGTAAACCACTGTTTGGGCGCACGGCAGAGCTCGGAAGGGAAGGAGTGCCATTTTGGAATGCAGACTTTGATAGAATTGTCTGCGGGCGTTATGTTGCCTTTGCAGACCCCTAATGTACCTAAACAGTAGAAACCCCCAACAAGTGACCCCATTTTGGAAAATAGACCCCCCAAGGAACTTATCTAGATATGTGGTGAGAACTTTGAATGCCCAAGTGCTTCACAGAAGTTTATAATGCAGAGTAGTGAAAATAAAAAATATTTTTTTTCCCACAAAAAAGATTTTTTTAGCCCCCAAATTTTTATTTTCACAAGGGTAACAGGAGAAATTGGACCCCAAAAGTTGTTGTCCAATTTGTCCTGAGTATGCTGGTACCCCATATGTGGGGGTAAACCACTGTTTGGGCGCACGGCAGAGCTCGGAAGGGAAGGAGCGCCATTTTGGAATGCAGACTTTGATAGAATTGTCTGCGGGCGTTATGTTGCGTTTGCAGACCACTAATGTACCTAAACAGTAGAAACCCCCAACAAGTGACCCCATTTTGGAAAATAGACCCCCGAAGGAACTTATCTAGATATGTGGTGAGAACTTTGAAAGCTCAAGTGCTTCACAGAAATTTATAATGCAGAGTAGTGAAAATAAAAAAATATATTTTTTTCCAACAAAAAAGATTTTTAGCCCCCAAGTTTTTATTTTCACAAGGGTAACAGGAGAAATTGGACCCCAAAAGTTGTTGTCCAATTTATCCCGAGTACGCTGATGCCCCATATGTGGGGGTAAACCACTGTTTGGGCGCACGGCAGAGCTCAGAAGGGAGGGAGTACCATTTGACTTTTTTAGCGCAAAATTGGCTGTCGTGTTTGGAGACCCCCTGATGTACCTAAACAGTGGAAACCCCCCAATTCTAACTCCAACCCTAACCCCAACACAGCCCTAACCCTAATCTCAACCCGATCCATAATCCTAATCACAACCCTAACGATAATCACAACCCTAACCCCAAAACAGCCCTAATCTCAACCCTAACCATAACCCTAATCAAAACCCTAAATCCAACACACCCCTAACCCTAATCCCAACCCTAACCCTAATCCCAACCCTAATCCCAAACGTAACACTAATCCAAACCCTAACCCTAATCCCAACTCTAACCCTAACTTTAGCCCCAACCCTAACTTTAGCCCCAACCCTAACCATAACTTTAGCCCCCGTCGTCACAAAAAAAGTTCAATGTAACCTTTTTTTTGTACGTCGCGTCCGCCATTTCCGCGGATGCGTGGCCGTAACTCTGCCCCCTCCTCCCCAGGACATAGACTGGGCAGCGGATGCGTTGAAAAACTGCATCCGCTGCCCACGTTGTGCACAATTTTCACAACGTGCGTCGGTACATCGGGCCGACGCATTGCGACCGCCCCGTACCGACGCAAGTGTGAAAGAAGCCTAAGGCTACTTTCACACTAGCGTCGTACTCGGCCCATCGCAGTGTGTCGGGCCGACGTACCGAGGCTAGCGTTGTAAGCGCCGCACAACGGGTGCAGCGGATGCTGTTTTTTCAACGCATCCGCTGCCCCATTGTGAGGTGCGGGGAGGCGGGGGCGGAGTTCCGGCCACGCATGCGCGGTCGGAAATGGCGGACACGTCGCACAAAAAAGTTACATGTAGTTTTTTTTGTGTCGACGGTCCGCCGAAGCACGACGCATCCGTCGCACGATGGATGCGACATGTGGCAATCCGTCGCAATGCGTCGCTAATGCAAGCCAATGGAGAAAAAACGCATCCTGCAAGCACTTTTGCAGGATGCGTTTTTTCTCCAACGACGCATTGCGACGGAAGCCAAAAAACGCTAGTGTGAAAGTAGCCTAACCCTAACCCTAGCCCTAACCCTAAATTTAGCCCCAACCCTAACCCTAACTCTAACCCTAACCCTAACTCTAACTCTAACCCTAACCCTAACTCTAACCCTAACCCTAACCCTAATTTTAGCCCCAACTTGTCTTCTCCTGCCGGCCGGCAGATGGCAGCAGATGGCGGGCGCACTGCGCATGCGCCCGCCATGATGAAAAAGCCGGCTGGCAGGAGAAGACAGAAGAGGACCCAGGGACCCCGGGTGAGTATGATAGGGTCCCCGAATCCCCCTATTTCTCTGTCCTCTGATGTGCGATCACATCAGAGGACAGAGAAATAACTGATCGCTTTTTTTTTTTTTTTGCGGTCGCCGGTAAACTGTTAATTACCGGCGATCGCAAAGCAGGGGTCGGTGCAAACCGACCCCGATCATGTTCTTTGGGGTCTCGGCTACCCCCGGCAGCCGAGACCCCAAAGAACATCCGGGTGCCGGGCGGCGGGCGCACTGCGCGTGCGCCCGCCATTTTTTCCCGGAAAAAAGATGGCGGCGCCCATGGGGAGACACGAGGAGCACCGGGGGAGGTAGGTAAGTATTGGGGGGCTATTGGGGGCCATCGGGGACCACATTTCTCTGTCCTCCGATGTGCGATAACATCGGAGGACAGAGAAATTAAACGGCAAATCGCGTTTTTGTTTTTTTTTGTTGCGACCGCCGGTAAACGGTTAATTACCGGCGATCGCAACTCGGGGGTCGGTAAAAACCCCCCGAATCATGTTCTCTGGGGTCTCGGCTACCCTCGGCAACCGAGACCCCAGAGAAAATCCGACTCTGGGGGGCGCTATTCACTTTTTCCACAGCGCCGTTAATTAACGGCGCTGTGGTTTAAGTACCCTTAGCGGCCGCCGTTAAAAGGCGTATCGGCGGTCGTTAAGGGGTTAAGCATAATAACAGACGCGGATTCTTTACTGTAAGAGCAGTGAGACTATGGAACTCTCTGCCGTATGATGTTGTAATGAGTGATTCATTAATTAAATTTAAGAGGGGACTGGATACCTTTCTGGAAAAGTATAATGTTACAGGGTATATACACTAGATTCCTTGATAGGGCGTTGATCCAGGGAACTAGTCTGATTGCCGTATGTGGAGTCGGGAAGGAATTTTTTTCCCCATGGTGGAGTTAAGGCCCCGTCTCACTAAGCGATTTACCAACGATCACGACCAGCGATACGACCTGGCCGTGATCGTTGGTAAGTCGTTGTGTGGTCGCTGGGGAGCTGTCACACAGACCGCTCTCCCCAGCGACCAACGATCAGGGGAACGACTTCGGCATCGTTGAAACTGTCTTCAACGATGCCGAAGTCCCCCTGCAGCACCCGGGTAACCAGGGTAAACATCGGGTTACTAAGCGCAGGGCCGCGCTTAGTAACCCGATGTTTACCCTGGTTACCAAAAAAAACAAACAGTACATACTCGCCTTTCGGTGTCCAGGTCCCTTGCCGTCTGCTTCCTGCTCTGACTGAGCCGCCGTACACTGAGAGCAGAGCGTAGCGGTGACGTCACTGCTGTGCTCTCACTTCTCACTGTACGGCCGGCAGTCTGTGAGAGCAGGAAGCAGACGGCAAGGGACCTGGACACCGAAAGGCGAGTATGTACTGTTTGTTTTTTTTGGTAACCAGGGTAAACATCGGGTTACTAAGCGCGGCCCTGCGCTTAGTAACCCGATGTTTACCCTGGTTACCAGTGAAGACATCGCTGGATCGGTGTCACACACACCGATTCAGCGATGTCAGCGGGGCCTCAACGACCAAAAAAAGGTCCAGGCCATTCCGACACGACCAGCGATCTCGCAGCAGGGGCCTGATCGCTGGTACGTGTCACACATAGCGAGATCGCTATGGAGGTCGCTGTTGCGTCACAAAACTTGTGACTCAGCAGCGATCTCGCTAGCGATCTCGCTATGTGAGACGGGGCCTTTACTCTTTGCCACATGGGTTTTTTTTGCCTTCCCCTGGATCAACATGTTAGGGCATGTTAGGTTAGGCTATGGGTTGAACTAGATGGACTTACAATCTTCCTTCAACCTTAATAACTATGTAACTATGTAACTATGTCTCCGTGTTTGGCACACGGAGACACGGTCCGCAAAAAATCAATGACATCTGCACAGATGCATTGATTTTAATGGGTCTACGTGTGTCAGTGGCTCCGGTACGTGAGGAAACTGTCACCACACGTACCGGAGCCACTGACGTGTGAAACCGGCCTTACAAGTTGCACAAAATGTATTATTCCTATGTGTACCATTTTGATCAATATTTTTCTTTATAAATTTCCCCACTTGTGAGCTACAAATTTATGCTGTTATAAATTTGGATCTTTTTATGATACCTCGTATCCATGTCCTCTTTTTTTTTTTTTAGATATTTTTCATTTAGGTGAAAAAGGGTACTTCACACAGTATTTTTTTTGTGTTTTTGTCCTATGAAAACCAACCAATAGAAAAACAAAAAAACATACAACATGCACCCCAAAAATACTACACTTCTTATTTCACTATATAGTTTTTAAAACTTTTCCTGCTGGGGTCTTATCAGACCAAGATAAGACCATGACCTGATCAGAAAGTCTAAAGGTACCTTCACACGAAGCGACGCTGCAGCGATAGCGACAACGATGCCGATCGCTGCAGCGTCGCTGTTTGATCGCTGGAGAGCTGTCACACAGACCGCTCTCCAGCGACCAACGATGCCGAGGTCCCCGGGTAACCAGGGTAAACATCGGGTTGCTAAGCACAGGGCCGCGCTTAGTAACCCGATGTTTACCCTGGTTACCAGCGTAAAAGTAAAAAAAACAAACAGTACATGCTCACCTGCGCGTCCCCCGGCGTCTGCTTCCTGACACTGACTGAGCTCCGGCCCTAACAGCACAGCGGTGACGTCACTGCTGTGCTTTCACTTTCACTTTAGGGCCGGCGCTCAGTAAGTGTCAGGAAGCAGACGCTGGGGGACGCGCAGGTGAGTATGTACTGTTTGTTTTTTTTACTTTTACGCTGGTAACCAGGGTAAACATTGGGTTACTAAGCGCGGCCCTGCGCTTGGTAACCCGATGTTTACCCTGGTTACCAGTGTAAAACATCGCTGGTATCGTTGCTTTTGCTTTCAAACACAACGATACACAGCGATCGGACGACCAAATAAAGTTCTGGACTTTATTCAGCGACCAGCGACATCACAGCAGGATCCTGATCGCTGCTGCGTGTCAAACGAAACGATATCGCTAGCGAGGACGCTGCAACGTCACGGATCGCTAGCGATGTCGTTTCGTGTGAAGGTACCTTAAGTTGGCGCCTGGGCCTCACCATCCACAGTAGAGGTTCATACAAAAATTAAAGGGATCATATCGATGGCATAACAACAGACCGATGGGCCCAAAGTAACATTTGGACCTGATATATATATATATATATATATATATATATATATATATATACACCAGGACAGGGATCATACCGTGTGTGTGTGTGTGTGTGTGTGTGTATATATATATACAGTGCCTACAAGTAGTATTCAACCCCCTGCAGATTTAGCAGGTTTACACATTTGGAATTAACTTGGCATTGTGACATTTGGACTGTAGATCAGCCTGGAAGTGTGAAATGCACTGCAGCAAAAAAGAATGTTATTTCTTTGTTTATTTTTTTTTTAAATTGTGAAAAGTCTTTTCAGAGGGTCATTTATTATTCAACCCCTCAACCCACCAGTATTCTGTTTGGTTCCCCTAAAGTATTAAGAAGTAGTTCAGGCACAAAGAACAATGAGCTTCACATGTTTGTATTAATTATCTCTTTTTCCAGCCTTTTCTGACTATTTAAGACCCTCCCCAAACTTGTGAACAGCACTCAAACATGGTCAACATGGGAAAGACAAAGGAGCATTCCAAGGCCATCAGAGACAAGATCGTGGAGGGTCACAAGGCTGGCAAGGGGTACAAAACCCTTTCCAAGGAGTTGGGCCTACCTGTCTCCACTGTTGGGAGCATCATCCGGAAGTGGAAGGCTTATGGAACTACTGTTAGCCTTCCACGGCCTGGACAGCCTTTGAAAGTTTCCTCCCGTGCCGAGGCCAGGCTTGTCCGAAGAGTCAAGGCTAACCCAAGGACAACAAGGAAGGAGCTCCAGGAAGATCTCATGGCAGTGGGGACATTGGTTTCAGTCAATACCATAAGTAACGTACTCCACCGCAATGGTCTCCGTTCCAGACGAGCCCGTAAGGTACCTTTACTTTCAAAGCGTCATGTCAAGGCTCGTCTACAGTTTGCTCATGATCACTTGGAGGACTCTGAGACTGACTGGTTCAAGGTTCTCTGATCTGATGAGACCAAGATCGAGATCTTTGGTGCCAACCACACACGTGACGTTTGGAGACTGGATGGCACTGCATACGACCCCAAGAATACCATCCCTACAGTCAAGCATGGTGGTGGCAGCATCATGCTGTGGGGCTGTTTCTCAGCCAAGGGGCCTGGCCATCTGGTCCGCATCCATGGGAAGATGGATAGCACGGCCTACCTGGAGATTTTGGCCAAGAACCTCCGCTCCTCCATCAAGGATCTTAAGATGGGTCGTCATTTCATCTTCCAACAAGACAACGACCCAAAGCACACAGCCAAGAAAACCAAGGCCTGGTTCAAGAGGCAAAAAATCAAGGTGTTGCAGTGGCCTAGTCAGTCTCCTGACCTTAACCCAATTGAAAACTTGTGGAAGGAGCTCAAGATTAAAGTCCACATGAGACACCCAAAGAACCTAGATAACTTGGAGAAGATCTGCATGGAGGAGTGGGCCAAGATAACTCCAGAGACCTGTGCCGGCCTGATCAGGTCTTATAAAAGACGATTATTAGCTGTAATTGCAAACAAAGCTTATTCCACAAAATATTAAACCTAGGGGTTGAATAATAATTGACCCACACTTTTATGTTTAAAATTTATAAAAATTTAACTGAGCAACAAAACTTTTTGGTTTGTAAGATTTATGCATCTGTTAATAAATCCTGCTCTTGTTTGAAGTTTGAAGGCTCTAACTTATTTGCATCTTATTAAACCTGCTAAATCTGCAGGGGGTTGAATACTACTTGTAGGCACTGTATATCCCATCCTGATATATACAGTAGGGGAAAAAAAGTATTTAGCCACCAATTGTGCAAGTTCTCCCACTTAAAAAGATGAGAGAGGCCTGTAATTGACATCATAGGTAGACCACAACTATGAGAGTCAAAATGAGAAAACAAATCCAGAAAATCACCTTGTCTGATTTGGCAAGATTTATTTTGCAAATTATGGTGGAAAATAAGTATCTGGTCACCTATAAACAGGCAACATTTCTGGCTCTCACAGACCTGTAAGGGTATGTGTCCACGTTCAGAATGGCTGGCGCTTTGGACGGAGCGGAAAACTCGCTCCGCCCAAAGCGCCGCCCCCTTCTGTAGGCTCGATGATTCCGGATGTGTTCATTGCACACATCCGGAATCATCGCACCCCACACATAGGGCCCTGTGTTTTACCTTGCGGCAGCGCAGCGTCGCCGCAAGGTAAACGGACATGCTGCGATCTAAAAAGACGCGCCGCATGCCCGGAATCGCAAGGCCGCCAGGTGCGTGTTCGCACGCATAGTGGAGACGGGATTTCATAAAATCCCCTCCACTATGCTGTAACATCTGGACGCTGCGGATTGAACGCTGCGGCTCTGCGCAGCGTTCAATCCGCAGCTATTCCGGATGTAATACGGCCCGTGGACACATACCCTAACTTCTTTAACCCTAGAACGCATACCTGGGGCCTCGCAGGCCTGCCAGGTTACTTGTTTTCTATTTTCTGTAAAAGTACTTTAGTTAGAATTTTGAAAATCCAGGTAATCCTCAGGTATATAGTTGTTAGTAATTTCCAGTTATTCATATATTTTTATGTTACAGACATTTCGGCATAACAACTTTTTTTGGGACTACCCCATGTTCACGCACCTGGGGCCTTTTAGGCCTGTACTAGGTTTACATGTGATACACAGATTTGCTTATCAAGGCAAATTACGGAGGCAATGATCCGATTTGGAATACGCTTTCTGGAACATCCAGAGCAAAGAGAAAAAAAAAAGAAAGCGCTGCTATATTTGTCCAGCAAAGAAGGAAAGAAAATCGGAGCGTTTCTGTTCTACTTGTGGACAAAATGTATGCAAGGAACATTCAGCCGAAAAAATAATATGCGAGAATTGTCGGGGGAATATGTAAAGTTACAAATAAATATTCCTGCACCAAGTATGCTACAACCAAAAAATGTTTTCATAAAAAAATTGCATATAGAATGCCTATATTTGGTGTGCCCGTTTACTTACTTTTTTGTTGTTTTATGCACATAATTATGTTTGAAATATACACATCTTAGGCTGTGTTCCCAGTAGCACTGGGGTTCGCCAGAAGGGGATCCATAATGGATCTGACCTGGTAACTCCAGGATTCCGCCAGCCTTAGCTGGGGTCACCAGGAGGTCAGATCCATTTACGGATCCCCTCCTGGAGGACCCCAGCGCTAGTTGGAATGCATCCTTACCTTGCAATTGTAAAATAAATTTTGAAAAGTATTTTTATTTGAGTTATTCCATGATAATTGTAAACAGGCCTAAAAGGCCCCAGGTGCGTGAATGTGTAGATTTCTATGGGTATGCGTTCTAGGGTTAAGAGGCTCCTCTGTCCTCCATTCCTTACCTATAGTAATGTCACCTGTTTGAACTTGTGAACTCAGTATAAAAGACACCTGTCCACAACCTCAAATAGTCACACTCCAAACTCCACTATGGTGAAGACCAAAGGGCTGTGGAAGGACACCTGAAACAAAATTGTAGCCCTGCATCAGGATGGGAAGACGGAATCTGCAATAGGCAAGCAGCTTGGTGTGATGAAATCAACTGTGGGAGCAATAATAAGAAAATTGAAGGCAAACAAGACCATCTCCCTTTATCTGGGGCTCCATGCAAGATCTCACCCCATGGGGTCAAAATGATCACAAGATCAGTGAGCAAAAATCCCAGGACCACACAGGGGGACCTAGTGAATGACCTGCATAGAGCTGGGAGCACCGTAACAAAGGCTACCATCAGTAACACACTACGCCGCCAGGGACTCAGATCCTGCAGTGCCAGACGTGTCCCCCAGCTTAAGCCAGTACATGTCCGGGCCCCTCTGAATTTTGCTAGAGAGCATTTGGATTATCCAGAATAGTATTAGGAGAATGTCATATGGTCTGATGAATCCAAAGTAGAACTGTTTGGTAGAAACAAAACTCGTCGTGTTTGGAGGAGACAGAATGCGGAGTTGCATCCAAAGAACACCATACCTACTGTGAAGCATGGCGGTGACAACATCATGCTTTGAGGCTGTTTCTCTGCAAAGGGACCAGGACAACTGATCTGTGTACATGAAAGAATGAATGAGGCCATGTATCATGAGATTTTGAGAGCAAACCTCCTTCCATCAGCAAGGGCATTAAAGATTAAACGTGGATGGTTCTTTCAGCATGATAATGAACCCAAGCACACCACCAGGGCAACGAAGGAGTGGCTTTCTAAGAAGCATATGAAGGTCCTGGGGTGACCTAGCCAGTTTCCAGATCTCAACCCCATAGAAAACCTTTGGGGGAGATGAAAGTCCGTGTTGCCCAGCGACAGGCCCAAAACATCACTGCTCTAGAGTAGATCTGCATGGAGCAATGGGCCAACATACCAACAACAGTGTGTGGCAACCTTGTGAAGGCTTACAGAAAACTTTTGACCTCTGTCAAGACAAACGATATATAATAAAATATTGAGATGAACTTTTGTTAATGACCAAATTCATATTTTCCACCATAATTTGCAAAATAAATCTTGCCAAATCAGACAAAGTGAGTTTCTGGATTTGTTTTCTCATTTTGACCCTCATAGTTGTGGTCTACCTATGATGTCAGTTACAGGCTGCTTTCATCTTTTTAAAGGGAACCTGTCACCCCGTTTTTTCAAGATGAGATAAAAATAGCGTTAAATAGGGTCAGAGCTGTGCTTTACATTAGTGTATTTTTTGTGCCTTTATTCCCCACCTATGCTGCCGAAATACCTTTGTAAAGTCGCCGTTTTGGGCTGTCACTCACGCTGGTCTGGTCATATGGGCGTGGTGACATCGCTGTTTCTCCCCCAGATCTTGCTCATCTTTCTGTTGGTGACGTAGTGGTGTGCGCATGCCCAACAGGCGAATCCACTGCGCAGCTGAAGGAAAAGAGCGCGAACTGCGCTATTCAGCGGTTTATCGGTGGGCGCGGCCATCTTCCTGAGGCCGTGCGTGCGCAGATGGTAGTGCTCGGCTTCCCGGGGCTTCAGGAAAATGGCCGCGGGATGCCGCACGTGCGCAGATGGAGATCGCGGCCGCCATTTTCCTGAAGCAGAGATGCGAACTCGGCTTCAGGAAAATGGCTGCCGCGATCTCCATCTGCGCACGCGCGGCATCCCGCGGCCATTTTCCTGAAGCCCCGGGAAGCCGAGCACTACTATCTGCGCACGCGCGGCCTCAGGAAGATGGCTGCGCCCACCAATAAACCACTGAATAGCGCAGATCGCGCTCTTTTCCTTCAGCTGCGCAGTGGATTCACCTGTTGGGCATGCGCACACCACTACGCCACCAACGGAAAGATGAGCAAGTACTTAAAGAGAACACCTCATATACTAGTTAAGAAAAAACCACGAGGGGGATTATACCTTCACATGTACACATGTACCAATAGAGAGACAACTGAAGGAGCGATTCCCAATATAACAAAATTTATTTAATATAGAATTATTATTATACAAAATACAAATAATGCAAGAATAATCACAAAGAGTACAATTCAGATGGTGCAACCATCTGTAACCTGGTTTCGGCAGAAAAAGAAAGTAAACGGGAATGTAACACCTTGACCAAAATATCTAATTGAAATAGCACAGAATGCTACACCAACATGAGCCCATGTAAACATGCCATACAGGGCATTTTATTGGTAAATAGTGGATGAATGTGCAGTATATAAATCTTTACCAATTCGCCTGAACGATTGCTTCCAATGTAATTGCACTACACCCCATTATTGCACAGGATCCAAATAGCCTAAAAGTGGCGTAAATAGCCCATAATGAAATCTGGCTAATATGGTGAGCGCATAATACCTGTGGTCATGATGGCCTACGTGCGATCCCGTATTGCAGAACACCTCGACGCGCGTTTCACCACAACAGTGGCTTCGTCAGGAGAATAGATGAGCAAGATCTGGGGGAGAAACAGCGATGTCACCACGCCCATATGACCAGACCAGTGTGAGTGACAGCCCAAAGCGGCGACTTTACAAAGGTATTTCGGCAGCATAGGTGGGGAATAAAGGCACAAAAATACACTAATGTAAAGCACAGCTCTGCCCCTATTTAACGCTATTTTTATCTCATCTTGAAAAAACGGGGTGACAGGTTCCCTTTAAGTTGGAGAAGTTGCACAATTGGTGGTTGACTAAATACTTTTTTCCCACCACTGTATGTGCCTTATCCTGTGCCCCATCTTGGTATATATATCCCCATGCTGGTATATGATCCCTATTCTGTCACTGTTCTTTCCCCCGCTTTGCAGGGCTTTTTTTAAAGCCAGCAGCTGACTTCAGTGTGCAAGTGACGGAAGCGCCTGATGTCACTGCCATGCTTCACAAGTCATGTGCATGCCGACATCAGCTGCTGGCCTCTGATTGGATTGCGGTGCACGGACTCGACGGATCTCTGCGCCACAATACACTTCAGCTGAATGCTTGTCCAAGGACGCACATTCAGTTGAAGTTTGTGCTAGTGTTGGCAGGCCCCTCACCCGCACGGGCCTGGTCGAGACCTCTACAACCTTGGTCCTTATAACCCTGGATTAGATTCATGCTGAATCATACACTTAGGCCGGCCTCACACTAGCGAGTTTTACGGACGTATGAGCGCATAAACTACGTCCGTAAAATACGCATTACACACGGCCCAATGATTCTCTATGGCCCAGCTCCTATCTGCCGTATATTACGCATCCGTAATATACGGTCTTGTATGGCCGTAGAAAATCGCAGCATGCTGCGTTTGTCACCGTATTGCGCAAAAAAAATCGCCAATGAAAGTCTATGGGGGCGAGAAAAATACGGATTCCACACGGACCAGAAGTGTGACTTGCGAGAAATACGCACCGGTGTTAGTGAAAAGCCGGTAATTCAATTGCCGGCTTTTCATTTCTCCTTCCCAAACCCGACATGATATGAGACATGGTTTACATACAGTAAACCATCTCATATCCCCTTTTTTTTTGCATATTCCACACTACTGTTAGTAGTGTGTATGTGCAAAATTTGGGCGCTGTAGCTGCTAAAATAAAGGGTTAAACGGCGGAAAAAATTGGCGTGGGCTCCCGCGCAATTTTCTCCGCCAGAGTGGTAAAGCCAGTGACTGAGGGCAGATATTAATAGCCTAGAGAGGGTCCATGGTTATTGGCCCCCCTGGCTACAAACATCTGCCCCCAGCCACCCCAGAAAAGGCACATCTGGAAGATGCGCCTATTTTGGCACTTGGCCACTCTCTTCCCACTCCCGTGTAGCGGTGGGATATGGGGTAATGAAGGGTTAATGTCACCTTGCTATTGTAAGGTGACATTAAGCCAGATTAATAATGGAGAGGCGTCAATTATGACACCTATCCATTATTAATCCAATTGTATGAAAGGGTTAAAAAGCCACACACATTATTAAAAAGTATTTTAATGAAATAAACACACAGGTTGTTTTAATATTTTATTGCTCTCTCAATCCACCTGAAGACCCTCGCTCTGAAAAATAATAAACCAACAATATACATACCTTCAGATGATCTGTCACGCCCCACGAAGTAAATCCATCTGAAGGGGTTAAATCATTTTACAGCCAGGAGCTGTGCTAATGCACTCGCTCCTGCCTGTAAACCCCGGGTACTGAAAGGAAAGCAGGATGATCTGTACTTACCTTGAGTTGCGGTGATGCGCCCTCTGCTGGATGTCCTCATGAACTGGAGCCTTGGAAAAGTTCCCACGCTCGAGTTCATATGAGGACATCCAGCAGAGGGCGCATCACCGCAACTCAAGGTAAGTACAGATCATCCTGCTTTCCTTTCAGTACCCGGGGGTTTACAGGCACGAGCGAGTGCTTTAGCACAGCTCCTGGCTGTAAAATGATTTAACCCCTTCAGATGGATTTACTTCGTGGGACGTGACAGATCATCTGAAGGTATGTATATTGTTGGTTTATTATTTTTCAGAGCGAGGGTCTTCAGGTGGATTGAGAGAGCAATAAAATATTAAAACAACCTGTGTGTTTATTTCATTAAAATACTTTTTAATAATGTGTGTGTGTTTTTTTTAACCCTTTCATACAATTGGATTAATAATGGATAGGTGTCATAATTGACGCCTCTCCATTATTAATCTGGCTTAATGTCACCTTACAATAGCAAGGTGATATTAACCCTTCATTACCCCATATCCCACCGCTACACGGGAGTGGGAAGAGAGTGGCCAAGTGCCAGAATAGGCGCATTTTCCAGATGTGCCTTTTCTGGGGTGGCTGGGGGCAGATGTTTGTAGCCAGGGAAGGGCCAATAACCATGGACCCTCTCTAGGCTATTAATATCTGCCCTCAGTCACTGACTTTACCACTCTGGCAGAGAAAATTGCGCGGGAGCCCACGCCAATTTTTTCCGCCATTTAACCCTTTATTTTAGCAGCTACAGCGCCCAAATTTTGCACATACACACTACTAACATTAGTAGTGTGGAATATGCAAAAAAAAGGGGGATATGAGATGGTTTACTGTATGTAAACCATGTCTCATATCATGTCGGGTTTGGGAAGGAGAAATGAAAAGCCGGCAATTGAATTACCGGCTTTTCACATATATCGCGCTGAATTAAATATAAATACAGAATATATATATATATATGTGTCTCAATGACATATATATATATATATATGTACTGTATATATGTTTTAACGAACATTTGAGCACATATATCCATTAGATGTCGGTTTTGCAAGTCTGCGAGAAAATATCGCAGTACGGATGCCATACGGATTACATACGGAGGATGCCATGCGCAAAATACGCTGACACACCCTGCCTACGGATGACATACGGATCACTATTTTGGGGACTTTTCTGCGTATTACGGCCTTAAAAAAACGGACCGTATTTACATACGCTGAGTGTGAGGCCGGCCTTACCTGTGTTGCAGAAAAAAAAACACTTTGATGCCAGCCAGGATCTTTCTCTCGCTTGACTGGTACTATGCAGGTCCTCATCATACTTCTCCTCGCCTAGCTATAGCTGACTGACAGAGTCTGATTAATGCTGCCGGTGGTTTGGGCATCATGAATCTGATGACAGGACCCCTTTAGAGATCTCTTACCATTTTCTTTGTCTCCTACACGCAATATAATATTAGACCAAGGAAATAATGAGTCAGTTATGTTCCTAAACTGGAGATTGCTGCAGCCATGGAAAGGACTGTGTAGGAAATGATCACGTCTATGAACACTGCCTCACCAATAACTAGCTGACGCGCCGCTGTTTGAGAAGTGCTGTTGTAATGCTGGAAGTCAGCTTCACACGTCTCATATTAAGTGTGGATTTTACCCACACATTTTGAAAATGTAATCTGCAGCGTTTTTGCATTTGAAATCTGCGCATATGTACACATTTATTGTGCGCTTGTTTTTCTTCTGCATAATGAAACAGAAACTACTAAACAAGGCCAGGCCAGCAGATTAATCTTCTGGATATAGAGTCCCCATCGAAATTAATGGTTAAAATCCACACTAAAATGGTGCACATCTGTCAAAGAAATCTACATGCTTTAGATTTTAAAAATGGTACAAAATACATTTTACCTTAAGTACCAATTCAGGAGCAAAACAACACCTCACATTATCTGAAGGAGATTAAAGGAGTTGTCTAGGCTGCCGCTCACTGCCTCTTCACTACTTATACGTCCGAACGAGGGGACAGTGACGCCAGAGATGGTTGTTCGCAGAGCTCACATGTGATTACACGTGAGCCCCGAGAACGCAGGTGCCGACACTCTCTCCAGACCGCAGCATGTCAATTTCACCAATACAATGTATTGGATGCAGTGAATCTGCACAGCTCAGTGAACATGTAGCGCCCCCACTGCCGCAGGGCCGAGAGGTACCCGGTACCGGGCCTGTGAGTCTCTTCTCTGAGGTTGTCACGGTGGCTAGGCCCCGGTCCGTGACCCTGCCGAGGGGCGCACAGTGAAAGATAGATGTAGATAGTGGTGGTGAGGCTGTGGTGGTGCGGTGCAGTAAATAACGAGGACACCAGGTTGCAGTCTCTTTACCTCTTTACTGAAGACCTCTGAGTCCACAGTCCAGAATACGGTTCACCAGGCTGCGCAAGTCCGGCCGGTCCAATGGCACCTCCAGAGTTCTCCTCACAGGTGGAAATCGGTGCCTTCCTTCTAGCGCTATGTGTTGTGGTCCTTCCCTGCTGTGCTTACGGAAAGTCCCCCACAACTGTTGTGTCTGTTTCTTAAGTTCCCTCACAACTCGATTAAATGATGTTCTTCTAATCCTCCGTCCCTCCCTGATGTTCTGGTTGGGACGGCACCCGTTTGACGGGTAGGCTCGGAGCTCTTCCGGGACCCTAGAGTCGCCCCTCTCCACAAGGTGCCCCCCAAGACTGCATAGGTGATTTAAGTTAGACAGCCCGCCTTAGACTGACTGTCCTGCCGCTGTATAGAGTATTGCTTGAAGCTGAATGTTATGATACTCCCTTGGCGTTCCGGCCACCGGTAGTGCGCCTCAGTAGGATGTTGCTCCGGTCTTACAGCACGACTCCTACTGGTATTTCTCCTTTGCGTGATCTCGTTTCTCACTCAGCACAATCTATCTCTCTTCTAGTCCTTTCTTGGGCACCGCCGCTACCCGGAGCAGGCATGGTCCCGTTACGTTCGTTCAAGTTGCCAAGCCTCTGTCAGGATCCCACCCCTGACAGAGACCCTACTGTATCTTCCCCCACAACACCCTCTGCCACAAGGTGTTGCCTGGTTCCAACCCAGTCAGCTTTCTGATCTAACTTCCTGCCAGACCCCCAGTTTACCCACTATGGTGGGGAGTGGCCTAGTGAATAGAACCCTTAGCTCCCCCCGGAGGCCCGGCTGTGAAATGTATTGGTGTCTGTGATACCTGATCAGATGAACTCCTTCAGTGCCATCAGACGCACCATAGCTCCCCAAAGTGGCGGAGCCACAGTACTGCAACGACCAGGACTCTGGGGCGCTGCAAACACATGCGGATTCACCTGCATCCAATAGATGGCAGCGCTTTGGACGCAGCAAACATGCACTGTGTGACCTGCCCCCTGCAGGCCTGTTTGAGAAAAAAATATATATATATATATATATTCCTCATGCAGGTGGCATGCTCAGTAGTATGATACGATGTATAATATGCATATATTCATTTTATTTAGGCATTTTGTTGGGGAAATAAAAAAATTATCTTACTCAAAATGGCGCTGGCGGCCATGCAGTAGCATCTATTGCGTTCCGATAGGTGCCGCTGCCAGTAGTATGGAATTTATTTCCCATTTTTCAGTACACTATGTGGTAAAATGAATGGTGTCATTCAAAAGTGCAACTTGTCCTGCAAAAAAGCAATACCTCATAAAACTATGTGAATAGAAAAAAAAGTTATGACTGGGAAGAAGGGGTGAAAAAAATGGAAACACAAAAAACGGAATTTGGCAGTGTCGTGGAAAGGTTAAAGCATCCTTAATTTCCTTTTTTTCCATACCAGCCTAAAACTATTGCACAGTATATGATATGTAATATATTTGAGGTAACATTTGGGCTGAATTCAGACGTTCCTGAAACACCATCCATATATGCGCCAGCCATGGGTCTCACAACCCGAACTCAACATCCTTGTAGACCTATACAGTACACATGTGTGTGAATCCAGGCTTATACAACCATATGGCTCATTTGCCCCCCAAAATAATGCATTTTACCACACCTGTTAGGCAAACTTTTGCATCATGGAATATACCGTATATGCATGCTGTGAACGTGGGAGAAGGAGTTAGAACTGTTAAAAACCAAAATAATAGCAAAAATGCTCGTTTGACAGGTATATTTCATTCAAAAAAGATATTCGTATATAACCATTTTTATAAAGAAAAATGCATACATTTTTGTAAAACGCCTCACACACCAGAGTGTAGTGGTATATGGGGCTTATATGGCAGCATTATAAGATTACATATGCCTCCTTACAATTCTTCATGCACCATAACGGTAATATTTCTAAGGGAGAAATGTTCTAATGGAGTATTAACAACATATTGTGTTGGATTTGCATGAAATCTTCTATAGGCGTCCTATTGCAACAGTGATCTACTCACTCTTTTGTAGCCAGTGTCGGCCTGGGGTGCCAAGGGCCCACCAGTAACCAACTCCAGGGCCTCAGTTTTCAGCCTCATGTAAATGTGACATTATCGTCAATCACAAATTTCTATAACAATGAACGGGGTAGATTGATAAATGAATAAGAAGCCGCCTGTGTCTGTACATAGGGATTCACGCATATTGTGCCAAGTACTGCTGATAGACGAGGGCCCATTCCTGCACAGGGGCCCACCAGAGGATTCTCCTGTTCTCCCTTGGGCCAGTCCAAGCCTGCCTGTAGTTAACATTTGGATATTGTATTTTTTATTTGAATAATATGTGAAAAAGCACTCAAGAACATCCCATGCAAGTTTGCAATAGCTGAAAATTTCTCTCACCTCTTGTTGACTTTGACAGCATTTGCACTTTGCAGTAATGTTGCATTTTTTTCCCCGCAGAGTAAGCTGTCAATTAAGTGATTACAGCTCCCAGCACTGCCCTGATGGCTGGAAGCGAGCGGCTGCAGGAAGAATAAGGCCATGTGCACACACTGCGGATTCCATTGCGGAATTTTCCGCAGCAGATTTGATAAATCCGCAGTGCAAAACCACTGCGGTTTTTACTGCGGATTTATCGCGGTTTCTATTGCGGTTTCCTCTGCGGGTTTTCACCTACAGATTCCTATTGGAGCAGGTGTAAACCCGCAGCGGAATCCGCACAAAGAATTGACATGCTGCGGAATATAAACCGCTGCGTTTCCGCACGTTTTTTTCCCGCAGCATGTGCACTGCGGATTTCGTTTCCCATAGGTTTACATTGTACTGTAAACTCATGGGAAACCGCTGCGGAAACGCTACGGTTCCGCAGCAAAATCTGCAGCGTGTGCACATAGCCTAAAACTTCATTTTCTCCCTCTAGCCACTGCTCCTGTAATCTGGCTACACAGGGTTTAAATGCTTTTTTACTGCAGATGAACCTTATACTTGCTGATAAATAGCATTTCTGGACGTGAAAGGTTCCCTTTAGCATTACAGTAAATCATGATACAGCTCTACAAAAATATAGCTTTCAGTTCCTAGAAGAAGCAATAGTAAAACGACATAGCGGGCACAGACCTCAAGGCCTTGCGTTTGTAGTTATTGTCATTTAAATTTTACGACTTTCAATTCTACTAGAACCAGAGGGCTGTGGAAAAAGAATACAAGACAGGAAAATAAACATTGGGCCAGAAGAGTTGTCCCTGTCTGCTTTCTGAGTTCATGTATCTTATACTTTATATTTATAATGTTCTTCAAAAACGTATCAGACGCCTGCTGTAAGAAGGAGGTCTAATCAGGACACTCACATTACATATTTCTGCTGTCCGAACGCTCACGCTGACATTTGCCATCACAATCACCCTGACAGACCCTTTGTCCTTCTCTGACATAATCCGCCGCCATAGGTGCTTGAAAGCAGTTTCGATATCCATTAATAAACACAGTATTTGTTGAATCCGACAGCCAGTTTATGTGGGCAGGAAACACGGGCCAAATTCACAATGGATTTGGGGAGATCTGTTTTCCTGCTCCCCATTATTTATCAAAATCAAGGATACATTTTTGAAAAAAAGGAGAAAAACAATTACTACAGGTAGTGATTGGCTGCAGTGTTCACATGTCCATCCAGACTCAGTAGCAAGTACAGAGAATGACTGGAGACCTAGGAAGCTCCGGAGCGACAAAGGAAGCAGTAAAGTATTATTTTTATATATATATATTTTACACTATTTTGAAGGGTTTTAAAAAATATAATGAGGTTTTCCAAACATACATGATGTAGGGGCTGAGAGCCTGATTCCAGTCATGTGTAACTTACTAACCTGTGTGTTGCTGTTTTAGTAAAATCAGTATTTTATCAGCAGCATATTATCACAAAAGGACTAGTTATCTTGTGCCTCCTGGTCCAACTGCTCTGTTTAACCCCGCCCTCATCACTGAATAGCAGCTTTCTGACTATGCACAGTGTACACAGAAAGCTGCCAATGTTGGGGGTTATACATGACTCAACATTCAGAGAACTGCTAGATCTGCAGCAAAGAAAATAGTGATTGTACAAAAATGACAGCAAGCAGGCCATAGGAGTGGCATTTTGCAAGCCTATCTTAATGATGGAAGCACTGGTAAAAGATGTGCCAAACTCTTTAAAGGGAGCCTGTCACCTCAAATTGGCGGGATATTTAAATGAGTTTTTACCGGTCCGATGGGCGGCGTTTCATCTTCATTTCTCCACCCCGTCCGTCCCTGTTGTCCGCAGTATGTTAGTGAATTAGAGTATGTGTGCGCCATAGTTGGCGCATGCGCAATGCAATCTTCGCTTGTGCACGCGCAGTTTGCTTTGCCCAACTGCGGGCAAAGCCAAAAAGCATTACTGCGCATGCACCCGCGCACTATGTCCCAGAAGTATTTCGCTGTGTTGCCAAATCAGTTCTCATGCTTCGCACTGACGAGGGCCAACAGCCCGAAACACCGTGTCTGCGAATTGAGATACTGACTAGACTTTTATCCTAAGTCATATTGCACGACTCGTTAAAGGGTTGATTGTGACTTGTAGGATCGCTGCTTCCAATAGGTGGCGCTATAGAGTTCAAGTCCTCTTTTTCTCAGAAGAGGCAATTTGCATATGGAACAAGAAGGACCTTTTTTTTCTATGAGATCCAACCGCAGAAAAAGAAATTTATAAATACAGCTAATTAGTGTTCAGGGCTCATCATTATCTCCAATGATACAAATATTGTTAGGAAACTAAGTAGCACGTTTATGTATGTTGTGGCCATTGTGGTGCTGTCAAGGCCGGTCTAGCACATCTGAGGCCAGGGGCACATATATACGTGAAAAATGGTCCATGTTAGGTTTTTTTTTCACTGTGCTAGATCCATTTTGGTCATTGTATCAGATTTTACAATTTTTGTTGCATCTGTTTTTCTTGTATTAAAGAAAAAAATTCTTAGCTTTCCTAAGGCTAAGTTTCCATGATGAACTTTTATCACATTTTTGACTGCGTATTTTTGCTGCATCAAATACGCAACATTTTACACTTCCAGCAAAATGGATGGGATTTATAGAAATTTCCTGCCCACTGCGCTTTTTTTTAACTCAACGTAAACGGACCTGGGGCGCCTGTTTCAAATCCTGCAGCATGTCAATTTCTCTTGTGGATTTGCACCCCCCCTTCCCTATAGACTTAAATTAGGTGTGGAAATTTTGCAGGTAAAAAACGCACATGCATTCTAAGCGCGTTTCCGCAGTGTAACCCCCACCTAAGTATATTAATAAAGTTTTATCAAAGCCAGGAAGTCTAAAAAAAAACAAAGCAGCTTCATTTAAAGAATGACCTACTAAAAAAAAGACAAAAAAACACATAAAAAATGCAATAAAAACACAGGTAACCTGATTTAAATGTGTGCAGAAATTCTGCAACATCAAAAGACACCCAAAGCTTAGTGTGGGAACGTAGCTTCACCATTACAATACACACCACACATGGATGACTGGATGACATCTGTGTGCTGTTTTTTTTTCCACAGGGCACTTGACGAGTTTGATCCACAACACGTATTAAATTAGGACTTGTTTCTGGGGCTTTTTTTCAGTGGATGATCAGTATGCAAAATAAGGAACACGTGAAAGGACACATCGGTTGTAATGGGTCTGCTACCTATCCGCAAAAATAATGGTTGGCACACGTACCGAAAAACTGATGTGTGAAACCGGCCTAACACCGACAAGGGTTTCTTGTGGGTTTCTAAGTGAAGCATACATGTGTTATGTAGGAGGCAAGGTTGAGATTCCAATTTTTAACCACAGATTCCTACCTGGCGTGAGTATTGAGTGCCGAGTAGCTTGCAGTGGAATAGTATTAGTACTCTAATAACCCAATATTAATGGTCAAGTCAGGTTGAAGCTATAGACGTTTTTGCCTTGTGAGTCTACTGCTCCAAGTGTGACCTAAACAATGGTATGGCCATGCCAAAAGTTGTGTTGTCAGAAAGAAAAATGCTGCAGATTGTTCAAGAGATACAGGCCCTGTCTCTGATTTACAGCAGTTTATGGTGGGACTCAATCGTGGCAGCTCCAACATCAGGTTGACCTATACGTATAACAAAAAGGAGATCTCCTTTTTAGACATCACTTTGAAGGTGCAGGAAAATGGAGACATCTATACGGATATGTACCGTAAAGAGACTTTGGTGAACGCCTTGTTGCATGCCTCATCATTCCATCCTCGATCCACAATCAAAGCCATCCCAATAGGACAGTTTTTGAGAGCCCGACGAATATGTACATCAGACCACGTTTGAGGAACAATCAATTGACCTTAGTGAACGGTTTAATCAACGTGGATACAGTCGACGGTCTATTAAACAAGGATATGTGAGGGCCAAAAAACTAAATAGAAATGAGCTATTAAGACCAAAAAGGAAAGATAAGAAAATGGGTGAAAACCAAATCAGGTTCATTTCCACCTATAATCATAGATGGGAAATGATGAGGGACATACTACAAAAACATTGGCCCGTTCTAAAAACTGATGTGGTACTACAAAAATGTCTTCCTGACAGACCTTTACTTAAATCAAGAAGAAGTAGCTATATCCGTGATATGGTGGTACATAGCCACTACGTGGCTAAAGCTGTGGATCCATTTAATGCCGGTAAACAGAAGAACGGATTCTATCCGTGCGGGGATTGCCTTGCGTGTAAAAATATGGTGAGGGCCACATCCTTCACGTCATCAGATGGCAATAAAGAATTCAAAATCAGAGACTACATTAGCTGCAGCACCACATTTGTGGTGTATTACGCAGTATGTACGTGTAATCTTATATATGTAGGTTCCACGTCTCGCGAATTGCGTGTTCGCATACGGGAACACGTAAGAGACATAATTGCATCGCGTGACGTGGAGGATGTGGCCACCCTTAAACCAATTCCAAAACATTTCAGGGCACACCATAATTGCAACCCTAAAGAGTTAAAAGTTAGGGGGATAGACAGGATACGGGCTGGCATTAGAGGGGGTGACCTAAAAAGAAAATTGGCACAACAAGAATGCCGGTGGATTACCGTCCTGAATACAGTAGCCCCAGAGGGTCTGAATGAACAAGTTAGTTTTAGCTCCTTTTTGTAATTGAGTCTCCATTTACTATGTATTGTGTGTGTTTTTTCTATTTTACTCATTGTGTGTTCTTGTTTTAAATGTAGAAATTAGTTTAAAAGCCAGAAAGCTAGTACATGTGATGACGCCAAAAGGACAAGCATGTCCCAAAGAACATTATGATGGGATACCGGGGGAGTCTGTCCCGCTATTAGATCTGGAAGATGGACCCAAGAGCTGTCTATGCTTGATGATGTGATGGGGAAATCTAAGGAGCAGCATCACCATTTAACAGTTTCTGTCTTGTTAGGAGGCATTTATATATATTTATTTATATTTGTATTAACACTATGGTATAACTGTTTCTGTTTAGTTAGAAGGCACTTATATATATTTATTTGTATTTATATGTGTATCAACACCATGATACCTGTATATATATTCTTTTATGTCACATATATATTGTGTAGTATAAAGGGGGGGGGGAGGAAAAAAAACCATTGTATTCACTTTGAAGCACTATGCCCGTTGTATTGGGCACAGCCATTATAGCTGTTTTCTAGTATTTTAGCACTGTAGAATATGGGTTTAAGACTCGGGGACATTTTAAGTATGTCTATTAAGCACTTTCTAAAATGGGGAAGTTCCCTGTATAAATAGTGGGTTGGCACATGGGTTAGTAAGGAGTTAATACTTACTGATGCTGCAGCATAGATTTCTTCCTGACAAAACATGGGCGGTTCCTCTTCCCTCGCACAGTGCGCATGTCTGCCGTGGCTAGCGTCCCGGGGCATTGTGGACGGCGCCTGTGAGTGACGTGTGCGCCTCAGTGATGTCGTTACGGCGTCGCTGGTGCGGGGCGTCATGGTGGGTGCCAGACAGGATGCAGTACCCGGTGTGGTCGGCGGCGCACATGCGCTAATTTCTTGTGCGTAATTAGGAATGATCGGTCATCCTATAAATATCTCCCCTGTGCACACCACAGTACCGCCCCCTGACGAAGCCAACGCGAAACGCGTGTTGGGGCTGTGCTGTGTGATCATCTGCTGCCTGCTAGATGGGTAAGGAAGAGCGCCAGGATTTACATTACACTTGATGTGAGATAGTTAACAATAGTTTGGTCCTGGGGTTTTTTTCCTGGTCCCATTAAAAGGAAGAATAGCACTGAGCACTTTATTGATGTTAATGGCAGTGAGTGGTTGATCACACAGGTCTGGTACCGTTGTTGTTTCCCCATGCTGAACATGTAATATTAGATATATGGTATTTTATTATAATTGTTATCATTACTGATGATTAATAAAGTTGTTATATTTTTATATACTAAATTGGACTTGAACTCCGTTTGTGTATATGGTTAAAGATTGTTCAAGAGAATCCAGATAAAACAGAGAAACAATGGCATTCACTACTTATAGGTGACGCCACCTCTCATTGGAGGCATTGTCCTTTCTTTTCTTTCCCATCTTGTTTAGACCTTCATGACCTCTCCAACTCTATCACCTCTAGAGAGTCTGACGACCAGACATCTTCAGTTCTTTGCTTTTGCAGCAGACTTATCACACTACATACAAAGCTAAAATTATAGTGCCACAGATTGTGCCCCTAAAAATTATACTACCACACACTGCCCCTCTGTGTCCTCTGAAATTAACCCCTTTACGACCTTGGACGTATAGGTACGTCCAAGGTCACCTCCCCCTGTTTGCTGCGGGCTCCGTCAAAGAGCCCGCAACTTTTACAGCACGTCAGCTGATTTCACCAACTGACATGTGCCCCCAACAACTGTGGGTGGAATCGCATTCCATCTGCAGCTAGCTATTAACAATTTAAATGCCGCTGTCAACCACTGACAGCGGCATTTATTATGCCCGCACCGGAAGTGCGTCACCAACCCTGCCCATTGGCGCCCATATCACATGACCACCCAGTGGTCGGCGCTCATAGCAGATGAGCATTTCTGCTACACATAGCAAGGTTGAAGCCCTGCTCTGTGTAGCACAAGCGATCGGATAATGACAGCTTTTAGTCTCCTATGGAAACTACTGGAGCCAGTAAAAAAAGTTTATACAAATATGAAAAAATGAAATAATTTAATTTGCCCTATTCAATATAAAACAATAAAAAATACACATATTTGGTATCGCCATGTTCAGAATCGCCCGATCTATCAACAATTAAAATTAATTAATCCGATCGGTAAGCGGCATAAAGAGAAAAAAAAAAAAGTATTTTTTTTTTGGTCGCCACAACATTGCATTACACTGCAATAGCAGGCGTTCAAAACATTGTATCTATCCCAAAATGGTATCAATAAAAACGTCAACTCGGCATGCAAAAAATAAGCCCTCGCCCAGCCCCAGATGACAAAAAATAAATGGAGACGATACGGGTCTTGGAAAATGGCAACTTTTTTTTTTTAAACTTCGGATTTCTTTTTAGCACTTAACTAAATTAGAACCTAGACATGTTTGGTATCAAAGAACTCATAATGACCTGGAGAATCATACTGGCAGGTCAATTTTAGCATTTAGCAAACATGGTAAAAAAACAACCCAAGAAACCCATTTCCCAGCACACTATATGGCAAAACCAATGGTGTCGATCAAAGGTACAACTCGTCCAACAAAAAAAACAACCCCTCACAGGGTCATATTGACGGAAAAATAAAAAGGTTATGGCTCTGGGAAGAAGGGGGAGGAAAAAAAGCGAAAACTCAAAAATGTAAAAACCGAAAGGTGGCGAAGGGGTTAGTACTGCTACACACTGCACTTTCCTGAAAATAATGCTTCCACACATTGTGCCGCTTAAAATTATAGTACACTGCGCCCCCTCAATACTCACTTGACCCAGGTGCCGTCCAGCGATGCCCGCCTGCCTTATTCTTGCCAGGCCCGCTCCTGCTTGCTTGCTGTACAATGATATCATCACCGGCATTCATGCACAGGGCCTGGACTAGCCTATAACAGGCGCACTGCACTAAGGCACAAGGAGCAGAGGCTTCTGAACATTCTTAGTAATTATTTATTTTCATCTGCTGATACAGCTGAGGACCAGTTGGCCGATCTCCCTTTTTCTCGGTTCACCAAATCAGCTGTCCTAAAAGAGGTATTATTATTATTATTTATAAAGCACCATTGATTCCATGGTGCTGTACATGAGAAGGGGTTACATACAAATTACAGATATCACTTACAGTAAGCAAACTAACAATTACAGACTGATACAGAGGGGCGAGGACCCTGCCCTTGCAGGCTTACATTCTACAGGATGGTAGGGAAAGAGACAATAGGTTGAGGGTTGCAGCAGCTCCGGTGTTGGTGAGGCGGTAGCTTCGGTAGAGGTGAGGAGGCAGTGGGGTCAGTGCAGGCTGTAGGCTTTCCTGAAGAGGTGGGTTTTCAGGTTCCTTCTGAAAGATCCGAATGTGGTTGATAGTCGGATGTGTTGGGGCAAAGAATTCCAGAGGATGGGGGATATTCGGGAGAAGTCTTGGAGGTGGTTGGATGAGGAGCGGATAAATGTGGAGGAGAGAAGGAGGTCTTGGGAGAACCAGAGATTACGTGAGGCAAGATATCGGAAGATTAGTTCAGAGATATATGGAGGAGACAGGTTATGGATGGCTTTGTAGGTCAGTATTAGTAATTTGAACTGGATACGATGGGGGAATGGGAGCCAGTGAAGAGATCTGCAGAGAGGGGAAGCGGAGGAGTAGCGAGGAGAGATGAATTAGTCTGGCAGCAGAGTTAAGGATGGACTGGAGAGGTGCAAGGGTGTTAGCAGGGAGGCCACAGAAAAGGATGTTGCAGTAGTCAAGGCGGGAGATAATGAGGGCATGCACAAGTATTTTAGTAGATTGACGAGGAAAGGACGGATTCTGGAGATATTTTTGAGCTGGAGGCGAAAGGAGGTGGAGAGAGCTTGGATGTGTGGTTTGAAGGACAGGGCAGAGTCAAGGGTTACTCCGAGGCAGCGGACTTCCGGTACGGGGGAAAGCGTGATGTCTTTAATTGCAGTCAGGTATGGAAGATCTGTGAGATGGAGGAAAGATGATGAGTTCAGATTTGTCCACATTGAGTTTGAGAAAGCCAGAGGAGAAGAAGGAGGATATGGCTGATAGATACTCCGGGATTCTGGACAGCAGAGGTGACGTCTGGTCCAGAGAGGTAGATCTGAGTGTCATCAGCATAAAGGTGGTACTGGAATCCATGGGACTTTATGAGTTGTCCCAGGCCAAGTGTGTAGATTGAGAAGAGTAGGGGTCCTAGAACAGAGCCTTGGGGGACTCCAAAAGAGAGAGGGTGGGATGAGGAGGTAGTGTGGGAGTGGGAGACGCTGAATGTGTGGTTGGAAACGTATGAGGAGATCTAGGATAAGATCTTTGATGCCAAAGGAGGAGAGGATCTGTAGTAGGAGGTAGTGGTCAACTGTATCAAAAGCAGAGGACAGGTTTAGAAGGAGGAGTACAGAGTATTGTCCGTTAGCTTTGGCTGTAAGTAGGTCATTAGTAATTTTTGTCAGGGCAGTCTCAGTTGAGTGATGGGGGCGGAAACCAGATTGTAGATTGTCAAAGAGCAGGTTAGATGAGAGGCGGGAGGAAAGTTCAGCGTGGACGTGCTGCTCCAGGAGTTTGGAAGCGAATGGGAGCAGCGATATTGGGCGATAGCTGGACATAGCTGTTGGGTCGAGGGTTGGCTTTTTAAGGATAGGCGTGATTGTGGCATGAAAGCAGAAGGGAAGGTGCCAGAAGTTAGTGATAGGTTGAAGAGGTGGGTTAGGGATGGGATAAGTGTGGTGGTGAGGTTGGGGAGGAGGTGGGATGGGGTCAAGCGCACAGGTGGTGAGGTGCGATTTGGAGAGGAGACAATTAAGCCCCCCTTCAGTGATCTTGGGAGAGGGAGGTTATGGGGTATGGGCATTGGTCTGGTATACAAAGGGGTTGTGGTGGTTGAACAATGAAGACTTGCCTTGTTTGGTCGATCTTATTTTTAAAGTGTGTTGCAATGTCCTCAGCAGAGAGGAAGGAGGTTGGAGGGGGTAGTGGGGGGTGGAGGAGGGAGATAAAGGTTTTAAATAACTGTTTGGGGTTGTAGGATAGGGAAGATACAAGGGTTGTGAAGTAGGCCTGTTTAGCAGAGTTGAGAGCAGATTTAAAAGGGAGTGTTGCCTGTTTGAATGCAGTGAAGTCGTTTTGTGAATGTGTTTTCTTCCAATGCCGCTCTGCAACCCTGGACAGTTGCCGGAGCTTTTTAGTGGTGTTATTGTGCCAGGGTTGTCTATTGATACTTTGCACTCTGCCATGAATGAGAGGGGCGACCGTGTCAATAGCTGATCCGAGAGTGGCCTTGTAGAAAGCAGTGGCAGTGTCTGTGTTGTGGAGTGAGGACATGGATGCCAGTGGTAGAATAGAGTCAGAGAGCATGTGGGAGTCTAGGTGTGCAAGTTTTCTGCGGGGGTGCGCATATTGCTGGACATGGGTGAGCGGTCAGGAGGGCAGGGATGAGAAAGTGAGCACATGGTGGTCGGATAGAGAGAGAGGGGAGGTGAAGTTAGATAGAGAGCAGAGACGGGTGAAGACAAGGTCTAATGTATGTCCGTCTCTGTGGGTGGCTGCGGAGGACCACTGAGTAAGTCCAAAAGATGAAGTAAGGGACAGAAGTTTGGAGGCTGTTGACTGAGGGGTATCAGTGGGGATGTTGAAGTTGCCCATGATGATGGGGGGAATGTCAGCAGAGAGAAAGTGAAGAAGGCAGGTGGAGAATTGGTCAATAAAGGCAGTGGCTGGGCCTGGAGGTCGGTATATGATGGCCATTTGAAGGTTGGAGGGAGAGTAGATGCTGACAGAGTGGCCTTCAAAAGAGGGGAGGATAAGGGAGGGTAGAGGTATGATTGGGTTAAAGGTGCAGTTAGAAGAAAGGAGAAGACCCACTCCTCCACCATGTCTGTTGCCGGGGCGAGGGGTGTGGGTGAAGTGGAGGCCGCCGTAACAGCGCAGCAGGGGAGGCGGTGTCAGAGGGTGTTAGCCATGTTTCTGTGAGGCCAAGGAAGGCAAGCTTGTGAGAAAAAGATCATGAATCACATGAAGCTTATTGCAGATTGAGCGGGCATTCCAGAGTGCTCCAGAGAGAGGCAGCAGGTGGGTGGGCGTCAGGGGCACGTGTTTTATGTTGGAAAGATTGCGGTAGTTCGTATTAGATAGGGAGCGATAGGAGGTGGTAGCCATGGGAGGTATGAGCTGTGGGGGGCCAGGGTTGGGAGATATGTCGCCAGCAGTGAGGAGAAGCAGAGAAAGGGAGAGCAGGTGAGAGAACAAGAGTGACCGGCTTGTTTTGTGTTTTATTAGGACAGAGTTGAGGTTGAGGAGCAGGTCAGCAGAGGAGGACAGGTGGGGAGGTAAGAGTGCAGTGGAGAGGATTATTTGGTTAGAGGGTGCTGGGGTTTGTGGATAGCGAAGGAGAGAGAGGATTAGTGGAGCAAACACTGTAAGGGCATAAGTAAACATGAAGGAGTAAGATGGGTTAATAGAAAAGCTAGGTCCAAGTAATAAGAAGTGCTTACTCAGCAGACATACCCAAAAGAGACAGCAACAGAGTGGGGTCCTGACTCCTGCCATGACTAACTGCCTTTGAAATAACTGCGTCTGTATGCTTAGCTGCGTGATGCTTTGCTGCAGGAATGCGCGTGCCTGACCCCACATGCGCGCACCCCTTAAGATGCTACTAAATTTAGGTATGGTATAAATATATATATATATATATATATATATATATATATATATATATATATATAAATAATAAAGTTCACCAGGCACTATTGTCACAAAATTCCCATTGCAGCACAATAGATTGCATATATCCACCAAAAATGCAAGTGAAGGTGTAATATATACAAATAAAGTGCTATTTATACCTTAGAGGCATTTGTTGCCCACATGATCTCATTGTAGAGAAGAAAAATGTATATAGCATAGAATATGTTTCTTGCAGTGCCTGCCTGCAAGTGCTTGCACACATAAGCGTATAACACGGCTGAGTGCTTTCTGATGTTTTATCTGATAGCACTTGGCCCAATGCTATACTATGGGGCAGTGCAGATCTGCTATTTTTTTTCGCATGCTGTAAGTGGCACCGATATTCAGATCATGTGCACCCATACAAGTCTGTAAGGACATGTGCTGCGTCCAAAGCGCTGCCGATTACTGACCGTGGGAACATAGCCTAAGAAAGATCAGTGTTCTGCACTTTTCTATAGCTGAAGAAAGGCATGTGAAAGCTTAGAGCCAGTACAGAAGCCAAAAGCCAGAAGATCATTCTACTAGTTTATGGCAGGTGAATGAGGCCCTATGTATACAATATGTTGAGCATATGACTCTGATGCATGTGCCCTGACCCTTAAAACATCCCATATCTGCTGACGGGTGGGCAGGAATACTACAGGGTATTTCATTTCAGGGCCCCTGCTCAACCCTACTATTAGAAAGTTCCAGTTTGTAAAAACAGGAGAGCTTACAACAAGTTTACATTATGTAATGGCTTTTTAGGCAGTTATCTACTAAATTATTATATGGATTGGAAAAACAAAGTATCAACACAAAGCTACTGATGTTGAATCATTTCCTGAGCTGTTTCAACTAAATCCAATGTAATTTCACTTTCAATATCTAGGTCCCCAGCAGTTGTGTTAAACAAGCGTATGATCGGTCTGTTATGTAAAACAGGGAGTATATGGACAGCACACTGTCCAATGTAATTCAACATGGAAGTTCACATGAACGTTTTTATACACGGATCGATGGTCTGCATGTCAAAAATCGCAGCATGTGCTACGTTGATCCATTTTGCAGTAATGGACTCGCCTAATTTAAGTCAATGAGTGCACAAAAAAAGGATCCCATACGGGTTACCATCAAAACCTTATGTCATGCTTATTTCACTGATCCTTTACATTTATTAACTTAGGATATTGTATTTGACCGTTTATTATTTAAAGGGACTGTCAGCACAGAATGATTGTTCAGACCAAGTACAGGCGCCCGGTGCTTCATGGCGGGGCCAATTATATATACCTTCCCACCTGCTTGTTTATTTTTTTTTCAAACTCTTTATTAGTTTTAAAGAGCACATATCAACCCAATAACATGTCATAGACTCTGTGTCAAGATGTCTTTTCCATTCTGTTCACTATGACATTATTGTCACAACAATAAACTTATCTAAACTCTACCAACTCTGTAGTCCCTCCCCTTAATCCCCTCCCACCTCTTTGCGGGAGTGGAATCGGGATGTGTCCATCAATACACTTAAAGGGAATCTGTCACCCCAAAAATCGTATATGAGCTAAGGCCACCAGCATCAGGGGCTTATCTACAGCATTCTGTAATGCTATAGATAAGCCCCCGATGTATTCTGAAAGGTAAGAAAAACAGGTTAGATTATACTCACCCAGGGGCGGTCCCGCCGCGGTCCGGGTCCGATGGGCGTCGCAGTCTGGGTCCGGCGCCTCCTATCTTCATACGATGATGTCCTCTTCTTGTCTTCCTGCTGCGGCTCCTGTGCAGGCATACTTTGTCTGTCCTGTTGAGGGCAGAGCAAAGTACTGCAGTGTGCAGGCGCTGGGGCTCTCTGATCTTAAATGTTTAAACACACATAATTGGTATCGCTGCTTTCAGAAATGTCATATCTCAAAATATAAAATAAATTAATCCGATTGGTAAACGAAAAAAAATTAAAAACTCTACATTTAAGGTTTTTTGTCCGACCCAACATTGTAATAAAAAGATTTCAACAGCTCATTTACATATAACAAAAACTGGATTCCTCCAGAATAAGACATTAGATCGCAGATCTCAATTTATCATTTTATTCAGTTCACTATGAGCTACATTCACATATAGACGGATTAGGAGAGATATTTCATACCTCTGCTAACTGGCCTCAAGTACAACCATTATGGTCAACAACAAAAAACAACAAATTGCCACACTTTATGGTCGCTCTTCATGGGTTTAGTAAAATGAATAAGGCATTCTGTTCTACAAACGCCCTTCATAGAAAAGCATAGGGACTGTGAAAAGAAAAACCTGGGCCCAAACCCTCAACCAAACTCCCGAGTTTCCTATTTTATCATCCTTTTGGATGGGATAAGTGAAGTTTCAAACTGAATTTACTCCACTCTTTTGGGAACGATACCAAGCGGGGACACCCGCAAATTAGAAAACGAGGTAACCAAAGGGGCCTAGTCACAGGCCCAGGGAAACTTCTATCGCAATTATTTCTTCATAATAGCGGGAATCTCTCTAATCTGATTTTAAATTTACTGAAAAGTATGGCTCCTTGGTATAAATGAAAGGGATGAAAAAAACAAATGTACAGCACAACGCTGCCGGTGCACTTTTATTGGGTACCGGTCTAGCCATGGGAACATCGCGATCACACTCACCGGGGTCTTTTCCTTCAAGGGAGTCTGCCGGCCAGTTGACCCTCATTAGAAAGCCAGCATGCCCCCAGGTCTTCGAATGGCCGTGGCTCATTGAAAATACAGGGAAGGAATATCGGCCGTAGATTGAAAGGTGGGGGGAGTTCTGTAACATCATAAGCCGAAGCCACATGTCTGTGGCTCCCCCCCCAGACTAATGTTGGGTTGCAACACCAGACATATTTGGTGCCGTCACACACATCACTGTCCAAGTTGATAAAATACTATAATATTAATCTCATATTGTGAATGCCAAAACGTAAAAGAAAATCTAAATTTATCTTGTTTGGTTACGTTGTCTCTAAGGCTGCCGTCACACTAGCAGTATTTGGTCAGTATTTTACATCAGTATTTGTAAGCCAAAACCAGGAGTGGAACATTCAGAGGAAAAGTATAATAGAAACATGTGCACCACTTCTGTATTTATCACCCACTCCTGGTTTTGGCTTACAAATACTGATGTAAAATACTGACCAAATACTGCTAGTGTGACGGCAGCCTAAAAGAAATGTAATGAAAAGAAATTGGAAAGTTGTATAGACCCCCAAAATGGTAATTATATAATGCATTCACACATCCGTGTGTCACCACCTGAGAGAAATGGAGCGAGAATTTCTCAGATGTCATCCTTTTTCACTGGAGCAGGTAGACTGTCTGAACTTCTTTTACTCATTGACTCCTAAGACGTGTTCGCACAAGCATATTTCATGATTTGTATATAGACTGGTGGGGGTCTTCTGACCCGGACTTACAGTCTATGTGTCTATGAGACTGTAGAAGTCGGTGGGAGACCTGTCGTCATTCCAGGCATTGCGGTATATAATGACCATGAAATATGCGAGTGTGAACTGAGCCGAAGGCCGCATTCACAAGACTGTGTTGAAAATCCGTCCAGTAACGACCTCAAAGTTCAGACCTCCCTGGTTCTGTGAGCGGTGCCGTGTGCGACTGGTGCCCGAACTGCCTCTACATTGCATGCGTTCGATGCATTATTCTGGTCCAAGTATTGTGAACCAAAGTAGTGCATGCTGCAATTTTATCCGAGGTCCAGGTGGAAAATCGCCCATGTGCACTGGCACACTGGCTATAATGGGTCCATGTGCTCTTCATGTGCAGACCGTGGTGCACACAGAATATATGTTCATCTGAACAAGTCCTCAGCAATGGATAAGTCAAAGGGAGCCTGTCATGTAAATAATGCTATTAACCTGCAGATAAGGGGTTAATCTGCAGGGTATTAGTGTTCTGGTACCACTGAGAGCCCCGCTGCCAGGAGGAAATTAACTTTATCCCTCCCAGCATGCTCACTTTGTCAGTAACGGGGACAGAGTCGGCACAGTTACAGTTACCACTCAGCGCATAGAGAGCGGTGGCCGTAACCGTACCCCCAATACTGACTGACAGCCGGCTCAGCATTAGAGCTGGCTGTCAGTCAGTTACGGCTGCTGCTCACTATGTACTGAGCGGTGACTGAAACCGTGCCAGTGCCATCCCTGTGACTAAGGGTATGTGCACACGTTGCGGATTCTGCTGCGGATTTTATCGCAGTTTCTTCTGCGGATTCCTCTGCGGGTTTTCAACTGCACTTTCCTATTGGTGCATGTTGAAAACCGCTGCGGAATCCGCAGAAAGAATTGACATGCTGCAGAAAATAATCCGCTGCGTTTCCGCGCTGATTTTTCCGCAGCATGTGCACAGCGTTTTTTTTTCCCCATAGGTTTACATGGTACTGTAAACTTTGTGAAAACTGCTGCGGATCCGCAGCGCCAAATCCGCTGCGGATCCGCAGCAAAATCTGCAGCGTGTGCACATACCCTAAAAGTGTAAGCCTATCGGGGGAGGGGTGATACAGATCATTTCCTCCCGGCAGTGGGGCTCTCAGTACAGACACCGCACGGTGCAGGATGCTATTACCCTGCAGATTTACCCCATATCTGCAGGGTAATAGCGTTATTTTAAATGACAGGTTCCCTTTAAAGAACGAGTGAAGCTCAGATGGAACACTGACGCACAAAGCCTGTCTCCTGTGTTTTATACGGATCCCCATAGACTTTAATGGCCAAGTCTGATCCACAAAACAGCTTAGAGACGCGGACGTGCTCTGAGCCTCACGGACCGGAGAAACCGATTTGTTTTTAAAATGCTCATGAGCCTGTAGCAATGACACTGTGTGCTGTCCGAGAAAAACCGCACGGTAATAGGACGCGTCACCCGTAAGTGTGAACGCAGCCGGACGCTGTGTGCCTGATTCCATATAGACACATACAAGAGCAGATTTTAGTAGGATTTTGGAAGCAATCTATTTTCAATTTCAGAGCCAGGTACATGACAGCGCGCCCTGTATGCAGCTCTACCATACGTGGTACACGCGCTGCTGCCACTCACCATCGGATTCATTACTTTCATAGACAAGTGATCAGGGGCCATTGTATAGTCAGGAATACTGTACTGGGAGTTGTCTGTGGCGCCCAGCCTCCCTGATACACACATGTACAGTGCAAGTCTCTGTAATTGCACAATCTCTGTAATACTGCCATGACTCATATGTAAAACAGACCAGTGACATTGTCTCACAATCAACAACAAATCTGCAGTAGAGAAAAAAAGCGCCTGCCCCTTTAAATGGCTGTCTCTCAGCGTCAGACAGAGCAGGGTGTCCATGTGGAGCTGATCCATGCCTTGTTGTCCCGCCTTCTGATTGGCTGAACTGGGAATGACATATTTTAATGAGATGCAAACGCACTGCAGGGGGGCGGAGCGTCTGGAACGTCCGGACTGGATTCTGGTAGAGCAGGAGTCTCGCACTGTGCAGGGAGGAGGAGCCCCGGTGATGACGTCATGCTGCCACAGTGCGGCTTCCTGATAGGTCACCTGGACACCAAGCGGTTAATAACCCGTGACTGCCCACACCTTCCCGCACAGTGCTGCGGACAGGAAGCGGTTAATTCTGCCACTATGTGTAGTGCGTGTCCCCATACATGTGACCGAGTATGGTATAAGCCCGTTATATAGGTTTCTGGAGGGCAGACCATCCTGCCTGTGCACCTCTAAGGAACTACAAGGCTCAGCGGAGCCCAAAGACAGACTGGAATATAGCGTTCTCCTTCCTAATGAAATAACTGACGCATTGTGGGGTCTTCACATTGGCCCCCATTTCTTTGGCTGTACCATCGCTTCATAAAGTTCCTGAAGCGACCAAACCTAAGACACCACAGTGGGATCCGACCAGGTACGGACTGGGGATGAAATTCAGCCCTGGCATTTGAAATCACACAGGCCCATGGTGTCCCCGTCCCCAATAACCAGATGGGATAAAGTACTAACATTACCCTGGATGGAGGAAAGGAAGATTTCTAATTATACCCACGGCATGCTGAAGTAAGTGACGGAGTGACCGGCTTTGTGCTCGGTCACAACTGTTAACAGTATGGGTGTCTTGAGTACATTGATTCTGTTAACAACGTAGCAGACAAGGCAGCCCACACCCAGACCGGCCCTTCTGGCATTTGCCAGAATTGCCAAATGGCCAGTCCGGCCCTGGATCCGACAAACCCTAGTGTAGGTCAACGGGGTCCGTCAGGCACAAATAGCGTTCTGCGGCACTGTGCTGTGGGTTTCATTAAAGGCAGATGTGAACAAAGCCTCAAAATCCATTCCTAATACTGCGCCCGTACCCTGTTATGTGCCCATATAGTACCTTCACCCTATGCGCCCATACAGCAACCACACCCTATGTGCCCATAAAATACCTCCACTATATGTGCCCCTACTGTACCTCCACCCTATATATCCATACACTACCTCCTTCCTATGTGCCCATACAGTGCTTTAATTAACCCCAGGTGGCCATATAGTATATTCACCCTATGTGCACATACAGCAACCACACCCTATGTGCCCATAAAATACCTCTACTATATGTGCCCTTGCTATACCTCCACCCTATATATCCATACAGTACATCCACCTTATGTTCCCATGCAGTAACTCCACCCTTTGTGTCCATACACTACCTCCATCTTATGTGCCCATACACTACCTCCTTCCTATGATACACTATCTCCTTCCTATGTGCCCATACACTACCTCCTTCCTATATGATACACTATCTCCTTCCTATGTGCCCATACACTACCTCCTTCCTATATGATACACTTCCTCCTTCCTATGTGCCCATACACTACCTCCTTCCTATGATACATTACCTCCTTCCTATGTGCCCATACACTACCTCCTTCCTATGTGCCCATACACTACCTCCTTCCTATATGATACACTATCTCCTTCCTATGTGCCCATACACTACCTCCTTCCTATATGATACACTTCCTCCTTCCTATGTGCCCATACACTACCTCCTTCCTATGATACATTACCTCCTTCCTATGTGCCCATACACTACCTCCTTCCTATATGATACACTATCTCCTTCCTATGTGCCCATACACTACCTCCTTCCTATATGATACACTTCCTCCTTCCTATGTGCCCATACACTACCTCCTTCCTATATGATACACTTCCTCCTTCCTATGTGCCCATACACTACCTCCTTCCTATGATACATTACCTCCTTCCTATGTGCCCATACACTACCTCCTTCCTATGTGCCCATACACTACCTCCTTCCTATATGATACACTATCTCCTTCCTATGTGCCCATACACTACCTCCTTCCTATATGATACACTTCCTCCTTCCTATGTGCCCATACACTACCTCCTTCCTATATGATACACTTCCTCCTTCCTATGTGCCCATACACTACCTCCTTCCTATGATACATTACCTCCTTCCTATGTGCCCATACACTACCTCCTTCCTATGTGCCCATACACTACCTCCTTCCTATATGATACACTATCTCCTTCCTATGTGCCCATACACTACCTCCTTCCTATATGATACACTTCCTCCTTCCTATGTGCCCATACACTATCTCCTTCCTATTCCTATGTGCCCATACACTACCTCCTTCCTATGCGCCCATACAGTACCATTATTCCATAACATGTTTTTTAAATAAATTATGTGAGAATTTGTAACTGCATCCCAATGATGTCATATTTTGTATTCTGGAGGTATTTAACCCTATTAGTAATATAGGTGGAGATATACCAGTCTGGGGGTAGCACTCAGCGTCATGTATAAAGCTTTTTTTCACCTTTCCATCAGAATTCCCCTTTCAGCTCTGTATTGTGCCATCCCTGTGTCATCGGTATAGATAAATGGACACCTGGGCCAAACCATTCCCCTTGTTACAGGTGAGCATGGAAAGCACATGCCCAGTTGTCATTTTATTCCTAAAGTTACTAACGCCATGTAATGAAGATTGAGGAGCCATAACACTGTTGCATTTGTTTCATTATTTTGCTCCACAACTATTGTTAGGTACTTTATATATTAATTAGGAGAGTAACAAATTATCTCTCTGGGGTCACAAAAAAGCCAAGCCAGCATTTCCGGTGGAGAGGGACAATGGCGTCTCCTGCCCTGTGCGCACAGAGGCTGCACATCCCGACTGAAGAAAGCAGGCTCGGGGACACCACCGGCGGTGAGCGGGGCTGGACCGGCAGGAGGGCGTGTGTGGCCCGGCCCCCGGCGCAGCAGGAGGACACGGCCCGGCTCCGCCCGCTCACGCTCCAGCGCCGGGTTTTGCCGGCAGCCGGTAGTAGCTCGCTGCTCTGTGAGCCCTTTTTTTCTTGTTGTGTTTCTGTTACTCATCGCCATCTTGTTGCAGCCCTGGTCCTGTCTGGAAGGTCTGCGGGGGCTCGGGGTGACACAGGGGCTGGTGGCTGCCGTGTATGTCGGATTCCGGCCGCTCCGCACAGCCCCTGTCTGTGTGACTGATTCCTGCCGGCAGAGACGACAGAGGAGCGCCCGAGACATGAGCCTGGAGACGCTCCTGCAAGCAGCCCTGTTCCTGGAATGGCAAGCCCAGCAGCAGCAGCAGCAGCGGACACGTGGTGAGTGCGGCCGCCGTGTACAGGCGCTAGGTGCAGTGATCGGCGCGGGGCCGGCTGCTCATTGGCTCGTGGTGCAGTGTTACTTTGTTGCAGACAGTGGCTGCAGTGCCAGGTTGTGATTGGCTGCAGCGTTACAGAGCAGTGACTGTCTGCCGTGCCGGCTCCCTGGTCCGGCGGTGCCGCAGCACTTTGCCAGCGCTACCAGGAGCCGGCGCCTCCGTGCAGGGCGGTGGCAATGCTCCAGCAGCACTTTGCATAATAGCATGACACGGGCTTGTCATATGACTCCTGACAGCCTCTCCCCTTAACCCCTGCACTGCCCGGAGCGCTGGTACCGGAGCGCCGGTCCCTCCGCCGGGGTCACGGTCTGTGTCCGGTAACGGGCGGTGTGTATGAGGCCGACGCGGTGTCATCCCGCTGACAGCTGCAGTGCGCCGTCCGACAGCGAAAGAGCAGGCGCCCATCGGCTGAGCAAGGAGCGCCGGCACTGAAGGGGTTACGTGTGACTGGTGACGTGTCTAGCCCCGCCTCTCCCCCACGTGCATTGGGAACACGCCCTGTGCTGGGGAAGGAGTGGAGCGAGACTGAGCGGGACCCGGAGACAGACAGAGGGGGCGGGGCTAAACTGGGCAGCACGCACACCGCGTGATGCACGAAACTCACAACCTCCTCCCCCCTCAGCAGACGGTCCCCGAGCAACACTTCCTCCTCCGCAACTGCTCCACTCCTACAGCAACTCTGCACGTATCCAACACCCCCAAACCAGAGCAATGGTAGCGCGCCTGCAGCCCCCCGCACTAATCACAGTGCTGCGCACATCCCTCACTGCACAGTGATTACCTCACTGCCTGACAGAGCTCTGACTGTAGCTGTCTCCATATTACACCATTACCTGACAGGCTCTGACTGTAGCTGTCTCCATATTACACCATTACCTGACTGTAGCTGTCTCCTTATTACACCATTGTCCGACAGAGCTCTGACTGTAGCTGTCTCCTTATTACACCATTACCTGACAGAACTGACTGTAGCTGTCTCCTTATTACACCATTACCTGATGGAGCTCTGACTGTAGCTGTCTCCTTATTACACCATTACCTGACAGTGCTGACTGTAGCTGTCTCCTTATTACACCATTGCCTGACAGAGCTCTTGACTGTAGCTGTCTCCTTATTACACCATTGCCTGATGGAGCTCTGACTGTAGCTGTCTCCATATTACACCATTACCTGACTAGCTGTCTTCTTATTACACCATTAAGTGACACCGCTGACTGTAGCTGTCTCCTTATTATACCATTGCCTGATGGAGCTCTGACTGTAGCTGTCTCCATATTACACCATTACCTGACTAGCTGTCTTCTTATTACACCATTGCCCGACAGAGCTCTGACTGTAGCTGTCTCCTTATTACACCATTACCTGACAGCACTGACTGTAGCTGTCTTTATTACACCATTACCTGACTGTAGCTGTCTCCTTATTACATGTTATTTGACAGCTCTGACTGTTGCTGTCTCCTTATTACACCATTGCCCAACAGGCTCTGACTCTAGCTGTCTCCTTATTACACCATTACCTGACAGAGCTCTGTCTGTAGCTTTCTCCTTATTACACCATTAACTGACAGCACTGATTGTAGCTGTCTCCTTATTACACCATTACCTGACTAGCTGTCTCCTTATTACACCATTACCTGACAGAGCTCTGACTGTAGGTGTCTCCTTATTACACCATTGCCCGACAGAGCCCGATTCTAATGCATCGGGTATTCTAGAATATGCATGTCCCCGTAGTATATGGACAATGATGATTCCAGAATTCGCGGCAGACAGTGCCGGTCGCTGATTGGTCGAGGCAACCTTTATGACATCATCGTCGCCATGGCAACCATTATGACATCTACATCGATACTGTGCCCGTCGCTGATTGGTCGAGGCCTATCAGACGCGGGATTTCCAGGACAGACAGACAGACAGAAAAACCCTTAGACAATTATATATATAGATTACCTGAAAGCTCTGCCTGTAGCTGTCTCCTTATTACACCATTACCTGAAAGCTCTGCCGGTAGCTGTCTCCTTATTACACCATTGCCCGACAGAGCTCTGTCTGTAGCTCTGTCTGTAGTCTGTCTGTTTTAGGCTGGGCTTCACTGGAGACGCAGGCAAAAAAATTACTTGACACTGTATTTTTTTTTTTCTTTCCCTTATTGTATGGGAAAGAATAGGGGGTACAAGCTTGTACCCCCACATTCCACACTGGCATTGGAGTTTCATCTCTTAAATTTTCCTATTATGGATCAATAAAGTTTGAAGATTTTTAAGGAGCTGGAACATTCTCTTTTTCCTTCATTGAGGTTTGGCAAATTCCAGGAGAACATTACCTGCTTACATTGTGCCAACTGTCAAGTTTGGTGGAGGAGGGATAAATAATGCCTGTGGGATCACACCCTGGCAGGTGCCTGTTCTGTAGGGTGGCACTGGTAACACGCCCTTCGCCATCCCGTCATGGCCTATGCCTGCATGGTGTGCGTGTTACACGGCTCTGTACGCTGCATGTAGAAATGACTTGTATTGGCAGAGAATTGTGCATTATTCTTGGGGGAATCGTTAGTGTCGTGTGATATTTCTCATGTCGTCTCTTTATATCCACAATCATGTTGACCTGCAGAAGATGTGATCTTGCACCTGCCACAGCCGGTTCGCCAGCGTACGCCATATCTGTACATTAGTGTCACAGACACCTCGCTGTGTCCGAATGACGGTGTTGATGCATGCCTGCCTCATATTTTTTGCGTAGTGCAGACATTTGTATGCGAGTCATCGGCGGTGATGTCAAGGAAACCACCGCTGTCTGCTGCATAAGACTAACCATCTCCGACATGGCGCGGGTCTGGTGGCATTGGCGGCTTACGCGGGGCTGTGTACATGACATGGTTGCGCTGCTGGTAGCACATGGAAAGCAGCGTGTTGTGTACATAGTCGGTGACCATCGGGCAAAGTCTGTACCCTGCAATGGGAGTACAAGCACAGCCGCATTGCTGCACACTATTCTCTTGTTTATTTGCTGGTATTAATGATTTTTTTTCCTCCTCCAGCACAGATGTACAGGGGGTGGAGTGGGGCGGCTCCTGAGTGGGACAGATTCCACCCTCCCCTCACTGCTGTGTCTGGTTCTGGGGAGAGCCCTCCAGAGTACATAGGAGTTGGGGGAAGGGCAGACACTACAGGGCAATCCTTATTAACCAACTTCCTGCTCGCACAGAGCCAGAAATCTGAGCTTCCCACCTCTTGTAGTTGAGGCTGCAGAATCTGATGGGGAAGTCGCAGGGCGGCATTTTCTGCATCGCAGCCCAGCGATTACTGGAACGAAAAAGCTGCAAATTATTAATTTTTCCACTTCGTATTTCTAGTTAATGACTAAAGCCTGGTTAGGAATCCCGCTATTCTATAACCCAAGCTGGAGGCGTCTTTATTATAGCATTGTGCAAACCCAACTGGTGTTTTATTAGTGCAGACAATGCAGCGTGGTCATGGAAGCCCCTGTTTGGAGAATTAACCCATTTTGTCATTTCCTAGCCATCTTGATACCTTTTTTTATCCATGATGATTCTCTTACTGCAGCTAAAGAGGTTGTCCTAGATCAAGAAAAATGTCTAATAATGGTGGGGGGGATTTAAAAGAATAAAGCAGCATTACCAGCTAAATCTGAATGTACTGGTCCAGACATGACTGTTCCCGAGTGCTCCTCTGCATAGCGTGTAGGACCTCATCTACAAGCGCTGGTCTCATCTATAGTCTCCTCTATAAATCGGACTAGCTCGTGGCTGCAATTTTCCCCCTGTAAACCTGAAGTCCTTGTGGAAAATAGCCGATACGTACCAGCACAAAGGTTAATACGGGGTCTGAATATGGACTGTGAAGAAACACGTGAAACCGTCCATATAGATTTTTTTCATGGAAACTTGCAGAAAAACCTGCCATGTTCAGTAAGACTTTATTATGGGGAGTCTACTCTAGAAAATAGTGTTTACCCGAAAATAAGAGTCTCTTTTTGTTTTTTTGCTGTGAAAGATGGGATAGGGTTTATTTCCAGGGAATGTCTTATTTTTTCCATGAACAACAATCCACATTTATCCTTGAACAAAGAAAAAAAATCAACATTTATTCAAATAGATCATGCCATCACGCACACTACACACACACACACTCTGCGCATACCAGCCTGTCTCCCCTTAAGTTCCCCTACACTAATGCAGTTAAGGACCTTTGCTGACATCATGGTCACATGATCGTGATGTCACTAAAGGTTCTTGTGCAGTCTTGGCCTCAGAATGGAAATTGTCCAGTTTCCCCCTTAACACCAGTCCTGCATACTCGCCTGTCTCCTCTTTAGTGTCTTATTAACGTCTGCAGTGAAAAACGTCTGGTGACATCATGGTCACATGACATTGTTGTCGCCAAAGGTCCTTAAGCAAACAACCTCAAATTAGAAATGCTGGGGGCTTCTAAGAGAGTGAGGGCTCTGGGCAATTGACATGTCCCTCCCCTGCTCCAAAACATCTGTCCTGACTGTAACTAGGGCTTATTTTTGGAGTAGGGCTTATGTTTAAAGCATTCACGAAAAATCCTGTAAAATCATGCTAGGGCTTGTTTTTGGGGTAGTGGAAGATATGTTCAACATATAGTGACACAAGTTTCTGCAAATTCATAGTACAGGCCTTGGTGCACGGCCACACAGCATTATACATATCAGCGGCAGGTGAAGTTGCCCACATGCCTAGTATGTAAGAGCCTTATTTCTCTCATTTAGGCTTTTTAACATTTAGTGTGATCCAGCATCAGCTGCCATATCTTCTTATCATATTGAAGTGTCTGAGGGCAAGGCCGCCCATGCATATCCATGATCTGGCCCAGCAAAACCTCCACACTCAGATTCCATCTTAACAAACGTATCTTTACTGTTATACATTTTTCTTAACACAGCAGAACACAGACAGTACAAAGTATGCTTATTCACAGAAATAACGTGTAATAACAAACTATCCCTCACTGTCCCTATCCACACGTTACCAGTTCCTTTGCTCCAGGAGGTTATCTTCCCACGTCGCAGGCCTGTCTGTCACTGCAGGGAGACGCTCCGTCCGAAGAGAAAAACAACAGGGATTAAACAAACTCTGTCTCTCAGGTCCAGACTGTAGTCCTTGGGGTTCAGCAGGTAAGGGTGGAATGTTCGGCCTCTCAACAGAGGACCCGCTTACTGTTCATGGGCTCCAGAATCTGTAAATATGTCACCGCTGAATGCTCCGCAGTGTGGAAGCTGGGAACAATCTGGATGTCAGCTTCCCAGAGAGAGAGGTCATCCAGGCAATCTTTTATATCGCATCTACAGGAGGACGCCAGCACACACAGACTTCTCTCTGCACCCAAAAGTTTCCCGGGCTCTTTTTCTCCCTCCCTTTCCTGTTCACATGACATAACAGGGGGGAGTTTAGCCAATACAGTTTTTCTCTGTAATCACATTCGGCATAGGTATAACTTCTGGCCACACGGGGGCAGTGTCTGTCACAGATTCTATGTCAATGATAACGGAACAGCCACAGCCGGCCAGCTCACTACCCGCCCCCCCGCTTAAAGGTTGGCAGTCCCTGTCAACGACTGTCTCCAGGGCAGCGATGGCTGTGGAGGTTGTAGGACCCGGCTGTGAAAAGGGCCACACATATTGGTCTCTGTAGGACTGTCCCGGGGGCACTCCTGCGGTGGTCCTCGCTGTCCGCCTAACGGGTGCTAGTCTCTCTCCCCGATCAGTCACTCCACTCTCCGCCCCAGTCGGTAAGTCAGTCGAGGAGGTAAGGGGTTCAGACGCGTCGGTCAGGCGAGCAGGGGTAGGGATGTCTTCCACCTCTACATCCCCGGTATCGGTGTCTCCCACAGTATTAGTGATATCCGTCTCTCTAGGCATTATAGGAGGGGAGTCAGGCTGAGAACGACAGGGGCGCAACATGTTACGGTGCAGGGTGCGGAGGCTGCCGCTGTCTTCGCCTTGTACTTGGTAGACGGGGCCACCAGGGTACGGGTGTCCAATTATTCGATAGACTTCGGTCTCCCACTTGGGCCGGAGTTTTCCTTGCGGTTTCTTTATACGAACTAGGACTAGTTGACCCACACTCAGTAGGTCTTCTTGTACTGGAAGTGGATCAGCGTGGTCCTGGATCTGCTGTTCCACCAGCCGGTAGACAGTTTCCATCCTTTGACGGTGTGCTTGTAGCCAGGAAGGATAGGTACCACAGGTGTCTTCATCAGAGTTAGACAGGTGTAGCTCATGGATGCCTTTGCCTGGGCGGCCAAAAAGGAGGGTGTAAGGCGTGTATCCGGTGACAGAATGGACTTGATTGTTATAGGCCCACAGCAGTTCTGGGAGGAATCGAGGCCAGTCGGGCTTTTTGTCTTCTGCTAAGGTTCGGATCAGTTGTAAGAGGGTCCGGTTGAAACGTTCACACGCGCCATTCCCTTGTGGATCATACGGGGTGGTCCTGGACTTCTTGATTCCATACATCTGCTGAAGTTCTTCAATGACTCGCCCTTCGAAACACGCCCCCTGATCAGAGTGCAGCCGCTCCGGACACCCGTAGACCCGAACGAAGTGTTGACAGATGGCCTGTGCAGCTGATTCGGCAGTCTGATCTTTGGTAGCAACAGTGACGGCGAATTTCGTGAAGTGGTCCACCATCACTAGACAGTACTGGTAGCCACTATTCGCCGTTCCGATCAACAGATAGTCCACCATCAACAACTCGAGGGGCCTGGATGTGCTAATAGTCTGGACGGGTGCACGCTGCTCAGTAGACTTGTGGAGTTCACATGTACGACATCTTAGGCAGACGTTTTCAACCAGCTTACGGAGTCCTGGGCAAAAAATGAATTGCTGGGTCCACCGGAGGGTCTTGTCTATGCCGAAGTGGCCGTTCCTTCTGTGGGCTTCAGCCACCATCTCATGGGCTAGCTGCACCGGGACGACAATCTGCAAACATTCTTCCAGCATATGGGATAAAAGGGCCCTGCGATACAAGACTCCATCCTTCACGATCAGCCGATCCCATTGGGCAAGTAGGGCAGAGGCCCTGGTTGATAGTCGGGCTCTTACTTCGGAGGGTGGTTTCTCTTGTGTCTTCACGTACTGTTTCAGTAAGACGTGTTCAGGGTCTCGATCTTGAAGCTTGGCCCATTCTTGTTGGGACAGGGGGGACCCCACTACGGCTTCGATCCCACCTACAGCATACTGGCGGCTATCTTCTATTTGTTTAGCTAGCCGGGCAAAGTCAGGCAGTTCATCTTCCTCCAACTCTTCATCCCGGTCCCCTAACGGCGGGGATGATGTCACTCTGGAAAGGCTGGTCAGCATTCTGATTCTCCGTCCCCGCTCTGTATTTAATTTTGTATTGGAATCTAGAGAGCCTTGCCATCCAGCGCTGTTCCATTGCCCCTAGTTTGGCATTTTCTAGGTGGGCAAGAGGATTGTTGTCTGTCACGACCAGCACCTCCGCCCCTGTCAGGTAGCCAGCAAATTTCTCTGTCATAGCCCAGGTCAGGGCCAGGAGTTCCAGGCGGAAAGAGCTGTAGTTGACGGGGTTCTTTTCGGTGTCACAGAGGGATCTACTGGCATAGGCTATTACGCGTTCCTTGTTATCTTGGACTTGGGAGAGGACCGCCCCGAGACCTTGAAGGCTGGCGTCGGTGTATAACTGGAACGGCAAGGTGTAGTCTGCATATGCCAGAATAGGGGGTGATGTCAGAGCAGCTTGAAGCGCCCGGAAGGATTTTTCTTGGTCGGGCCCCCAGCTGATGCGTCGTCCTCTGGGACTGTTCGCGGTCCCTCGGAGGGTCTCATGCAGTGGTTCCGCAAGCCGGGCAAAGTCCTTGACAAATCGGCGGTAATAGCCCGCTAGCCCCAGGAAAGCCTGGACTTCTTTGATGGTAGTTGGCTGTGGCCACTCTTGGACAGCTGCTATCTTCTCTGGAGAGGGTTGGACACCTTCGGCCGAGATCCGGTGTCCCAGGTAATCGATCTCCTGCTGGAATAGACGGCACTTGCTGGGCTTCAACTTCAAGCCGTGTTTCTTCAAGCGCTGGAACACTTTGCCAAGCTTGTGAAGATGATCCTCGAAGGTGGCGGAGTATACCACGATGTCATCAAGGTATATCAGCGTGAATTCGAAGTTGAAATCTCCCAGACAGCGTTCCATCAGTCTCTGAAAGGTCCCTGGTGCGTTATTCAAGCCGAATGGCATCCGGTCAAACTCGTACAGGCCCATGGGAAGGATGAAAGCGGTCTTTTCTCTGTCCTTCTCACTCATGGGGACCTGCCAATATCCACTGGCCAAGTCTAGAGACGAAAAATATTTGGCCTTTTTCAGGGCGGTCAGTGACTCTTCGATCCGGGGGAGTGGATAGGATTCCCGGATCGTGCAAGCGTTCAACCGACGGTAGTCTACGCAAAATCTCAGGGATCCATCTTTCTTTTTGACTATCACCACGGGTGCAGCCCATGGGCTCTGGCTTTCCCGCACCACTCCGGCGTGTAGCATAGATTCTAAGAGGCTTTTCACCTCCTGGTATTGTTGAGGTGGTATTTGTCGGTACCTCTCGCGAATAGGGGCAGCATCGCCCGTAGGAATCTCGTGTTGGATACTGGTGGTGTACCCGAAGTCGGTGTCGTGCTTTGCAAAGGAGTCTTGGTGTTCTCGCAGTAGTTTCTCCATTTGAGACACTTCCTGTTTGGTGTACTGGGACGGGTCCAGTTGCACTTTTTCCAGTAGTTTTCGCCCAATGTCTTCATCATCTGCTTGAGCATTTATGGCTGAGACAGTTACCGTCCAGCCACCTTCTGTAGACGGGGTGAATTGTAAGGGTCCCATGGGGTTCACTTCTGTGGGTAGAGCATATACTCTGGCAAGTTGCATGCCAGCCTCAAGAGCTGCACCTACGTTTGCGGTGTTGTTTAGCCTGACAGGGACTCTTCCGTTCCTCACGACGGCTAGGGTGCGGGCGACTAGTGGGTTTAGCTTACTCCCACTTGGAGCCCTCGGCTCGATTAACACTTCAACTCCTTCAAGTTGTCGGTTGGTGTTGAGGCAGGGAAATGACTGTCTCTTTTTCAGCGGGCAAAGTAATCCGGGTACAGCGGGGCACTTTAATGGCTGCTAGGGGTAGTTGTTCCTTTGCCATCTGTTGAAGTCCAACGGTCCGGATTACGCGTTGGAACGCCAGACGAGTCGGTTTATGTTTGGTAACTTTCTGCCAGTACTTGGGCCCTTTTCTTGTCAACAGCATAAGGTCCAGGTCTTTCAAGATATTCATTCCGATTATCACTGGGGTCTCTGAGCCGAAGCCTTCCTTGACAATGACGATTCCTCGTTTCCCTAGGTCTTGTCCGCAGGCCTTCGTATCCATCCAGGCGACTCCGGTTACTGGACTAGGTAGGTTATTAGCCGCAATAATCTTAATGGTGGTATCTGGATCACAAGCAGTTCTTGGTTTGAGGTACTTTTCATAAAACTGTTCAGAGATCGTGGTCACTTGCGACCCAGTGTCCATCAATCCTTGCACTGCAACTCCCTCCAGAATAACTTCAAGTGTAGGAATACTCGAGGCGAGAGTACTCCGTTGCTGGCTCTGTTTTTCTACACCCCATTCTCTGTCCCCCCCTGCTGCTCGAACCTCAGCTGCAGGGGTGTCTAGTTTTAACGGCGGCCATTGTGGTGAGACCTGGCGTGGTGGCTCTGCTTGTGGATGTAGCTGATATTCTGTTCGTCGTGGTAACTGATGGTTTGTTCGTTGAGGACAACGATTCGCCCTGTGGCGAGGGTCACCACATGACCAACACGGTCCTGCGGGACGGCTAGGTCGTATCCGCTGGTCTCTGTCGTTCTAGTGTTAACTGTGACACCTGTTGCTGTAAATCTGCTACCATCTGTTTCAGCTCCTCGGTGTCACTGTTGGGCTGTTTACTGTCTAATATGGATCTGCACACAGCGCTTTGAGTCCCCACATCCATGACGGGTCCCCTAGAACGTTCTATGGCTTCCTGCTTGACTTCAGCGAAGGTGAGAGTCGGCGTCATCCGAATCAAGTCCTGTAGCGTACGGTTAAGATACTGGTCTCTCAGCCCTATAACGAATTGGTCTCTCAGTACCAGGTCACGAGGAGCTATAGTAGCCAGTTGTTCCCCTTTTGCACAGACTTGTTCAGGGAGTACCTGAAGGGCATTTGCATATTGGGGAATGTCCTCCCATTCAAGCTGTGTCCGTCTGAAGAACAGGTATCGCAGTGTTCCCTGGTACGTAGTAGGTCCATAGGTCTTTTCCAGCACCCGCACCAAATCCTCCAACGCACGCTGCCCCCTGACCGTCTCCAGTCTGACTGTCGTCCATGCCTCCCCCTCTAGCGTCAGTACCGCCATTTCTGCCAAGGTCTTAGGGTCAATATTATACATTTCTCCCAGTATCCGCACTTGTTCCGCCCACTCTGGTACGGGGTAGTTTCGCCCGCCAAACTTCCTGACCTGGTTTACAATGGACACCGGCGGCGGTTTCTGACTGTACACTGGGCCTGGGTGGGAATCTTGCTGGGCACAGATCCTGCCGACTACGCCAGATGAAGTGTCCGAGGGCAAGGCCGCCCATGCATATCCATGATCTGGCCCAGCAAAACCTCCACACTCAGATTCCATCTTAACAAACGTATCTTTACTGTTATACATTTTTCTTAACACAGCAGAACACAATAATAGACAGTACAAAGTATGCTTATTCACAGAAATAACGTGTAATAACAAACTATCCCTCACTGTCCCTATCCACACGTTACCAGTTCCTTTGCTCCAGGAGGTTATCTTCCCACGTCGCAGGCCTGTCTGTCACTGCAGGGAGACGCTCCGTCCGAAGAGAAAAACAACAGGGATTAAACAAACTGTCTCTCAGGTCCAGACTGTAGTCCTTGGGGTTCAGCAGGTAAGGGTGGAATGTTCGGCCTCTCAACAGAGGACCCGCTTACTGTTCATGGGCTCCAGAATCTGTGAATGTCACCGCTGAATGCTCCGCAGTGTGGAAGCTGGGAACAATCTGGATGTCAGCTTCCCAGAGAGAGAGGTCATCCAGGCAATCTTTTATATCGCATCTACAGGAGGACGCCAGCACACACAGACTTCTCTCTGCACCCAAAAGTTTCCCGGGCTCTTTTTCTCCCTCCCTTTCCTGTTCACATGACATAACAGGGGGGAGTTTAGCCAATACAGTTTGTTTCTCTGTAATCACATTCGGCATAGGTATAACTTCTGGCCACACGGGGGCAGTGTCTGTCACAGATTCTATGTCAATGATAACGGAACAGCCACAGCCGGCCAGCTCACTACAATATCCTATGGCTGCTCCATGGTGTCATATTCAGGATATAGTAAAGGAGTTGTGTCCTTGTGAAATAACATTTTTAAAATGAAGCAATGCTACAGTCATTCTCTCTGGTAGGGCATAAAGACATGAGCTGTCTTGAAGAGATATTTGCAAGTTGAAAGGAAGCTCCATTTACTAATGATCTGAGGAGGTCCTCTGTACAAAAGCGGAGGCACTCACTATGCGAGACTACAGCTATATAGAGGCATAAACTAGTGCTGCCACTGAATGCTCAGTAGCTACATACACCATGTGCAGAATTATTAGGCAAGTTGTATTTTAGAGGATTATTTTTTATTATTGATCAACAACTATGTTCTCAATCAACCCAAAAGACTCATAAATATCAAAGCTTAATATTTTTGGAAGTTGGAGTGGGTTTTTTTTTTTTTTTTGATTTGGCTATCTTAGGAGGATATCTGTGCAGGTAACTATTACTGTGCAGAATTATTAAGCAACTTAATAAAAACCAAATATATTCCTAGCTCACATGTTTATTTTCACCAGGTAAACCAATATAACTGCATAAAATTTAGAAATAAACATTTCTGACATGCAAAAACAACACAAACCCCCCCAAAATTAGTAACAATATTAGCCACCTTTCTTTATGATGACACTCACCAGCCTTCCATCCATAGATTCTGTCAGTTGCTTGATCTGTTTACGACCAACATTGCGTTCAGCAGCCACCACAACCTCCCAAACACTGTTCCGAGAGGTGTACTGTTTTCCCTCCCTGTAGATCTCACATTTTATGAGGGACTACATGTTCTCTATGGGGTTCAGATCAGGTGAACAAGGGGGCCATGTCATTATTTTTTTCTTCTTTGAGACCTTTACTGGCCAGCCACGCTGTGGAGCAGTTGGAGGCATGTGATGGAGCATTGTCCTGCATGAAAATCATGTTTTTCTTGAACGATACCGACTTCTTCCTGTACCAGTGCTTGAAGAAGTTGTCTTCCAGAAACTGGCAGTAGGTCTGGGAGTTGAGCTTTACTGCATCCTCAACCCGAAAAGGTCCCACAAGTTCATCTTTGATACCAGCCCATACCAGTACCCCACCTCCACCTTGCTGGCGTCTGAGTCGGAGTGGAGCTCTCTGCCCTTTACTGATCCAGCCTCTGGCCTATCCAACTGGCCCATCAAGAGTCACTCTCATTTCATCAGTCCATAAAACCTTTGAAAAGTCAGTTTTAAGATATTTCTTGGCCCAGTCTTGACGTTTTATCTTATGTTTCTTGTTCAAAGGTGGTCGTTTTTTCAGCCTTCCTTACCTTGGCCATATCCCTGAGTATGGCACACCTTATGGTTTTTGTTACTCCAGTAACGTTGCAGCTCTGAAATATGGCAAAACTGGTGGCAAATGGCATCTTGGCAGCTTCACGCTTGATTTTCCTCAATTCATGGGCAGTTATTTTGCGCCTTTTTTGCCCAATACGCTTCTTGCGACCCTGTTGGCTATTTGCCATGAAGCGCTTGATTGTTTGGTGATCACGCTTCAAAAGTTTGTCAATTTCAAGACTGCTGCATCCCTCTGCAAGACATCTCACAATTTTGGACTTTTCAGAGCCCGTCAAATCTCTCTTCTGACCCATTTTGCCAAACGAAAGGAAGTTGCCTAATAATTAAGCACACCTTAGGGTATGAGTCCACAGTCAGGAAACGCTGCGTGGGGCCGCAGCGTCAAACACGCAGCGTCCAGATGTTCCAGCATAGTGGAGGGGATTTTTTGAAATCCCGTGTCCACTATGCGTGGAAACACGCACGCGGCGGCCCTGCGACTCCGGACATGCTGCGCGTCTTTTCAGATCGCAGCATGTCCGTGTTCCTTGCGGCGACGCTGCGTCGCCGCAATTAATAACACAGGGCCCTATGCGAGGGGTGCGATGATCCCGGATGTATACAATGAACACATCCGGCATCATCGCGTCCCAGAAGGGGGCGGGGCTTAGCGCCGAGCGGGTTTGCCGCTCCGACGATACCGCCGGCCATCCTGATCGTGGACACATACCCTTATATAGGGTTTTGCTGTCATTAGACAACACCCCTCATCATTACAGAGATGCAGATCACCTGATTTACTTAATTGGTAGTTGGCTCTCAAGCCTGAACAGCTTGGAGTAGGACAACATGTATAAAAAGTATCATGTGATCAAAATACAACTTGCTTAATAATTCTGCACACAGTGTAGAGGTATAAACTAGTGCTGCCACTGAATGCTCAGTATCTTGCACATCTCAAGCAGATTCAGTGCGTTTGGCACATGTATATATTGGCTTCGCGTCTAAGATGGTGGGATACACAGAAGGTTCGACATATAAACCTTAAATCAGTAATGCCATCCATAAAATGCAGAAAATAGGGGTCACTGTCCACTTTGCCTTCTGTAGACTTCTCTCAATGTTGGTACAATATCGTGTCTGTGACTTGAGGTCCATTTACACTGCAAAATTATCATGTACGCTTGTTTCCCAAAACTTGTGCAGTGTAATCAGGCTGCCTATCAGCCGACAAATGAGCAAAACACTTGTTCGTCAGGTGAAATGAGCTTTTGGTTTGCGCAAAAGATCATTGTTCTCGTCAGGACCTCCGCTCCTTGAAAATCATGGACAGCACACAGATGGCATCAGTTTGCAGTCTGTATTTGTGATTAATATTGTAATGAATAGAATAAGCTTTGTAATTGCATCTTTTACACATGAAAATCATTTTTTGTAAAAACTGATCAAACGCCGAAAATCTAATGTAAAACACGACACTCAGACTTTGTTTTTGCATCTGTGAAAAAAAAACTTTGAAGTCTGAATAAATGCCTAAGGCAAATAACCCAGGTCTGTCTGACCTCTGTGACCATTTTGATAACCTGGTAGTAGTTTGAAGTCCTTAGGTCAAGGTCAGTGACCTCTGACAACCTGGTCTAGTATATACTTAGCAGCATGGCACATTGTGTTTACAATATAATGACATTTAAGCCCTTAATGAGCAGGACTGAAAGGGCTTTAAAAAAAGGAACCTTCATTAGTCATCCCTCCGGATCCTTCAGTAGTGTGCCTCAGTCTGGCTGCACGATTGCAACCAAGTATGTTTTACCCTAAAGTTCTGCAGCGTTTTAGAGAAAACATTAGCATGAAAAGCCGTCCGGGGACTATAGGGAGACCTATGGTAACTAGTCCCGTCTGGTCTCCAACTGGCTTCTCCCTGCTCCGCTACATGTGATTGCCAGGTCTCTCCCTATGTACACACAGTCGAGAGGCCCCCAAAATACAATAAGTTCCCACTATGAGTGTTTGGCGCTGCCAAGTTCCTCTGCGCAAAAAACACAGCATCTCACAGTTCCAACGAAATGGATGGATTTATAGAGAGCTCATGCCCACGTTTTGTGTTTTTTTCATGTTCTGTACAGTGAAAAAAGACTGAGAGTGTGCAGTAAAGATTATGTATGGAGGGTAACACTGTAGTGAGCTGCACCATGCACTCCCATCCTCTCTTGGGACAGGACGTCAGATGTTCAACAAGTAAGAAAAGATGGAATGGTTTAGCAGACAGTGATCCCGTTGTAGGGTATGTTCCCACAGTCCGTAAATGCTGCAGGTTGGATGCTGCGTACATCCACAATGTCCATCCCGCAGTGGCCAGATGTTACAGCATAGTGGATGGGATTTCAAGAAATTATAGCTGGGATAAATTATATTGATTAAAAGGGTTTTCCACTACTGGACGAACACCTTAACTGAGAAAGTGGTCAAAAGGAAAAAAAAATATATATATGTACTTACCCCTCCCCATGGCAAAAATATAATGTTAGGTGACCACCATTGAAAACTGTATCAATATCGGAGGAGTGGCTCCCAATAGATTGATTATGGTTTATCCAATAAATGTGATAAACAAAGAAAATGAAATGGAAAGTATTAAGATGGTGATCCATAGGTGCCTGCTCCAGGCTCTGTGATGGCTCCATTCTTAGCATCTTTTATCGGGACACTTATTGTTTGGCTGAAAAGATTTTTTGGCCTTGAAGTCTACTGCAATTCTGCAACAATCACACAACACAATCCGCGTGTTACATGCCGGTTTTGGTGTGTGTTGGCACTCTATGAAGCTTTGCAGCATGCCCTCAATTGTGTGAGCTTTTTCTTCCATATATATGGGATTTTTAAAACATCGACATCTAATGTTCAGCAAATTCCTGTTTATTTTTTATGCAAAATCTGCACAGAAAGTCTCCAGCAAGCTGTATGTGAATTTGAGTTCTGAACAGTATTGAATTTTTGATCCAAATAGTTTTTTTGGGGGCATGTTCACAAGTGTTCTTTGCTGAATTTACACAGGTTTGCGGACCGAATCGGCAGCATGTTACGGAATAGAAAAGTGGATGAAATTTTCCCAAATATCCACATATTGTAGAAATTAACCTACGGTACATGAAATCTGCAGCAAATTTGTGTGCAACACCTGCAGATTTTCCACAGCTGAGAATGTGTACTTTATTTCATGGCAATAAATCCGATTCCAGCTGCCATTTTTGCTTGTGAAGGTACAAATGTTATCCTGAGGTTCTACCTTATAAACTGTAATTATTCATAGAAAAAAGCATACATATAGTGTGTGTGTATGTATGTATGTGTATATATAAATATATATGCAAATAAAATATATATATATATATATATATATATATATATTTATTTATTTTCTCTGTGAATGCTCAATCATAACGTATTAATATACACGCACATTTAATGTGAATTCTACAGTGTGAAGGCTAGACTACACTGATATTGGGTCCATAGATACAGTATATGATCTTCCATGGCTGCATGAATGAACAAAATTGCAGTCAAATGAAGTTAGGGGCAGCACAGTGGCTCAGTGGTTAGCATTGTTGCTTTGCAGCGCTGGGATCCTGTGTTGAAATCCAACTAAGGACAATATCTGCAAGGAGTTTGTATGTTCTTCCAGTGTTTGTGTGGGTTTCCTCCGGGTTCTCGGGTTTCCTCCCACATTCCAAAGACATACTGACAGGAAATATAGATTGTGAGCCCCATCGGGGACAGTGATGTCTATAAAGTGATGTGGAATATTATGGCCCTATACAAACAAAGCATAGTAAATATGCCGTTATGGGCTGTGTTATTGCCGTCCAGTTGTCACCCTGAGGGGTGATGATCAAAGAAGAATTTTGCCAATTAGTTTATTAAAAAATACATTGGAAAAAAAAATCAAACCAAGACATTAAAGTGAAGCTCCAGTTTTGCTGATGCAATCACATTGGCAGATGTATTCTTTATTGGATTGCGATAGTCCCAGCAGCAGGGTAGATCCTGGGGAGCTCTTCTCCGGAGGTCACAAGGTCAAGTCTTGCTTTATCCGCAGCACATTGATTCTTTACTGGCTCGCTCTGCAGCCTGAGCAGGATCATTCCTCTTAGGACAGGAGTGAAATGAGGACAGTGGTTTCTTTCTTAGCACTTGGGAGGAGAACTGCTGACTAATACTTATACATTGAAGATAACAAGAACCTGAATCTTGTTACTTTATATCTGTTCTGAACTTCCAGAACACACAGGAATTGTAATTTTGTCTCTGTATTACCATCCATTGAACTGTAAAGAAAAGATTCATGTTTTCTAATCTGCATCTTGGCTCTCCGGGATGAAAGTGTGGAGCCATAATGAACATCTATCACTTCTTCACCACCAGATCCAGAGCTCGGAGCCTTGTCTGCTCACTGCATGACCACGTATGAATGAGTCTGAAGGCATTGCTGGATGAGTATGGACTCTGATGCTCTGTTCTGTTTGTGTATGGGGTTAAAAGAAAAAGTTGGCTGATACACATGCAATATAATGGCCCCATATAATTTTATCTATCCAACACCTCTCCCGTTCCCTGTTGCTCCGGTCTCTTCAGCTGGTGAGTAGTTGAGGGGGGCATTGCGAGCACTGGCATCGGGCTCCTCTGACTCACAGGCCCCATAGCATGCCTGTGTCCCCTACGGTGAGAGGCCCCCCGTTCATTTAGGGCCCCAGCACTTGGCTGGGTGCGCCTGGTGGTGACGCCAGCTCTGGTGCAGAGATGGAACCCCAAGCAACCAGACATTTAGCACATACCTAGGGGTCATCTATCCACTGGTTAGGTGATAAATGTCTATAGTGGTACCACCCCTTTAAGGACTGGGGAGTCACAATATCTTCGTGTCATGTGGTCAAAGTTGGGTATCTGAGTTCCTCATCTGGTTCATTTACAAACCTTCTTTGCGGCGGATTCTTTTTGGAATCTACTCAACGCCCAATACTGTTAAGTCTGCAAAACTTCATAGACAACAAATTTTTTTTTGTTTTTTTTGTGTGTTTTTTTTTGAAGATTTTTGGGGATTTTTTTTCTCCTAAAAAAACAAACTGTGAACATATTCCTAAGGTGCTTGCTTTGACTCAGGTGTTCATAGAAACTCTTCCCCAATTATTGTCCAGTGTGAATGGGCTTTTCCTTTTGTTTTTGTTTTTTTTTCAGACTGGTCTTACAGTGAGAATGAAATAATTGTTAGACTAAATCCCCTTAAAGGGCCATAAACACATCTTGTCCTTCCCGACCTCGGTGACTTGTCTCATACACCAGGTTTTGTTGTGATGGTGCTCGGGTAACAGTGATAACCCTTGACATGAACTGGATTCAAGACATTTGTTGCTGCCTCTATGGCTCACATAGGTCTTGACCCCTCACTTCTTTTTACAGGCATTGATTGGGATGTTTTACCTACTGCAGTTAATCGCCATTTGTCAGTTCTCTGTTTTTTTTTTTTTACCCAGTGCTCATTATCCTCATGTGTGGATGGAGCATACATTATGCCATTATGTGGCTTGTACACGAGCCCCGGTCGATGGAAGAACTTGCCGAGGGTAGTTTTGTGTTATCTGACATAGTTCTATAGTTTTACTTCCTTTTCATTTTGTAGCAGTTTTTATTACAGACACCAAGTTCCTTTTTCCTGCCCCTGGAATACTTGAGAATTTCTGACTACATGTCTGTGTCATGGTGAGGATTACAGAGACTGAATATCGGTTTCCATTATGTAATGGGAATATGGTTATGGTGTCACTTATCACTTTAAGATGCACCGAATAGTTACTATCTCCAGATTTTCTTCCATTTTACTACATTGTGACTCATTTTCCTGAGTGGTGGTAGAACGTCACTATCATATCCCAACAATGGATGTCTCCCTCAACCCTGCAGCCTTGCTGGCTCTAGACTAGCAGCCTAATTCACTGAAATCCTATGGGAGCTTGGCCAACTTTTTACCCACAGGATTCCGAAACTTAAATCTTTCACCTTATCTCAAAGGATCATAGTCCGACATGTTGGGATCACTAAAAATACATCTGGGATTAAGCTAAAATGATCTTCCAGTTTGTTACACCAACAGACTTGCTGTATCCATGTATTGCCTTTATACCTTACTGCTAAATATCCATGATCTGTGCCCAGTCTGCTGTCGCCCATGAATGGTCTGTCTGCATTAGTGATGTGGGGAATGAGCCTAACAATTTCTCTGTATCCATGCACCAAACAGATCATACTGCAGAAACATTATTTATTCATTTCTTCTCTATAAATGATCGTCATGGGTCATATTGGGCAGAGGCTTTTTCCTCTATACTATCCCCAATGAAAATCTACTTTGTATAAACCCTCCACAGTTTGTCACATTATGGGTGGTCTTCGTTAGTGCTCCATCAGTTGTAACAACTTGACTTTCCCTTTATACAATGTTAGACAGCGCCAATAGATCAGGATGAACTATCTGTAAGGAAGAAGACATTCATAAAAAACAAAACCATCTTATGCCCAGTAAAATTCTGCCACCATTAGTCGTAAAAGCTGAGCAGGGTTTGTAGCCCTCATACATGGTGACTTTTGATGAAGCTGCTACATTGCAGAGTACTGTCAGTAAATGGGGTCACATTGTGGTCAGTAAGTTACTGTCGGCCCCAAAGTCTCCATTTAGCCCCAGCCTAAAGAGGTTTTCCAGGTTTCATTTTTTTTTAGTCTACAGGCTTGGTCCGTGTAAGAATAAAAAAAAAATTAGCCTAGGGGTTCTTTCACATTGCGTTCAGTGGTCCCATTGGGGCTTATGTCCGAACCTCCCCTCAAAAAAATGGGATTCACACGCTTGAGCCATAGACTATAATGGTGCTGGCAGAGTGAACGTGCGCTCCAACGTGCATCATTTTCTGGCGTGCACGCTGACCGGAGGTGGACACTCAGAAGTAGTAGAGTACATCGGAGTGTCCACCTCCAGTCTATGGCCTCATGGCGCATATGTCCTAATCCCATTTTGTTGGGGGTTCGGACAGAAGCTCCCTACAGAATCCACTGAACCGGGTGCCTAAACAGTGTGAAGGCACCCGTAACCCTCTGCCACTTCAGCTCTGCCTCTGTTGCCTTCCTGGGTATTTCTTGTTCTTCTGACAAGTATTGTAGCATTGGTGATGTCGCAGCTACAGCCCATGACCCTTTAGTGCAAAAATGGATTTTTTTTCCCTACGTAGTGTCTTGTTTGTTATGTAATTAGCAAGTAGAGGCCATGCAGCCCCTAAATCAGTGTAGATTGGTAGGTGGGCACTTCTTCAATTCTATGAATTCAGGAAACTCTTAAGTACAATTTATAGGCCTCAGTCTACGCAACAAACGTTTTAACAAAAGGTTCTCAGTCTAGTGTAATATCCACAACAAGCAATTATAGCGTCAGACATTTTCAAAGTATAGTCCTAGCCCAGGTTTTATTAGTAGGGATCGCTGTGGTAAATAATAGTTACCGATTTCCTTGCGGTATGTTTTCTACCCTTCCAACAATCCGTTTCTTATGTATATAGACCGTGAACGTTTACTTGTGGTGATTTATCAGGGTCTAAGAGATCAGTCACTCGCATGAAGAGCTGACAATCTGCACATTAGGGTCTGCCTTAGGCTAGTTTCACACTTGCGTTTAAATCCGCAGCGTTTAAAACGCATCCGCAAGTGGTGGAAAAAACGCATATAAACGCGTACAAACACTGCGTTTTTTTGACGCATGCTGTTAAAAAAACGCCGCGTTTACATGCGTTTTTTCCTGCGTTTGCGTTTTTGGTACGCGTGATGAGAAATTTCACAAGAGAAAAATCAAGATAACCAGACAACGCCAATGGGACTACAGAGGGCGTGTGTTATGGAATCTCTATATATAGACCCTAGGGCTACTGAAATTTTAACAGTTTGCTACTGTATCCTGTGTCATGATGGATCTTCGCATGGAGAGCTTTTATTTCAACCTGGATTTCAGCTTCAAACTGTTTCTTGCCTGTGCTTTTGCTTGGGAGCAAGACAGAAATCGCCAAAGATGGAGAAGGAGACAACGTAGGCGTTTTTGGAGGCACCCCATTATCGAACTACGTGAGAGCCGTAGAGCCTACCACACGCTCTATGCCGAGCTTAATGCCAACCCGGAGAAATTCCAGGAATACACACGAATGTCGCAAGACTCGTTCCGGGATTTGCTTTCTCGTGTCCAAGGAGCCATACGGCGACAGGACACCCAGCTCCGTAGAGCGATTCCACCCGAGGAACGTCTGCTGGTTACATTAAGGTACGTTCAAAATCTAAACCAATGATTGTCCAAATTTAGTGTTTTCTGACATGTATTTTTGGGGTATTTTCCTTTCTTTCTTTAGCGTAACCACACCATAAAAAGAATAGATTGTAATGTTTTTTGTGTTTGTTTTTTTTCCAGGTTTCTGGCCACCGGAGAGAGTTTATCATCCCTCCACTTCCAATACCAGCTTGGAATATCCACCCTGTCCGGAATAGTTGTGGACACCTGCCGGGCTTTGTGGCATGTACTCCAGGATGAGTTTATACCCCTACCCACCTTGGACATGTGGCTAGAAATTGCGGAGAAATTCTGGAGTGTGTGTGACTTCCCCAACTGTTTAGGAGCGGTGGATGGAAAGCACATTCGCATTATCAAACCTGCCAGAACAGGATCGGAGTACTTCAATTACAAAAAAATATTTCTCTGTTGTGCTCATGGCAATTGCCGATGCGAACTGTCGCTTCATCGCCGTGGACATTGGAGCTTTTGGACGTGGCAACGATTCCCAGACTTTCAAGAACTCGGATATGGGCCGGCATGTGTATGGCAACAATTTCAATTTTCCCCCGCCACAACCTCTCCCCAACACTCAAGGACCACCAATGCCATTTGTTATGGTTGGGGATGAGGCCTTTCAGATGTGTGAAAACCTACTGAAGCCCTATTCCAGTCGGGACTTGAACCACACTAGAAGGAACTTTAACTACAGACTGACCAGGGCCCGAAGAACTGTAGAGTGTACCTTTGGCATTCTGGTTGCTAAATGGCGCATTCTTGCATCAGCCATAAATCTAAAAGTGGAAACAGTCGACGAGGTGGTCAAAGCCTGTGTGGTTCTGCATAATTATATAATGGTTAAGGAGCAACCCAACATTGAACTGGATGAACCAGTTGCACACCCACTGCCCGATTTCCAGCATCACCCGTTGCGGTCAACTGCAGCAGTTGGTCACATGCGGGACCAATTTGCGGCCTTTTTTTATTCAGATATTGGACGTGTGTCATGGCAGGACAATGTTGTGTAAATGTCCAGTTGTAATTCGATCTGTACCAGTTATTTTCTACAATGATAATAATATTTCTCATTAACAAACTTTAGTTTTGGTTGAGTTGACCATGTCTCCTATCTTTTTCCTCTCCAAACCAAGGCTGTCCTAAACTTGCAATATTTGATCTGTATTTAATATCAGTTTTTGTAATCCAAAACCAGGAGTGGGTGATAAAAGCAGAAGTGCTAGTTATTATGTTAATATCATAATTTACCTCTAATTGTTCACTCCTTGTTTTGGCTTACAAATACTGATACTGGGCAGCACGGTGGCGCAGTGGTTAGCACAGCAGCCTTGCAGCGCTGGAGTCCTGGGTTCTAATCCCACCTTGGACAACATCTGCAAAGAGTTTGTATGTTCTCTCCGTGTTTGCGTGGGTTTCCTCCGGGCACTCCGGTTTCCTCCCACATTCCAAAGACATACTGATAGGGAATTTAGATTGTGAGCCCCATCGGGGACAGCGATGATGTGTGCAAAACTGTAAAGCGCTGCGGAATATGTTAGCGCTATATAAAAAATAAAGATTATTATTATTATTACTGGCCACATACTGCTAGTAATGGCAGCCATGTTGCTTTATTGGTAAGCTTGTTGACGTCATTGCGTCATGATTCTCTTCTCCTGTATCCATTAGACACAGACTGAAGAGACAATCACTGTCACACAATCTATACTCATCAAGTCAGGTGTCAGAAATAATGGAATTCATGATAAACATATACAGGCTCATGAATTCACTATTTCTGACACCTGTGCAGGTGAGCATAGATATGTAGTGTGTGACCACCATTGTCCTTCAAGTTGTGTGTAGTGTTGAGCGATACCTTCCGATATCGGAAAGTATCGGTATCGGAAAGTATCGGCCGATACCGTCAAAGTATCGGATCTAATCCGATACCGATACCCGATCCCAATGCAAGTCAATGGGACGAAAATATCGGAATTAAAATAAACCCTTTATAAACTTGTAGGTTCATTCTACATGAAGGAAAACAACTAAGAATAATGTAGGATGTATTGGGGGAGGTGGGGGAGACATTAAAGGCACAGAGGTTTAGCCCAATCAAATAGAATAGCAGGATTTTTATTTTTTTTTATGACGTTCGGCGTTAGAAAGATTTTGACTGTTATTTTTTTTTTTTTTATTTTGTCAGATATTGATGTTTCACTACTTCCACGCCCTTCACCTTCTTTTTTACTTCTCCCACACTTTCTTCTTCATTATCCTCATCATCAGCTTCTTTGACATCAACTTCTTCACCTTATTCATCTTCTTCTTCATCTTCTACCTATTATTTTTTTTGTTACATTGTTCATATTCTTTTTATTTTACTATTATCTTCTTCATATTCAACTTCTTCATCATATTCTTATTTGTGACAGGCATTCCCGTAGTTATCTATAAAAGTTTGAAGATTACACCTTCCGTTCTGCCTGTCACAAAACAGTTACATTTGTCCGCGTTCAGTTTGGCCTGCAGCATCAGGCTTTATCCAGGGGCACCACGAGGAGGAACGGACTCACCCCCATACACTGCTTAGTCTTATTCTGCTTATAATTTAGATGATATCTTTTGCTCTGATATTTAGTCTTATGCTTAATGTTCTTCTGCTCTTTGTTCTGCAGCCTCTTGTTCTTCTGCTTCTCGGTCTTCCAGGTCGTCGTCGTCTCCAGGGTCGTCGTCTCCGGGGTCGTCGTCATCGGGGTGGTCTTCAGGGTCATCGTCTCCAGGGTCGTCGTCATCTCAGTGGTCGTCGTCTCTGGTGTCGTCGTCATCTTAGGGGTGGTCTTCCGGGTCGTCGTCTTTAGGGTCTTGAACTTGGAAATGTAGCAGAAGGTACAAGAAGGCTGAGAAAATGCCGAGAAACAGCTGATGGAACTGGAACTCGGATGGCTACCCGAAGGTCCAAGAGCCAATGGAACTACCGAGGACCAGCTGACGTTACTAAAACCCGGTTACTAAGCAGGAGGTACCCGTGCCTGAAAGCACTACCAAGGACCACCTGACGTTGGTGGAACTCGGATACCCAGAGGGAGGCACCTAAGCCAAAGGCTCTGCCCGGAACCAGCTGACGGTACTGGAACCAGGATGGGGAGCAGAAGGTACAAGAGCAAAAGACACTGCCGAGAACCAGCTGACGGTGCTGGAACCCGGATGGGTAGCCGAAGGTCCAAGAGCCAATGGAAATACCGAGGACCAGCTGACGTTACTGGAACCCGGTTACTAAGCAGGAGGTACCCGTGCCTGAAAGCACTACCAAGGACCACCTGACGTTGGTGGAACTCGGATACCCAGAGGGAGGCACCTAAGCCAAAGGCTCTGCCCGGAACCAGCTGACGGTACTGGAACCAGGATGGGGAGCAGAAGGTACAAGAGCAAAAGACACTGCCGAGAACCAGCTGACGGTGCTGGAACCCGGATGGGTAGCCGAAGGTCCAAGAGCCAATGGAACTACCGAGGACCAGCTGACGTTACTGGAACCCGGTTACTAAGCAGGAGGTACCCGTGCCTGAAAGCACTACCAAGGACCACCTGACGTTGGTGGAACTCGGATACCCAGAGGGAGGCACCTAAGCCAAAGGCTCTGCCCGGAACCAGCTGATGGTGCTGGAACCAGGATGGGGACCTATTCAAGCTTGTCTTCCTAGAGCCCCAACTGGCGGTGTTGGAGCCCGGGGTCAGCAGGAGGAGGAGATGGAGCAGAGTGTAGGCCGAAGCCTGCACTGGCGGCAGCTTTGGGTCTGTTGTGCCTGCGTGGCAGTTGCAGGACACGTTGCCGGCTGCACAGCAGGGGAACAGCTGGCGGTGCTGAACCCCACTGACACATTGGCTGGTGTTTTTCTCTGTGCAGCTAGCAGTACCGGGCCCCAACTGGCGGTGTTGGAGCCCGGGCTCTGCAGGGGGAGCAGAGTGTAGGCCGAAGCCTAATTGAACCAATTTCAAAGGTAACCTTTAACCCCCCCTCAGGGGTTACAAAGTAGAAGAGCCACAGCTTATGCAGCAGTAGTGCTGCACAAGTCAAAGGTTGCTCTTTTAATTTTGCTCCTTGCACACGCTGAATGAAACACGTATAACATTTAGCCCTTTATACAGTCAAACTGTGTTGGAGGCACGAGTTCCCTTCGTAATGAGACGCAGCACAGATGTCAAGAATCCCACCTTGGTGCTGGGTGCAGCCTCCTGAGCGTTGTTATTTGCTGTACAGGAGTCTGCGCTGTCGTGTTATCCCCTGGCCTAGCGCTGTTAGTGCTGCCCATCTTCTGACATCATTTAATGTCGGCCGGTGCGGTTCGCGATGACCATGAATCCCAGCCCCGCAGTGTCTTAACATTGTTAAAACACTGTGGGGCTGGGATTCATGGCCTGGCGCAGCACATATGTTCGCCTCTCACACTCGGGTCCTTACACCCGCTTCAGACTGTGCGGCGTCAGCTGATCCCTTATCGCATGCCACGGCCATGAAGCCGCACAGTCTGAAGAAGGCGGAAGGAGATGCGGGACAGGCGAACTGATGCACTGCTCATGCCCATCAATCACACCCTCGCAGTCCCAATAAATAAGACACCGAGGGGCGTTGTGTGGGTCAGGGCGGCCGCAGAGGCGCAGGCAGCCAAACAATGATGCCAGAAGACTGGCAGCGCTACCAAGGGGGTTGCAGCGTGTCATTACAAAGGAAAGTCACACCTCCGGGACAGTTAAATGGTCACACAGAGGACACATTTCAGACGTGTTTTCAGTTCCACATGTGCGAGGAGAATACGTTTATGAGCCACCTTGCACACATGCAGCATTACCGCTGTACAAGGTGGCTGTAAAACGTACAAACGCCTGGGGGAGGGGGGACAGGTTCCCTTCAATTTCAGTTCTTGTGTCTGCGTGGCTTTTGCAGGACACGATGCCGGCTACACAGCAGGGGAACAGCTGGCGGTGCTGAACCCCACTGACACATTGGCTGGTGTTTGGCTCTGTGCAGCTAGCACATCTGGGCCCCAACTGGCGGTGTTAGAGCCCAGGGTCAGCAGGAGGAGGAGAGGGAGCAGAGTGTAGGCCGAAGCCTGCACTGGAGCAAGTTGAAAGGGAAACTTTAACCCCCCCCCCCAGGCGTTTGTAGCTGAAAGAGCCATCGTGTACAGCACTAATGCTGGAAAAGGTAAACTTAGCTCTTTTAATTATGGTCCTTGCACATGCTGAACCTAACACTTATAAAAAGTGTCCCCTCCTACCGTGATACCGTCCGGTAGGTGGAACTTTCCTTTGTGATGTGACGCAGCACAGCCGTCATTCTTACCCCCTTGGCGCCGTGCGCCGCCTCCTCAGCGTTGTTTGAATCAGTCCCGGAGCCTGCGCTGTTAGGTTAGCCCTTGGCCATGCACACATTTTGCGCTGCCCGTCTTCTGACATCATTTGGTGTCAGGCTTGGCTGCGCCTGTGCGGCCGCGCTGGACGAGAGCCCGCCTCGTAGTGTCTTCTGATTTAATCCCACTGGGGGCCTGAGATCCATGGACATGCGCAGTGCATATCTGAACCTCCACCTCTCACTCATCTCCCTACGGCTTCTTCAGACTGTGCGGTGTCACGGCCGTGGCATGCTATTAGGGACCAGCTGACACCACACAGTTTGAAGAAGCCGTAGGGAGATGAGTGAGAGGTGGAGGTTCAGATATGCACTGCGCATGTCCATGGATCTCAGGCCCCCAGTGGGATTAAATCAGAAGACACTACGAGGCGGGCTCTCGTCCAGCGCGGCCGCACAGGCGCAGCCAGCCTGACACCAAATGATGTCAGAAGACGGGTAGCGCAAAATGTGTGCATGGCCAAGGGCTAACCTAACAGCGCAGGCTCCGGGACTGATTCAAACAACGCTGAGGAGGCGGCGCACGGCGCCAAGGGGGTAAGAATGACGGCTGTGCTGCGTCACATCACAAAGGAAAGTTCCACCTACCGGACGGTATCACGGTAGGAGGGGACACATTTCATAAGTGTTAGGTTCAGCATGTGCAAGGACCACCACGAAAAGAGGCACTTTTTCCCTTTGCATCATTACTGCTGCACAAGGTGGCTCCTTCAGTAACAAACGCCTGGGGGGGGGGGGGGGGGACAGGTTCCCTTAAATTTAACTTGTTGTGCCTGCGTGGCGGTCGCAGTACACGTTGCCGTATACACAGCAGGGGAACAGCTGGCGGTGCTGAACCCCACTAACACATTGGCGAGGTGTTTGGCTCTGTGCGGACAGCACTTCTGGACAGCAACTATAGCGGTGTTGGAGCCCAGGGACAGGAGGAGGAGGAGGTAGGAGGGATTGCCACACACACAGCAGGGGAACAGCTGACGTTACTGAACCCCAATAACAGAGGAGGGACTGTGCGTACAGCACTACTGGACGGCAACTAGCGGTGTTGGAGCCCAGGGACAGGAGGGGGAGGTGGAGGAGGTAGGAGGGATTGCCACACACACAGCTGGGGAACAGCTGACGTTACTGAACCCCAATAACAGAGGAGGGACTGTTGACTGTGCGTACAGCACTACTGGACGGCAACTAGCGGTGTTGGAGCCCAGGGACAGGTGGAGGAGGAGGAGGTAGGAGGAGGTAGGAGGGATTGCCACACACACAGCAGGGGAACAGCTGATGTTACTGAACCCCAATAACAGAGGAGGGACTGTTGACTGTGCGTACAGCACTACTGGACGGCAACTAGCGGTGTTGGAGCCCAGGGACAGGAGGGGGAGGTGGAGGAGGTAGGAGGGATTGCCACACACACAGCTGGGGAACAGCTGACGTTACTGAACCCCAATAACAGAGGAGGGACTGTTGACTGTGCGTACAGCACTACTGGACGGCAACTAGCGGTGTTGGAGCCCAGGGACAGGAGGGGGAGGTGGAGGAGGTAGGAGGGATTGCCACACACACAGCAGGGGAACAGCTGACGTTACTGAACCCCAATAACAGAGGAGGGACTGTTGACTGTGCGTACAGCACTACTGGACGGCAACTAGCGGTGTTGGAGCCCAGGGACAGGAGGGGGAGGAGGTAGGAGGGATTGCCACACACACAGCAGGGGAACAGCTGACGTTACTGAACCCCAATAACAGAGGAGGGACTGTTGACTGTGCGTACAGCACTACTGGACGGCAACTAGCGGTGTTGGAGCCCAGGGACAGGAGGGGGAGGTGGAGGAGGTAGGAGTGATTGCCACACACAAAGCTGGGGAACAGCTGACGTTACTGAACCCCAATAACAGAGGAGGGACTGTTGACTGTGCGTACAGCACTACTGGACGGCAACTAGCGGTGTTGGAGCCCAGGGACAGGAGGGGGAGGTGGAGGAGGTAGGAGGGATTGCCACACACACAGCAGGGGAACAGCTGACGTTACTGAACCCCAATAACAGAGGAGGGACTGTTGACTGTGCGTACAGCACTACTGGACGGCAACTAGCGGTGTTGGAGCCCAGGGACAGGAGGGGGAGGTGGAGGAGGTAGGAGTGATTGCCACACACACAGCTGGGGAACAGCTGACGTTACTGAACCCCAATAACAGAGGAGGGACTGTTGACTGTGCGTACAGCACTACTGGACGGCAACTAGCGGTGTTGGAGCCCAGGGACAGGTGGAGGAGGAGGAGGAGGTGGAGGAGGTAGGAGGGATTGCCACACACACAGCAGGGGAACAGCTGACGTTACTGAACCCCAATAACAGAGGAGGGACTGTTGACTGTGCGTACAGCACTACTGGACGGCAACTAGCGGTGTTGGAGCCCAGGGACAGGTGGAGGTGGAGGAGGTAGGAGGGATTGCCACACACACAGCAGGGGAACAGCTGACGTTACTAAACCCCAATAACAGAGGAGGGACTGTTGACTGTGCGTACAGCACTACTGGACGGCAGCTAGCGGTGTTGGAGCCCAGGGACAGGAGGGGGAGGTGGAGGAGGTAGGAGGGATTGCCACACACACAGCAGGGGAACAGCTGACGTTACTGAACCCCAATAACAGAGGAGGGACTGTTGACTGTGCGTACAGCACTACTGGACGGCAACTAGCGGTGTTGGAGCCCAGGGGCAGGAGGGGGAGGTGGAGGAGGTAGGAGGGATTGCCACACACACAGCTGGGAAACAGCTGACGTTACTGAACCCCAATAACAGAGGAGGGACTGTTGACTGTGCGTACAGCACTACTGGACGGCAGCTAGCGGTGTTGGAGCCCAGGGACAGGAGGGGGAGGTGGAGGAGGTAGGAGGGATTGCCACACACACAGCAGGGGAACAGCTGACGTTACTGAACCCCAATAACAGAGGAGGGACTGTTGACTGTGCGTACAGCACTACCAGGCAACAACTAGCGGTGGAGCCCAGGGACAGGAGGAGAAGCAGAGGAACACAATGTAGGCCGAAGCCTGATTGGAGAAAGTCGAAAGGGAACCTTTAACCCCCCCCCAAGGCGTTTGTAGCTGAAAGAGCCAGCTTGTGCAGCAAAAAAGATGCAAAAGGAAAAGGTGGTTCTTTTCATGATGCTCCTTGCAAACACAGAACTAAACACTTATAAAATGTGTCCCCTGATACCGTGAGACCGTCCCGGAGGTGGGACTTTCCTTCGTAATATGACGCAGCACAGCCGTCATTCCTACCCCCTTGGCGCCGTGCCCCGGCTCCTCAGCGTTGTTTGATTCCGTCCCGGAGCCTGCGCTGTTATGTTATCCCTTGGCCAGGCACACTTAGCGCTGCCCATCTTCTGACATCATTTGGTGTCAGGCTGGCTGCGCCTGTGCGGCCGCGCTGGCCGACAGCCCGCCTCGCAGTGTCGTCTAATGTAATCCCACCGCGGGCCTGGGATCCGTGGCCATGCGCCGTGCATATCCTCGCCTCTCACTCCCCTCCCTACGGCTTCTTAAGACTGTGCGGTGTCACGGCCGTGGCATGCTATTAGGGACCAGCTGACACCGCACAGTCTGAAGAAGCCGTAGGGAGATGAGTGAGAGGTGGAGGTTCAGATATGCACTGCGCATGTCCATGGATCTCAGGCGCCCAGTGGGATTAAATCAGAAGACACTGCGAGGCGGGCTCTCGGCCAGCGCGGCCGCACAGGCGCAGCCATCCTGACACCAAATGATGTCAGAAGACGGGCAGCGCTAAGTGTGCCTGGCCACGGGATAACATAACAGCGCAGGCTCCGGGACGGAATCAAACAACGCTGAGGAGCCGGGGCACGGCGCCAAGGGGGTAGGAATGACGGCTGTGCTGCGTCATATTACGAAGGAAAGTCCCACCTCCGGGACGGTTTTACGGTATCAGTGGACACATTTTATAAGTGTTAAGTTCTGCGTGTGCAAGGAGCTAAACAAAAATAGCTACCTTTTCCTTGTGCAGCATTACTGCTGTACAAGGTGGCTCTTTCAGTAACAAACGCCTTGGGGGGGGGGGGGGACAGGTTCCCTTACATTTCAGTTGTTGTGTCAGCGTGGCGGTCGCAGGACACATTGCCGGCTACACAGCTGGGGATCAGCTGACGTTACTGAAACCCAATAACACTGGGTCGTATGTTTTGACTGTGCAGACGGCACTTCTGAGCCTCAACTGGCGGTGTTGGAGCCCAGGAATTTAAGTTCAGGTGGTAGAAAGATGAACACAACAGGAGACCTGGATACTGTAGACAGTCACCTAATTATTTAATCAGGAAGAGGAGTGGCAAATTCCTGCGAGATCCAGGCCTTGTTCATTTTCAGGAAAGTAAGCCGGTCAACGTTATCGGAGGATAGTCGCATGCGACGGTCAGTTAGTACACCACCTGCAGCACTAAAGACACGTTCCGATAATACACTGGCCGCAGGGCAAGACAGCACCTCCAATGCATACTGGCTTAGCTCTGGCCATGTATCCAGCTTTGAGACCCAAAACTTGAAAGGGGAAGAGCCGTCTGGGAGTACAGCAAGAGGGCAAGACATGTAGTCTGTCACCATCTGACGGAACCGTTGCCTCCTGCTGACTGGAGCCGTCTGTGATGGTGTAGACTTTTGTGGCGAGCACAGAAAACTGTGCCACAGTTGGGCCATACTGGTCTTGCCTTGGGCAGAGGCACTGCTTCTGCTCCCTCTTTGTGCAGAGCCTCCACCACTGCCTGGACGCACTGAGCTGCTTTGGAATGCACTAGCAGCACTTCTCTCAGTTGGAATGGAGAAGATGATGGAATTGACCAGTGTGTCTTGGTACTCCCGCATTTTTCGCTCCCGGTTCAACGGTGTGATGAGGCTTTCTACGTTGTCCCGGTAGCGAGGATCGAGGAGGGTGAACACCCAATAATCAGACATGTTGAGAATGTGGGCGATGCGGCGGTCGTTTCTCAGGCACTGCAGCATGTAATCCACCATGTGCTGCAGACTGCCAACTGCCCAAGAAACGCTGTCCCCTGCTGGAGGCGTGATCTCTGCCCGCTCGTCATCACCCCACCCTCGCTGTACACACTGAGTACTGGACAATTGTGTAACTCCCTCCTCTGGACAGATGTCTTCCTCCTCCATTGACTCCTCCTCATCCTCCTCACAAACTGTCCCCTGCCTACGCGTTTGTGAGGAACCACGTGGCGCTGACTGTCCAGAAGATGATGGAAATGGTGAATCCTCATCCTCCACCTCTTCCACAACATCATCCCTTAGCGCTTGCAGTGATTTTTCAAGCAGGCAGATAAGGGGGACAGTCATGCTGACTAGTGCATCATCTGCACTCGCCATCCGCGTGGAATAATCAAAGGGACGCAAAACCTGGCAGACGTCATTCATAGTGGCCCACTCTGTGGTTGTGAAGTCTGTACGGCGCTGACTGCGACTTCTTTGCGCCTGAAGCAGCTGGTACTCCATTACAGCTTGCTGCTGCTCACACAACCGCTCCAACATATGTAACGTGGAATTCCACCTGGTAGGTAGGTCACATATGATGCGATGTTCCGGCAGGCGGTGTCGGCGCTGCAGAGCCGCAATGCGCGCTTTTGCCGTGCTGGAACGCCGCAAGTGAGCACACTCTAGGCGGACCTTGTGCAGCAGTGCATCAAGATCCGGATAGTCCCTCAGAAAACTCTGCACGACCAAATTGAGCACATGTGCCAGACATGGGATGTGAGTGAGGTTGCCGAGGCCCAGAGCTGCCACCAGATTTCGGCCATTATCACACACTACCATGCCTGGCTGGAGATTCGCTGGCACAAACCACACATCGCTCTCCTGCTTGATGGCATTCCAGAGCTCCTGCGCTGTGTGGCTTCGATTCCCCAAATAAATTAATTTCAAGACGGCCTGTTGACGTTTGGCCATGGCTGTGCTCATGTCGGTCGTAACAGGTACACGTTCATCACGGGTCCATGTGGAGGTGGACTGTGACGGCTCCTGCAGCGATGATTCTGAGGAACTGGTGTAGGAGGAGGAGTCAATGCGTACAGAATGGATTCCTGCAATCCTTGGAGTGGGCAGGACACGTCCTGCGCCACTCGCACGGTCTGTACCCGGCTCAACGACATTAACCTAATGGGCAGTGAGGGAAAGGTATCGCCCCTGTCCATGTTGACTGGTCCATGCATCGGTGGTGAGGTGGACCTTGCTACTGACGGCGTTCAGTAGCGCGTGTTTTATGTGTCCCTCCACATGCTTGTGCAGGGCAGGGACGGCTTGCCTGCTGAAGTAAAAGCGGCTGGGCACATTGTACTGTGGGACTGCCAATGACATCAAGTCACGGAAGCTGTCAGTCTCCACCAGCCTGAATGACAGCATTTCCAGTGACAGAAGTTTGGCAATGCCTGCAGTCAGAGCCTGTGCTCGTGGGTGGTTTGACGAGAAAGGCCGCCTTTTCTCCCATGCCTGTACTACCGATGGCTGTAGACTGGGCTGGGAGTGTGTGGATGACTGGGAAAGTGGTGCTGCGGGTGGAATTACAGCGGGTCTCTGGACAACAGGGCCAGAGGTTCTTCCACGGCGATCCTGGGAGGAAGCCGAACCAGCTGCGTGTGAGCTGGAGGAAGAGGCAACACGAGCTGAAGAGGTGGTAGCTGCCGCTGTTGGTTGGCCTAGCTCTTCAGTGTGTTTTTCTAACTCCGCCGGGTGCCTGGTGCGCACATGTTTCCACATGTTGGAGGTATTGAGGTTGCTGACATTTCGACCTCTTTTGACTTTGTGATGACACACCTTGCATTTGACATAGCAAATGTCAGCTGCAACTGTGTCAAAAAAGGACCAGGCACTGCAAGTCTTGGGAGCGCCCTTTTTGGCTTTTGGAAGAGACATGCTCCTAACGGGTGCCAAAGCGGAGGCTGCAGGATCCGCAGTCTTCCCCCTCCCTCTCCCTCTTTGGGCCGTACGGGGAATCTCTTCCTCAGAGCTGCTCCCACCACCTTCCTGTCCCTCACGCCAAGATGGGTCAAGGACCTCATCATCTACACTACCCTCTGCCCCCAACTGCTCCTCCTGGGTAGTCTCAGCAGCAGAGCACGCACCAGTAAGTGGCACCTGAGTGTCATCATCAGCTGATGCGGCCTGCGATGTGGTGAACGGAGCCACTGGCCCACCCGCCTCTTCAGAGGAAGAGAGAAAAAGCTGTTGGGCATCACTGCACCCTGCCTCTTCTTCCATTTCTCCAATGCTGCTTGGCTGGCCCCCTGTTTCCAAGCCAAGAGATTCAGAGAACAGAAGTAGAGACGGCTCCTGTCCTGGGCTCTCTGTCTGCCTGGGCAATTTGGCAGGTGGTGAAGAGACAGATGGCTGCTCTCCAGTGCTCTGTGTCTGAGAGGATGTGGCACTAATTGAAGTTGATGCATTAGCTGCCATCCATCCAACAACGGCTTCAATTTGTTCTTCACGCAGCAGCGGTGTACGGCGCTCTGCGACAAAGCTGCGCATGAATGACTGTTCCCTTGTGAAAGTGGGTGCTGATGAGTCACCGGTGCCCGCAGCAGGCACAGAATCCCCACGTCCCCTCCCTGCTCCGCGCCCACGCCCACGTGCCTTACTCACTGCCTTCTTCATCTTGGTTGACTGATAAAGATAAGCAGAAAAGTACTAACGGATTTGTGTGCTTATTCCTGAACAACTCCTCCTAACAGGTATAAGAAACACTAATTTTCTAAAGTGTGGACTAGACTTTAATATGAGCTAATGTGGCCTACACAAATGTAAAGTGGTGTCACTGGTGTGTTTGGTGAACTTTATTATTTATTTATTTTTTGGGGGCTGAACTGACAACAGATAGAGCTGCAGTCACACGGAGACCGTGCAGACAGACGTAAACGGCGCTGCAAGGCCCAAAAACCCTCCTCTACGTTATCCTATGTAGTGTTTTTCCACAAGTTAGCTGGAGAAGGGTGGAAAGACACTAATAGGAATTTTTTGAAAAAATGTGCAGCAGCCTGCACTACTTAAAACAAAATGAAAATTGATTTTGCGGTATGATGCAGTGAAGAACCCTGAGCTGGAGACAACCAGGCTATGGCTGCTCACAGACTTCAGGGCGAGCTGCAGTCACACGGAGACCGTGCAGACAGCCGTAAACGGCGCTGCAAGGCCCAAAAACCCTCCTCTACGTTATCCTATGTAGTGTTTTTCCACAAATTAGCTGGAGACGGCTGGAAAGACACTAATAGGAATTTTTTGAAAAAATGTGCAGCAGCCTGCACTACTTAAAACAAAATGAAAATTGATTTTGCGGTATGACGCAGTGAACAACCCTGAGCTGGAGACAACCAGGCTATGGCTGCTCACAGACTACAGGGCGAGCTGCAGTCACACGGAGACCGTGCAGACAGCCGTAAACGGCGCTGCAAGGCCCAAAAACCCTCCTCTACGTTATCCTATGTAGTGTTTTTCCACAAATTAGCTGGAGACGGGTGGAAAGACACTAATAGGATTTTTTGTTAAAAATTAGCAGCAGACTACACTACTTGGAAAAAAAAAAAAAAAAAAGAACAGTATGAGGCAATGAACCACCCTCCCTGAACTGAATACAACCAGCTATGGATGGCCTATGTGGCTGCACTCAGACTAGAGAGTGGGCTGCACTCACACACACACACACACACACACACACACACACACACACACACACACACACACACACACACAGACCTTGCAGATCGCTGTGAAAACAGCGCTACAAGGCAAAAGCAAGGTGAATAGTAGGTGAACACAGCGGTTGCTAAATTAGCCTTTGGAAAGCACAAAGAAGCAAATCGCTATCTCTAAACTGGCCCTCAGTCAGCAAACAGCGTCCTGTCACTAACTGAATTCACAGCAGAGTGATCGCAAAATGGCGCCAGCGACTTTTAAACTGCATCATGACATCATTTCAGCAGCCAATCACAGCCTTGCCAGTAGTTTCATGCCCTCCATGCTGAACAGGATGTGCCCACACTTGGAATCATTCTCATTGGATGAATTTGTGCATTTTGAATCTGGGAACTTCCGATTCCGGTATCCGATACGCGGCAAGTATCGGAATACCAGTATCGGAATGCCGATACCCGATACTTGCGGTATCGGAATGCTCAACACTAGTTGTGTGTAATAGATTATGTATGAAGAAGAGAAAATGGTGGTTATACAAGGCAGTTCTCTAATCACCAGGTCAGGTGTCCTAACTAATGAGTTTTTTGACACCTGACCTGTTCAGTAGAGGTCTGCACTGTATTTCCACCATTTTCTCTTCAGACTGCCACACTAGGCACAGACAAAAAGAGATTATGGAGATACATGTAATATTTTTTGGCCCACCTCATATCTGTATACTAAAGACACAAAGCTGCAGTCTTTTTATTTTTAACTACTGGAGATATGATGTGGCCCAAAAAGTAAGTGTGTGGCGAAGTTTCTTGGCGCACGGTGTGTGTTGCCGGCGGCGGAAGACACAATAAACCAAACATAATTGTGGCAAATCAAACTTTTTTTATTTTGTAAACAACTCAAAAATTTATTTACTGCGCCGGCTTGGGGTAGAGTGATGTAAACGGGGGGTGTGAAGAACTGAGGCCTGGCTAACCGTGGAGGACGCAGAGGTGTCAGGAGAAGGGGCAATGAAACTAGAAGGGTCTGGAAGTTCGGGGATGGTGCTTGACACATGAGAGGCTTGAGACACACTGGAAGGGTGAGACAAACCTGGCATTACAGACACATTGGGAGGTGAAGGGGAAGGAATGCTAAGAGTCCTGTTTTTTTTTTTTTTTGGTTTGCCTGGTTGTGGGAGGTCTTGGTGGGCTCATATGGCGTGGCGTGGTGGCGGGTGACCTGTCAGGGTCCGGCTGCACTGTGTTAGAGTCCATAGTGCTCGTAGATCGTGCAGCCATGCCAGAGTCCATAGTGCTCGTAGAGCGTGCAGCCATGCCAGAGTCCATAGCGCTCGTAGATCGTGCAGCCATGCCAGAGTCCATAGCGCTCGTAGATCGTGCAGCCATGCCAGAGTCCATAGCGCTCGTAGAGCGTGCAGCCATGCCAGAGTCCATAGCGCTCGTAGAGCGTGCAGCCATGCCAGAGTCCATAGCGCTCGTAGAGCGTGCAGCCATGCCAGAGTCCATAGCGCTCGTAGAGCGTGCAGCCATGCCAGAGTCCATAGCGCTCGTAGAGCGTGCAGCCATGCCAGAGTCCATAGCGCTCGTAGAGCGTGCAGCCATGCCAGAGTCCATAGCGCTCGTAGAGCGTGCAGCCATGCCAGAGTCCATAGCGCTCGTAGAGCGTGCAGCCATGCCAGAGTCCATAGCGCTCGTAGAGCGTGCAGCCATGCCAGAGTCCATAGCGCTCGTAGAGCGTGCAGCCATGCCAGAGTCCATAGCGCTCGTAGAGCGTGCAGCCATGCCAGAGTCCATAGCGCTCGTAGAGCGTGCAGCCATGCCAGGGTCCTGCTGCATCGTGGAGGTGGCGGTACGGAAGGCCATGCCAGGGTCCTGCTGCATCGTGGTGTCAGTGGAGGAGGTCCAAGCAGGAGCAGCGGATGTCATGGTGGTGGCGGTGGGATGTCCAACTGCCCTCGGCATGGTGGTGGTGCTGTAGTGGTGTCCGGCTGTGGAAGGAATTGAGGTGGCCATGCAGTGGGATGCAGCAGAGGTCGACATTGTGGTCAGGCGTGACAGTGAAGGCACAGGTGGATATGCCCCCACTGTCTGCTGGAAATACCGACTCTGCTGCATAGCCTGCACGTAAGCAGCATTGCAGGCCTGCATGACACTCAGCTGGAGATCAGGAGTAAGGTGTTCCGACATGCCCTGCTCAATTTGGTTAAAAAAATGATGTGCTGGCCTCTGGAGGTCGGCTTTCACTTGATCAAGGCTTTTGCTGACCTCCTGGATACGTGCATTCAAGAGGCTATGTGAAACATCCATTCGGTCACCCAAAGCCTTGATTGCTTTGTGTAAAACCGAGCTCAAGTGCAAAAACTCGGGCATGAGTGACCTGTCCGAAGCCCGCTGCCGGGAGGAGCCCAAAAAAAAAGGAGCAGTGGAAGAGGACTGCGAAAGGGGAAGACCTGATGGACCAGCTCCCTGGTCTCCAGTTAGTGTGGAAGGCCCACTTGCTGCTGTGCTGCTGGATGGCTGGGACGGGTCCGTGGCTGTCGGAAGAAGGACCGCTCCAGAACCTGGGCCAACAGTAGTGCTGTATGTGCTGTGAAAAAAGGAAAAAGAAAATTACTATCAAAAATTTAACAGACGCAAAATCCTGTGGAATGTAAAAATACAGATTATGGCAATACAATACAACCTAATGCACATGATAAATACTTACGTTCTCTGGGCAAGGACCGGTCTTAAAAATGACAGAATGCGATGGTATTTGTAGCGTCTGATCCTTGCTCCTGAACCACTGGGAACACGGCTCTCTTGACGCAGGTCCTTGTTGAAGCGGTCCTTCATCGAACGCCAACGTGTTTTGACTTTGGATACTGTTAAAAAAAAAAAAAAAAATGGTGGTCAGAAAAAGTACTTTTGGCCGTGCTCACACAACTGTGTGTGATGAGAGAAACTCCAGAGAGTTTCTTTCATCACACACAGTCGAGTGAGCACTGCCAAGGTCTCTGCTGCTTCACACTGCAGTGCAATACTTACCAAATGCAGCTCGGACCCGTTTCGGGGCGTTGTTCCAGCCATCCCACATCGCTTGGGCCACCTCATTCCATAACCGCCGGATCGTCACGTTGTTTGAGTGCAGTGGATCCCGGGTGTCCCACAACGGGACTCTCTCCTGGACCAGGGGGATGAGGAGGTCATTCTCGATAAGATCATCCTCCCGTTGTGAAACCTAAAAATTAAAGAAAGTCATTACAGTTTGCTCAATTAACAGAAAGAAAAGAAAGAAAAAAGATGCTGAGAAATGGCATGAATAGTAAAGTCAACATACAAAAGGATTCCAAAAGAAAAAAGTAAAGAAATAAGAATGGAAAGAAAGGAAGATTCAAGAATATTACACTGAGGACAGTCAGCCTTGTATACGTACCCGCTGCCGTCTTTCCACCGGACCTTGACTCCGCTGCTCCTGCCCTGTCTCTGCCGCAGTAGAAGAGCTCTAAAAAAAGAAAAATTTTAATTGTCACATGTGTCGATGTGACAGTGAATACTTACCAATCTGACGAGGCAAGTACTCACCTCACTGACATGCTCCACTTCCGACTGTCCTGGCCGAAACGAAAAGAAGACATTCTGATGCACGTAGAAAGAAATGGCAGAAATTAGGACATGTAGAGACAGAAACTAGAAAATAAAGGCATTGGCTAGGATATACTCACATTGTTCTGAGGCTTGTTTGCTCCAAGGTGCTGTGGTCCGTCTGCTCAGCTTGGCTGTCCGTCGTTGGCCGTCTGCTCTGCTTGGCTGTCCGCTGTGGTCCGTCTACTCTGCTTGGCTGTCTGCTGAGAAGTGACCTGCAACTGTCCACACCCTCCCTTTATCACCTTGATGGTGGGGGGTGGCTTATCAGTGTCTAGACATGTTTTTCTCAATTGAAACGCATGCGTTCAAAAACGCAACCAAACGTATGTGCTAAAAAACGCATGCTTTTACATAGACAGCAATGCGTTTTTTTGGTCGCAATCCTTGCGCAATCGACCGCATGCGTTTCCTGGCAGCAAATAGACGCCTCTAGAAATTACTACATGTTGCATTTCCGCGCCAAGCCGCAAACGACGCATGCGTCGTCAAACGCTGCAAAACGCGAACAAAAAAAACGCATGCGTTTTTAATGTTAAATATAGGAAAACACGACGCATGCGTTTATATGCGGTACAAACGCAAATGTGAAACCAGCCTTACCTGTAGTAGAAGGAAAAGGAAGGTTTGCCTGAGTAGTCTACTACGTCTGAGTGTCAACCTCCAGTAGGGGCACACGCCTGAAAATGATGAATGTTCGCTAGGTCAGGACCATTATAGTCCATGGCCCCTCGGCGGATACACTTGAATCTCATTTTCGGGACCAACGAATGGGTGCCAGAACGCAGTGTAAAAGCGCCCTCACAAAGAACTACAGAGATTATCTGCCGAGACAACAAATGTGATTTGCTAAATAAATAAATGATGTTTTCTTAGTTTCTCCATTGTTTTTCTATTCTCGGAGAACCCCTTTAATGTTCTTTCCCTTACCCAATCAATATACCATGTATGTTTGGTCCATATAAATTATACAGGCTAACCATAGGCCACCCCAAAGTCTGAGCGGGTCACATTAGGTTGTCTAGTGTCGTTTTCATGTAACGTTTCTGGTGAATGAACATTGATTGCTGACCTGAATAGATGACAGCGTAGTTTGGCACGGCCGGCGCAATGTCACACTGAGCTTCTATTTCCTCAGGATCTCCTGGTGCACAGGACACAGACTGAAGCCAAGGGTCCATTCTGTGTAGAGCCTGGGAACATGGGAAGAGGCCGACCCTGGGGTGATGGCTTTTTAGTTTGTAGCCTCGTTCTCCCAGTAAACTAGAAGCATTCATACACAGAGCTGGGCACAGTGATAATGGGGCTTATTATACTGCGAGCCTTCTTCCAGGCCTCTCGTGTGGATTGTGGCCTCCTATTTACGGGCGATGGGGAGATTTTGTTTTGCAATGTTGGAAGAAACTGAATGTGAAGGTCTTTCTACACATTTTGGAGCTTTCAAGTGAAGGGGAGTCTAAAAAATGTCATTCACACTTTGGACGGAGAAAAAAAAACATAGGCAGATCTTAGGGTGTGACTTAGATCAGATTTTCAGATCTATTGCCTGCCGCACCTAGTTTATTTTATTTTTTTGCATTTTACATATAATATATAGGTTTAAAAAAAAATCAAGATAATAAATTGTGCGTATATATTTATCTCTCTAGGTAGATAAGGAAGTACAATTTTTTTTTTTTTTTTATTCATTCCTCATTTATGTGTATGGAAGGAAGGGAATGCCGAGAGCGTCCCTCCAAAACTATTGAAACTTATGTCTCAAATTTAACTGAAAAAAAGATTCATGCAATAACATAAAGGCTAAACTTTTTTCATTCCTTCATGCCTGATATGTTCTTGGCAGATATAAGGTATCATTTAAAGGGATAGTGTCAAGTTTAAAAGTTCCCTATCGATAAGATAGGGGATTCATTTCCGATTATTGGGGGTCCGACTACCATGGCCCTCGGGGATGCTGAGAACCAGCTGAATGCCACTCCATTCATTCTAGCAGGAGTGTTGGGTTTGGCTTAGGATGTCTAATAATAATAATGGTTTGTAACTTTTATTTTATATATGTACAAGTGTAATATTAATATACATTTATTTTTCCCATGTTTGTGTATTCACTAAAATTTCCTTCTTCCTCCTTTTGCTAATAATGTGTCTGTAAAACCAGTATGAAAGGTAAAGGTGTGGTCTGGCTAAAACCAGGACATAGGGAGGGACATTGGGAAGATACACAACAGGTGCACTGCTCTCTCCAGCCAACTAGGTCATTACAATTATGCCTATATAACCTATATATTTGCTCCTCTGATGCGGCTGCTGCAGCGCAGCTTATTGTGACTGCACATCTGAGTGTTCCTGTGATAGATCTCATCCCGCTATGAAAGGTTTAGTATCATTATATAATAAATAGGAAGAGTAGGATACAATTAATTTAGCAGGATATTCTTCAGCTACATTTCTGTGAGCCTCATTCCATCTAGGCTGTGGTTACACTGCAACTTTGGCCTCGAAATGGGTCTTATGCCGACGCCAAATTACATCATGGTACAAGTGAATGGAGTCACATTGCAACCCACAAGATACTGTGACCATGACAAGCAAGTCACAAAAAGTTGGAATCATTTGGATTTTAAGCGATTTGCTCGTTGCGGTACCTTATCTGACAACAGCACTCCATTCACTTTTACTATGCAACATACAGCGATCTTTGGCTACCCTACCTGTGCAGCCCGAGCATAGAAACTACGGGTTATGCAAAATTTCCCAAACTTTCTGTATTCTTCTAGGTGTTGCCTGACTGCTTAGGCTGTGTTCACATGATGCCATGTTCACACAATGTTTCAAAAATGAGCGGCAGAAATTCAAAGTTAAATGTTTTTGTTATGGATTAGTCTTTTGGACTTTTAGTCTTTGGTTTCTCTTTTTTTTTTTATTAATGCGTTTTTCCCCTTTAGTTGATGTTTTGGTGCAGATATAAAGCTGCTTTTTATAGCACAGAAAAACAATGATCCTGCACTTACGGTAATTGCAACTGCGTTTTTTCATGCTCCCCATAGAGCAAAAAGGCACCAAAAAACGCACAGTTCAAAAGTGTCTTAATAATGAGCAGTGGCCATAAGTTTTCATGAAAGCAGGTCCATTTTGCTTGGACTGTTAAATGCAGCAGATTTTCTGCACATAAATATGCAGGAGAAAGAAAAAAAAAAAAGCAGTATTTATGCTATGTGTGAACACTACCTGGAACTTTTTTTTTAATCTCTGCTTGGGAAGAGTCAGATGATGATGATCTCAACGCAATGCTCGGGCGGGCTGGCGGCTCTCCTCATAGAAATACAGAGCCGTCAGCCAGTCTGAGCACTGCGATGTGATCCTCTGAGTTAGGCCGGTTTCACACGTCAGTGATTCCGGTACGTGAGGTGACAGTTTCCTCACGTACCGGAGCCACTGACACACGTAGACCCATAAAAATCAATGCATCTGTGCAGATGTCATTGATTTTTTGCGGACCGTGTCTCCGTGTGCCAAACACGGAGACATGTCAGTGTTTGTGGGAGCGCACGTATTACACGGACCCATTAAAGTCAATGGGTCCGTGTAAAACACGGACCACACACGGACCTTCTCCGTTTGCAGTCCGTGTGGCGTGCAGGAGACAGCGCTACAGTAAGCGCTGTCCCCCCCACTGGTGCTGAATCCGCGATACATATGTTCCCTGCAGCAGCGTTTGCTGCAGAGAAAATATGAATAATAGTGTTTAAAATAAAGATCTATGTGTCCGCCGCCCTCCCACCCCCTGTGCGCCCCCCCGCTGTTCTGAAAATACTCACCCGCCTCCCTCGCAGTGTTCTGTGCTGGCCGCCCCTTCTACTGTATGCGGTCACGTGGGGCCGACAATTAGAGTCATGAATATGTGGCTCCACCTCCCATAGGGGTGGAGCCGCCTATTCATGACTGTAAATGAGCGGCCCCACGTGACCGCATACAGGAGAAGATGGGGCCAGACCAGGAAGCAGCGACAGCCAACGAGGGAGCGGGTGAGTATTTTCAGAACAGCGGGGGGGCGCACAGGGGGTGGGAGGGCGGCGGACACATAGATCTTTATTTTAAACACTATTATTCATATTTTCTCTGCAGCAAACGCTGCTGCAGGGAACATATGAATTGCGGATTCAGCACCAGATGCTGGTAGTACGTGTGGTACCCAGCACGGTGCGTGTGGTACCCAGTGGGCACACGGGCGGCACACGTGTGCCACACTGATGTTCACCAGAAACGCAGGGGCACACGGACACGGATAACTCCGGTACCGAATTTTCCGGTACCGGAATTATCTGGACGTGTGGGACAGCCCTTATACGACCGTCTGATTCTTCCCTTACCTCCAAATTTTACACGTTCAATGGCCATCAAGGGTTTCATTTGGTCAATCACCTGGGATATAGCAAATGCATTGGTGGCCAAAAGTACAGATAAGATTCCCATTTTAATTTTTCCATTCTTGGATAAAAAAATAAGAGATCTGTTTGGTTCCTGCGAACATATCTACCTACTGTATCAGCGTTAGAAAAAATAAAATAAAAAAATATATATATGTATGTATATATGTGTGTGTGTATATGTATATATATATATATATATATATATATATATATATATATATATATATATATATATATATATATATATATATATAATATACTACAAACAGTTGGGAAAAATAAGTATTTGATACACTCCTGATTTTGCAAGTCTTTCTACGTACAAGGAATGGAGAGGTCTGTAGTTTTTATTATAGGTACACTCCAAAATCGTCAGTGTATCAAATACTTATTTTTCCCCACTGTATAGAAATGCATATGGCTGGGTGCCCATGATTCAGAACTAGCAGCGCTATGGACACTGTGCATCTTCGCTATGTCCATAGTGCTGCCTTCTATATGTAAATCCACATGTGTTCAATGAACTGTGTAGATTTACCGCATTCAGTACATTTCTATTGATGTAATTTCTCTTGGGGAGACGCCAAATTTACATGCTGCGGTCCTGAAAGATGCGCTACATTTCAGTGTCCGTGGATGATCCGCAGGCGTCTCGCATAGTGGGCATAGGATTTTTAGAAATCCCACCCACTATGCTTTGACATCTGGCCACTGCGGGTTTGATGCTGCATAAGTACACAGCGTCAGATCCGCACATATCCTGAAGCTGGAGTCACACCAGCGTCTAACATTGGATGCGATATGCTAATGACCCTCGTCTCCTCCTCTGCTGTGAGCGGGAGGAGTGTCATGCTACTGGCTCCGAGCCTCTTGCACAGAGAAGATCTGAGCACAGCTGTGGAGGAGGCGGAGAAAGTAATTTCTCCATCTCCTCTGCTTTCAGCGTCTGCATATATCGCACTGCACTCGGGTGACATCTGAGTGCAGTCTGATGTTTCATCTTCACCCATAGACTTGTATGGGTGTGAGTGAGCCAAGTCTCGGTGCCAATTGCAGCATGCTGTGATTGTTTACTCATTCCGAATCAGCATGGGGAAATAATGGCAGATGTGATCTGCCCCATAGAGTAAGGGTACCGTCACACATTGAAATTTCCATCGCTACGACGTTACGATTCGTGACGTTCTAGCGATATCGTTACGATATCGCTGTGTCTGACACGCTACTGCGATCAGACACCCTGCTGAGAATCGTACGTCGTAGCAGATCGTTTGGAACTTTCTTTCGTCGCTTGATCACCCGCTGACATCGCTGGATCGTTGTGTGTGACAGCGATCCAGCGATGTCTTCGCTTGTAACCCGGGTAAACATCGGGTAACTAAGCGCAGGGCCGCGCTTAGTAACCCGATGTTTACCCTGGTTACAAGCGTAAACGTAAAAAAACAAACCGTACATACTCACCCGTCGGTGTCCTTCAGGTCCCTTGCCGTCTGCTTCCTGCTCTGAGTGCCGGCCGGAAAGTGAGAGCAGAGCGCAGCGGTGCTGCGCTCTGCTCTCACTGTACGGCTGCACTCAGAGCAGGAAGCAGACGGCAAGGGACCTGAAGGACACCGACGGCTGAGTATGTACTGTTTGTTTTTTTACGTTTACGCTGGTAACCAGGGTAAACATCGGGTTACTAAGCGCGGCCCTGCGCTTAGTTACCCGATGTTTACCCTGGTTACCCGGGGACTTCGGCATCGCTCCAGCGCCGTGATTGCAACGTGTGACCGCAGTCTACGACGCTGGAGCGATGATCATACGACGCTGCGACGTCACGAATCGTGCCGTCGCAGCGATGAAAATTTCAATGTGTGACGGTACCCTAACACTGGGCCGAGTGCTATCTGATGTTTAGTCACATAGTGCTCAGTTGTGTTTATAAGGCAGTGTGACCCTGGCCTAAGGCTGCTTTCACACTAGCGTCGGTACGGGCCCGTCGCAGTGCGTCGGGCCGATGTACCGACGCATGCTGTGAAAGAAATGCCCGACGTGCGCTGCCCCATTGCAAGGTCCGGGAAGGAGGGGGCGGAGTTTCGGCCTCGCATGCGCGGTCGAAAATGGCGGACTCGATGCACAAAAAAAGTTACATGTAACTTTTTTTGTGGCGGCGGTCCGCCAAAGCACGACGCAACCGTCGCAATGCGTCGCTAATAAGTCTATGGAGAAAAAACACATCCTGCGGGCAACGTTGCAGGATGCGGTTTTTCTGCACAACGACGCATTGCGACGTGCAGTGCCCGACGCTAGTGTGAAAGTAGCCTAAAGGTACCGTGACGTTGCAGCGTCCTGGATAGCGATATTGTTGTGTTTGACACGCAGCAGCGATCTGGATCCTGCTGTGATATCGTTGGTCGGAGCTAGAAGTCCAGAACTTTATTTGGTCGTCAGATCGGCGTGTATCGTTGTGTTTGACAGCAAAAGCAACGATGCCAGCAATGTTTTACAATGGTAACCAGGGTAAATAATGGGTTACTAAGCGCAGGGCCGCGCTTAGTAACCCGATATTTACCCTGGTTACCATTGTAAAAGTAAAAAAACAGTACATACTCACCTTCTGATGTCTGTCACGTCCCCTGGTGTCCACTTGGTTACGCGCTGCTGCTCAGAGCTTCCTGCACTGAGTGTGTCAGTGCCGGCCGTAAAGCAGAGCACAGCGGTGACATCACCGCTCTGCCTTAGGGCCGGCGCTTACACAGTGCAGGGAAGCGGACGCCGGGGGATGCGACACACAACGGAATGTAAGTATGTAGTGTTTTTTTTTTTTTAAATTTACACTGGTAACCAGGGTAAACATCGGGTTACTAAGCGCGGCCCTGCGCTTAGTAACCCGATGTTTACCCTGGTTGCCCGGGGACTTCGGCATCGTTGGTCGCTGGAGAGCCGTCTGTGTGACAGCTCTCCAGCGACCACACAACGACGAAACAGCGACGCTGCAGCGATCGGCATCGTTGTCTATATCGCTGCAGCGTCGCTTAATGTGACGGTACCTTAAGGCATCAGCTCTCTGGACTGAATTCAAGAAAAGTTTACTTAGTTTTCCGCTCTTACTACAACTTCCTGGTCTTAACGAAAAATGAAGAAATGCTAATGGTCTTCCTTGTTCGTGCCACCGAATGACAAAGGGGAAGCGCATAGGAAATTGAGAATTGAACTCCTGCAGGCAGATAACGCACTATCCAGGGGATAGAGGGACGCTTGCTCTTGTATGATGGCGTATCTAGCTTGGGGTATTTTAAGGGCCTTTGCAGGATGTCTGCTCTGGTCTGTTTAAATCCATAAATGTCAGATCAGTGTAGACTCTTGTTATATGATAAAAGGGTTGTCGTCTTCCAGATGACGTTTGTCCCTTGCTGCAGTTTTATTAAACATAGCAAACATAGCACTTTACTCGCGTTCCCAAGTCCACCGGCAGGTCTCCACCGCTGCTTCCAGTGTCTGGCATTAGCTGTGTGGCTGACGTCACATTGACCGGGTGGAAGCCTATTAGTGAGCTCAGCGGCTCTGCCCGTGTAGATGGAAGCCCCCTTCAGAGCCTTTAAGCTCTCTGATTGGCTGTCGCGTTGTAGACATGATGTCGGCTCCACAGCTATGGTGGACCCAGGGAAGGTGAGTGCAGCCCTGTTTATTATTTTACCAAACTGCAGTTGGGATAGAACATCATCTGAAAGAGCACAACCCCTGTAATATCTGTATCTTTCTGTGTAGTCACTATATCTGATACATGTGCGGTTTTTATTTGTATAAAGGCTTCTAGATATCTTCAGGGACTGATGACGAGAAATGGGGACATCATTGACCATTGAGTGTTATAGTTCTAGGGTGCTGGGAAGGGAAACAATCCCACCATGTTTCTTTTTCCTTTCTTTCCGCGTTCTTTCTGAATCTGTAAGTAAATAAAGAGATGGACTTCCACTACACATAACTGTTCATTTGGACCTATAACGGTTAGTAGTAATTGCTTCTATCCTGCATATTGGTTTTTAGTTTACCTGTTTTGATTGTTATGAATATCTCTACATTCTTGGAACTTAAAATTTAATGTGTTGAATCAGTTACAGTGCCTACAAGTAGTATTCAACCCCCTGCAGATTTAGCAGGTTTAATAAGATGCAAATAAGTTAGAGCCTTCAAACTTCAAACAAGAGCAGGATTTATTAACAGATGCATAAATCTTACAAACCAAAAAGTTTTGTTGCTCAGTTAAATTTTTATAAATTTTCAACATAAAAGTGTGGGTCAATTATTATTCAACCCCTAGGTTTAATATTTTGTGGAATAACCTTTGTTTGCAATTACAGCTAATTATCGTCTTTTATAAGACCTGATCAGGCCGGCACAGGTCTCTGGAGTTATCTTGGCCCACTCCTCCATGCAGATCTTCTCCAAGTTATCTAGGTTCTTTGGGTGTCTCATGTGGACTTTAATCTTGAGCTCCTTCCACAAGTTTTCAATTGGGTTAAGGTCAGGAGACTGACTAGGCCACTGCAACACCTTGATTTTTTGCCTCTTGAACCAGGCCTTGGTTTTCTTGGCTGTGTGCTTTGGGTCGTTGTCTTGTTGGAAGATGAAATGACGACCCATCTTAAGATCCTTGATGGAGGAGCGGAGGTTCTTGGCCAAAATCTCCAGGTAGGCCGTGCTATCCATCTTCCCATGGATGCGGACCAGATGGCCAGGCCCCTTGGCTGAGAAACAGCCCCACACCATGCTTGACTGTAGGGATGGTATTCTTGGGGTCGTATGCAGTGCCATCCAGTCTCCAAACGTCACGTGTGTGGTTGGCACCAAAGATCTCGATCTTGGTCTCATCAGACCAGAGAACCTTGAACCAGTCAGTCTCAGAGTCCTCCAAGTGATCATGAGCAAACTGTAGACGAGCCTTGACATGACGCTTTGAAAGTAAAGGTACCTTACGGGCTCGTCTGGAACGGAGACCATTGCGGTGGAGTACGTTACTTATGGTATTGACTGAAACCAATGTCCCCACTGCCATGAGATCTTCCCGGAGCTCCTTCCTTGTTGTCCTTGGGTTAGCCTTGACTCTTCGGACAAGCCTGGCCTCGGCACGGGAGGAAACTTTCAAAGGCTGTCCAGGCCGTGGAAGGCTAACAGTAGTTCCATAAGCCTTCCACTTCCGGATGATGCTCCCAACAGTGGAGACAGGTAGGCCCAACTCCTTGGAAAGGGTTTTGTACCCCTTGCCAGCCTTGTGACCCTCCACGATCTTGTCTCTGATGGCCTTGGAATGCTCCTTTGTCTTCCCCATGTTGACCATGTATGAGTGCTGTTCCCAAGTTTGGGGAGGGTCTTAAATAGTCAGAAAAGACTGGAAAAAGAGATAATTAATCCAAACATGTGAAGCTCATTGTTCTTTGTGCCTGAACTACTTCTTAATACTTTAGGGGAACCAAACAGAATTCTGGTGGGTTGAGGGGTTGAATAATAAATGACCCTCTGAAAATACTTTTCCCAATTTAAAAAAAAAATAAACAAAGAAATAACATTCTTTTTTGCTGCAGTGCATTTCACACTTCCAGGCTGATCTACAGTCCAAATATCACAATGCCAAGTTAATTCCAAATGTGTAAACCTGCTAAATCTGCAGGGGGTTGAATACTACTTGTAGGCACTGTATATTTTAAAGGCCCCTTTTTCTAATACAAGTTTTGGAACCCTTCTACAAAATTATCAGTGTAGCATTTATGATTCCGGCACATGAACAGTTTTTAATCTGAGCATTTTCCATTAAAGGGCTTGTCTAGTCCAAATCAGTAAGTCTGTGTTGTATATGCTCCGGGCCAATGGGTGCGGCCTCACTCCCATACACTTGTATGAAGCGAGGCTGCGCCCACTGGCCGGGAGTATGTATAACTCATACACACCGTACGGTCAGAGGTCCGAAACTGGTGAATCCTTGCAGCGCACAGTGTGTGCACTGGGGGGTTTCATAAGTCTGCCATCACCCACGATTTGGATCGGACAACCCCTTTAAGAGCAAAGGTCATTGTGAGGAGAAAGGGTAACAGATCCTGTAGTGAATGGTGATTCCTGTGTTATCTGCTTCCTATACAGAATGTCATCTGTCATCATAAAGCGTTCCATAACTAGTGCAATTCTATGGGGAAAATCCACACATAAAACTCAGTTTATTTGCGATAGAAATCGACAAGTTGCGGATGCTAAAAAAAAATAGTGGCCATGAGATTTCTATAAATCCCGTCTATTTTGCTGGACACGTGAGACGCTGCATTTTTTGCGCAGAGAAAATGCGTAAAGTCAAAAACTCATTGTGGGAACTTAACCTTGAAGGTCCAAACCACTTTGCAGCACCGCACACACCACCCTGCAGGGCGAAGCGGTGGTGGAATGGCAGCGTGACCTGTGGAGCTGGCCGCTTCCAGCTTTGTGAATGGGATTTCTGCTGAGGCTCGTGCACAGGACCACTATGTGGGGATTGTACAAAGCTTTCACGTCCCATTATTTTCCTCAGTCTTCAGTATAAAGAATCAAATACTCAATTTCCCATTTCACTGTAATTGGCAAACCCAATTCGTTAGCGGTGGATTGTTCCGCTAATGTTCTGCACATTTCCACAGAAACCTCTCCACCATAAATAGCTCGCTCATCATTTCCTTCCTTGATACTCGGATTCCTGTAGATTCCTGAACTTTAACACTTTGTACTTAAGAAAACAGTAAGGATGTGCTCTGATGTGGCAGATGTGTTGCAGACATTAGTTTCTGCCAGGGCTGTGGAGTCGGTAAGCCACAGTTGCGACCGACTCCTGGATTTTATCAGGTTCCGGCTCCGACTCCTTCATAAATGGCCAATTCGTAACAATAAATTTACTGTTGTAAAATATTAACATCGTACTTATTCAGTTTCTCACCATCATATAAGTAATCAGACCACTTAGAGCAAAAACTATATTTATTAGAATACAATTAGAATATAGCAAATAACTTTTATAAACTTTTATAAACTCTTGTAAGTAAATATGCAATAAACACTGTTATGCAGTTAATAAGAAGAAATCTATAAATTTGTCCTCAGAAAAAGTATTGCCTCTGTCAGATCCTCCTTCATGGATGCCCTCAAATCTGATCTAATTATTTTGAGAGCAGAGAACAACCTCTCTACACTAACTTGGGTTGGTGGCAAAGCAGTAACCACTCGGGCAACATCTCTGACAATGTCAGGATACAGAGGAATCGCTTGTTGCACTGTTATTTTTGATGAACGGTCAAATTTCTCAATTTCTTTTAGTGCACATGAAAAATTCTGCTGAAATGTACTGGCTGTGTTCTTTGATGGGGATGACTCTTCTATGCGGGAACGCTTTGCACGGTCCTTGTGATCCAAATATTTTTCTAAATTAAATTCTTCATCAGTTGATGAGGGTGAAGATGTGGCAGGACGACCAAATGCTTCTTGTTCCTCCTGACTGTTCTGCAACCCTTTCATCCTTACTGCTATTTCAAACAGCTTCTTTTCCTTTAGTTAGCTGTTGATCATCTAGAAGAATCCGATGCATCGGGTCTACATAAACAGCTGCCAAAAGAATGTTATTTTGTAATAGTAGCTCCTCTCTCCGTTTCATTGATGTAGCAATGCCACTTGCAATTAACCCTCCTCTTTGGGACAGGCGAAACATCAGGTTCTTCCACTCCTTTAAGAAAATACCTGGAGTTAAGTCCTCTGCTTGTAATTTTTTAGTCACTGTAAATGGGTGCTCTAGCAATTTTTCCAGCTCAGTCACCTGATTCCACTGACTTTCATTTAGCGTCAGTTGAGGGTTAGCCATGTCTACAAGAAAGGTTTTCAGTTCAACCAAGCGCTGAATCATTAAGTACTGCCCCATCGTGTGGCTTGATCAATAATTGCCCCTTTTCCAGCACGTCTCTTCAAAATTGAGTCAACTTTAGGGGTTCTGGCAACAGTAGCCAATTTTCTCACCTTGCCAATCCGTGCAGCAGCATGTCCTTCTTGCAGACTGTCTCTTATAGCCAGCTGTAGCGTATGCACAACACAGCGCATGTGATGAATGAAAGAACGTATTGACACAGTTTCAACAAGATCATCTAAACTATCATGTTGCTGTTCATCTGAAGCAACTTCAGTTTGCTCCTCAGTTACAATACTGTGTTCCTCTATTTCAAACATTTCTGTGTCTGTGGACCCAGAATGTTCTTCTAGCTGCTGGTCACCATCATTACTCTCATTCATTAGCTTAATAGTACTTATCATATTTGAAGCATTGTCAGTTACGACAGAAAGAACTTGCTCTTTTTTAAGATCATAGTCTTGCAGAACCTTTTCCACCAAGACCTGGAGAAACTCACTGGTGTGATGAGCTTTGGTGTCTTTTATTGCCAATGTCTTGGTAACTATTTCATTTTTGTCACAAACAAATCGGACATTGATGGCAAAATAGTTCACTCTGTGGCTTGTGCAGGCATCCATTTTAAGAAACAGAAAGCGTCCCTTGAGAGTTCTTTTTTAAGTTCTTCCTTTTGTTTAACCCCTTCCCGACCTTTGACGCCACGTAGGCGTCATGAAAGTCGGTGCCAATCCGACCCATGACGCCTATGTGGCGTCATGGAATGATCGCATCCCTGCAGATCGGGTGAAAGGGTTAACTCCTATTTCACCCGATCTGCAGGGAGAGGGGGAGTTGTACTTCAGCCCAGGGGGGGTGGCTTTGCCCCCACGTGGCTACGATCGCTCTGATTGGCTGTTGAAAGTGCAACAGCCAATCAGAGCAATTTGCAATATTTCACCTATGAAAATGGTGAAATATTGCAATCCAGCCATGGCCGATGCTGCAATAGCATCTGCCATGGCTGGAAATCATGTTCTGCCCCACCCCACCGCCCCCGTTCTCCTCCCCAGTCCTCCGTTCTGTCCGGTACCCCCCCTGTGCTCCGATCCACCCCTCCACCACCCCCTCATACTTACCGAGCCTCCCGAAGTCGGTCCGTCTTCTCCCTGGGCGCCGCCATCTTCCAAAATGGCGGGCGCATGCGCAGTACGTCTGCCGGCCGGCAGATGCGATCCATGTACATTTTGATCACTGTGGTAAACTTATCACAGTGATCAAAATAAAAAAAATAGTAAATGACCCCCCCCCCCCACTTTATCACCCCCATAGGTAGGGACAATAAAAAAATAAAGAAAATATTTTTTTTTTCCACTAGGGTTAGAACTAGGGTTAGGGTTAGAACTAGGGTTAGGGTTAGAACTAGGGTTAGGGTTAGAACTAGGGTTAGGGTTAGAACTAGGGTTAGGGTTAGAACTAGGGTTAGGGTTAGGGTTAGAATTAGGCTATGTGCACACGGTGCGGATTTGGCTGCGGATCCGCAGCGGATTGGCCGCTGCGGATTCATAGCAGTGTTCCATCAGGTTTACAGTACCATGTAAACCTATAGAAAACCAAATCCGCTGTGCCCATGGTGTGGAAAATACCGCGCGGAAATGCTGCGCTGTATTTTCCGCATCATGTCAATTCTTTGTGCGGATTTCGCAGCGTTTTACAGCTGTTCCTCAATAGGAATCCGCAGGTGAAATCCGCATAAAAAACACTGGAAATCCGCGGTAAATCCACAGGTAAAACGCAGTGCCTTTTACCTGCGGATTTTTCAAAAATGGTGCGGAAAAATCTCACACGAATCCGCAACGTGGGCACATAGCCTTAGGGTTAGGGTTGGAATTAGGGCTAGGGTTGGAAATAGGATTAAGAATAGGCTTGTGGTTAGGGTTATAGTTAGGGTTAGGGGTGTGTTGGGGTTAAAGTTGTGGTTAGGGTTAGGGTTAGGGTTGGGATTAGGGTTAGGGTTGTGGTTAGGGGTGTGTTGGGGTTGGGTTGTGATTAGGGTTATGGCTAGAGTTGGGATTAGGGTTAGGGGTGTGTTGGGGTTGGGGTTGGGATTAGGGTTAGGGGTGTGTTGGGGTTAGTGTTGGAGTTAGATTTGAGGGGTTTCCACTGTTTAGGCACATCAGGGGTCTCCAAACGCAACGTGGCACCACCATTGATTCCAGCCAATCTTGCGTTCAAAAAGTCAAATGGTGCTCCCTCCCTTCCAAGCCCCGACGTGCGCCCAAACAGTGGTTTACCCCCACATATGGGGTACCAGCATACTCAGGACAAACTGGGCAACAATTATTGGGGTCCAATATCTCCTGTTACCCTTGCGAAAATAAAACATTGCTTGCTAAAACATAATTTTAGAGGAATGAAAAATGATTTTTTATTTTCACGGCTCTGCGTTGTAAACGTCTGTGAAGCACTTGGGGGTTCAAAGTGCTCACTATACATCTAGATAAGTTCCTTGGGGGGGTCTAGTTTCCAAAATGGGGTCACTTGTGGGGGTTTCTACTGTTAAGGCACATCAGGGGCTCTGGAAATGGAATGTGACGCACGCAGACCACTCCATCAAAGCCTGCATTTCAAAACGTCACTACCTCCCTTCCGAGCCCTGACTTGTGCCCAAACAGTGGTTTACCCCCACGTATGGGGTATCAGCGTACTCAGGAGAAACTGGACAACAACTTTTGGGGTCCAATTTCTCCTGTTACCCTTGGGAAAATAAAAAATTGTGGGCTAAAAAATCATTTTTGAGAAAAGAAAAATTATTTTTTATTTTCATGGCTCTGCGTTATAAACTTCTGTGAAGCACTTGGGGGTTCAAAGTGCCCACCACACATCTAGATTAGTTCCTTGGGACGTCTAGTTTCCAAAATGGGGTCACTTGTGGGGGAGCTCCAATGTTTAGGCACACAGGGGCTCTCCAAACGCGACATGGTGTCCGCTAACGTTTGGAGCTAATTTTCCATTCAAAAAGTCAAATGGCGCTCCTTCCCTTCCGAGCCTTGCTGTGCACCCAAACAGTGGTTTACCCCCACATATGAGGCATCGGCATACTCAGGAGAAATTGCCCAACAAATTTTAGGATCCATTTTATCCTGTTGCCCATGTGAAAATGAAAGAATTGAAGATAAAATAAATTTTGTGTGAAAAAAAAAAAAAAGTACTTTTTCATTTTTGTGGATCAGTTTGTGAAGCACCTGAGGGATTAAAGTGCTCAGTATGCCTCTAGATAAGTTCCTTGGGGGGTCTAGTTTCCAAAATGGGGTCACTTGTGGAGGAGTTCCAATGTTTAGGCACACAGGGGCTCTCCAAACGTGACATGGTGTCCGCCAAATATGGAGATAATTTTTCATTCAAAAAGTCAAATGGCGCTCCTTCCCTTCCGAGCCTTACGATGTGCCCAAACAGTGGTTTACCCCCACATGTGAGGTATCGGTGTACTCAGGAGAAATTGCCCAACAAAATTTAGGATCCATTTTATCCTGTTGCCCATGTGAAAATGAAAAAATTGAGGCTAAAATAATTTTTTTGTGAAAAAAAAGTACTTTTTCATTTTTACGGATTAATTTGTGAAGCACCTGGGGGTTTAAAGTGCTCACTATGCTTCTAGATAAGTTCCTTGGGGGGTCTAGTTTCCAAAATGGGGTCACTTGTGGGGGAGCTCCAATGTTTAGGCACACGGGGGCTCTCCAAACGCGACATGGTGTCCGCTAAAGATTGGAGCCAATTTTTCATTCAAAAAGTCAAATGGCGCTCCTTCCCTTCCGAGCCCTGCCGTGCGCCCAAACAGTGGTTTACCCCCACATATGAGGTATCAGCGTACTCAGGACAAATTGGACAACAATGTCCGTGGTCCAGTTTCTCCTTTTACCCTTGGGAAAATAAAAAAAATTGTTGCTAAAAGATCATTTTTGTGACTAAAAAGTTAAATGTTCATTTTTTACTTCCATGTTGCTTCTGCTGCTGTGAAACACCTGAAGGGTTAATAAACTTCTTGAATGTGGTTTTGAGCACCTTGAGGGGTGCAGTTTTTAGAATGGTGTCACTTTTGGGTATTTTCAGCCATATAGAACCCTCAAAATGACTTCAAATGTGAGGTGGTCCCTAAAAAAAATGGTTTTGTAAATTTTGTTGTAAAAATGAGAAATCACTGGTCAAATTTTAACCCTTATAACTTCCTAGCAAAAAAAAAAATTTATTTCCAAAATTGTGCTGATGTAAAGTAGACATGTGGGAAACGTTATTTATTAACTATTTTGTGTCACATAACTCTCTGGTTTAACAGAATAAAAATTCAAAATGTGAAAATTGCGAAATTTTTAAAATTTTCGCCAAATTTCCGTGTTTTTCACAAATAAACTCAGAAATTATCGACCTAAATTTAACACTAACATGAAGCCCAATATGTCACGAAAAAACAATCTCAGAATCGCTAGGATCCGTTGAAGCGTTCCTGAGTTATTACCTGATAAAGGGACACTGGTCAGAATTGCAAAAAACGGCAAGGTCATTAAGGCCAAAATAGGCTGGGTCATGAAGGGGTTAAAAGCTTCTTCGATTACTAATTTTCTAATACTCTCTCTCTCCAGAGAAACACCAAGCTTGCGGGCCATTTCCCCATTCAGACACATAAAAGCTGGTCGTGAAAATAATGAAATAGGCACACTATCCTTTACAACAAGCTCTATGATCTGTTTTTTAAATGTATCTACTGTCATTGTCACAGTAACTTTGTCACTGACAAAATATCTTGCAACTGATGGCTGCAAAGTTCTCTGCTCCTTTGTTTGGCTGGAAGAGCTGGGCACTGGTTCATTGGTTTGGATCCACTGCTTTCAGTACTTCTGGATGAAAGCGCTGTAAATGTCTCTTTAGATTAGAAGCTCTGGTAGGAGCATTTTTATTTTTGACTGAATATGCACTGATCTTGGCTTCACAGCATTTGTTTTCGTCTGGATCATTTGTCATACACTGACAGACATAATATTTTCTATCTTGAGTGATGGTGAAATGTTCAAATACAGCTGATTTAATGTGACGCTTCTTTGACATTCTCAGGTTTTTAATTCTGCATTCACAATCCAAATGACAATTGTTTTTCCTAAAAACAATTGTACAAAATTATTGCCAGGTCGTACAACTGATAGTGTTCAGTAATACTGTTATTCCTCATGTACTCACAGTTAAAGGGCCACTGTCACCCCCCTCCAGCCGTTATAAACTAAAAGAGCCACCTTGTGCAGCAGTAATGCTGCATTCTAACAAGGTGGCTCTTTTAGTTTTAAGTTCAAGTACACCCCAAATAAAGTGTTTTTATACTTAGCCACAATTCCTGTCTCTAGCCAGGGAGGCGGGTCCTCACTCCCCAGCTCGAACCGCTCCTCTGCCGTCACTCCAATCTTCCTGCGCTTTCGGCGCCGCCCCCTCAGCGCTGTTATCGTTTCAAAAACGGCGCCTGCGCAGTGTACTGCTGTGCTGCGCAGACGCAGTAAGCTCTGGCCGTCTGACGTCCCAGCCAGGCTTGCAGACTGCGCCTGCGCGGGCATTGCGGCCAGCCACCTTTGGAAGCCCCGCCCCACACTGTGCATAATGCATAACATATTTTCACTTTCAGTTTCATACATTGTAAGCAGGGGGGTTGGGGCAGCATGAGGTTAACCAAGTATAAGATTAGATAAGGGCAATGTAGAACAGTGACACACAAGAAGTAAGAAATGTCTCTATCTCCAGCAGAACTGCTTATCAGAACTGCTTAGCTGTTCATAGTTTGCTAGAAGATATATATTTGAGTAACATTTATAAAATTCATATGAAAGTTCAATTATGAAATATTAATACATTTTTTTTTAAAGCTGGAGTCGGCGTCGGTACATTTCTTCTGACTCTGACTCCAACCAAAACTAACTCCGACTCCAACTCCACAGCCCTGGTTTCTGCAAGAGTTAAATGTCCAGGTCTAACACTGACAACCGATCCTTACAAGAGGTCATCAACTTTATATCGCTGGGGGTCTGTAACGTGGCACCTCCACCAATCGACTGTTATTTGCCTCAGCTGTGGCAGAAAATCATGTACTTGGCAGCTTCATACATTCAGTGGCCTCTCCCGAGTATGGCACCTTATCCCCCATTCATATAGGAGATGAGGTGCCACACCCGAGAGCAGCCACGCTGTGCCGCCTCCACACACTATAGGAATAATAATTCAACTGATCGGTGGGGTTCAGAGAGTGGGATCCCCACCAATCTAGTATTTATGACCTATCTTAAGGATAGGTCATCAATATGTTAGCCACAGACATCCCCTTTAATTAGATGACTAGGACAATTGTAGAGATTTTGACAAATCTGCCACATCTATTCACAAATAGGGCACACTACTCTATAGCTCTTCTCTGTTGGGATGGTAGGGCATCGTGCAACTGTCCTTTATGTAAAGAGGGCCTGAAAAGTTTTCAGCTTTTATCTAAATCCGCCATACGGCTCAGGAGTTATGGACTTGTGATGTACCGCTAAGGCTACTTTCACAGTAGCGTCGTACGACGCAATGCGTCGTACCGACGCATGCTGTGATAAAAAAGCACAACGGGGGCAGCGGATGCAGTTTTTCAACGCATCCGCTGCCCATTGTGAGTTCTGGGGAGGAGGGGGCGGAGTTCCGGCCGCGCATACGCGGTCGGAAATGGCGGACACGATGCACAAAAAAAGTTACATGTAACTTTTTTTGTGCCGACGGTCCGCCAAAACACGATGCATCCGTCGCACGACGGATGCGACGTGTGGCAATGCATCGTTAATGCAAGTCTATGGAGAAAAAAACGCATCCTGCGGGCAACTTTGCAGGATGCGGTTTTTCTCCAAAATGACGCATTGCAACGTGCGTCGTACAATGCTAGTGTGAAAGCAGCCTAACTTGTATGGTCTGTACCCTGTGAGCACCGCCCCTGAGTAATTATGCAGAGCAGCTTCAAGACACGCCCTCAAATGGTCCTGTCAGCCACGCCCAATTGAAAAAGACCGTACAAATTTGCACTAAATGTAAAGGCCCGTATCTCTGGAACCGTATGGAGGATTTAAATGTGCAGTAAAACTGAACATTCTGGAGAGCAGCAGCAATAACAGAAGTGAAAAACTGGTCACATCTGAAATGGTCCCTTTAAAACCCTAATTGGCTGCCAATATACCTCACTAGATGGTCATTACTGGACCTTTTTCTAGAGCTCCATGTTTTGCTGCACTGTGCAATAACAGCTGTAAGGCGCTATGTTACCTATCCTGACATGACTGCCCCCCTTAGATTCTAGATGAGCATGTAATTAATGCAGGTGCCGCCTCTACTTCCAGGTCACATGACTGTGCCCCTGTGTCTCACCAGGCCAAGAACAGCTCGACGGTGACAGTTCTCACTTGTCAAAAAACTCTAATTGTAATGGAAATAAATAGAAAAATAAAAGACAAATTCCCTTTTGGATGACGTAAGAAAAACAGTAAAAAAAAAAAAAAAAAAAGTATAATGTAAACACCCATAAATAATGACAGAGCCCTCCTATCATAAACCGAGCCTCCTCATCCTGGCATCACATATGGCATGTCATATATCAAAATAACCAGCACAAAATAGTGGAAAAGAATATACAAGTTTCAGCTGTTTGACCAGTACATACAAAGAACTGTGAAAAGTCTACCGGTCAGAATGATTCTAGGGAAAATTGGTGAAACCTGATTCTCCTAGTGAAAAAAAACTATGGTCTCCTTTTTATCCTATTCAAAGTTTTTTAGTTTTTTTTCTTGTTACAAAAGTTCATAAAGAATGTGTGTCCTGTTCTGGAACACCTGACCATGACTGACTGACTGACGTTTCCGTGCCAGTGACTCGCCGTGGGTGACTGGCACTGATCTCCTTGCCAAGAAGCTTGGAGGAGGTGACGGCCCTGGTTCCGGATACAGGGGAAGGGTGTCCCGATAAAGGCGGAAACTGCTTAAAAACCCTACTAATACAGCATGTGGATATATTGTGGACTGGTGATAATTGGCCGTACCTGACGATATAGATACATTATGTATACATTTATTTTTTGTTTTTAAAGGCAAACCTCATTTTGTTGCTAATTTACAGCTATTGTGACTGTTTTACTACACTGGCTATTGCTTCCTTTTTGTGGTATTTTTATCATCTCTGCATTCTGCTGCCTTATGCACGAGTACAAATGTCTTTATGATATAACTAAATCACCAGGACACAAGGGACAAAAGACAAGAAGTGTTGTTATGGGAGCAAAGGTGCTGAGGATAGTCTTCAACACAAACAACAATACAGTATCTAACAACTAATTTGGACATCAACTTTTTTGTTGATATAATGTTTACTGCATTAGTACTTTATTTTTAGTTATAGGGCTAGATTTTTTTTTTGTTTCAAATGGCAATTTTCTACAGTAAAAAAATAAAAGTAGAAAAAATGTGTAAGAAACTGGCACATGTGAGAACAACAGCCATAAAAAAGTAACTGGCGTTTTTACATTATTTCTTTTTTAAGAAATCAATAGTATACGTGAAAATAAAATATTTTGTAATACATCTTATTGGAATAATCTGCTTCTTTCCCGAGTGGGTCATTCTAAAAATTCTCAATTTATGGGGGAAATCTATCTTCACATTTTCCAATTATTGAGACGGTGCTCATAAGGTTCTATGGAAAACAGTAACTGTCGGAGAACTTTAAGCAGAATGTCTGCGCTTGCCTCTAGCTCTTCCCATAAAGTTTCATAAGTACTGTCTTCAATAAATAGTTATAAGAAAAAGTTTGGGCACCCCTATTAATCTTAAGCTTAATGTTTTATAAAAATTGTTTTTTTTTGCAACAACTATTTGTTTATATCTATCTAATAACTGTTGGACACAGTAATGTTTCTGCCTTGAAATGAGGTTTATTGTACTAACAGAAAATGTGCAATCTGCATTCAAACAAAATTTGACAGGTGCATAAGTATGGGCACCCTTATCATTTTCTTGTCTTTAATACTCCTACCTACTTTTTACTGACTTACTAAAGCACTTTTTTTGGTTTTGTAACCTCATTGAGCTTTGAACTCCATAGCCAGGTGTATGCAATCATGAGAAAAGCTAATTAAAGGGACTCTGTCACCTGAATTTGGAGGGAACAATTTTCAGTCATATGGGCGGGGTTTTCGGGTGTTTGATTCACCCTTTCCTTACCCGCTGGCTGCAATATTGGATTGAAGTTCATTCTCTGTCCTCCGTAGTACATGCCTGCACAAGGCAATCTTGCAAGTTGGCCTTTAAAGTGGCCACTTGCAAGTTGCTCTCCTGTTTGAATCTCCTCTGAAGAGTGGCATCATGGGCTCCTCAAAACAACTGTCAAATGATCTGAAAACAAAGATGATTCAACATAGTTGTTCAGGGGAAGGATACAAAAAGCTGTCTCAGAGATTTAACCTGTCAATTTCCACTGTGAGGAACATAGTAAGGAAATGGAAGAACACAGGTACAGTTCTTGTTAAGGCCAGAAGTGGCTGGCCAAGAAAAACATCAGAAAGGCAGAGAAGAAGAATGGTGAGATCAGTCAAGGACAATCCTCAGACCACCTCCAGAGAGCTGCAGCATCAACTTGCTGCAGATGGTGTCACTGTGCATCGGTCAACTATACAACACACTTTGCACAAGGAGAAGCTGTATGGGAGAGTGATGCGAAAGAAGCCGTTTCTGCAAGCACGCCACAAACCGAGTCGGCTGAGGTATGCAAAAGCACATTTGGAGAAGCCAATTTCTTTTTGGAAGAAGGTCCTGTGGACCGATGAAACCAAGATTGAGTTGTTTGGTCATACAAAAAGGCGTTATGCATGGCGGCAAAAAAACACAGCATTCCAAGAAAAACACTTGCTACCCACAGTAAAATTTGGTGGAGGTTCCATCATGCTTTGGGGCTGTGTGGCCAATGCTGGCACCGGGAATCTTGTTAAAGTTGAGGGACGCATGGATTCCTCTCAGTATCAGCAAATTCTTGACAATAATGTTCATGAATCAGTGACAAAGTTGAAGTTACGCAGGGGATGGATCTTTCAGCAAGACAATGATCCAAAACACCGCTCCAAATCTACTCAGGCATTCATGCAGAGGAACAATTACACTGTTCTGGAATTGCCATCCCAGTCCCCAGACCTGAATATCATTGAACATCTGTGGGATCATTTGAAGAGGGCTGTCCATGCTCGGTATTGTTTTGTAAAGAGGAATGGTCAAAAATACCTGGATCCAGGAACTCATTAAAAGCTTCAGGAAGCGACTAGAGGCTGTTATTTTTGCAAAAGGAGGATCTACTAAATATTAATGTCACTTTTTTCTGGTGAGGTGCCCATATTTATGCACCTGTCAAATTTTGTTTGAATGCAGATTGCACATTTTCTGTTAGTACAATAAACCTCATTTCAAGGCAGAAACATTACTGTGTCCAACAGTTTTTAGATATATGAAACTGAAATAGCTGTTGCAAAAAAACCAATTTTTATAAAACATTAAGCTTAAGATTAATAGGGGTGCCCAAACTTTTTCATATAACTGTATTTTACCTGGGAATAGTGATGGGCGAGCATGCTCGGATAAGGTGTTATCTGAGCATGCTTGTGTTCTAATTGAGTATTTTTGGCGTGCTCAAAAAATATGCTTGAGTCGCCGCGGCTACATGTCTCGCGACTGTTTGACGAAGTTGCTTTTTTCCATGTGCACTATTGACTTATGAAATAAAACGATGGTTACTCTTTACAGTCCTCTGCAGATGCAGAAGATGTGATTCCGGCTCATACTGACTAACTGGGCAACCACCATTTAATTTAATCATTGCATGTGAAGGAGAAACTACAAATGGCTTTGCTGGCACACAACTCTATTTTTCCTCCTCTGCAAGGACCATGTGTTATGTATTAGCTGAGATTCAGAAGGAGATCTGGAAGTCTCCTCCTCCCTCAATCCACATCACGGTTACTATGCCAATGACGAAGTGCTCGCTGAAGTGGATCACAACCTATCTGAATAAGTTTTGTGCCTCTGCTGTTCAAACAGCGAGAACACGTCTACTCGTCTCCCTGCGGCCTATTATTCATTTCAATAATATATTAAAAACGGCTGAAAATTGTAATGAGCAGTAAATTGTATTTAGATGCACAATCCAACAATCCACATTTGTGAAGATGGGAATAAGCCAAAGTTTAGCTGTTCTTTAAATATCCTTAAGAGAGGCCGCCATTGTTTTAAGGTCGGGCTTAACCCCTTGTCACCTTCAGAAGCAGACGGCTCCTTTCCATTGGACAAGCCTCTGTGCCTCTGTAAACAATTAGGAGGGGTGTTTTTTATTTTTTTCATTAATGGTCTTTGGCTCGATCTTGACTTGATTGATGAGCGATCTGTGGGAGGATCGATCCTGTGCAAGCCTAGATAGGTCCACCAGGGTCTTTTCCGCCTTTGGGTCGCCTTGTTTCTTCATGATGTCCTTCTCCAGTGATTGCTCTCTTCGTATGATGCATCCATAGTAGCTTGGTGATCGAAAATTGATTTATTTGATCTGTTTGTCAGCCATAATATTCATAACATCCTTCTCCAGCACCATATATCAGTCTGTCTTTTTTTTTTTTTATCGTCAATAGATAAGCCTACAATATTTAAAAGGCTTATCCAGGACCATTTACATTTTTTTATGTGTATAATTACTTATATGCAATATGCATGTAGTCGTTAACTATCTGCCTGGTGAAAATCTCTGCCAGCTCAGAGTAGTCACTGACGACATCTGCTGGCAATTCTGTGCCGTCCGGAGACATGTCGACAGAGCAGCTGCTTCTCTTCCACTCTGCTCTGCTAACAAGGCGTGACTGCTGATGTCATGCTGATTGACAGCCAGCTCCCCGCTGCATATCTGCGGGGAGCCAGCTGTCAATCCAAGTGATGCCGGCAGCCACGCCCCATCGACAGAGCAGCCCAGAAGAGTAAGAGCTGCTTTGTTAGTGTGAAGCAACAGAATCGCCGGCAGGACCGATTTAGCATTGCTCTTAGCCGGCGCCGGGCAGAACAGACAAATAGTTAGCAACTACCTGCCAGTCTGTTCTTAGCCCCATGAGAAAAAAAAGTCTCAGATAACCCAGTCAGTTGCATTGTTCTACTACACAGAACTAATATTCTAAAATGAAATTCTTTATTACTTTTTTGTGTTACTTTACAGCTTTGTAGACATAAATTTTATTCTGACTGTCATTATTCTGCATGGGATCTGTCAGGGTTGTAATTCCCGGAACCACCTGATACACATTGCTTTCTACATAGCTAAAATTGTTCAGAGGTCAAGTGGGAAACATTCGGCGGATTAACAGTAATGCATGAAAGGTCACAGAGCTCTAATTTCATTTTCACCCTTTCGTTGCAGAGGAAAATGATAAGATTTTGGTGGAACAGGAGGAAGAGGAAGAAGAGGAGGAAGAAGAGGACATCATTTCTCAAACAGAAGACTTGGTAAACCAGGCCCCTCCTGATCCTGCTTCTCCACCAGCACCTGCACCTCCTCCACCCCCACCTCCTCCCCTACCTACTCCAGTAGCCGTCATTCCCCTTCCTGTGGTAACCAGCACTCCTCAACCAGTAGTCCAAACATCTTTGTCACCTCCTGTTGTTCATCGTCAGCCACCTGTTGTCAACCCGCCTGTTATCAACAAAGATGTATCCCTGGCTCCTGTCATCCAGCGACCACCAGGTCCCGGACTCCCAGAGATCAAGACAACACCTTTGAGTGTAGGAAGTCCTAAGCAGCTGCACCATTACTCAACCCCTGTACTGGCAATAACACACCACCACATTGTGCAGCAACAGCAGCAACAACAACAGCAGCAGCAACCAATACAGCCCCAGCCAGCAGCCCTACAGCACCCACAGCAGCAGCAGCCTCCAGCACAACCCTTGGGTGCTCTTAGACTATCTTCAGTAGATGATGGAAGGCCGAATGAGCAGCGAAGACGACCTGGAGGGTAAGAACTTCCTCATTAGGACCAAAACTAGTGTTTTTGGTGTTACTCTGAACTAACCATTTTTAAGATCTTAGATGCATCACAGATGATTCCATAATCTTCAAGTGTATAAGAAATGTAGGCGTACGTGTCCTTCTGTCTGACTAGTGATAAAAAGCTCAAAATTGCTTCATTATCTGTTCCCATATCATATCATAACAAAGTTTCACATCCCACAGTTTTTGAAAGATCCACCTGTCACATATGTCCTCAGCATTTGATCGGTAGGGTCCAAAAACCATAACCTGACAATAGTTATGAAGTATTGTGCCACTTTGTCTTTTGTCGGCTCCACTTAGCTTTTGGTCCCTGGGCTGCATGGTCTGACTTTTGGTAGGACAATGTTTTAGTGCCACTGGTTCTATGTTTAGGCTATGAGGAGGTTAGGGTGGTTGGACTCCAGCTAATACACATGAGTAGTATATAAGTCTGTAATGTATGTGATGACTGATACAAGTTAACCAGCTTTAAAAAAAGCGGATTCATCAAGTCCCGTGTTTTGTACTCTAGTCCTGATGAAGAGTCCCCTAGTAATATGCACCTCTTCATGAATTGCGTACACATTTCAGCTGCCGCGTCATTTGTTATGATGAATTTGTTGACCACACTTGACCATTCCTCCTATTTCACAAACCTCACCCTCTTTTCAAAAAATTGGCCTAAAAATGCCAAAAATCACAAAATGCAATGGGCTCAAATATTTTTCAGCCGTCCATTTTTACTGCCAATTTCTGGCACAAACTGATGCATTGGCCCCAAAATATTTGTGTTACTCCTTGATAGAGTAACACAATAATGTTATTGTTTTCAAAGAAGGTCAACTTGCATCTGTCATTTTGGGATATTTCAAGCTGAGAGTTAAGGTAATAGTAGACACATTTACAGAGTTGGTATTGGTGCCCTATTTTGGTTCAGCTTCTATCCTCTTGACTCTACTTGGATGTAAGTAGCATTAAAGTGTAATTGTTGTTTCAAGTGACTTTTCAGAATAGGTTGTCTAAAAGGAGTAGCACTATTTCTGGCAATGAGCGAAAAATGCTCAGAATTGCAGGCTACAAGTTGTCCCTCTGTCTCTCTCACTAATCCCCTTCATCCTCTTCCTGTTCCACCTCTCCATAGACTTAGAGAGGCAGCAACTGTAATCTGATTCCTCAGTGAATTGAGGACCTGTTTTCATTGAAGACAGATTTGAATAATGAATATAGAGGAGACTGATAAGTAGTTAAATGGGCATTTTTCTTTAGTAAGGTATATTAGAACATTTCTAATCTTAACATGTTTCTATTGATTTTTGGAAATATCTGTATATTCGGTGTATTACCTTTAAATATCCGTTTCTTCTAACGGCACATCTGCTAATTATTTCCCCTTCAATTAATTAGGATAAATTTTATATTCATGTTGTAAGTATTTTGGTTCCTTGTATACACTTTGCCTGGCAGAATGTGATTCTCCACATAAAGGATTCCGTGCTTTACATTGCTTTGTTTTTTTTCCAAGATCATTTATTAGAACTATTGGCTAATTTTGTGGGAAAAAAAAATAAAAAAATGAGACTATTGAATTTAGTTTTTGTCAGAATACAGCCCTTTCTAAAATAGGAGTGAACTATGAGCGCTATATATAGTGGTAGGTTATGAGCTCATCTTTTTTTTATGGAGCCTTTACCATACAGAATAGTTATCAATTTTGGCAACTGGACCTATAATCACAGTGTAGCATCATTGATCTGTGGGTTTATATATTTTTGCTTTCTGGAGTTTTTTTTTTTTTACGTAAATGAGTGTAAGGCAATAAACTAGTGGATTATATAATCTGTTTTCCGCTTTTGTTCTTTTGCCTGCAGGGCTGGCACTCGGGAAGTTCATAATAAATTGGAGAAAAACAGGTATGTAATTAGCCCTGGCGCTCTCCTTTCTGTACCAACTCCCTAGACCACTTATGCAGTATTTATCTAACTTAACTCCAAGTTAACCGATTAATTTAATATTTAGTATGGCTTTGGTCTCAAGGCACTTAATCGGATTTTGTAGTCTAAAAATTTTATTTTACTTTATTTTTTTTATTGAGGCCGTAATTGCCACATAAACATTTTTATAGTTCGTTTTATTAGGCGTTAATTGCTTCAAGTAGCTCTTACCAGTACCATAAGCCAGGATGTAGGTTTCGGGTTCTGCGGACTGTTGCCTCCGGACACGTGGAAGACAACTGTCTTCCTGGAAAGTGACTGATAGAAGTAATTATATGTGTTCAACTTTTGATAACTTGTATAACATTCATCTGTATACAAAGTTGACTGTGCAAATACCTTGTGCTACTTATTGCAAGTTGTGTTGAATTCACAATTCTGTAGGCTTCGGAGCATGCATCGACCACGATTAATGGAAGAGGGGTCTACAGCTGTCTGTCAAGGTTCATGGAGGGTGTATAGCCACAGTAACTCTCCCACTGCGGTACAAGCTACAGGAGAAATCTATCTGTGTACCTCGTTAGTCCTTAGAAATGAAGAGCTTTACATTTTGTAGTTTTTGAGTTCATCTAATCTTCCATGAATGTTATCTATTCATGGGTTCGTCGACACTTTCCAATGACAACCAGCAAAATTGTGGATCTTGGCTGCACATTAACATGTATTTATATAGCTGCTCAATATTTAAAAAGTTTTTTTAATAGATTATATTTCTGTGTAATAGGGAACCTGGTGTTTCATTGTGAACGTATGCTCGATTTCCTCAATTCTGGTCCAGCAGACCATACAAGAAAGAGCATGTAGACAGATGAAGATTACTAGTGATTAGGAGTGATCGGTCAGATGGCGTAATACTTCAGCCTCCTAATAACTGCATCTCCGATAAATTGATCAGACTTCAGTTATTTTATTAGATGAAAAATAGAAAGCGACCACTTCACGGCTTGGAGATGTACACTCGTATGTAAACTTGTTTGGAAGCATCTTGACTTAATTTTGGCAATAGATAAATGTCTGACACAACTGCAACATTTGCTTGCGTATTTTTGTTTGCATTGCATGACTTTGTAGAATCTGTATCTCTAGGCTGGGATACACCATCACTTAGATTGGTGGTGTCTGACCTATGGGACCCCCACAGATCTTGAGAATGGAGGTGCCTCACAGCTGGTTTAGTGAGGTGTCCCATTCAGTTTTATTTTACCTGTAAAATGGCTGCGAACTATGAGAAACTGGCCATTCCCAATCGGGTTGGATGAATACCAGTCATAAAGTGACGGCACAGCCTTGTGATAAGAGAACAGCAGCTTGTTAGGGGATTTATGCTGCCAGAACCCTTAGGAGCATCTCCCAGGGAAAGGATCTCTTATTTCAAACCTCAATCTTAAAACCGTTTATGCGGTGAAAAGAATAGAAATTGCAGATAGCACTCACCAGTCCTTAAAACTTCTTCCTTTATTCAATTACTTAAAATGTCATGGCCAGGTTACTGGGATGTGCGAGCCAGTGTAGACGACGTCCGTTTCGCGCTGCATGGCGCTTCAACGGGTCATTGACCCGTTGAAGCGCCGTGCAGCGCGAAACGGCCGTCTTTCTACAATGCCATTTTCTGCAGCCCGAACCATCTGGTAACCTACATGTTCTGTACATGCTCACATGAATTTAATGTACTCTAGAAGGATGGCGTGTAGTGTGGAAGCAGGGACAAGTAAGTGCTAGTAGAGCAATGTGTAGCCCCCTCTGTTGGTGGAATGGGGGTCTCCTGACCAAATAAGTTGTAGAGGTGGCAGTACATTAGTGCTACTATCTCCAGCAGCTCACATTTACTACAATGGAGAGAAGTGCATGCATGCTGCCTCCCTCTCTGGTGTGCTAGCGGGAAAGCACCCAATAGCTTGGAGCAATAGAACGGGGACTGGCACCTATCAGACATTTCTGCCATATGCTTTTCACAGGTTAGAAATTTCCCAGAGAGTAATGCCTCTAGGTAATGGTGTTTTTAGCTTTCATCATTCTGCATGCCATCAGCCTTTGCCTGCCTTACAAAATAATAAAATCTGCATCGACTCACACTTCACATTCCCCGCATCATCTGTTGCTCTGCCACTGCTCTGGTGACTCTCTACTGGTGCAGTGATGATGTCCATCAATAGCGCTGCAGCCAATCACTAGGCTCAGTGACTCTGCTGATATAGACATCGCAAGCCCCTCAGTGATTGTCTACAGAAGGGAGGTCGCTACACTCTGGTTAAGTCACCAGAGCAGCAGCACAGACGCAGCGCTGGACCCAGGGAGGGTGACCTGGACATTTCTATTACACTGCTCAAAAAAATAAAGGGAACACTTAAACAACAGAATATAACTCCAAGTAAATTAAACTTCTGTGAAATCAAACTGTCCACTTAGGAAGCAACACTGTTTGACAATCAATTTCACATGCTGTTGTGCCAATGGAATAGACAAAAGATGAAAATTATTGGCAATTATCAAGACACACTCAATAATGGAGTGGTTCTGCAGGTGGGAACCACAGATCACATCTCAGTACCAATGCTTTCTGGCTGATGTTTTGGTAACTTTTGAATGTTGGTTGTGCTTTCACACTCATGGTAGCATGAGACGGACTCTACATCCCACACAAGTGGCTCAGGTAGTGCAGCTCATCCAGGATAGCACATCAATGCGAGCTGTGACAAGAGGGTTTGCTGTGTCTGTCAGAGTAGTATCCAGAGGCTGGAGGAGCTACCAGGAGACAGGCCAGTACACCATGAGACGTGCAGGGGGCCATAGGAGGGCAACAACCCAGTAGCAGGACGGCTACCTCAGCCTTTGTGCAAGGAGGAACAGGAGGAGCACTGCCAGAGCCCTGCAAAATGACCTCCAGCAGGCCACAAATGTGCATGTGTTTGCACAAACGGTTAGAAACCAACTCCATGAGGATGGTCTGAGTGCCCGACGTCCACAGATGGGGGTTTTGCTCACAGCCCAACACCGTGCAGGACGCTTGGCATTTGCCACAGAACACCAGGATTGGCAAATGCACCACTGGCGCCCTGTGCTCTTCACAGATGAAAGCAGGTTCACACTGAGCACATGTGACAGACGTGACAGAGTCTGGAGATGCCGTGGAGAGCCATCTGCTGCCTGTAACATCCTTCAGCATGACTGGTTTGGCAGTGGGTCAGTAATGGTGTGGGGTGGCATTTCTTTGGAGGGCTGCACAGCCCTCCATGTGCTCGCCAGAGGTAGCCTGACTGTCTTTAGGTACTGAGATGAGATCCTCAGACCCCTTGTGAGACCATATGCTGGTGCGGTTGGCCCTGGGTTCCTCCTAATGCAGGACAATTCCAGACCTCATGTGGCTGGAGTGTGTCAGCAATTCCTGCAAGATGAAGGCATTGAAGCTATGGACTGGCCCGCCCGTTCCCCAGACCTGAATCCGATTGAACACATCTGGGACATCATGTCTCACACCATCCACCAATGTCACGTTGCACCACAGACTGTCCAGGAGTTGGTGGATGCTTTAGTCCAGGTCTGGGAGGAGATCCCTCAGGACTCCATCCACCGCCTCATCAGGAGCATGCCCAGGCGTTGTAGGGAGGTCATACAGGAACAAGGAGGCCACACACACTACTGAGCATCATTTCCTTATCTTGAGGCATTTCCACTGAAGTTGGATCAGCCTGTAACTTCATTTTCCACTTTGATTTTGAGCATCATTCCAACTCCAGACCTCCGTGGGATATTAGTTATGATTTACATTGATAAATTTTAGATTTTATTGTTCTCAACACATTCCACTATGTAATGAATAAAGATTTACAACTGGAATATTTCATTCAGTGATATCTAGGATGTGGGATTTTAGTGTTCCCTCTTTTTTTTTGAGCAGTGTATTTTAAATTAAAATAGTGTGCAGAATGCTGGGATACGTTAGTTGTAGGTCTACAGATGGGTCTAATCTGACATCGGGGCCCATAGACCAGAACATGTTTTGCATCCTTATCTTAAACTCTGTTAAAGCTTAGATGTTTTTCACCAATAGAGCGTTTCCCTGCCTTATGCTGCAGGGATTCTTATGTACGTATGCTGGTATTTGGCAGGCCTCAGTACTTTGCATTTCCAAGCAACCTTATGACTCTCCTTCTTGGTGACCACTATTTTTCTACAGATGTGGTCTTCATGTCTTCCTGTGCAGGCATTGTTCTTTTAGATCAAATCTTTTCAGCAAACAGTAGGTGCCAGAAGATTGCAGAACACGTACACAGCACTTCAGTCTAATATCGGGGGAAATGTTCAGGAACAATGACATTATGCAATGATGTGCACAAAAAAATCCTAGAACCGTGCTTTCTGTTTGCTGTAACAGATTACCTGGAATTGATACATAGTAAGAATGTGATCGTTTTACCAATGATCCGTTTTGTTCTCTTGCAGACGAGCACACCTTAAGGAATGTTTTGAGACGCTAAAAAGAAACATCCCAAATGTAGATGACAAGAAGACGTCCAACCTCAGTGTGCTGAGAAGTGCTCTGCGATACATCCAGGTAAGGCTTCCATCAATATTGTGAGTCTGATCGATTCTTTGGAGCAAATTCTGTCTCATCCTGACGAGAACATAAATCATTCAGTACATGTCCGCTTCTACCTGTAGTCAGGGTGTACCTGCTGATGGTGGATGCCACTTTGCCTTGGCACCATGTGAATCTTGTAGCCATTGTATAAATACTTGTTAATATGATTGCAAAGCTGTATTACCAAATATCAAGAATTTGTTTCCTAAACCAATTAATCCACTGGGGCAGATGTGTGAAAACCAGTAGGCACTGGAGGGATTCCAGCTGTTTATAATTCTCCACTCTTCCCCTTGTGCTTGCAGTAGTTTTCCTATATAATATACTAATATTACTTTTTTCTATAATTTCTCTTTACTTGAATTTTGGCTGTTGAATCCAAATTTTGATGATCATATGATGTTTTCTCTTGTACAATAGCCCATAATAATGTAATGACTTCGCTGCCCCTGATATCGGCGTCTGCTTTTTATTATTACAAATTGCACTGAATTAGAATTTAGCTTTTCTGCAGAACTGAAATTGTAAATTATTTTGTTTTGGAAATCTCCTTTCCCTCCTTTTGCTTTTCTACTTGTCAGCGTCTCCCGCTGGTATAACACGGGCTCTTGAATAGACTTGTGAGCTACTGCTTCTAGCACAGCAATCACATGCCTGGAATAGTATAGCGGCAGCACAAAGAAGTAAAAATGAAGCAAACGTCACAGCAGGGAACATAACCCAGAAATCTAGAATTCAGAAGATTCAGCTGGGAATTGTGCAGGAATCGCTCAGAACCCTGGACCTTTCTTTTGCCTCCCTAGAAATCCTCTTTTCCATATAATTATGACTTCTCACTGTGACTCCTCAGTGACTGGTCTCTTTCCGCTACTCTTGCTCTATAGGACTGATCTGCTGGATATAGGTTATGGCCAAGTAAGGGTGCATTCACATGACACTTTACGGTCTCCTAGTCAAAAATAAAAAACTCTAAAAGCACAACTGTTTTACTGCAAATTGGCAGATTGTAGATCAATAAGTGGGAAATAGTTGAATTCAGGTTTTTGGGATGATGTTGATCCCTATGGTTGGCTTAAAACGAACATGTCAGCCGATTTTTCTACCCCAAACCAATGTCCTCTATGTAAACTAGCTGTAATGTTGATTCAGTCCTTACCATTAGAAATCCTAGTTTAGGTATTTTCAGGAATCCACCTGAAAATTTTCACGCAAATGAGCCACAGTTGCCCGGCGTTGGCACTGCACAGCTCTCCTTATTTCCCCCGGCCGCTGCCGGCCCCTATCAATAACTGGCGGGTCACTCTTGTCTCTCCCACTCGAGATGTCACCAGGATGCCATCTTTCCCTGGAGCAGAGTATGCACAGTGACATCCTGATGACATTGTGAGAGCCGGAGTATCGATCTGCGTAGTCGCCACCTTAGAGAACAATGGCACCTGCGCGACATCTCGAGTAGGGGAGACAAAAGTGGCGTCTGTCATGCGTGAGATGGGAAATAAGGAGAGAAAACTGGGAACTGTAAGTGCAGTGCCAACCCCTCACTTGCATAAATTTGCGATGGAGTTCTTCAAAACGGATATGCAGATTTCTGCTACAAAGATATGGCTATACTCAGCATTGCAGCGACTTTACATAGATGACATTAGTTTGGGGTGTAAAATCCTCCAGACGGTTCCATTATTGCAAACTTACTGTAAATTAAGCTTAATATACAGATTATACCCTACAGGTGTTTTTATACATGTTGCAGGTTTCTTTGTGGCTCTGGTTTCGGAATTGATAGAATTCCTTAATTTTGCATGATGTTTTGCAAATGTAACAGTGGTTTCCCTGCAAATTTAAAGTGACTCTGTCTGCACAGAATAATTTTTCAAAGTACAGGCGCATGCTGCATCATGGCTCGCCTGCTGTATGTGAAGCTAGCCTTGCGTTCGGTTCCAGTGACAGAACAGTACACAAACGTCCACCAGAACCTGAACCCCATTGAAAATACCTTTTGTGGCTTACCCTCCATGTGGAGTGTATCAATGGCTGCCTTCTGTACATCTGTCAAGTCAACTGTCTTCCCCATGATTGTGGAGCCTACTGAAACAGATTGAGACCTTTTTAAACATTTAGGAAGCCTTTGCAGGTGTTTCTTGTTAATTATTCTAATTTACTGAGATAATGACTTAAGTAATATGTCTGTCCACACTGAAAGACCTGTCAAATAGGTAATTATTTTACTTGATGTACATGCGGCTGTTCTCCTAAATCTGGTGGTGGTGGTTTGTTATTGTCCTTATGCTTCTCCACTATGGAGATGTGGTCCCCTATTTTCTGTATGTAAATCTTGCCTTATTAGCCAATGGGGCGTGGGCTCCAAGAATATACCCACATATAAAAGTTGAGGGCCATGCCCCTTTGATTGTCAGTACTAGATTTACATACAGGAAAGAGAGGGACAAAACATCCAGAATGGAGAGGCATGGTACAAAGAAAACCATTCCAGATTCAGAATAGTGAGCAGGTAAAAAAAGGCATATGTGCATTGAGTGTCAGCTCCAGCTCCGATATTCAGATAGTAGATGTATAATACGTCGCATGTAACTTCTCATGACTGGTGTATGATAAGGATACCGGGATAGTGTAGAATAAGAAAAGCAATAGTGATCTTCTATGACTGGGGGTCATTTGTGGCATTTTGTTAGTGTATTTGTGAGATGCCCAGCATAGGAACACTGCGCTTGCAGTTCTTCATGCATTTTTGGTAAAAAGGGAATTTGAGATCCAATAGAAAAATGTTCCATCTAGTAGTCCACATAATTTCATACAGTGCAGCATTTAGAGCTGTTGGTTTGGATGACCGAGGACAGGGGTAATGCATTAACCCCTTACCGACCTTTGACGCCACGTAGGCGTCATGAAAGTCGGTGCCAATCCGACCCATGACGCCTATGTGGCGTCATGGAATGATCGCGTCCCTGCAGAGCGGGTGAAAGGGTTAACTCCAATTTCACCCGATCTGCAGGGACAGGGGGAGTGGTACTTCAGCCCAGGGGGGGTGGCTTCACCCCCCCGTGGCTACGATCGCTCTGATTGGCTGTTTCACTTTCAACAGCCAATCAGAGCGATTTGTAATATTTCACCTAAAAAACTGGTGAAATATTACAATCCAGCCATGGCCGATGCTGCAATATCATCGGCCATGGCTGGAAACACTTATGTGACCCCCACCCCCACCCCACCGATCGCCCCCCCAAGCCACCGATCTGTGCTCCGCTCCCCTCCGTCTTGTGCTCCGCTCCCACGTCCTCCTGTCCGCTCCCCCCGAGCACCTATGCCACCCCACCGTGCTCCGACGCCCCCCCCGTGCCCCGATCTCCCCCCCCCCCCCCTTATACTTACCGAGGCTCCCGGTGTGCATCCATCTTCTCCATGGACGCCGCCATCTTCCAAAATGGCGGGCACATGCGCAGTGCGCCCGCCGAATCTGCCGGCCGGCAGATTCGTTGCAAGTACATTTTGATCGCTGTGATAGGTTCTATCACAGCGATCGAAATAAAAAAAATAATAAATAAACCCCCCCTTTATCACCCCCATAGGTAGGGACAATAATAAAATAAAGAAAATATATTTTTTTCTTTTTCCACTAGGGGTAGGGTTAGGGTTATGGCATGTGCACACAGTGCGGATTTGGCTGCGGATCCGCCGCGGATTGGCCGCGGATCCGCAGCGGATTGGCCGCGGATCTGCAGCGGATTGGCCGCGGATCTGCAGCGGATTGGCCGCGGATCCGCAGCGGATTGGCCGCTGCGAATTCGTAGCAGTTTTCCATCAGGTTTACAGTACCATGTACACCTATGGAAAACCAAATCCGCTGTGCCCATGGTGCGGAAAATTCCGTGCAGAAACGCTGCGTTGTATTTTCCGCAGCATGTCAATTCTTTGTGCGGATTCCGCAGCGTTTTACACCTGTTCCTCAATAGGAATCCGCAGGTGAAATCCGCACAAAAAAACACTGGAAATCCGCTGTAAATCCGCAGGTAAAACGCAGTGCCTTTTACCTGCAGATTTTTCAAAAATCGTGCGGAAAAATCTCACACGAATCCGCAACGTGGGCACATAGCCTTAGGGTTAGGGTTGGAATTAGGGCTAGGGTTGGAAATAGTGTTAAGATTAGGCTTGTGGTTAGTGTTACGGATAGGGTTAGGGGTGTGTTGGGGTTACAGTTGTGGTTAGGGTTGGGATTAGGGTTAGGATTAGGGTTAGGGTTGGAATTAGGGTTACGGGTGTGTTGGGGTTAGGGTTGTGGTTAGGGGTGTGTTGGGGTTAGGGTTGTGATTAGGGTTATGGCTACAGTTGGGATTAGGATTAGGGGTGTGTTGGGGTGAGTGTTGGAGTTAGAATTGAGGGGTTTCCACTGTTTAGGCACATCAGGGGTCTCCAAACGCAACATGGCGCCACCATTGATTCCAGCCAATCTTGCGTTCAAAAAGTCAAATGGTGCTCCCTCCCTTCCAAGCCCCGACGGCGCCCAAACAGTGGTTTACCCCCACATATGGGGTACCAGCGTACTCAGGACAAACTGGGCAACAAATATTGGGGCCCAATTTCTCCTGTTACCCTTGTGAAAATAAAAAATTGCTTGCTAAAACATCTTTTTTGAGGAAAGAAAAATGATTTTTTATTTTCACGGCTCTGCGTTGTAAACTTCTGTGAAGCACTTGGGGGTTGAACGTGCTCACCACACATCTAGATAAGTTCCTTGGGGGGTCTAGTTTCCAAAATGGGGTCACTTGTGGGGGGTTTCTACTGTTTAGGCATATCAGGGGCTCTGCAAACGTAACATGATGCCCGCAGACCATTCCATCAAAGTCTGCATTCCAAAACGTCACTACTTCCCTTCCGAGCCCCGGCATGTGCCCAAACAGTGGTTTACCCCCACATATGGGGTATCAGTGTACTCAGGAGAAACTGGACAACAACTTTTGGGGTCAAATTTCTCCTGTTACCCTTGCAAAAATAAAAAATTCTGGGCTAAAAAAATATTTTTGAGGAAAGGAAACACATTTATTATTTTCACGGCTCTGCGTTATAAACTTCTGTGAAGCACTTGGGGGTTCAAAGTGCTCATCACACATCTAGATAAGTTCCCTTGGGGGTCTAGTTTCCAAAATGGAGTCACTTGTGGGGAGTTCCTACTGTTTAGGCACATCAGGGGCTCTGCAAACGCAACCTGACGCCCACAGAGCATTCCATCAAAGTCTGCATTTCAAAACGTCACTACTTCCCTTCCGAAACCCGGCATGTGCCCAAACAGTGATTTACCCCCACATATGGGGTATCATCGTACTCAGGACAAACTGGACAACAACATTTGCGGTCCAATTTCTCCTATTACCCTTGGGAAAATAAAAAATTCTGGGCTAAAAATCATTTTTGAGGAAAGAAAAATTATTTTTTATTTTCACGGCTCTGCGTTATAAACTTCTGTGAAGCACCTGGGGGTTATAAGTGCTCACTATGCATCTAGATAAGTTCCTTGGGGGGTCTAGTTTCCAAAATGGGGTCACTTGTAGGGGAGCTCCAATGTTTAGGCACACAGGGGCTCTCCAAACGTGACATGGTGTCCGCTAACGATTGGAGCTAATTTTCCATTCAAAAAGTCAAATGGCATGTCTCCCCTTCCGATCCTTGCCGTGCACCCAAACAGTGGTTTACCCCCACATATAAGGTATCGGCGTACTCAGGAGAAATTGCCCAACAAATTTTAGGATCCATTTTATCCTGTTGCCCATGTGAAAATGAAAAAATTGAGGCTAAAATAATTTTTTTGTGAAAAAAAAAGTACTTTTTCATTTTTACGGATCAATTTGTGAAGCACCTGGGGGTTTAAAGTGCTCACTGTGCTTCTAGATAAGTTCCTTGGGGGGTCTAGTTTCCAAAATGGGGTCACTTGTGGGGGAGCTCCAATGTTTAGGCACACGGGGGCTCTCCAAACGCGACATGGTGTCCGCTAAAGATTGGAGCCAATTTTTCATTCAAAAAGTCAAATGGCGCTCCTTCCCTTCCGAGCCCTGCCGGGCGCCCAAACAGTGGTTTACCCCCACATATGAGGTATCAGCGTACTCAGGACAAATTGGACAACAACGTTCGTGGTCCAGTTTCTCCTTTTACCCTTGGGAAAATAAAAAAAAAATTGTTGCCAAAAGATCATTTTTGTGACTAAAAAGTCAAATGTTCATTTTTTACTTCCATGTTGCTTCTGCTGCTGTGAAACACCTGAAGGGTTAATAAACTTCTTGAATGTGGTTTTGAGCACCTTGAGGGGTGCAGTTTTTAGAATGGTGTCACTTTTGGGTATTTTCAGCCATATAGAACCCTCAAAATGACTTCAAATGTGAGGTGGTCCCTAAAAAAAAAATGGTTTTGTAAATTTTGTTGTAAAAATGAGAAATCACTGGTCAAATTTTAACCCTTATAACTTCCTAGCAAAAAAAAAATTTGTTTCCAAAATTGTGCTGATGTAAAGTAGACATGTGGGAAATGTTATTTATTAACTATTTTGTGTCACATAACTCTCTGGTTTAACAGAATAAAAATTCAAAATGTGAAAATTGCGAAATTTTCGCCAAATTTCCGTTTTTTTCACAAATAAACTCAGAAATTATCGAGACCTAAATTTACCACTAACATGAAGCCCAATATGTCACGAAAAAACAGTCTCAGAATCGCTAGGATCCGTTGAAGCGTTCCTGAGTTATTACCTCATAAAGGGACACTGGTCAGAATTGCAAAAAACGGCAAGGTCATTAAGGCCAAAATAGGCTGGGTCATGAAAGGGTTAATGCAGCGTTCCCATTTCAGTGACCGGATCGGCGCCGGTTTAGTCCAGGCTCTGAGTATAGAGAGCGGTGACTGTAAGAGCTTGTTAGGCTACTTTATAAGGGAACACTTGGGCATTATTAGTTTATAAAGAAAGACCCGGGGCACAAATACTTTATTTGATGGGGACTTGAGACATTATTATTTTATAAGGGGGCACTCATTGTATTATTACTTACAAGGGGGTGCTCTGGGAATTATGACCTTTAAAGAGGCAAATGGGGCTTCTACGATTTCTTCAACTAAAATGTGGCTGAAGACCATATTTCAGAGGTGAATGACATTGCCAAGGTAGGAGCGGTTGAGGACCCATACTCTATACTTTCAGGTATAAAGAGCCAGCGACTTCCTTGTAGAAGCCGTCCGTAGGGTGCACAAGTCACTTTAACAACTTCAGGGTTTCCAAACCCAGAAGCGGTTAAAGGACATGACATAAGATGGAACCTGTTCATATCGGTGTCGTTTTGACATTGCTGTGCATTTTGTTCATTTTATGGAGCGCTTTGGAGTAGCTGTTACAGGTGGAATCCGATTGAAATGCGCCATGTGCAAAATAAATGGAGACGCCGTGTGAGACACACCTAAGGGAACAAAAAATGGAGGTTTACCACTTAGACTCGCTTCCCAGGCAGACGTGTGTATCTAGACCTTTAGCATTGCACATGTTTGCCATTTAAAACAAAGAAATGTAATGCAGGAACTTGAATAGAAAAGTGCAGTCAGCAGTGGTTTCTATGGTTGGGACTTTGGGACCCTGATGTATGCCACAAAGACACCTTATTGCACATGTTGATGTATTAAAGGGAATCTGTGGCGTCTGCCAGGGCAGGGGTGTATTCACGAGTTGGTTTTGGCTGCAGTGGTCTTGCAATGCATTTTTTGCCACCTGTTTGTTTTTCAGCTGAAAAACATTTAGGCCAAGTGCACACGTTGCAGAATTGCCGCGGAAATTTCCACAGCAATTCCGCAACTCCTGCCGCGGGTATATCGCTTTCGGAATTGGAATGCGTTTTCCTGGTAAACACTAGCGTTTTTAGCTTGCAGAATGCTAGCGTTTTCCAAGCGATCTGTAGCATCGCTTGGAAAACTGACAGGATGGTCACACTTGTCAAACATAAGTGTTTTGACAAGTGTGACCAACTTTTTACTATTGATGCTGCCTATGCAGCATCAATAGTAAAAAGAACGTTAAAAAATCATGATATTCTCACCTTCCGGCGTCCCCAGCAGTCTTCCCGCTCCTCGTGATACTTCTGTTCCCAATAATGCATTGCGGCAATGACCTCAGATGACGTAGCGGTCTTGCGAGACCGCTACATCATCACAGGTCATTTTCGCAATGCATTATTGGGAACGGAAGCATCACGAGGAGCGGGAAGACTGCCGGGGACGCCGGAAGGTGAGAGTATCATTTTTTTATTTAGATTTTTTTTTTTTTTTTTACAATTATATGGTTCCCAGGGCCTGGAGGAGAGTCTCCTCTCCTCCACCCTGGGTACCAACCGCACATGATCCGCTTACTTCCCGCATGGTGGGCATAGCCACATGCGGAAAGTAAGCTGATCAACGCATTCCTATGTGTGTGGAATCCCCGCGATTCCGCACAAAGAATGAACATGCTGCGTTTTTTTCCGGAATGTGATTCCGCCACAGAACAAAAAGCAACATGTGCCAAAAAATTGCGGATTGCATTCTAATAATAGGATTCTTAATGTATGTGGAGCGGCCCCCAAACGCAGGGCAGCGGGATACTCGGTACCGGGTCTCTCGGTTCTAGGAATGTCACGGTGGCCCGACCTAGTCCGTGGCCCTGCTAAGGGGCGCCCAATAAAAGGAGTAGGTGGTGGTGTAGGTTGCAGTAAATAACGAGGACACGGGGTTGCAGTCTCTTTACCTCTTTACTGAAGGCTTCGGCATCCACAATCCAGAGTACTGTTAACAGGGCTGGCTGAGTCCGGCCGGTCCGAAGGCACATCCAGAGTTCCCTTTGCAGGTGGAAATCAGTGCCTACCTACTAGCGCCTGGGTGTTGTAGTACTTCCCTGCTGAGCACCACGGGATAGTCCTTACAACTGTCATGTATGTTTCTGTTCTTTCTCTCCGTCCCCCAGATGATATGGATAGGACGCACCCGTATGACGGGGTAGGCCTGGAGTTATTTTCTAAGGACCCTAGAGACGCCCCTCTCCCACAATTGCCTCCGTTGTCTTCATTAGGTGTAAAAGGCGAGACTGCCAACCTAAAGTTAACTGCCCTTCCGTTGGTTTGAAGTAATGCGTAGAGTCTATTACTTCCTCGGCGTTCCGGCTACGCGCCTCAGAAGGATGTTTCCGATATCGGGACACGACTCCTTCTGGTTCTATCACCTTTGTGCTGTGATCTCGTTTCTCACTTCTCCACAGTATACTTCGCTTCGTGTCCTTTCTTAAGATGCCGCCGCAAGGTAGTGCAGGCGCGGCTCCGTAACAATCTGTCCTTTTGCTAGGCCTCTGTAGGATCCCACCCCTGACAGGGACCCCCCTGAATCTTCCCAAGTAACGCTCTCCTCTCACTAGATGTTACCTGGGCAAAACCCAGTCAGCTTCTCTCTAACTTCCTATCCAACCCCCAGTTTTACCAGAGTGTGAGGAGTGGCCTAATACATAGAACCTTTTGCCCCCTCTGGTGGCCAGAATGTGAAGTGTAATGTGTGACTGTGATACCTGGTCAGGTGAACTCCTTTAGTGCAATCAGACGTACCATCACTCCCCTTAGCGGCAGAGCGCCGTTACTGCAACGACCAGTACTCTGGGGCGCTGCATATGTGTTTTTTTCGCGGTTTTATCACGAAAATTCCTGAATGTGTGCACACAGCCGTACTTTACATGTCTCACCTGTAAAAACTGCAAATAAAAACTGAGAATTTGGTTAAGGCCGCAAGCATTGTAAATGCATTATAATGACAGATATCCTGATTCCACCACTGTGACCCCCATACACGCCGTCACCAGACATGCTCATATAGAAAATCGGAGAACCATTGTTCGGCCTACAGCCATCTAATATGTATGCAGGCTTAAGGCTAGGGACATGGGCATATATGCCCCAAAAGTGGCCATTGTCAGCATAGATTCCTAGGCATTCAGCCTCCATTGGAAGCTATTGCTAAAAATAAATAATTAAAACCTTCCTGCGTATACTGGGAGCAAAGTGCATGAATAAAATGTGTGCGTAAAAGAATGTATCACCAGATTTTTGCTACCCAATCTGAGAACGGCATGATGTAGACCCTGATGACAGCAACGTGTCACTTACCGAGCTGCTTGATATTATTGTTATACAATCGGTGTTTTCTCTGCTGCAGATCTGTCAGTTCTCTGAATGCGGAGCTTTGTATAACCTCGCCCTCACCACTGATTGGCTGCTTTCTGTGTACACTGTGCATAGGCAGAAAGCTGCCATTCAGCCTTTGTGTCGGGAATATACAGGCTCATGAATATGGAGGACTACATGGCAGCAGCTTTAGTAGTCCACTATGCATAACTCATACACATAAACTGTGATTTTATTAAAACTACAGCATCAGCCAAGTAAGTGACACATCACTGGAATCAGGGTCTGTCTCTACATTATACTATTCTCAGATGAGGTGGAAAATAAACTGGTGACAGATTCCCTTTAACTTCATTTATGAATTGCAGCTCCCGCTTCCTCCACCACTGAATATCAACCTGCTCCATATACTGAGCATTACTGTCAGTCAGTGGCCGGGGGAGTCACGCCTTATGCACATTGAGGACCCCTGAGCTCAGGGCTGCTGTGCTTCTATCACGATGTTGCTGATAACTACAACAGTAGAATTGGGGTCTCTGCCATTACTTTATCCTGCCCCCAGTGCAGCCTAAACCTGGTGACAGATTCCCTTTAAATTCTGTGGCCATTTCAGCTGATATGCTGACGGTAAACTACACATGTGGTGTGAATTTAGCCGTAACTCTGATTTCTAAGCCATTTAGCCCCTAAAACAGACAACTAAAGAACACTTAATCTTGTGCTGTGTATTTTACGTGCTGCCGATTAAGTGTCATGTTGCTCTGAATTTTAAAGCTGTGCGGGGGGCGTAGGAATTCATTAGCCAAGGATGTTTTCTGAGTCACGCTTTCTCCACGTTGGCTACATTAACCCTTGTACTGTAAAGAAGGCCGCCTTCTTTGACTGCACAGTCTGTTAGTCATGGTGGACGAGAAAATATAGAAGATGGGGACCAGACTAGTTTGGTGCTACCCAAGCCGGCTTCTCCCTGCGCTGCTAGATGTGATTGACAGGTCTTTCCCATGGCAGGTGACCTGTCAATTCTCTGCAGAGGAGTTGGACTAGTCTCTATTTCAGAGAAATCTATACCTGGCAGCAATCATACAGCCAGGCTCCAATTCATGCCGCCACTAATTCTGAGCAGCTGCATACAAGCCTTACATCACCAAGTACAATGCCAAGCGTAGGATGGAGTGGTGTAAAGCATGTCACTGCTGGACTCTTGAGCAGTGAAGATGTGTTCTGTGGGGTGATGGTCACTTCTGTATCTGGCAGTCTGATGGTTTGGTGAAGTCCAGGAGAACGTTACCTGCCTGACTATTCTGCCAACTGTAAAGTTTGATGGAGGGGAGATATTATGCGGTTGTCTCTCAGGGGTTGGACTTGATCCCTTAGTTCCAGTGATGGGAAATCTTCAAACGTCAGCTTACAAGACACTAATAAGACAATTGTAGCTTCCAACTTTGTATGAGCAGTGTTTTGTTCCCTATGACTGGACCATATTGGGAGAGTTGGGTGTAGGGGAACTTGACTGGCCTGTACAGAGTCCCGACCTCAATCCAATTGAACACTTTGGGATGAACTAGATCTGAGATAGGGAGTCCGGCTTCTCCTCCAGCATCTGTCTGACTGACCTCAAAAAAACTTTGTGCATGAAGGGGCAAAAATTTCCAAAAATCTTTCTCCAAAATCATGTAGAACACTGTGAGGGACGAGGGAGACTCCATTTTGCATTTATTAATTCAGGACCCATAGATTATCTAGAGATCTCCCTTCCCACTTCTTAAGTGGCCCTCCCACCCTTGGGATAAGTACACAAATCCCCAAAAGAACAGAACTTTTGCCAAATGGCCAGAAAATTAGAGGCCACCTGGTAATGAAGGCAAGGGGGAACAGAGCTGGGACCCCCTGCTGTCTTTTTTGCAAGGCGGCCCACATGGAGGGGAAATTGTAGACACTATGGCACTGACACCTAGAGATGAATTATGAGAGTAACGTGCATCTCAGGGTTAGGTCCAACATACCATCAGAACCCTGGGAGCCCTCCACCCACACCCCTGCATCTCATATTGCTCTAGCTGTCCCGGATGCTGAACTATTCAGACTGGCTCTCCAGAACCTCTTAGCCGACCCAAGTTTAGACTCTCCGTATCAGTCCAGCCCCAGTGAACCCGTTGACACTTCAGTCGTCCTGTTTGGACCTCCCCCTAGGAAGTTATGACCCATCCTAGATATTGGGAATTATTTCAGCTAGGACATCAAGGGAGAATTCAGCCCAACCCAGAAGGGTGGTGGCAAATATGGGGGGGCGAGCTAGGGGTTAAAAGCTAGCTACCCACCTTTAGCCTTTGTCATTGTTCTGCCATGGAAGCCACGTCCCGTCACATATGGAGACAGACCAGAAACTAAGAAGGTGCCTGTGGATGCGAGAGCTTCCCTCCATCCACAAGTTGTACGGAACAGTAACGTGACACTACAGCTAACAGCTATCCCCAACCTGTAACCTAATTTTATCTGTACTTGTGGCTGTAATATCTGTATATTACTCTGTATATATTTGTAGTATCTAGTGCACCATTCGGCAATTAAAATATCATTTCATTTTGGGCTGCTCTTTTATCTCGAAACCCGATTTCCCACGTCCATGAGTCCGGCTAGTGCTTATACGCTACTTGGGGTTGGTTTCTGACCCTATATAAGCTTGTTAACGGACCGGGCTTATATCTAAAGAGGAACTGGTGGGAGCATACCGTTCATTTGGAGCCGAAATGTTGCCCAGACATGTGGGTTTATTAAATCCTGCACAGTTTTTCAGATGATATGGAGTGCTGCCTACTTTTTTGAATTTTGTATACTTCGGACAATCCATGGACAGGTTGCCTGGGCGCCTTGCACCCGAAGATAAGTAAAAGAATTTTGTGCTGTTCCTATTTTATATAGATAGATAGATAGATAGATAGATAGATAAATAGATCTATATCACTTTGAGAGAAAAGCCCCCGTCACACTAAGCGAGGTCGCTAGCGAGATCACTGCTGAGTCACAAGTTTTGTGACGCAACAGCGACCTCAGTAGCGATCTCGCTATGTGTGACACGTAGCAGCGACCAGGCCCCTGCTGTGAGATCGCTGGTCGTGTCGGAATGGCCTGGACCTTTTTTGATCGTTGAGGTCCCGCTGGGTAGCACACATCGCTGTGTTTGACACCTTACCAACGACCTCGTTGACTACAACATCACACAGGACGTCCCTCATCGAGGTCTGAATCATCATAATAGCTGCCATGTGACAGGGTCACAACGACCAACGACATCGTTGTACAGGTCGCCGCATCGCTGCTGCGTCGTTGGGAAGATCTCACTGTTTGACATCTCACCAGCGACCACATAGCGACGCAGCAACGATCCCTGACAGGTCGTATCGTTGTCGGGATCGCTTTAGCGTCGCTAAGTGTGACGGGGCCTAAACAGATATATATCCCCAGGCCGGGAATATATAATATATATACCGCCCTCACTGCAGAGTGCCCCGATAACCAGTACCTGACAGGGCAGCCTCTCCGGCGACTACTTATTCTAGGTGCAGTTCCCTGACTGACCTGAGGGTAAGGGGGAAGCCAGAGAGTTGTGACTGGGTAAGCTCCGTCACAAATTGGTGACGGCTGGGGGATTTCCATATCCCCCGGCTCTCCTCTTGTGCGTGTTTTTCCTTACAAACGCCTTCCCAGAAGAGCAGAAGCTGTTAGCTACAAACAAGGCCACCAACTCCTCTTAAAAGGGTTGTCCACTACTGACAAGCCCTTTTCAATCACCATATTCCACCCTGCAACCTAATATCAGCCTGTACTCTTTTTCCTGGGCCGTATGTCACCTGAGCCTTGCAGCCACTTCTCTCTCGGTTCCTTCGGACATAACTGACATCCCGAGGAGGCCGGAGACCAGCAGCAGCTTCCACTTGTTCCACATGTCTGTTTTGTCTGAGGGAAGCAGACACTGATTGGCTGCAAGGCTCACAGGAGAGGCATGTCATTAAAAATGGCGCCAGCAACAAGTATAGGCCGGTATTATTTTAAGTGGGTGAATATTTTTAATGGTAAGTTCTTCCACCAGCTCAGGGGCACAGCAATGGGGAGCCCCTGTGCTCTAACTTATGCTAATCTGTTCCTGAGCTGGTGGGAGGATACCGTTGTGTTTGGGGAAGAGGAGGCCTCATGGTGGAGTCCCGTAATATTGTTTTGGGGGCGCAATCTGGATGATGTCCTTATACTGTGGTCTGGTAATCCGGAACTCTCTTCCAGTTTTGTTGGGGAGTTAAATGATAAATCTCTGGGTCTAAAATTGACTTTTGAAATAAAATATGAAACCATTAATTTTCTGGATGTGAAAATTCGTCGGGATGACACCGGACTGATTAGTACGGAGACATTCCGCAAGCCCACCGCTATAAATAAGCTCCTGCATTGGAGTAGACATCATCCTCTCAGCTTGAGGAGGGGGATCCCCAAAAGTCAATTTCTTCGTGTGAGAAGTTGCTCGTCCAATTCCAAACATTGTCAACAGGCCCGAGATTTGAGGGATAGATTCCTGGATAGGGGGTATCCCTTGAATACTTTAAATGTGCAAAATGTAAATTCTGCAAGTATATTCAGAAAACTAACAATTTTTCTAGTACGAGTACAGGCAGAGTATACCAATGTAGACATTTTTCAAATTGTAAGACGGTAGGAGTTATATATCTCTTCCAGTGTACATGCCCTATTGACTATATAGGGAAAACTAAGCGGGAATTACGGAGGAGGGTGGGTGAATATGTGGGGGACATCCTTAATGCCCGGGATACCCCTATCTCGAGACATGTTAGGGAAGTCCATCATGGAAAATTGGACTGTTTTCAGTTTATGGTTATGGAAGTGGTCACACCACCGAAAAGGAGGGGGGATTGGGACTGTCTACTTCTACAAAAGGAGGCAAGATGTATTCACCGTATGAATAGTGTGTCTCCGGACGGCCTAAATGAGCAGCTACAGTTTGGCTGTTTTTTTGTAACTCCACGTCCCTATATGTTGTTCTCTGGTATGGCAGCCCGTGCTTCCCGGCTGGACTATTCTGGAGGAAACCCTGTTATGTGGGCCCATCGACCCTAATGGGTTTTGGCCCTTATCAGCATTTTTTAAATTGTATTTGCTTCATCATTATGAAAAAAAAAATTGGTTACCCCCAATTAAAAACAAACAAAAAAAACAAAACAAAAAAAAACATAACCCCGGAAAAAGATATTCGAAGTAGATGAAGATCGGGTGATCTACCCGATCTTCATTAGTTTAATACTATGAAAGTAAATATCTACTTATAAATATAGCTCCCTATGGGATGCAGTACGCATGTGCACAGTGGAACGCATTTGGCTCCCTTGATAGAGGGGACGTCCGTACAATTCGTGTGCGCATGCCAAGAGCCGGGGCTGCCCACATATGATGGACTGCATCTTGCGTCTCATCAGTACTAGGGGACGGACGTGGACATGTCGCCTGCGCCGGGTGGACCGCATCTGCATTCCAGGAACACAGGATGCGGATGTAGGGATCCTATGGAAGTGATGAAACTAGATGCCATAAATGGAGGGATTGGAAGGAGTTTTGAAAAGATGGCGGATATCGACTCTTGACACGCGTATATGGCATTATTCCCACGCTGTTGTCCTGATCTATAGACAAGAAAAGTCTCCCCCTTTTATGGGATATGTATACCAGTATGTTCTCCTGATGAACCAATCTGTGGGGAAACGTGTCAAGGAATATACATACTGGCCATTTTTTTTGGTGTTGGTCCATATGGGGTATCAAAATCCTTATGAATTATTGTATTTGGATAGAATGGACAGAGGGTTTAATATGATCATCTAATCCCTCTGAAGAGTGCAATTAATAGCACCTTGGGTTTTTTGCTGGAATTTTACCCCTATTATATGTGTTTTGGGAACTTGTTTTGATATATGTTCCTTTATCCATGGGCAATGTGCAATATAAATATACTATCGACTGGGGTATGGCACAGTGATTGCTTATGATGCCTATGTTATGATATCATTTATTTTTGGCACTTACATTGTGAAATCTGGTAAAGTGCAACAAGGATATTACCGAAAGATTGAGGATTTTTGATGCAATCTTTAGGATACCGTATTCTGCACTAATTTTTGGATGTGATTTGGGAATATAAATTACAACTATAACATCTGCCTATTTTCTAAACTTTTTTTGATTTTGTTGTTCTGCTTTTGGGCCAATTTATCTCCCTCTCTGATATATTGCACGTACCACATGGTATATCAGAAGTCGGGTACTAACTCTACAACATATGGTACTATGATGATTTTTCTTCTGTGCGCCCTACTGGATAGGGTTGTTTAGGGAAAGGGAGGGAGAGTCGACGGTGAGCGGGGGCGCCAATGCGCAGGTATAAGGTGCCAACCTCTGCTGGTATGAAGGGATATTATAGTAACCTATTAGGGTAAAAGATTCCCTTCCTTTTTGTACCAAATAGCAGACACACATCATTTTATGGGGTGTTGACTGTAAAAGGAATTTCTTTGGAAGAGTTTTTATTGATATTTATTAACTGCAGTATTCGGTGAAAGTGCAAAAATTGTGTCTCTATTTGAAATTCGGTGATTAGGGGGAATATGGTGCTTGAGGCGCTTGTCTGGGGAGTAGACGGCCCCTATATCAGCCTGGGCTGTAGCATGGGCGCTGCTGACAGCTGCGGTGCTGTGGCATTGTGTTGGGGCACAACTCCTCCCCACATAGTATAATATCCGCCATATTATGCCGTAGTCATGTGATAATGGCACGTTTTGCTCCATGTACCGACCCATATCCAAGCCTATAATGGCTAATTCCATCCGGTAGTTACCGGCCCACACTGCACCCCATAACTGTCTCGCCTCGTGTTCACTGATCGGCTGCAGGGGTGCGATCGGCTGCAGCAGCGTGTATGAATATTCCCCCATATCTTTGGGGTTGCTATGTGTGAGCTGTATCAGTGCTTAAGGCCATGTTCACATGTTCAGTCTTTGGTGAGTTTTTACCTCAGTATTTATAAGCCAAAACCAGGAGTGGATAAACAATGCAGAAGTGGTGACGTGTGTCTAGAACTTTCCCTGGTTGAGGCTTACAAATAATGACCGTGTGCACGTGGCCGCAGTCATGAATGTGCGTGGACTATTGGCACTACAGGTCCCAGCCAGCCTGAGGCCGTCAGTCACACACTACTTGGCGGGAGCTGCCGCCTCCTCCCCGGCAGTGGGGACCGTGCAGTCCGCCTGTGTCTCCCTGCAGCCGCCTGTCATCATGTGTGAGCACTCAGCAGGCGGTGGCGGAGGTGATGACGTCGCGTATGGTGTTTCCACACGACTTAGCTCCGCCCACTGAGCGTGGCTCCTGAAGCCCCGCCCTCTGGTATCACGTGAGCGCGCCCAGAAAAAAAAAGGGTAGGTGCGAGGAGCAGAGCGCGGGCGTCATCTCCGCCCCGCTCCACGTGCGCACAGAGCACATGGCTACCCCGAGTCCGGTGACGTCAGCCGAGCTCAAGCCCCGCCCAATGACTGATGCTCAAGGAGGGGGGGAGGGGGATACGGCGCCGGCGGCCACACGAGATCCGCAACGCGTGTTTCTGTGTTTGAGGTCAGGCTGGGGGTGGGGCGCTCCATAGCTATACGATGACACAGTAGTGACGGTGCTGCCCCCTGCCGGGGACACGGCGAATAGCGGCGCTGCTGTACTGCATGGAGAATGACGGCCGCCGCCTGCTGCTGTTTTATGATGGGATGATGGAGCGGTCAGGGCGGGCGCAGGGATATAGGCTTTGTACTATTAGGGTATGTGTCCACGTTCAGGATTGCATCAGGATTTGGTCAGGATTTTCCATCAGTATTTGTAAGCCAAAACCAGGAGTGGAACAATTAGAGGAAGAGTATAATAGAAACACATGCACCACTTCTGCATTTATCACCCACTCCTGGTTTTGGCTTACAAATACTGATGAAAAATCCGGACCAAATCCTGATGCAATCCTGAATGTGGACACATACCCTTAGTCCTGTGTGTAACTTATAGTTGGGCCCAAGCACCTGTGTGTGGCGCCCCTCCCCCACACTGCAGCCTGGCGGTGTTATGGCATAAATGATCGTCGGCAGCCGTCACATGCTGTCTGAGCAGGACATTCCTGTGGAGGCACAAGACCAAACCTATTTCGGGTCTCTCCATTTCTGAGAGAGGTATATGAGCGCGTATGCTATAGTGGTTACAGGAATAATCACACAATACAGCGTCCACACAGGATCCTGGACCGGTCACCGACTTGTATAAGGGCGAAAGAATTCCATAATTCACAAATACTAGCATGTAGTGTGCGAATAATGCCGCAGTGTGGTGCGTGAATAATGCCACAGTGTAGTGTGCATATAATGCCGCAGTGTAGTGTGCGAATAATGCCGCAGTGTAGTGTGCGTATAATGCCGCATTGTAGGGTGCGAATAATGCCACAGTGTAGTGTGCGAATAATGCCGCAGTGTGGTGCGCGAATAATGCCGCAGTGTGGTGCGCGAATAATGCCGCAGTGTAGTGTGCATATAATGCCGCAGTGTAGTGTGCGAATAATGCCGCAGTGTAGTGCGCGACTAATGCCGCAGTGTAGTGTGCGAATAATGCCGCAGTGTAGTGTGCGTATAATGCCGCATTGTAGGGTGCGAATAATGCCGCAGTGTGGTGCGCGAATAATGCCACAGTGTAGTGTGCATATAATGCCGCAGTGTAGTGTGCGAATAATGCCGCAGTGTAGTGTGCGTATAATGCCGCATTGTAGGGTGCGAATAATGCCGCAGTGTAGTGTGCATATAATGCCGCAGTGTAGTGTGCGAATAATGCCGCAGTGTAGTGCGCGACTAATGCCGCAGTGTAGTGTGCGAATAATGCCGCATTGTAGGGTGCGAATAATGCCGCAGTGTAGTGTGCGAATAATGCCGCAGTGTGGTGCGCGAATAATGCCACAGTGTAGTGTGCATATAATGCCGCAGTGTAGTGTGCGAATAATGCCGCAGTGTAGTGTGCGTATAATGCCGCATTGTAGGGTGCGAATAATGCCGCAGTGTAGTGTGCATATAATGCCGCAGTGTAGTGTGCGAATAATGCCGCAGTGTAGTGTGCGAATAATGCCGCAGTGTAGTGCGCGACTAATGCCGCAGTGTAGTGTGCGAATAATGCCGCAGTGTAGTGTGCGAATAATGCCGCATTGTAGGGTGCGAATAATGCCGCAGTGTAGTGCGCGACTAATGCCGCAGTGTAGTGTGCGAATAATGCCGCAGTGTAGTGTGCGAATAATGCCGCAGTGTAGTGTGCGAATAATGCCACAGTGTAGTGTGCGACTAATGCCGCAGTGTAGTGTGCGAATAATGCCGCAGTGTAGTGTGCGTATAATGCCGCATTGTAGGGTGCGAATAATGCCGCAGTGTAGTGTTCATATAATGCCGCAGTGTAGTATTCATATAATGCCGCAGTGTAGTATTCATATAATGCCGCAGTGTAGTGTGCGAATAATGCTCGTGTATAAGGAACAACTAATGGTGGCATATAGTGTGTAAATAATACTGACATACATGTTTTTATAAATGACTGCACGCAGTGTCCAGTAACCCCACACATACATTGGGGAAGGTGCACTGTGGGGCCGCGTTGCACTTGTCCCTCTGTAGCATATTCTCGCTGATGAAGGGTTGTGCAGACAGTGTTCTGCCCCATCTGACATTGTCCCCCTGGAGAAGTACAGCTGTGTGATGGAATTACTGAGGTAACTGTCGTCTCCCGGCCAGTCTCCTGCTCTCAGTGCCCCATGAATAATATCTCACCCAGGCACCCCTTTAATGACTTATAAGACTATGTTCACACAACCCTCAGCAGCCCCAACACACCGGACGGTAAGACTTCATTCACACATCTGTTTTTCTTTTCCATATCAGAGAAAGTCTTCTACTCCATAAACCTTAAACTCAGCAGCCGGACCCCGGATGGGATCAGTAGGGGAGTTAGGGTACCGTCTCACAGTGGCACTTTTGTCGCTACGACGGTACGATTCGTGACGTTCCAGCGATATCCATACGATATCGCTGTGTCTGACACGCAGCAGCGATCAGACACCCTGCTGAGAATCGTACGTCGTAGCAGATCGTTTGGAACTTTCTTTCGTCGCTGGATCTCCCGCTGTCATCGTTGGATCGGTGTGTGTGACACCGATCCAACGATGCGTTCGCTTGTAACCAGGGTAAACATCGGGTTACTAAGCGCAGGGCCGCGCTTAGTAACCTGATGTTTACCCTGGTTACCCGGGGACCTCGGCATCTTTGGTCGCTGGAGAACTGTCTGTGTGACAGCTCCCCAGCGACCACACAACGACTTTCCAACGATCACGGCCAGGTCGTATCGCTGGTCGTGATCGTTGGTAAATCGTTTTGTGAGACGGTACCCTTAGAGCCACGACTCTGATCACAATCAGACATCGGTGTTTTTGCACCGTGCCGCTGCCGGGGGAGCAGGAGAATTCAGCGAGCTCTATTTACCTGAATACGGCCATGCTGCAGTTTTCTGCATATAACTATAGTGACAGTATGACCTGAATGTAGGAGATGGAAATAATCCTCCAACAATAATTCATCACCGGGACAGGGAGTTTCCAGGCGCCACCTCTTTCATTTTTGGGTGAATTCCCTATTAAGCCGTTCCTGACGTGTGACATAATAGTACATCACACATTACAGGGGTAAGGAGCTGATCTGGCTCCACACACTGCAGATGCCGGCTGTATCATATAGCCAGCATCTGCCTCTTGCAGCAGCGACCAGGGCTGGCTCCAGTCGCTGCTGTTACTCACCCTAAATGGCAGTCTAGCTCTGACAGCTGCTTTTAAGCCGGCTGCCATACCAATCCACCCCCTTATGACGCCCCGATGGTATGCCACAGCCCCCGTCGCTGTAATATTAGTAATATTGGTAATCCAGTGAAGGCAGGTTCAAGTCTCCATAAGGGGATTAAAAAAAAAAAAAGTTCTGACATTTTTTTTAGTCATTAAAATATAAGAATAAAAACCATACAAGTTTGGTATGACCGTAATTGTACTGACCTGAAGGATCAAATTGTTATTTCTATCACACCGTTGAAAAAAAACTCAACGAAACGCACAAAAAAAGTGGCAGCGTGTTGTCGATTTTACCATTTCGCCCTGTATTGGACTTTTTGACCCACTTATCAGTATATTATATGGTAAAATAAAAGTCATTCTAAGCAGCAACTCATTCTGCAAAAAGAACAAGCCTTCATACTGCTATTTAGATAAAAAAAAAAATCTAAAAATTATGGCACCAAGGAAAAGGTGGTAGAAAAAAAATTAAAGTGCCTAAACGGGGTAAAAAAAAAAAATTGTCTGCTCATGAAGACCCGGGCTGTGGAGAGTCAGTAAGCCAAACCTCCGACTCCTCAATTTCCATGACACTGGCTCCACCAAAATGGACTCTGACCCTCCGACTCCACAGCCCTGATGAAGATCATATCTATAATATAACGCTGGGAGCGTCACTCTGTCCGAAGCCTCTATAGACTGCGCAAGCGCCGGCGCAGTCTGGACCGCACAGAGCGACGCTCCCAGGAGATCGCGGTATGCGTAAGCGCTGAACGCACACCGCGATCTCCACAAGCAGGGACGAGCCAGGAGGCGGAGGGTGAGTATACTTACCTGACCCGTTCCACCGACGCGCTTCCGGGCCGTGACTGTCCCCCTGCTCCCGGAATCGGCGCCTGCGCAGTCCGCGCTTTCCGGCGCCATTTTCTTGAAGACACATTGCAGTGTCTTCAAGAAAATGGCGCCGGAAAGCGCGGACTGCGCAGGCGCCGACTCCGGGAGCAGGACCAAGAAAATGGCCGCACCCAGCACAGCCGCCCACAGCAACGCACAGCCGCCGCACCCAGCACAGCCGACCATAGCCACGCACAGGCGCCCACAGCTACGCACAGGCGCCCACAGCCACGCACAGCCGCCGCACCCAGCACAGCCGCCCACAGCCACCCATAGCCACGCACAGCCGCCGCACCCAGCACAGCCGACCACAGCCACGCACAGCCGCCGCACCCAGCACAGCCGCCCACAGCCACGCACAGCCGCCCACAGCCACGCACAGCCGCCGCACCCAGCACAGCCGACCACAGCCACGCACAGCCGCCGCACCCAGCACAGCCGCCCACAGCCGCCCACAGCCACCCATAGCCACGCACAGCCGCCGCACCCAGCACAGCCGACCACAGCCGCCGCACCCAGCACAGCCACGCACAGCCGCCGCACCCAGCACAGCCACCCACAGCCGCCGCACCCAGCACAGCCGCCGCACCCAGCACAGCCGCCACAGCCACGCACAGCCGCCTACAGCCACGCACAGCCGCCGCACCCAGCACAGCCTCCCACAGCCACGCACAGCCGCCCACAGCCACGGACAGCCGCCGCACCCAGCACAGCCGCCCACAGCCACACACAGCCGCCGCACCCAGCACAGCCGCCCACAGCCACGCACAGCCACGCACAGCCGCCGCACCCAGCACAGCCGACCACAGCCACGCACAGCCGACCACAGCCACGCACAGCCGCCGCACCCAGCACAGCCGCCGCACCCAGCACAGCCGACCACAGCCACGCACAGCCGCCGCACCCAGCACAGCCGCCCACAGCCACGCACAGCCGCCGCACCCAGCACAGCCGACCACAGCCACGCACAGCCGCCGCACCCAGCACAGCCGCCCACAGCCACGCACAGCCGCCGCACCCAGCACAGCCGACCACAGCCGCCGCACCCAGCACAGCCACGCACAGCCGCCGCACCCAGCACAGCCGCCGCACCCAGCACATCCGCCGCACCCAGCACAGCCATGCACAGCCGCCGCACCCAGCACAGCCTCCCACAGCCGCCCACAGCCACGCACAGCCGCCCACAGCCACGGACAGCCGCCGCACCCAGCACAGCCGCCGCACCCAGCACAGCCGCCCACAGCCACGCACAGCCGCCGCACCCAGCACAGCCGCTGCACCCAGCACAGCCACCCACAGCCGCCGCACCCAGCACAGCCGCCGCACCCAGCACATCCGCCGCACCCAGCACAGCCGCCGCACCCAGCACAGCCACGCACAGCCGCCACAGCCACGCACAGCCGCCGCACCCAGCACAGCCACGCACAGCCGCCACAGCCACGCACAGCCTCCGCACCCAGCACAGCCACGCACAGCCGCCCACAGCCGCCTACAGCCACGGACAGCCGCCGCACCCAGCACAGCCGCCCACAGCCACGCACAGCCGCCGCACCCAGCACAGCCACGCACAGCCGCCTACAGCCACGCACAGCCGCTGCACCCAGCACAGCCGCTGCACCCAGCACAGCTGCCGCACCCAGCACAGCCGCCCGCACCCAGCACAGCCACGTCACATACAGCCGCCCGCACTCAGCACAGCCACATACAGCCGCCCGCACTCAGCACAGCCGCCCGCACTCAGCACAGCCGCCCGCACTGATGGGGGCGCAGGATGGAGCAGCACGTGATAGGATGGGGGCGCAGGATGGGAGCACATGACAGGATGGGGATGAGGATGGAGCAGCACATGACACGGTGGAGTGGCACATGACAGGATGGGGGCGCAGGATGGAGCAGCACATGACACGGTGGAGCAGCACATGACAGGATGGAGCAGCACATGACACGGTGGAGTAGCACATGACAGGATGGGGATGCAGGATGGAGCAGCACATGACACGGTGGAGCAGCACATGACAGGATGGGGGCACAGGATGGAGCAGCACATGACACGGTGGAGCAGCACATGACAGAATGGGGGCGCAGGATGGAGCAGCATATGACAGGATGGGAGCAGCACATACCAGGATGGAGACCATATTCCAATATAAATGCTCGCCACCCGGGCGTAGAACGGGTTCAATAGCTAGTTAAAATATATCCCTATTTGTCACACCAAAAAATGTAAAATAACTAATTTCTTTAAGCCTTTTCCATACCAGTAAATCTTTTATCTTGTCATACTGCTTTGCTGTTTGCATCAATTATATAATTGTCTAAGGGTCACTTCCGTCTGTCATTCTGTCTGTCTGTCACGGATATTCATTGGTCGCGGCCTCTGTCTGTCATGGAAATCCAAGTCGCTGATTGGTCGCGGTAAAACAGCCACGACCAATCAGCGACGGGTACAGTCCGGCGGTAAAATGGCCGCTCCATAATCCCCTCCAGTCAGCCCTCACACAGGGTTAATGGCAGCGTTAACAGACCGCGTTATGCCGCGGTGTAATGCACTCCGTTAACGCAGCTATTAACCCTGTGTGACCAACTTTTCACTATTGATGCTGCCTATGCAGCATCAATAGTAAAAAGATCTAATGTTACAAATAATAATAATAATAATAAAAAAAAAAAAGGTATTCTCACCTTCCGACGTCGCGCGCTGTCCTCGGCAGTGCAAGCGGCAGGTTTCGGTGCCAAGGATGCTATGCGAGAAGGACCTGCCATGACGTCACGGTCATGTAACCGCGACGTCATCACAGGTCCTGCGCTCATACCAACCCTGGGACCGGAAGCTGCCGCGTGCACCGCACACAGGCGCCAGGACTTCAAGGGGCCTTCGGAAGTATGTTTATTTTTTATTTTAAGTCTTTTTTTTTAACCACGCATATAGTGGCCACATTGCTATATACTACGTGAGCTGTGTTATATACTGCGTGGGCTGTGTTGTATACTACATCTCTGTGCTATATACTATGTGGCTGTGCAATATACAACGTGACTGTCCAATATACTACATGGCTGTGCAATATACTATGTGCTCTGTGTTATATACTACGTAGCAGTGCAATATACTATGGCTGTGTCGGTTCTGTTATATACTACGTCGACTGTGCAATATACTGCGTAGCTATGCAATATACTACGTGCCTCTACAATATACTACATGGCTATGTTATATACTACGTGGCTCTGCTATATATTACATCGCTGACCAATATACTACGTAGCTGTGCAATACACTACGTAGCTGTGCAATACACTACGTGACTGTGTTATATACTATGTGGCTGTGCAATATACTACATGCCTGTGCAATATACTACGTGCCTCTACAATATACGTGGCTGTTATATACTACGTGGCTCTGCTATATACTACGTCGCTGACCAATATACTACGTAGCTGTGCAATACACTACGTGACTATGTTATATACTATGTGGCTGTGCAATATACTACGTGGCTCTACAATTTACTACGTGGCTATGTACTATGTGGCTCTGCTATATACTACGTAACTGACCAATATACTACATACCTGTGCAATACACAAGGTGGCTGTGTTATATACTACGTAGCTCTGCTATATACTATGTACGCTGTGTTACATCCTACGTAGCTCTGTTACATACTACGTAGCTCTGTTATGTACTACGTCGGTTGTGTTATATACTACATCACTGTGCAATATAGCACGTAGCCTGTGCTATATACTACCTACATATTCTAGAATACCTGATATGTTCGAATCGGGCCACCATCTAGTATATTTACATCCCCTTTAGCAGTAATGTTGGTAAAGCAATATCTAGTGGTCTACCAGATGATCAGCCCGGACTATATTATTTTCATTAAAAAGAATAAATACTCGCACTGCTGCTTTTTGCGATCACCTAACGGCGTGCCACGATGCGCTGTACCAGCTCCTATTCCCACTACTTAATGCATGGGCTTATGGGGTGCTTCAACCAAAAGATATACATATGACCAAAGTAAAAAAGAAAAAATGGTCAGCACTCACCATTCCCGATGCTTAAAAAGTCTTTATTAGAACATGGACACGGACAGGGAGAGCATGGTGTCCAGGGATGACAGCTGTTTCGCGCTACATGCGCTTCGGGATCTGTGGAAGCGCATGTAGCGCGAAACAGCTGTCATCCCTGGACACCATGCTCTCCCTGTCCGTGTCCATGTTCTAATAAAGACTTTTTAAGCATCGGGAATGGTGAGTGCTGACCATTTTTTCTTTTTTACTTTGGTCATATATTATTTTCATGCTATGTTTTAGGACTTTCAATACGTAGAGGTCTCCTTTTTTGAGATTCACCAAGTTTCAGGGATGGACATATCATTGGTGCAACCTCCAGGGACCCAAGTGGCAAAGGGGGCCACTTCTACCTCCAAAACGGGTGGAAATTTTCATTGTTGGACTGCAAAGGGCCCACATATTATTCTTGCACAGGGGCCCAGTTCTGTCTGTGCCCGTTCCTGCCACGATGCAGAGCGCACAAGCTTCAGCGGAGGTGTACGGTATGTGTGTGGTCTCCAGCAGCATGGCATGTGCTCCGGATCTTGGCGTTGAGTGCTCTGTTTACTAGTAGAGAATCGCATCCCCGGGTAGCATGGCGTCTGTGTTCTGTTTGCGTAAATGGCAAAAGTTTCGTTCTGAGTGTGGGTGGCTGTATTAAATAGCTGCTTATCTGCCAGGTTTCTCGTTTCCACCACAGAATCTATGGAATGATGAGCGATGGGGAGATGAGACATTTTCTTTTTTATGGCGTAAGAAGTAAAAGAGGAAATGTGAAACTTGCGCTGTAGTGGCAAACTTTGCACATGGGGATTTTAATGCAGAGAAACTAAATTCTGCCTTAGCTTGTAAAATATAAAATGGCATTTTGCCTCCTGTACTAGTGAAACTATATACCCGGACGGGTTTATAGAGGTTATAGAATAGCTTGCTGTAGATGCTGTAGGATATGCAACAGTATGGATGATACATCACTGCTGTCTAGTAGAGGTGAGCATATAAACTTGCAGGACCCTGCTCCAGCGGCTACATCAGTATTTCGTGGTTGCTGGACAGAAGCCCCTCTAACCTCCTACCTGCTGGCATCCCTGGCTCCTCTTCAGATTAGCCGGCCTGACGTCATGTTGATAGTGTTACATCAGACAGACTAATCAAAAGAGGATCCGTGATTCCGGCAGGTAGGAGGAGCTACATAGGGCTTCTGTCCAGCGTCCTCGAAATGCTGACGTGTCCGCTGGGCCATGGTTATACAAAACAATTTAGCTTTTTTTTTTATTGTGTAGCCATCTCACCAGGTTGAGAGATAGCAGCAGTAATTTTATTGCTGAGTTATTGTTCCCTGGTGCCCTTCTGGCCTTTTCTCTATCGCCATGACAGACTGGTAATGGCACATGGGACACTGGCTGAGGTGGGTCAATGATGTGGCCAGTAAAAGGTTAAGCAGTCGATAAGAGACCAAAAAGTAGAGACTAGCAAGGAATCTGGAACTGCTAAGAATTGGTGAGGTTTTTTTAGATCCTTCTTATTTATATTTATTATATTTAATGCACTTGTTCTATATAGTACAATGCAATTGAGATGGCAGCTATTGGTGCCTTTACCAGGCACTTGGCTGTCATGGTAACTTATTGGCACTCAAGTGATAGTGTTGTGGTGTGGGGTAGACGTCCGTGGGAGCCTGGATGCCACACCTGACAGACTCTGTTGTCGGGTGACACAAGACCAGGGGCTCATTTCCTATCCGTAACAAAGGCGTTGCCCTAGCTCGCCCTATTCCTCAGGTTACTTCTGAAGGTGAAGACGCTGGTGCCACGTACCTTGCCTCTCTCGTGAATCCGCCCTCTGTAGGGGATAGGAGTGGCTAACCGTGCTCAGCTGAAAGCCTAGCTCTCAACATGGCTGATGGACCCCTGTACTGCCAAAAGAAATGTCCCCTTTTTAAATAGTGTAAGTGCTTCTTTTCAGCGCAGAAGTAGTAACCAGTAGGAGCAATCAGACACTTCTGTGTTCTGGCTCCTCTCTGTCGCGGTAACCCCATGACAGCGGGTCAAGGGGTTAGCTGCAGTGATGGGAGCTCCGCTCTGATCGCCACTGTTACATGCAGATGTTGGCTTTATAATAGAATTGGCATCTGTCCGGTGTGATGCTTGCTTAGCTCCTGGGCCTTGTCCTTATACCCACCGTCTCATAAAATATCACTAGGATACGCCATCATTTTACCATCAGCCAGTGTCAGACCTCTTGCATCCCAACTGATCCTGAGAAGGGGCAGAAACACTGTGGCCCTGTGACTGTTTTTTTCCAGCTGCCATTCACGTGCACCATTCCCATCAGGTGGCCAGTGCGCCTCTACGCAGGAAAGACCGTGCAGGGGCCACAGCCCTGAATTACCTAGACCCACACAAAAGTGATGGCAATTCTAGCAATATTAGAGCGGAATGATCCTTTCAGCTTTATTTCCATAAATCCCCTGTCAGTTGCTCATCACTTGCTCCTAAGCAACAGACACAATCCCTTTTCATCATAAAGAATGTGGACAGAATAACGATTTGTTGAGGAGACAGAGAAGCAAGTGACCAGACTTTTAAGAGGAACGATGGAAATCTCTGCAAGCCTGAAACTGTGTGAGCCTTTAATGGGTAGGTTTTCTTTAGTAGCATGGAAGTATTATTATTAGGGGGTAGTGTGGGATTCATCTTTATAGGATGGCTTTGCTGTCCACGGCTGAGGGTGCTTGTGGTTTGTTTGGTCTGCAAGGCACAATTGTGTGCTCGGAGTTTACAGGCGCAGGATGTCTCATTGATTTTACATGATCAGCACACTGAAAAGGGAATAAGTGGGTCACTGCCGAAAATTCTTGCCATATAAATATATATTTTTAAATGATATATAGGACTAAGTAGGTGTTCTGCTGTAGGTCTACAGATCGGTCCCTATGACAGTCAGACCAAGAATCGTGCTGCCTGGAGAAGAGGGATTTTGGCCGGTTGGGGTTCCTCCTTAGCTCCTCATCTTTGATGCCTGGCTGTCTCTTCATGTTGTAGGCTGACACTAGGCAGGAACGCATGACAAGCTTATTTTTGCTCAGATAAATGTATCTAATATGGTAGAGAAGTTTCCATATTGCTGTCACCACTACTAGTGAACCATTACTGATCTATCATTAGAAACGTCTTACAGTTTGGTTCCCACAGGAATATCCATATAGATGCAGGGAAGCTGTTCTCAGAGTCTTTATTTATGGGAATACTTTATTTTTTTAGGTGGCTACCTAAACCTGAATATGCCTTGCTGGCGTAAATTTGTTTTGTGGTGTCCAGAGAGTTGAAGGGGCATCATAGCAAAAGATTAAACTCCCCTTTGTAAAGCTTGATATGGCTACCATAACCTTTACAGGATTTTTTTGGACCTTTAATACTAATAAATTCAATAAATCCTGCTGGAGAAAAGAGCGCAATAGGGTCTTATCCGAGATGCAATTGATTAGAAAGATCAGATTCTACTCACCAATTTGAGCCGAAAAACCGGCTCATAGATATATCCTGCTGCAACAGATCCTCCGGTCCACTCGTGACCAACCAGAGATTAAAAAAAGGGGTAAAACGTAGATTTAAACTGTGCTGCTGAATAATTCAAGGTCCAAATATGTAGCCATTAATAATCCATGATTTAAAGGGAACCTGTCACCCCCCCCCAGGCGTTTGAAACTAAAAGAGCCACCTTGTGCAGCAGTAATGCTGCATTCTGACAAGGTGGCTCTTTTAGTTATTGGTGCTGTAACTGCAGAAATAATCCGTTTTGTAATATGTCCTAAATACCTTTCTTCAGTCCTGGAGGCAGGCCTTTCCCCCCTGCTGCAGACGCCACACAGCCGTCACTCAAGTCTTCTTGGCGCCGGGCGCCGCCTCCTCAGCGCTGTTTTGAAATCAGCCTGCGCTCTTTTGTCATGCCTTGGGCGCTGCCCGTCCTCTGTCCTCATTTGTAGTCTAGCTGACTGCGCCTGTGCGGCCGCCCTGCCTGTGAATCCCAGCCCCGCAGTGTCTTCTGATTTATTCTCACATTGCAGGGCGGGGATTCACAGGCAGGGCGGCCGCACAGGCGCATTCAGCTAGCCTGCATATGAGGACAGAGGATGGGCAGCGCTCACTGCGACTGCCCAAGGCAGGAGAAAAGAGCGCAGGCGCCGGCTGATTTCAAAACGGCGCCGAGGAGGCGGCGCCCGGCGCCAAGAAGATTTGAGTGATGGCTGTGTGGCGTCTGCAGCAGGGGGGAAACGCCTGCCTCCAGGACTGAAGAAAGGTATTTGGGACAAATTACAAAACGGATTATTTCTGCAGTTACAGCACCCAGAACTAAAAGAGCCACCTTGTCAGAATGCAGCATTAGTGCTGCACAAGTTGGCTCTTTTAGTTTGAAACGCCTGGGGGGGTGACAGGTTCCCTTTAATGGCTACATATTTGGACCTTGAATCATTCAGCAGCGCAGTTTAAATCCACGTTTTACCCCCTTTTTTATCTAATACTAATAAATTGGCATATCCGTAATATAGGTCAGTAATATCCGATCAGCAGGAAGCTGTTTCCCGGCACCCCTACATTCCCCCGATTGAAGAGATCTGCGTGCTTTGGTGGGTGCCGTGGCCTCTGCGCTGTTCGCTAGGCTCAGCTTTGTAAGTTTTGTTGTACCTGTTATCGCAGCTACGTCCAATTAATTTAGGGCGGAGCTGAGACTCCACGACTAGGCATGGCCACTGCACAATGTTCAGAGCTTTGCCTGGTAAACAATGCCGAAGTGCCATGGTCCTTTTATCAGCTGATTGATGGGACTGCTAGGAGTCAGACCCCTGTAGATCTGGTAGGCATCCTAGCAAAAAGGGGTCTTCAAAAACCCTTTTAGTCACTTGGGACATGCAATATTGGTGCTTGTTTTCTCGATGCCCTTTCCCTGATCCTTTGGTCAGTTCCTGACACTTGTGTTTGTACGCCCTGTGGATTGGATCCCATTCACAGGTCCTTGCCACCTATTCACCCCTTCATTCCATGGCCACCTGAGCAGCCATGTGGTTGGCCTCCATGGCACGTACACCAGACAGGGTTGTGGGAGAGAAGAACGAAGAAACAATAGTCTGTTGGCTAAATTGAAGAAAGTGGTCTCTAGCTGTCAGTGACCTAGTTATAAAGCTAAGTACGAGGAGCTTATGTGATAAAGATCTATTCAATGAGAATAGATTTAGAAAATAATACTTAATGTCCCCGTGGCTCGGTGTTCTGTTTAATTCTCCCCTGGATAAAATACTATTTCTGTTTGGCCAGCAGAGAAGTCCTACATAAATTAGGACTTGCTGTACCACCAGGAAACCTTGCTTGTCTGACCTTGTGTCCTATGCTTATGTCAGGAAATTCCAGCTATATCCTTAGGTTGTCTATTATGTTCTGTGGCCGATAAAAGTTTTACATCTTCTGCTCGGGGAACTCGTGCGTAAAGTAGGCTGTGTTATTTATTTATATATATATATATATATATATATATATATATATATATATATATATATATATATATATATATATATATATATATATATATATATATATATATACATATATATATACACAGAGGTAATGCTCTATTTTATCTTGTATTTTTGGATTCTTCCATATCCAGCGCAGATGTGAACATAACCTTTCATTACTTTTCTTTTTTGTTTAATTTGTGTATTTTTTTAATGCTATGCAATTTTTTGCCAATTTTTAGCTTTTTTTTTGTATTGCCATGTATCTATGTGACAATACATTACCCTGTTTACATGGTATATATCCAAGTGTTATATGATGACTCATTAGGATAAGGAATCTTTCTTTGCTTAATATTGGCATCAGAAGGCTGACAGTATGCGTCAGATCGCCACTCATTCAGTAGTCAAATTTGGGCTAAATCACACTGTAAACTCAGGAGGAAGTGTAAAAAGTAAGAAAAGCTGTTGTTGAGCCATCTAATAGGAACGTACAGTAAAAAAAACTTGCACATTATTTTTGGGTAACCCTCCAGTCTTTTACAATTGTCAGGGAAGATATTGTAACCCTGATTGGGGACAAAAATAGGGTTCAATGTTTCTTTCCAATAAAAGGTAGTCCAAGGAAACCCAAATTGATGCAGTATTTATCTGTAAGAAGTAACTCAGCCGAGGCAGTTTCCAAGGCAATATCTCGTTTCTGTCTCCCTGGAAACGTGCTGGGATTCCGCCAATGGAACATGTCAGACAACCTCATGGTCTCTACAGACGCATTGTGAGCATTTACATTTCAGCACTTAGTCGAGCAGAATCGGTTAATAAATGGCGCGGATAATTCTAGCAAAATTTCATTCCAAACTTATTGATGAAATAAATAAATGTTTTGACGGGGCGGCATTGTAAATGTATCTTCTGTCCTGGAGGGCGTGGTGAATAAAGACAGTGGAGCCCAAACCTTTACGCCATGCTCCCACCATGAGCGTTTTACAGTTCTAGCAAAGTGGTCGGGATTTATTAAAAAAATAAATAAATCTCTTGCCCACAGTGAGTTTTTTTTTTTACTGAGTAAACTGACCTGCGATGCGTGTTTCAAATCTGCAACATGTCAGTTTCTCTTGAGGGTACGCGGAGTCTTGTTTCCAAATTTTTCCCATAAACTTACATTAACGTTAGATGCGGAAAATTCGCAAGTAAAAAACACAAGTGCGACTTTTAGTTCGTGTCCGCTGCAGAAACGCAACAAAAACACATGTAATCCACACCTTAGGGTATGTTTCCTTGTTCAGGATTGTATCAGGATTTGACGCAGGTAAAATCTGCACCTGAGGTCACTGGCAGATCACCTGCGTTTTTCATGCGTTTTTTCATAGCCTGTTTTTTTGTTTTGTTTTTTTGTCACTTGAAATAAAGCTGATTGAAAGTTGCCTTCTGGGAAGAAAAAAAAAGGGATTTCCTGTTTGCAAATACATTTTTTGCTGCAATGCCTCTAGTTTTACTGCCAAACCAAAGGAAGAGAATTATCTACTTGATAATTCTCATTATGAGGCCGAATATGGTACAAACAGTAAGTATAGATTAACCCCTTGTCTGGGCTGGTTATCAAAAATAGGGGGATCCCCTCGAAAAAAATGGCGTGGGGTCCCCCCCCCCCTATATTTTTGTTAACCAGCCAGATGAAGCAAACTACTGAGGCCTGGTATTTAAGGCTGGTTCAAAGATCCAATATCCATGAACCTTACCAGCCTGCTAATACAAGGCCGCAGCAGTCTGCTTATCTTGGCTGGTTATCAAAAATAGGGGGATCCCCCCTCAAAAAAAAAATGGCGTGGGGGTCCCCCTTATTTTTGATAACCAGCCAGATGAAGCGGACTGCTGCGGCCTGGTATTAAGACTGGCAAGGCCCATGCATTTTAGCCTTCACCAGCCTAAAAATACCAGCCTGCAGCAGCCCCACGATTGGCGCATCCAAACATGCGCCAATTGTGGAACTTTACCCGGCTCTTCCCACTTCTGAGTAGCGGTGGGATATGGGGTAATAAAGGGTTAATGTCACCTTGCTAATGTAATGGAGAGGTGTCAATAAGACACCTATCCATTATTAATCCAAAGTTTGTAAATGGTTAAAAATAATACACAGCCAGAATAAAATATTTTAGTGAAATAAAACACAACACCAAACACAACTCAAAAACTCAGCAAAAGCTCATGGTGAGAGCATAGCCTCACACTGTGCCAGAGCCTCCTATGGGATGCACACCGTGTCGGACTGGGGTGCCAAGGGCCCACCAGTAACCAACTCCAGGGCCCCAATTTTCAGCCTCATGCAAATGTGACATCAAGCACAAATTTCAATAACAATGAACGGGGTAAATTGTTACATGGATAAGATGCCGCCTGTGTCTGTACATAGGGATTCAGGTATAATGTGCCAAGTACTGCTCATATAAGAGGGTGGTGGGCCGTTCCTGCACAAGGGGCCCACCAGATTCTCCTTGTTCTTTAACACCAAAGACAGAACAGTTCCTTTTTGAGTCTTGTAAGTTTGTAGAAATACAGAATAGTTTGCATATCCAGAAGGTGCTCGCTTCTGGTCTTTGGTAACTATTTTGAATGTTTTCCGTCCTTACATGACCCCTAATATAAAGGTCATCAAGTGCAAACTGCTGTGACTCGTCATTTCCTCCCACTGGGAGGTACTTACCCTTCTTACCATGCTTACTAATGAAACTGACAGCAAACAATATCTCATGTTTACTGTGGATGCCGAGATTTTGTCCTGATTGAACAAGCATAGCTAGGCTAACCTTTGAAGCTATGTTAACATGAGCGACGATACCCCAAGACTGAATTCAGACTACATCTAGGCCCCCAATTCTGACTCCATAGGGGGCTTCTATCGGAACCAATGAAAAACAGCATTCAAAAGTGCTCCCAACTAAGTCACAGACCTCGGTTAGACCAGCAGAATCCAAATTGTGAAAGTTAAAAACTTGGGATAATTTTTAGACAGTGTACACCTTTAAAGCCAGACATAATGCTGTAGTCTACTATAACACTGTAAATCTGATCAAACTCAGTTTGCGTTTTTTTGTTACTCCATTTGCCCAACTGAAGTCTGTGGCTCTGTATTCAGCAAGTCTGAATCCCGTCTTTCGTTTTGTTCCTAAAGGAAACCTACGGAATAAGGAAAGGAGGCCCCGCATGGTCTGAAGCCAATCTTGGTGCAAATGGAAAAATGAAGGTTATTATATTTGTTTTTGTTAGCCGTGCACCTCCCGGGGGTTTCATGCAGATGCCAAACAACCGCTCAATGTATGGGTTTGTTTGTTTTTTCCAAATCTGTTCTTTTTGGAACTTCTAATGTAAAAAAAAAAAGATGCAAAAAATTCCACAGTCGTTGTCAGCAGTTAGTGAGATTAAATTCCCAGTAACGTGGGTTTTTTCATAGTATTTGTCATTTTCTTCTGATGAAGGAGCCTATGTGTTTTGAATTGTTTCTTAGATTTTTCTTTTTTGCTATACTGATATCACTCATATATGCATGACTATCTAACATACATGGTTCTGGCTAACCTGGTATCTCACACTTTTTTTTTCATGTAATCCACAACTTTGGGTGAACAGGGCTCCACGCCCGGCATGCCGCGCCGACCACATGGATGAAGGCTGCTGGCACTCTGTTTGTATAAGCCTTACATGGAATGCGCTCACACAGGGGGCAGAGCTTGCTCCTGGCACCAGTCCAGTTCATTTCCCGGCAAAAAGAAAAAAAAGAGCAAGAGGCTTAAGGGAGGGCCAGCATATTTGCGAGGGATTGTGACGTGCTCGCCACACGTGTGTGTCTGTCCCCACTGAGTCTTAAAGGAGCAATGCTGTAGTCATTCAGTGCAAGACCGACTCCACTTCTGTGTAGCACAATTTTTGGTCATTATTTTTGGACAGGACAATCTTATACAAACGTCTGAGTCGAGACTTTTCTTCTCAGTTTGGAAAACACCTTTATGGCTTTGTTTGTTGTGGTATGTCTTAGAAGTATTCCCTGATTTTACGACAAATCAGAAATCCTTTTACTACTGCTCTGAGCAGACACAAATTTGCACCTTCATTTTGCACTTTTCAATGTGATAAATGTCTCGTGTAGAGAAAAAGAAAGAGGACGACCACTTTCTAGCACAACTCTATTAAAAGCATAGATTGAGAGAGAAGGGGCTCCGCAAGTGTGATAGAGAGAATTACTGTGCACACGAGTCAACGCTCACGTAATGGAGTTCTGCTTGGAGTATAACAACTATTGCCACTTGTGATGCTGGTGGTAGTAGTGATCCTCAGCAGGGGTGGACACAGACCAAAGAAGGCCCCTGCCCAAGAAAAATGTAGGGGCCCTTTGCAGTCCCACAGCTCATCATGATGACCAATTCCACCTTCTTTGGAGGTATAAAAGTGGCTCCTATATGGCTGAATAGGCCTATGTCCACCTCTGCATCAAGGTTCCTGCTGTGTTCCAACAGGTGTCCAGATGGCAATATTAACCAACGCTCCAGTTCTAAAACACCGGGACAACGTTCATTCCATAAAATGGAATTTATTGATATTATGAGTTTTGAGTCGTTTACACGGTAGGGGGCTTGGAAAGGTTCCTTCCTCAGGATAAACATTTGTACTGGTGTTTTATTCCGAGGAAGGCACCGTTACGGCGCAGTAAAACATAGTTGACCCATAAGGTTAATAAAGTCCATTTTATGGAATAAACATGGCCCCGGTGTCTTGGGACTGCAGCGCTGATTAATGTGCCCAGTTTCTTTCCATATTTCTTCATACATGATAAATATAGCCTGTGATAAATGTCTAAACTGTAAACTGCGAGACCATGCTCATCACTTTTCAAATATGATGAGCAAGGGAAGATTTTATTTCAAGTTTAGCTCAAGTTCCTTGAAATTGAACCCCTTAGTGACCAAGCCAATTTTGTCCTTAAATTAATGACTAAGCCAATTTTTACAATTCTGACCACTTGTCACTTTGAGGTTATAACCCTTCAAAGGATCTCACTGATTCTGAGATAGTGGTTTGGTTTTTTTTGTGAGATATTGTGCTTCATATTAGTGTTAAATTTTCTTCCGTATGACTTGTGTTTATTTGTGGGAAAATAAAACAAAACAGAAATTTGGAAAAAATTTAGAAAATTTTGCAATTTTCAAAATTTTAATTTTTGTGCCCTAAATCAGAGAGTCACACAAAATACGTAATAAAGAACATTTCCCACATGTCTACTTTACCTTGGCACAATTTTGGAAACATAAGTTATAAGGGTTAAAAGTTGACCAGCCTGGGGGGCGGTCCGGTCCAGTGGGTGTCACAGGTCCGGCGCCTCCCATCTTCTTGAGTTGCCGTCCTCCTGCTTGCGTCATGGCTCCCCGGCACCGCGCTCCTGCGCAGGTGTACTTGTCTCCATTATAAAATGCTGTGTGGGTATAAGCCCTGAAAGGCGGTGACCGTATCTTATATCGGCCAAACCTGGTGACAGGTTCCCTTTAAACACTGGCAGACCCAGTAACTTGCAGATTCTAATTATGAATCAAATAGAAACTCAGCAGAGCAGAGATTATTTTGTATCATTTTAATTTTCACGCATGAGGTGATTCTCACATTAAGGTTTCTTCAGTTCTACTTAACCAAAATGAAATATGCTTTGGAAAAATTTCCCACCAAGTTTTATTGCCTGTATAAGCTACTTGTCTGATGTAGGTTTTAGCGTTCAAAATAAATGGTCAGATCTGCTTTCATTTTTTGCTGGCGTACAAACACGATGTTCTCCGTAACCATTAGTCTTCTCACTTTTATTTATTTTTTTGTGCATACTCAATGGAAATTTTTATATAATTATTTTCTTGGTTTTTAGAGTCTTAAAAGAAAAGAAAAGGAATATGAACACGAAATGGAACGTCTGGCGAGAGAGAAAATCGCCACCCAGCAGCGACTGGCCGACTTGAAAAATGAACTCAGCCAATGGATGGATATAATGGAGATTGACAGAATTGTACGCCAAACAGTTCAGCCAGAGGATGACCAGGCTTCTACCTCAACTGCCTCAGGTAGATTTTTAGAAAAATGTTTTTATAATATCTCTATCTATCTATAAAAAAAATATACATACATATACAGTTGTGGCCAAAAGTATTGACACCCCTGCAAATCTGTCAGATAATACTCAGTTTCTTCCTGAAAATGATTGCAATCACAAATTCTTCGGTATTATTATCTTCATTTAATTTGTCTTAAATGAAAAAACACAAAAGAGAATGAAGCAAAAAGCAAAACATTGATCATTTCACACAAAACTCCAAAAATGAGCCAGACAAAAGTATTGGCACCCTCAGCCTAATACTTGGTTGCACAACCTTTAGCCAATATAACTGCGACCAACCGCTTCCGGTAACCATCAATGAGTTTCTTACAATGCTCTGCTGGAATTTTAGACCATTCTTCTTTGGCAAACTGCTCCAGGTCCCTGATATTTGAAGGGTGCCTTCTCCAAACTGCCATTTTTAGATCTCTCCACAGGTGTTCTATGGGATTCAGGTCTGGACTCATTGCTGGAAGTCTTCAGTGCCTTCTCTCAAACCATTTTCTAGTGCTTTTTGAAGTGTGTTTTGGGTCATTGTCCTGCTGGAAGACCCATGACCTCTGAGGGAGACCCAGCTTTCTCACACTGGGCCCTACATTATGCTGCAAAATTTGTTGGTAGTCTTCAGACTTCATAATACCATGCACACGGTCAGTGCCAGAGGCAGCAAAGCAACCCCAAAACATCAGGGAACCTCCGCCATGTTTGACTGTAGGGACCGTGTTCTTTTCTTTGAATGCCTCTTTTTTTTTCTCCTGTAAACTCTATGTTGATGCCTTTGCCCCAAAAGCTCTACTTTTGTCTCATCTGACCATAGAACATTCTTCCAAAACGTTTTAGGCTTTTTCAGGTAAGTTTTGGCAATCTCCAGCCTGGCTTTTTTATGTCTCGGAGTAAGAAGTGGGGTCTTCCTGGGTCTCCAACCATACAGCCCCTTTTCATTCAGACGTCGACGGGTTGACACTGTTGTACCCTCGGACTGCAGGGCAGCTTTAACTTGTTTGGATGTTAGTCGAGGTTCTTTATCCAACATCCGCACAATCTTGCGTTGAAATCTCTTGTCAATTTTTCTTTTCCGTCCACATCTAGGGAGGTTAGCCACAGTGCCATGGGCTTTAAACTTCTTGATGACACTGTGCATGGTAGACACAGGAACATTCAGGTCTTTAAAGATGACTTGTAGCCTTGAGATTGCTCATGCTTCCTCACAATTTGGTTTCTCACATCCTCAGACAGTTCTTTGGTCTTCTTTCTTTTCTCCATGCTCAATGTGGTACACACAAGGACACAGGACAGAGGTTGAGTCAACTTTAATCCATGTCAACTGGCTGCAAGTGTGATTTAGTTATTGCCAACACCTGTTAGGTGCCACAGGTAAGTTACAGGTGCTGTTAGTTACACAAATTAGAGAAGCATCACATGATTTTGCGAACAGTGCCAATACTTTTGTCCACCCCCTTTTTTATGTTTGGTGTGGAATTATATCCAATTTGGCTTTAGGACAATTCTTTTTGTGTTTTTTCATTTAAGACAAATTAAATGAAGATAATAAGAACAAAGAATTTGTGTTTGCAATCATTTTCAGGAAGAAACTGAGTATTATCTGACAGAATTGCAGGGGTGTCAATACTTTTGGCCACAACTGTACATAAGCGTTAATAAGCCAATTCTGGGGAAACCTCTCCACTGTACCTTCTAGTAGTGATGGCTGCTTCGTTATATAATGCACACTCCACCAGCTGCTGCCCTCTATAGGCTGTTCCTGAGAATTGCAGGCTACAGGTCGTGGTGTGCGAAGTCTGTCAAAACCAAAGCTACCGTCACCTTGCTATATGTGATGAATGACTACAATTGAACATGTCTATGAAAGCATATGAAGAATGGATCTAGACCAGGGGTCTCAAACTGCATTCCTCGAGGGCCGCAAACCATACGTGTTTTCAAGATTTCCATAGCATTGCACAAGGTGCTGGAATCATTGTGTGTAGGTGATTAAATTATCACCTGTGCAGTACAAGGAAATCCTGAAAACACGACCTGTTTGCGGCCCTTGAGGAATGCAGTTTGAGACCTCGGATCTAGAATATACAAATTCTTAGATTTTTTTTTTTTTAACTGTATGTTTGCGTCTGTCTTTCAGAGGGTGAAGACAACATTGATGAGGACATGGATGATGATAGACCTGTCAATACTTTACAGAAACGTCAACAGCCGGAGCTTCTGAAGATGGTACCATCCAACGCAGCTTCCCACAATCATCATTCCACTCTTTTGCCTCAGCACGTCTCCATTCAGCAGAAACAAGTCCCCTCTCCTCATGCACAGCCTCTCTCCAGCCAAGCACTGGTCCCACCTCAGGCCTTGGTGCCGGCACAGACTCATATTGTTGCTGCTTCAACGGTGCAGTCAACAGTAATAGCCCACACGGCCACCACTCATGCCTCTGTCATCCAGACTCTTAACCATGTCATCCCAGGGCCGCAGACAAAGCACATTGCTCATATTGCACCTTCCACGTCAAGCCCTGTACAGCTAACCACTGCTGCTCAGCCAATTGGCCACATCACTGTGCACCCAGCTGCCATTAATCATATGACCCATCTTGGCCCGCAGTTGCCCCTCTACCCCCAATCTGTTGCAGTAAGTCAGCCCATGATGAGCCACATTGCTCACACCATTTCCCATCCACAAGTCAATGGAACCGCAAACCTGGGTCAGCCTACTGTCATGGCAAAGCCCACTGTAGGAGCCCAGGTGGTCCACCATCCCCAATTAGTTGGGCAAACTGTCCTGAACCCGGTGACTATGGTAACCATGCCCTCATTCCCTGTAAGCACTTTGAAGCTAGCCTAATCGGTAAAAAAAAATGTAAGAATTAATTAATTAAATAAGTTAAATTATCCACCGGACAACCGAAACTCCATACATTCCTATCCAGTCATGTTCCAAGGAAGATGAGACGCTTCTTTACAAGGTTCTGGTCCACATTTTAATTGGCTTTGGAAAAGACATCATGCTTTATGATCTAGGCCCATAGACGATAAACCACAGAGGGCCCGATATACTGGATTTTTACCATTCTCATTGTGACTGTCACCCATAATGACTTTTCATTTACTCCTACCAGTAATCAGTGAATAGAGAACGAGATGTTAATTTTTTAACCGCTACTCCACTCACACGTATTTTATTTTATTCTTTTTTTTGTTTCTTTGGTAAATGTGTATCTGTAACATACAAAATCGATGACCTCTTTCTAGTATAAGAAATCAAGTTGGAAACCATAAGCATAATGTCGATTTTATAATGTTATGGGGGTGACCGCTGCAGAACGTATACACTAATAAAAGAACAAAAAAAATACCACTTAATTTTTTTAAGTAGCTTAAAAGAATGAAAAAAATAAACACATTATTTTAGTGGTGATTACAACACAGGGGTTAATAAAATACTTTTCTGTAAGTAATTTTATATAATGGGTTTTGCTTTAAGCACTCAATCATGTATTTATCTATTTTTATTTTTTTTTGGTTTGAAGCGATACTAAAAAAAAAATTAAATCCACCACCTGCAAAATTTTATTTTTAATTTTTATGTATATAAAATTGTCGCTTGATCCTTAGTAATTACTACTTGAAGGGGTTGTCTCACAAACCACATCACCTATCCGTGGGATAGATGATAAATTAGTGATTGCTGGTTTATGGCTACTGAGAGCCTTATTGATATTAGAAGCAGCGGGTCCAAAGTTCCCTGTCTGAATGAAATGCCAATGAGAATGTGTGACTACTGCTCCATTAAAGGGTTACTCTCATTATTAAATCAGTAAAATTGCAGAGTGCTTGTAGAAACTTTGCAATTTACGTGTTATTTTAAATTTTTCTCCGTTATGAAGAACAGAAGGTTTTCAGCTTTTTTTTACTGCTCGTTGCCTGTGTTATTGGCCAATGATGGGCAAGGAGGCACTACTCTGAAGCTTTCTCCGGAATTGTTGGATCTGGCCAGTTTCAGTGCCACTGTACTCCACTGACGAGCCCACAGCTCGGTGCTACTGGTCCGAACCATCAAGCAGAAAGCTGGGGAGCGGCGTGCTCCTGAATAATCGAGGATTGTTGTATCTGGCCAACTTCAGTGTCACTGTTCTCCATCACGGTGCACACAGATCTGAGCCATCAATCAGCAGCATACTGCCCCCAGCAAGCAGAAGGCTGGGGAGCGGCGTGCTCCTGAATAAATGAGAATTGTTGTATCTGGCCAGCTTCAATGCTACTGCGCTCCACCACAGAGTGCACACAGGTCTGAGCCATCAATCGGCAGCATACTGCCCCCAGCAAGCAGAAGGCTGGGGAGCGGCGTGCTCCTGAATAATCGAGAATTGTTGTATCTGGCCAGCTTCAATGCTACTGCGCTCCACCAGAGTGCACACAGGTCTGAGCCATCAATCGGCAGCATACTGCCCCCAGCAAGCAGAAGGCTGGGGAGCGGCGTGCTCCTGAATAACGTTCTTGGGATAAATCCTTTAACCGTATAACTCTTATAGACAGTTAAAGGAGCAGTGGTTGTACATGAAAGCTAGCACTTAATTCACAAAAGGGATTTTGAAGACCCTGTTCTCATGAGCACTGTTTATGGGGCAACCCCTTTAAAGATGTACTCGCATCGAGTGGATTTTAAGTAAATATGGTTAATATGTCTGTAATATGTAAAGAAAATGATAGTGTGAGCACGGCTAACGCTCTTTATCCTCTATGTGAGCTGATTCGGCCTAACTTGAATAATGGGATTGGTTGCGAAGGATTTACTGCCTGACAGCCCCATGTAAATTGTGGAGCTGTTAGGCTATATATCCATAGCAACCATATTGTCTGACAGGCCTCTTCAGCTTCAAGTCAAATTTATACTGTGCTAAAAGCTGAAAAGAGCAAGAGCAACTTGGCGCCGGTATTTCAACCTTTCTCCACCTTATGTCTATGTGCACACGGAGTCTTTTTGGAGCAGAAACTGACAGGAAACTTGTCAAAACTCCTCAAACGTGGAGGTTCTGCTCCAAAAACTGTGCAAAAAGATTCCATGTGCACATAGCCAGTCTTAGAAGATGAATCAGGTATTTTAAAGAAAAAAGATTCACAGAAAACCTCTACAATAAGCTGTGACGGGTTCCTGTAGTTACCCTGTTTAATATTATTGGGGTTATGATTTTTCACACATTTTTTGATACACACTAAACTACTTCATGAGCCAGAAACTAAACATGAGGTAAGGGGTATGGTAACATCTGCAAGGATAGGCAAAATGGGAAACTCTATTTTTATATAGGAAAATAATTATTAAAAGTTGTTTGTGCCGCAGAATGAAAATGTGCTCCCGGTGTGTAGCACGTGGCAGTTCGGGTCCTGGAGATCCCAACTAGAAGGAATCACTGTTTACATAGAGGACACCCACAGACCAGGAATGTGCAGCCCTGTGCTCCTGACATCTGTTCTTCAAATTGCCATGTATATGCCACCTAGCAGATAACTCCCATCCATCAATTCCTGTATATCCCCCAAGCTTTAGTTAGAAAATATAGCATTAATAAGGATTGTTCATCTATATTGTAGGAAAAGTCTGTGACTGAGTTATTTGCTGTCTAATTAGTGATTTTCCCATTTCAGTTAATAATGCCATCACTTAAAGGTGTTTTCTGGGCACAACATTTATTGTATTTATTTTACTTATATAGTGCCATCATATTCCGCAGCGCTTTATATACAATATCATCACTGTCCCCAATGGGGCTCACAATCTATATTCCCTATCAGTATGTCTTTGGGGGTATGGGAGGAAACCGGAGAACCCGGAGGAAAGCCACGCACACACGGGGAGAACATACAAACTCCTTGCAGATGTTGTCCTTGGTGGCATTTGTACCTAGGACGTCAGCACTGCATGGAGCTCAATATCAGATTGGTCGGGGTCTCACTGATCAGCTGTTATTGCCATTGGTCGCTGGATGTAAGCATTTATAATGGAACTGCATAGGGCAGCAACATTCTGATAGCTTATCAATGCGTTGTGCCATCAGTTGGCTACGGCATCGGTATCAGATTGGTGCGGGTCCAACACCCAGCACCATTTACTCTGCAGCAGTTGCTATACATTGAATGGAGCTGTTCTTTGCAGTTGCATTCAAAGTGTTTACATCCTGTGGCCAATGAGCAAATAACCGCTCATCAGTGAGGGTGTCGGCAGACCCCCAGCGATCTGACATTGATGTCCTATCCCAAAGCTTGTTCATCAATATTTTGTGCCCAAACTACCCCTGTAACAATCGCAAGTGATTCAATCTCTGGGCCCTCCATTGATGCTGACAATGAATGGGGCACAGTACTTTTTATTGTGTGCCCTTTCCTTTCCTCCCTGCCCTGTGCACCTCTCTGAATGGAGGCATATCCTACATGCGATCTCTTAATCTGATAAACACTCTTATTTAAAGGCACTCTGTCAGCACAAAATGAGTGTGAAAGCCAAGTACAGCCGCTCGGTGCACCATGGCGGAGCCAATCCGTTAAATACACCAAGCAGGGTGGGAAGACGCACATAAACCTTTGGCTACACCTTAGTGCACCGAGCGCCTGTACTAAATTTGAACAGTAATTATTTGCTGACAGTCCCTTTAAAGAGATGATAGAATTTGCCATTTTTCCCCCTATAAATGGCGTCAGTTGTGTCCATGGTTTATGTTGAGTATAAATGTAGATGTTCTCCCAGACACAACCACTGCACAGAAACTTCTGTTTCAGGAGGAAAAAAAAAACCAGATTAACGCTCATCACTTGGATGATTGTTTGCTGTATTTGGCCCATATACCTCACCGTTCCATCTTGCGCATAACGCTTTTAATGGGTTCACTAACTATACAAATCTATCATACCTGCTGTCTGGTGGAATTAAAAACACTATTTCAGCCATCAAGTTGAATAGAGGCTGTCCGTAGTGTTCTACAATGTGATTATTGACCCCATGATCACTACTTTACCCCCCATATTAATTTTTCCTAGAATCATAATATAAAAGCAGCATATTACTACTACAGGTCCATCCATATTCCTAGAAGCCAAAATGGCACAACAATATTTTGTTTTGATCCTATAGAAAGTGCTGAAAGAATACACCAAACTCGCAGTTTGAGTGATATGTGATCATTAGGAGATCACTCGCCCACCATCACCACCAGCCTTGGGACCCCTACCCCAGCTGTAAGTGGAGTGACTGCAGAGAGGCGATGGTGGAAGCTGTCCTCCTTAATGCATTGATACTTTATGGTGTATTCTTTCCCTTTTTGCTACTACATTTTGGCTGCTTGGGCCAGGAGCTATAATATGATGCTCTTACGTGCAGATAGATCAGCTTCCATTTACTATTCCTTTAAATGTTATTGCTATTTATTATCCCTGTAAATGTTTCCATCATTGTCACAGGACTGCCTTATAGATTGTGCGCTCATGCAGCATCACTGCGCATGTATTATACCAATGCAGAATAGTCACCCAAAGTAACTACTACTGCGCCATGGGATATAGTAGGAGAGTCGCTGAAGGACTGACCCGTAGCGCCACCCATTCTAAATTGGCATATGACTTGGTACATTTTAACTACAAGCACTGAAGATTTCATCCTTTTATGTGGACTTCGTTTATCTTGGAGTTTGTGCCATTATTTCTTTGTAACTTATTTATTTGTATACTGTTTTCATTGACAACTAAAACTCATGTTAATAGTTTTATCTTCAGATTTTATATACGCCTCGCGTGGGTCCAGATGGGTCCCCCCTCGAGGAGTTAGAATATTAAACTGTGTACATAAAGGCATTATTATTCTCTTGAAATGTTGTAAAATTACAATTAAGTAGAGGCTTTGTGTCAGGCATGAGAGTGTATAACAATGCAAATCATTTTATCCGAATTGTGTTCAATGTGACAAATGTGTTCATTTGGTTTATTATACCAAATACAGATAATTTGACTTCTTACATAATATCTATATTTATAAAGGGTATTTTGGGCGTTCTTCATTTCTAAGACGTTATTCCAAGTATTATGTGCATAAACAAACCCAATACTTTCTTTTGTTTTCCCAGGCCAGTAAACCTAAAAAAAAAATAAAAATGATGTAAGTTACTCTCTGATATATAGCAGTTACCGTATCATGACTATTGTTGAAACTGAATGGCGTTGTGTATGCACTTGTAACATTGGTGCAAGCTGTTGTTCTGTGTCTACCATATGAAGCTTATACAGGAATGTTGCATATGTAAAATAACATTCTTTTTAGGTTTATTGGCCTGGCTTCAGTTTTCTTTTTCCAACAGATGATTCTCAAAATGATTTTCTAAAAAAAAATAAAAAAATAAAATACTTTTTATTATTAAAGATTCCTGATGCTTGTCTAGTCCAGACTCCCGGAGACAGTGTTTTGCATTAATGGGGGGCTAAAGAGGACCAAAGGACATATACACAATTTGTCACTGTGACTTATAGGACCACATCACACTGTTTCAGGGGTTCAGTCCTGGTTTTTGCTTTTCTAGCATCTTTGACGGAAAGAACAGCAAGGCCTGTATATCGATTTCTGTCAAAAATGCTGTAATATTTAAGGTCAATCAAGCAAATCCATGATGCTAGTGTAATACATAGATGTATGTGGCCTAATGTGCAAACCTAAAAAGCATCATGTTAAATGGAATCTGTTAGTAGGATCAACCCTCCTAAGCCGTCTATATGGGCATACAGATCATAGGAAGCTGAATAAATGATACCTTGATATCTGATGTCTTATTCCAGAAAAATTGACAATTGTATTATGTAAATGAGCTGTTAGATCTATGGGCTGGTCATATAGCTCTCTGAGAATCTGCCTCCAGAGCTCATTTTAAATAAAAGGAGGAGTTACCAGTGTGAGACATGTAGATTCGGAGAGCAGGCTGTCAGTCATTACATGTCTCACACTGGTCCTTTTATTTAAAATGAGCTCTGGATGCAGATTCTCAGGGAGATGTATTTCCTGTGCAGCAAATGTACATATTATGAAAAATGTGGACCGCTCTGGAATAAAACATCGGATCGCAGATATCAAGGTATCATTTTATTCAGCTTCCTATAGCCTACATGCCCATATAAACCAGTTGGAGGTTTGATCCTACTGACAGATTTTCCTTAAGTACAATAAAAAGCAGGTATCCACTACTCCTATTAGTGACTTGCAGATGATGATTAAAATAATGTGGCCATATAAACATAGAGTATTCTCCCTACCTAAGACTCTACTTCATAAGCTAAAACAAACCTGCCTGTTCATGTGACAGCTGATCGATGATGGTAAGGTTATTTTTCCAAACCTGTGACATCTATGCCAAGTCCATTTGAAAAACGATATTGGCAAGTCCCGAAGAACTCAGTTTTGTTTAAAATTCCCATAAGTTTATCAGCAAGAACAGTAATGTGGACTGAGATAAATTTGCTGCCAACTTACAGGAACACCTAATTACCTCCTATAATAATAAGCTGTAGAAAAGTCAGACTTGAAATAATGAGCTGTTGCATTCTTAGTCTTAGATCCTGTGTTCCTGACTGGACAACCTTTATTGCGCTGCATTCAGAATTCTGATCTTTACAGTCCAAGTACATCCTTCAGTGCACAGACTGGCCGCCTGTCTCCTGACCCAAACCTGACAACCTCATATATACCTATGAGGCGTTTGGGAGACCCAAGGCCAATGTATGAATCACAGGCCGTGGCACACAGGTGTGATCCAACGTTGGTCTCCGAATAGTACCTTACTTGTCATTTATGGAGGAGTGAAGTAATGATTCGTGTAAGCCGTGCAGGCAATAGATAGTAGAAAGAGTCCGTGACCAAGTGTCACTTGTACAGAAATCAAACATGAGAAGAATATAAAAATTATGTACCTACAGCTCTTGTATAGGCGATCATCTACATACCACCATCACTTCTGTACAATTGGTCCACGGCATGAGGATTTGTGGCTGCACCCAATGGTAGAATAGAATGTTGTTAGACAACAGGTAGAAACTTATTTCAGCACTTTCAGAAATTTATTAATTTCTGTACAGAAATTACATTTTCATGTCCATATTATAAAGCAAAAGCAAGAAATGGAGCCACAGTGTCAGTCCACCATTCTGCAGCCCTCTTAACTTTATATTTTGCCAGGTGTGTGTAGTCAGCCAGCCTTGATCTACTATATAAGATCAGTCCTATGAACACTCAAGCTGTGTGGATGGTGTCGTCTAGATGCCGGCGCACCTGATTGAGTTTTCCCAGGCAAAGTTGCTTCAAGAAAATGTCAGCCGTTCTACTGAAGCAGCTTTGCTGGCGGTTTTGATGTCATTCTTGCTTTGGCTTCAAAGACTGCCGCTGGATAGGAGTCTTATTGACACCTCTCCATTACTAAGCCGGCTTAATGTCACCTTACAGTAGCAAGGTGACATTAACCCCTTATTACCCCATATGCCAATGCCACAGGGCAGTGGTAAAAACCGGGCAAAGCTCCAGAATTGGTGCATCTAATAGATGCGCCTTTTCTGGGCAGCTGCAGGCTGCTTTTTTAAGGCTGGGAGGTGCCCATAGCCATGGCCCCTTACCAGCCTGAGAATAGCCGCCCGCACCTGTGAGTTTTGCCGGGTTGGTTGGAAAATATAGGGGGGACCGCACATGGTTTTTTCTTTCATCCCTTCTCCCCTGCTCGCGCTGCTTTCGGCCAAGCAGGGGAGAGCGGATGACAGTCGGCTTCAGCACCACACACGGGACAGCAGCTTACTGTAGTGCTGCTTCCCGGTGGCCGACCGTGTGGTCCTGATGCAGCACACAGCTGCCACATGGATGTACCACGTGAGTAGACGGACACGGATATCTCTGGTACCGATTTTTCTGGTACCGGAAATATCTGGACGTGTGAAACCGCCGTAAGATTTTATCAGCTCCTGTTCGCTCATCACTATTATTAGGTTGTTTTCTGACTGTGTTACCTCTGTTGAAGTGACTGCTGTAAAGCAAAATTCTGAACTGATATCCACAGCATAGGGAAACAGAAAGATGGCTGACCCCATAAATATGTATAGATAATAAAACACATCAGAAGAATAAAAAAAAAAATTGAAAACGAGCATGTATCATGAGATAGATGGTTCGAATAGGTTAAAATTAGTGATGAGCGAGCGTGCTCTGGTGTTATCCGAGTATCTTGGGCGAGCTCGGATAATATGTTCGAGTACCCGCGGTTGCATGATTCGTGGTTGTCAGACAGCTGCAACACTGGCAGGGATTCCCTAACAAACAGGCAATGACCACATGTGTTGTGGCTGTCTAACAGCCTCGAATCATGCCACCGCCGGTACTCGAACATATTACTAAAGCACGCCCGAGATACTTGGATAACACCCGAGCATGCTCGCTCATCACTTTTTAAAATAAATCTATAGATCATTTGTGAAAGGGTGACTGTTTTTCATGCACCTTTAAAGTTGCCACTTTCAGACTGTCGATGACCCTATGCCTATTAGTCGAATCCTAATAGAAACTAGTGATGTCATTGAATAGTAAACTGGGCTTGGCGTCCAGATGGCCCTCAGTGCCCAGCGGGACTTGCTTCATTACTGGTGATAAAATCTCTATGAGAACTGGAGCACCTTACATGGGAATGTATTTTTATAACGATATAATTATATCAGTGTGATAAAAAGGTTTATATATACCACCATGTCTCGTGTTGTAAATACATATGAAATGTATCTCAGTCAGTTATTGTTAGTAGACAGGACACTAACATTTTGTTTTTCTTTCCCATAAGTGGTTGCAAAGAGTAAAATGGTTTTATTTTCTTATATTTTGAAGAGAATTCAAGAATGGAAAGTAAAGATCTTTTTTCTACAAGTTTCTCACCCTCTTGGTCTAGAGCCTTAAACATAATATTGGCATTATCATCATTCTGTCTTTTGTTTTTATTAAGAAATTTCTCCTGGTCTGAAAATAAACTGTCTTAGGCCTTATTCACACATGTCTCTCTCCAAAAAAAAAAAAATCAATATTTTTTCTTTGCTATGGTTTGTGTTTTAACTGTTTGCACTCCATGTATAATTCATTTATCTCATCTGATTTCTCCAAAACAGACCTAAGTTGACTGTCTTATTTATTATTTTATAACAAATAGTGATGAGCGAATATACTTGTTACTCGAGATTTCTTGAGCACGCTCGGGGGTCCTCCGATTATTTTTTAGTGCTCGGAGATTTAGTTTTCATCGCTGCAGCTGAATGATTTACAGCTACTAGCCAGCATAAGTACATGTGGGGGTTGCCTGGTTGCTAGGGAATCCCCACATGTAATCAAGCTGGGTAACAGATGTAAATCATTCAGCTGAGGTGACGAAAACTAAATCTCCGAGCACTAAAAAATACTTGGAGGACACCCGAGCGTGCTCGAGAAATCTCGAGTAACGAGTATATTTGCTCATCACTAATAACACACCATCGGTCTGCAAAAAATAAGCCCAGAATGTGACTAGCCACATGGTATATAATGTGACAGTTTGGTGTCCGTGGGAAAATGGACAACACGGAGGACAAACACATATCTGGATAATCTCTAACTCACTTGTACAGCGTTAGAAATTGGAGAAATGGTCAGATATCTGTGTAAAATACTCAACTAGGACATAAAATGAAGAAAATCTGCTATTAGATTTTTGCGCTATCATAAAGTGGCACACAGATCGTATTTTCAGCCGTGCCATATTATTCTTGCAGAAGTTTATCAGCTGCAGTGTGGACTGAACATAGGAGTCTGCTCAATGATGTGCGCGTGTTCTGGAGGTCTTGATTTCCATAAGGCTACTTTCACACTAGCGTCGGGAAAGACCCGTCGCTGTGCGTCGGGCCGACGTTCCCGACGCTAGCGTGGTCTCCGCCGCACAACGGGGGCAGCGGATGTATTTTTCCAACGCATCCGCTGCCCCATTGTGAGGTGCGGGGAAGTGCGGGGAGGTGGGGGCGGAGTTCCGGCTGCGCATGCGCGGTCGGAAAAAGCGGACCGTCGTGAGCAAAAAACGTTACATGTAACGTTTTTTTCTCCCGACGGTCCGCTACCACACGCCCAAGCGTCGCAAAACGGACGCGACGTTTGGCAATGCGTCGCAAATGCGTCGCTAATGTTAGTCTATGACGAAATAACGTATCCAGCAAGAACTTTTGCTGGATGCGTATTTTCGGCAAAACGACGCATTTGTGACGTATTGCAGTTAACGCTAGTGTGAAAGTAGCCTAAGCTGTCGGCTCCCAACACTCATACTCCACATGGATCATGACTGGCATGGCATTGCCACTGCCGAACTCCATGCAGTACAGGGTTAAATCTCCATCTGATTCACTTGCATGGAGCTGTGCACCAATGACACTCAGCCCTGAGTCAATAGAGGAACTGTATCTGGGGGGGGGGGGCAGAACCTTGTTTGTAATCTCATACATCCTCTTTAGAACCAGTGTTATAGACAGCTGAGTAACAAGAGTCCTAGGGGCCCTTAAGGCAAAATTTGGACCTGGGCCCTCCTCAGTTCTGGCCCTATAAATTAATGAGGCCCCTATATAGTAATGATACCCCAATTCTGGCTCTATAGATTAATAGTGACCCCCATATTGTAATTATGCCCCCCGTACATTTAATATAGGCCCCCACAGTGTTTTAATTTTTTTTTTTTGTACTTCTCATCTATCCTCATTCCCATGTTGAGCGGCTATTCGTCTTCCTCCGTCTTCTGGCTGGCTCCCTGTGCGCATTTAGTTTATAGCCTATCAGAGGGCTGAATCTGCAGGTCACATTGGCGTAATGTCGCAGGCCCTGCCAGACCCATTACGCTGGAGTGCTCTGCTGCTGTAAGCCCCAATAGGCCCTCGGCTGTAGAGCAGGAGCGGGGCAACTAGCCAGTAGCTCTGCTCAGAATAAGTTTTCAACTGGAGGTTTATCTGAAGACATCTCCACTGAAAATAGTACTGGTCCCCCTCACCTACGGGCCTGTTCACGGTCTAACCCACTGCGACCACTATTGCTACAGCCCTGTTTACAGGGATGTAGAGCCCCTTGCACATTGTCATTGTGCTATACACATAAGATTGCTCTATGGGGCATTACAATTATATCACAATTTTTTATAGTTTTGGCGCTTTTATTTGACACAATTTATTTTTCATGCAATTTTTTTCTCTATTCCGATTACTAATGTACTAAAATGTGTTTTGTTTCTTATAAAAACTTACCCTCTTCTCAGATGTAGGAATGATTGCAGTTAGGCAGGTTTGCCCATCTGTGTTTTACAGTTCGAGTAGGGACCACCATGCAAGGACTGGCCGCGAGTCACCTGACCTGAACTCGACAGAGTCCTAGGCTTATATGAAACTCAAGTTTGGGGCAGGAGACCCACAGGCGATCCGTGCGTTGCGGCCCGTACTCAGATGTGTGAATCCGTCCTAACCATAAGTGCTTAACTCGCCTGCATTGTGTTATCATAACAAGAACAGGACAGATTTGTACTCCATGGAAGTGAACAATGAAGATGGAATGACAGCAAGCAGAGATCCTATCTGTTCAGTAGTGTCAGAATTATCATTCTTTTTCCTGTTCAGTTTTTTTTTTCGGATTACCGTAATTTTTTTTATCTCCTGCAAATGGCTACCTACACGGTAAAGCTAATGTCTGGCTGTTCTCCATTTATATTAGAATTGTTCCCCATACGTGGTCTTCATTCTTGCAGTTCATTGCTTTGATCTTTACCTTTCTGTATAGACCCCCGTGGTTCCGCGCTCTGCGGCTCATTTACATGGCTGTCATTTAAACCATTTTGGAAACCACTGTGAATTCGAAGGTATGAAAAGTTAATGCACTGTACACATTAGCCCCATTTAATAAATTATGAAAGCTACACAAAGGGAAAAAAGGTGTTGAGAAATATCCTGCAGGAGTAGCAGCGTTAGGACAACTGTTTTGTTTTGCCAGAAATGAGACTAAACCTACAGTGAGAGATTACATTAATAAAATGAGGTCTCATGATTAAAAAGCTTTTCTCATCTTCGTAAATGGGTAAAATTGCAAAGTGCTTGTAAAAAGAAGGAACTTTACAATTTAACGCTTATTAAAAATCCTCTCTGTTCTCAGGAAGGTTTTTTTTTTCTATAGTTATTCCTATAGTTAACTGCTAGTTGTCTAGGTTACCGGCCACCACTGATAGCAGTGATGGCCAGTAAACGATAATACGTAGATTAAACTGTACAAGTAGGTAAACTGGTTATGGGGAGGCACGCTGCCTGTAGCTCTCTCTATGAGATGACATTAAATGATGACCCACACTTTGAGGAACATGTGAAATAACTAAATAACAAACTCAGCAGGTGCTCGCCCTCTCGAGTCCACCACCAGTGCCCTGTCTCAGTATTTTGGCTGCAGCGGTAATGTCGCATCAATCGTGCACATCACCATCTTTGCCAATTACTGAGCTCAGCGGCTTATGCACCGAGCCCAGCAATAGATACCAGTTATGTAGACTATTTAAGGGATGAAAGCATTATACATAGTTATCCAGATAAATATAATGTTCCCCAGAAAGTAATAGTGCTCCCTTTTTGATGGCAGTTGTTCACTTTTCATTTATTTTCCATCTGGCCCAGACCGCCATGATGACTTCCTCTGACCATGACTTGAATCTAAAAGTTTGCGACAAAGACATGTTTTACGTCTCACAAATCTAGCACCATCCCAGCTACACTAACTCCCTATCCTGATTCTGTATCTGTTGCCGCTCCATTTGATCCATCACTGCATACACAGCTCTGGCAAAAATTAAGAGACCACGACATCAAAGTTTCACCCCCAACGATTTGAAAGTTATCCCCTATCCTTTGAATAGGCGATAACTGTCAAACTTGAGACAGTTTAAGGGACACAAACATCTAAATAAAAAAATCAAACAAAACAAACAAGAACCTGGCAAACAGATGACAATACAGATGGAAAAACTTTTCATCTGTATCGCGTCATGTATGCTATCCGCTTGTCCGTTTATATTACAAACGCATGACATCCGTTTTTGTGTCAGCTTTGAAAAAAATTGAATTGCCATTGTTACTTAGGTCCAAATTGTAGGTAATAATGGCAATGTATCCGCAAAAATCAGATGCTATATGTTGTTCCCTATGGGATCCGATTTATTCTATGAGCACCCATGGACTTCAATAGGCGACTAGTTAGTACATGCTGCATTTTTTTCCTCATGGACAATTGGTGTGTGGGAAAAATGGTTTTCTGAACAGCTGAATTGAGTAACATTGGTGCAGGTGTTGTCCATTTGATGTCAGCGCTCGGACCAAACGTACGACCATGTGGATGAACCCGTATAGATATTATCTTGTTTTCTGAAGGCCTAAATTGCAAACCACCTCTGCAGTGTAGTTCCAAAGCTTACATGCGGCATCATTCTGTGCCTTACAGCCTCCGAAATAGTTAAAATCGCGCTCACTACCCCATGTACTTTGCATACCATTTGTTTGTGTCTCTACGCCCTCCCTCCGCAGCACGTCGTCAGCTAATGCTGCAAAGAATGTGAAAAAAAAAAAACTTAATTGAGTTTTACTCAGGAGCGCAGCCGGTTGCCAGTGACGACGGTCATTTCAGGTAACGATGCTGCAGTATGTTCCCTCAGTCTGCCTGTTAAATAAACCCAGCCTTTCAGTCACAAGCAGCTGGCAGGGTCAGGAACGCTCCGAGCTTTTTGAGGGGAGGAATTGGATCCCTTTGTCATTTCCCCTGCAGCGGTATAGTAAAAGATAGAGAATACGGCATCGTGAGCCAGCCTGCATTGGAATAAAAACAAAAAAATATTTCCCCGTAAAACAAGACGAAATTTTCTCACACCGATCCATAAATAGCAGTTGTCAGGCTGCCAATGAGCAGATGAATTGGAGTTCTCCTTGTAGAATAGCGTAAACTCAGATGAACCAAGGAGGACGCATCACAGGCCGGATTCTCCACACAGGAAGGAATTTCTTGTCTTATTTGCTGAAGTGCGACTACGGCAAAACTGAAAGTCTGGGTAGGACTCCAGTGATGCTGAAATTAAAAGCAGTAACTTGTAATTTGCAGAGGCCGCAAAATCCACAATATAATACATTTCTTGTTCCAAATAAACTATAACAGATACTGGAATATTTTCCTGCTCTGCTCTTTATTTGAGGGTTGGAACATTAAAAACATAAGTACATTCACTTAGAGGCAAGCAGCAGAGAATACTCAGAAACACTTGCTGGAGAACCGCTCACTGACAGGATTCTCCTCCTGTAGAGCTCCCTGCACAGCCTACTGAGTAGGAGAATGAAGTGCTGTTTTAGGTGGCCGCTCTACACGGTCCCTTAAAAAAATCGTACTTGTGAAACAGTCTGTTTCCACTGTATGTGGTTTTCTGTTAGTTGTCCGTGTGTACCATCCATGTGACATCCATGTGTGCCATCCGTGTGTACCATCCATGTGACATCTATGTGTGCCATCCGTGTGTACCATCCATGTGACATCCATGTGTGCCATCCGTGTGTACCATCCATGTGACATCCATGTGTGCCATCCGTGTGTACCATCCATGTGACATCTATGTGTGCCATCCGTGTGTACCATCCATGTGACATCCATGTGTGCCATCCGTGTGTACCATCCATGTGACATCTATGTGTGCCATCCGTGTGTACCATCCATGTGACATCCATGTGTGCCATCCGTGTGTACCATCCATGTGACATCCATGTGTGCCATCCGTGTGTACCATCCATGTGACATCCATGTGTGCCATCCGTGTGTACCATCCATGTGACATCCATGTGTACCATCCATGTGACATCCGTGTGTACCATCCATGTGACATCTATGTGTGCCATCCGTGTGTACCATCCATGTGACATCCATGTGTGCCATCCGTGTGTACCATCCATGTGACATCTATGTGTGCCATCCGTGTGTACCATCCATGTGACATCCATGTGTGCCATCCGTGTGTACCATCCATGTGACATCCATGTGTGCCATCCGTGTGTACCATCCATGTGACATCTATGTGTGCCATCCGTGTGTACCATCCATGTGACATCCATGTGTGCCATCCGTGTGTACCATCCATGTGACATCTATGTGTGCCATCCGTGTGTACCATCCATGTGACATCCATGTGTGCCATCCGTGTGTACCATCCATGTGACATCCATGTGTGCCATCCGTGTGTACCATCCATGTGACATCCATGTGTGCCATCCGTGTGTACCATCCATGTGACATCCATGTGTACCATCCATGTGATATCCGTTTCTTGGTGTGTACCATCCTTGCAACATCCGTTTGTGTGTACCACCGCAGACACCAGAAGCTGCCAAGTAATAGTAAGGGTATGTTTCCACGGTCAGGAAACGCTGCTTTTTTGACGCTGCGCAGAGCTGCAGCGTCAAAAAAGCAGCGTCCAGATGTTCCAGCATAGTGGAGGGGATTGTATGAAATCCCGTCTCCACTCTGCGTGGAAACCTGCACGCGGCGGCCCTGCGACTCCGGACATGCTGCGCGTCTTTTCAGATCGCAGCATGTCCGTACACCTTGCGGGGACGCAGCGTCCCCGCAAGGCATATCACAGGGCCCTATGGGAGCGAGCGATCATCCCGGATGTGAAGAGTTAACACATCCGGCATGATCGCGTCCCAGGAAGGGGGCGGGGCTTAGCGCCGAGCGGCTTCGCCGCTGCGGCGATAACGCCGCCCCTCCGGACCGTGGAGCCATACCCTTACGGGACTCCTGCACCTCTCCAGGGATCTGTGCCCTCCTTTCCGTACCTACTACTATAAGTAAGGTTTGAGAAAGACCCCAAGGGTCGAAACGTTACCTACCTTGCAAATCTTGCAACACTGCGGTGATACCTTTATTTTTGGTGTTTTTTCAAAATAATAAAAAACCACGAGTTTGGCTAACAATATTCTGAAGACATATTTCTTGAGTGCGACTGTTGATGTTTATGACTACCATCCTTATGACATCAGTTTCTATGTGTGTGCCCTCCGTGTGTACCATCCTTGTGACATCCACGTGTACGTGTGCCATCCATGTGTACCATCCCTGTGATATCCGTTTGTACTTGTGTACCATCCTTATGACATCCATTTGTACATGTGTGCCGTCCCTGTGATATCCATTTGTCCATGTGTATCATCCTTCTGATATCTCTTTGCACGTGTGTACCATCCTTGTGATACCTGTTTGCACGTGTTTACCATCTGTGTGACACGTACCAGAATAGAATTCAGAATAGAAATAGCAGATTTTTATGTGTTAAAGACGTGCAAAGATAAAGAAATAAATATACGGCAATATATAATTTGTGTCTTGCATGTGTAGCCTACTGTACATATTTTAACCTAATAAATGAAAAAAATGACGTGGGGTCCCCCCATTTTTGGTAACCAGCAAAGGTAAAGCAGGCAGCTGTGAGCTGATATTATCAGACTGGGAAGTTCCCTGGTTATTGGGCCCTTTCAAGCTTAAAAATACCAGCCTGTATCTGCCGCCGAAGTGGTGCGTGAGATGCTTCCTGATTTGCCCTGGTGTGTTGAAAATCGGAGTAATGGGGCTTGAGGTTGATGTTAGCTGTGAATTGTCCAAAAACACAGCTGACATCAAGCCCTGGTGTTAGTAATGGAGGTGTCTGTGAGACACCCCAATTACTAACCCTGGATGATAAAGACTAACACACAAATACTTTATTGAAAAACACTCCCGCACATTCTCCTTGGCTCACCACTCCTGACGTAATCTGCCGAATTCGAAGTAGTCAAGCTAAGTCCATCAAATCTGCCGTATAAAGTCTATGGCACCTTGTTCTGAGGCTCAATAGACTTTGCAAACAGCCACCTCCTCGTCATGCTGTGCTGCACGAGACCCAGCGCCTCTGAAAGTAGTGACATCCTTAACCCTGAAGCAGTTATAAGAAGTGACATGCTCATTCAGTTAAGGCCAGGGTCACACTTGTGAGTGCCATGCGAGAAACTCGCGCATCAATACCCCGCACTGCCGCCGGCACTCGAGACCGGAGTGTGCGGCTGCATGTATTTCTATGCAGCTGAACGCTTCGGTCCCGAGTACCAGCGGCAGTGCCGGGTATTGATGCGAGAGTCTCGTGCAAGTTTCTCAGATGGTACTCGCTAGTGTGACCCCGGCCTAAGAGTAAAAGATGCTGGCAGCATATCTGCCGAAAGAACAACGGCAATGCTGCCGGTGAAGTCACCTGAAGTGATTTCGCCTGAGGACACTTAGCGGTTGTGTTGGTGTCTAAAAGAATCCGTGGGCACATAGCCTTAGACCTGTTCTCTCTTAAACACTATACTAATGAGGGCAACAAGCCCAATTACAGATAATATTGTCTGAAGGGTGTTATTTGTTTAATTTTAGTGTTTCTAGAGTGTACAGTTTAGCAGGAACAGTGGCAGAGTCGGACATATATTTGGTGCAACCTGTGCAGTCGGACAGGGACCCAAAGGGTAAGTGGGCCCACAGCCACCTCCTAAGAAGTTGGCATTGTGCATTATGATGAGCTATTGGACTGCAAAGAATCCATATACTGTTCTTGTGTAGGGGCCTACTTATGGCTATGTCTGCTCCTTAACCGTGGTATGACCCTCAGGACCCCCAACAAATCTTGATTTTGACTTCAGTTGGAGTTTCTGGATTTCGGAAAGTAAAGTAACCCCAAAAGGAAAGGAAAACTAAATGAGAACAGAGATTCATTCTTACAGCAGATTAATCTACACCAGTCAAAGTAAGTGATATTACTGAATCTGCTGGTTATGTGATTTTCAGTTTCTTGTCACTGATGTTACTTCCTCCAGTTCGGAGATTCCAACTATTCTCCATTTTATGCTCTTGTGATGTCGGCACTACGATTCCCGGAAATGCAAATGTTATGTCACATGACGGCTGCAGTGCTCACAGTTCCAGCTCCGTCTGGCGGAAGCCCAAATTACTGTAGTGGACTCTTTGCTATAGTAGCTGCTCCTGGCATCTGGAACCAACCATGGCTTGCATGTTGGGGGACACAAAGTCATATGGTCAGATTCATCATATGTGTTTTTTTAAGTCACTTTTATTTTTTTATCTTGAATTTTGCACAAAGTAAAATGGTATTTTTTTTATGTCTTTAACCAAATTTTTGCGACTTTTTAGAGCAAAATGTCGCACATTTAGCAAAATACTGCAAAATTGCTGGTCTGCATTAATTTAAACCAGTGAGGACTTTAGTACATTTGCGACAAATTTATTTTACTTTTTAAAAAGTCACAAAGGATGAATTAGGCGAAAGCAGTTGGAAGTCGTTTACAAAGCCAAAGGTGGTGACCTTTAAAAGAAAAAAAACAACAAAACCAGGCGAGTGCTTCATAAAAGAAGCAAATGGAAAGATGAATATGATGCAAACAAAAAAAAGTCGCAAAATACCCAAAACTCAACAAAAACAGGCTTAAAAGTTTTTAAGGTGATTTAGGTTATGTAAGGAGATGGACATACTGCTCTTGTTCCTCCCTTGAAGAAACAAGTATAATATTATGTGATGTAATGTGAACTGTAATGCATAATGTGAATTGTGATGTGCGTTAAACATGTTAGTAATGTTGATAGTGATGAGCGAGTGCACTCGTTGCTCGGGTGACCTCCCGAGCATTTATGACTGCTCGGAGATTTAGTTTTCATCGGGTAGCTGAATGATTTACAGCTACTAGCCAGGCTGAGTACATGTGGGGGTTGCCTGGTTGCTAGGGAATCCCAATATGTAATCAAGCAGGCTAGTAGCTGTAAATCATTCAGCTGCCTCGATGAAAACTAAATCTCCGAGCAGTCATAAATACTCGGAGGTCACCCGAGCGTGCTCGGGAAAACCCGAGCAACGAGTATACTAGCTTATCACTATTGATAATGTGTGTGGTTTGACAATAGGGTTAGTAATAGTTAATGTTTGGGACAAGCCCAGAGTGGGAGGAGCTAAGTTGAGTTTCCTGTCAAGGAGTTAGATAGAACCTGGAGTGCATAGAAAGGGGACCTAAGGTCCATTGTGAGCAGTGCCGCATTCTGAAATGTCCCTAAATTGAGAGGAGACTGAAGGAACGGTATAGCAAGATCCGTAGCAGAAATGATTGAGAGACAGAGTGATCTACTGGAGATGAGTGCTGGGAGAGACACCTAGCAGCAAGGCCCAGAGTTTGATTCCCAAGAAGTAAAGGTCCTAGACAAGACCGAGTATGTGAGAAGACTACATTGTCTCACGACGGGAGTTCTGGTGCGTCAGCATTAGGGCTGTCCCACACATCCAGATAATTCCGGTACCGGAATAAATCGGTACCGGAGTTATCCGTGTCCGTGTGCCTGGGAACTCACGTAGGCCATACGTGCGGCACACGTGTGCCGCCCGTATGGCGAGTGGGTACCACACTGAGCGTGTGGTACCCACGCGTCTGGTACCCTGCATCGCGGATTCATATCTTCCCTGCAGCAGCGTTTGCTGCAGAGAAAATATGAAGAATAGTGTTTAAAATAAAGATCTATGTGTCCGCCGCCCTCCCACTCCCTGTGCGCCCCCCCCGCTGTTCTGAAAATACTTACCCGCCTCCCTCGCTGCTTCCTGGTCTGGCCGCGGCTTCTAGTGTATGCGGTCACGTGGGGCCGATCATTTACAGTCATGAATATGTGGCTCCACCTCCCATAGGGGCGGAGCCGACTATTCATGATTGTAAATGATCGGCCCCACGTGACCGCATACAGTAGGAGGCGCGGCCAGACCAGGAAGGAGCAACAGCCAACGAGGGAGTGGGTGAGTATTTTCTGAACAGCGGGGGGGCGCACAGGGGGTGGGAGGGCGGCGGACACATAGATCTTTATTTTAAACACTATTATTCATATTTTCTCTGCAGCAAACGCTGCTACAGGGAACATATGAATGGCGGCTTCAGCACCATGTGGGGGGGACAGCGCTTACTGTAGCGCTGTCTCCTGCACGCACACGGACCCCAGACGGAGAATGTCCGTGTGAGGTCTGTGTTTTACACGGACCCAGTGACTCTATTGGGTCCGTGTAATACGTGCGCTCCCACGAACACTGACATGTCTCCGTGTTTGGCACACAGAGACACGGTCCGCAAAAAATCAATGACATCTGCACAGATGCATTGATTTTTATGGGTCTACGTGTGTCAGTGTCTCCGGTACGTGAGGAAACTGTCACCTCACGTACCGGAGCCACTGACGTGTGAAACCGGCCTTAGAGGAGATAAGTATCAGGAAAACTGGCACCCTGAGGGGAAAGAAGATGTGAGTCGAATAAAGTAATCTGCTCTCTTGCTAAGCAGGACTGTAGTGTTAATTTGGGTTGTGGGGAAATAGTGAAAAACAGTGCGTACAGAGGACAAGTAGAGAGAGGAAAGGTGAATATAGAGAAAAAAAGGAAGGAAACTGTGGAAAATGCTTTGAGTTCTAAAGGAAATGTTCATAAGACTGTACTCGTTATCTCTTGTGCATATTCATTACCAAGTTCACTTTCAGTAAAATGTTTATTTTTGAATGGTGATCTCCCTCATAGAACTGTGAAATATCTGGTCCTGGCAACATCAGTTACACGTGGCCTGCACAGGCGTAGTGCCCTCATAGCACAAGTCTACACACCCGGCTAGGACCCCTACCTCCATGTAACGTGCCGGGGCATAAGAGACGAGTACCTCGCCCACGGCTCCTGCCACGTGCCACGTTAGTTACACCAGGACAACATTGTATGCATCACTCTGCAGTCATCTACCCACATAGAGATTAATGTAGCAAAGTGTACAGTAGCCTAAGGCTACTTTCACACATCAGTTTTTTGTTGTTTGGCAGGATCCGGCAAATTTTTGAAAATTGTGAAAAACTGATGGAACGGATCTGTTTTTTTGCTTGATCCGTGTTTTTTTTTTTAAATTAACTCTGGGATAGAGATTGGACTTCCAGTTCGAGAGAGAGAGATCCTCTGTATGTTTTCTCCGTCCGCCGGAAACAGCTGTTTTTTTATGGATCCGGCAAAAAACGGAAGAAACGTGTGGCCATCAGATGCAATCCGGCACTATTTCAACTCTATGAGAAAAAAACGGTTCCGGCAGAAAAAAAAACATCCGTTTTTTTTAAAACTCGCCGGATTGTGCCTGATGGCAAAAACCTGATGTGTGAAAGTAGCCTAAGCAATGCGAGGTTATTCTCAAGAAAAGATAGTAAGAATTAACATTGATGGCCTATCATTATCATAAGTCATCAGTGTCTGGTCGTTGGGTGTGTGACACTCCGCACCACATCTGTTCAGCTGTATCCGGTGTCAGTGGTGGAAAGAAGTTACAGAGCTACACAGCACCGTCAACTGTATATTGGCTGCGGCCGTGTCCTGCACATCCCCCCATTTATATCAATAGTTGGTGGATGTGTAGTCCCCGACTGTGGCCACTATTCTATCAACAGAGCTGTTCAGCGCCTCAACTGATCAGTTCTGGCCACACTGAGAAAAGATGATCTGCGGGGGTGCCTGGTGTCAGACCCTCACCGATCAGACATTGATGACCTATGACAAGGATAGGCCATCAATGCTAAAGTCCAGGAAATCCCTTTATCAGTGTCTGAACGAGATTATGTCTCCAAATCTTATTCTCTATTTAAGGGGGCGTTAAAATCTGTTAGTATGTCTATCTACTGTCCGCACTGAAATACTATGATGGTCATATTAGTGAATGATCTTCCAGTTGTTTCCCCATCAGGACATCCAATGTCTAAATTTTAGAAGATGATATACTGCAGAGTGCAGATCCACTATAATAATTTTTAGGAAATGTTCACACAGCTTTTTTTGCAGTGTTTTTTTTTCCGCATGAAAAAAGCGTTGAAAGGAAAAACACTGTGTACATTATCCATGTTTTTTACGTGTTTTTGATTAGTTTTTAATACATTTTTATGCATTTTAAGCATTCAACTGAATGGTTAAGAAAACTCAACTTTAGCAAAACTTAAGCAAAATTGCTGAAAAACTCAAGGGAAATAAGTGAACAATGAAAAATCACACTGAGAAAAACAACATTGAAAGTGGGGGTACATTTTACATAAACTACAAGTTGTGCCCAGACTTTTTCCTAGCGCCTGCCGCTGCATAACGTGCTGCCCGCAGATAGTGGGTATGCTGACTAATTGGCTAAAACAGAAATTGGGATTAAATCCAACAACAATGACCCAAATTTTCACTAGAAAAAGCTGAAATGTGCATCAAGCATGGAGGCTTCCCCGGTGCCTTGGAGATAACTGCATGATATACCGCTAGTGTTTCTGAACCCCAGTATGCTATGTATGATTCTGGTCTTTATGTATGATTTATAGGTTGGGGTTTTCTACTGTGCGATGGGATATTTGGGGAATTCTTTCTTTACCTCATATTTTTTTGGACTCATCTGCTGATCCTGACTGAGAGCTGGAGTGATTTTCTGTAAGTTGTATGCCTCCTAAGGCTCTGTTCACACACCCTGGCCTATTGGTGGCTTCACTGCAATCAAGCTGCATCTAGAAACCAAGCTGACCTTCAAGTCATAGTCACACGTTCAGTATTTGGTCAGTATATTACATCAGCCAAAATCAGCCAGAAACACGTCACCACTTTTGCATTTTTTACCCACTCTTGATTTTGGCTTACAAATACTGATGTAAAATACTGACCAAATACTGAACGTGTGAACGTGGCCTCAGAGCAACATATATTGTAAATGACAGCAGCTGAAAACATAAAAAGCAAGTAAACAGCATTTTTTTAATAGGAATCATTAAAGGGAACCTATCAATTGAATCAAGTGCAGCATAAATCCGTGTCTGGCTGTACGATTGCAGCAAGGTATATTTTTCTTTAAAATGTTCTGAATGTTTGAGAAAACATAGTTTGAAGAACCCGCTGGGGACCATATCAGAGATGAGACTTGTCTGGAGCTGCTCCCGGCCCCATAAGGTCTGAAGTGCAAATTCTTTAATTGATGTAAAAATACGTAAATCCATGCGGCACATTCATTCCTGCACTAAGTATGTTAATAAGAGAAAAAAGAATGGATCTACCTGTGGCCAAACATTTTTGTTTGCCTGATCATAGCACCGTGGACCTGAAATTACTTGTATTGAAAGGTAACTTCAAATCTCAAGAGAGACAGGAGAATCTGGGAGTATAAACTTATGATGACCTTTGACACACAGTGCAGGAATGAATGTGTTGCATGGATTTATGCCTTTTTACATCAATTAAGGAATTTGCACCTTATGGGGCATCATAACACAGAACCAGACCCCAATCAGAGGACAATAAAACATTCACTCCTTATCTATGACCTGTTCCAATATTTATGGACACAACTACTTATCACTCTCCCATAATGACAGTTCTGTGCTGTGTATAAATATGTGATTCTTCAGAATTTGTATTAGTCTGTGCCTGATGAAGAGGCCTGAGTAGTCTTGAAAGCTTGTAATTTGTTACCATCTTTTCAGTTAGCCATTAAATTGTATCAACCACTGAGGACTCTCAATTCCAAATATTATTCTATCTACTGGCTAACACAGATATATATCTTTCCTGTATGTCTGCCTATAGTCAGGCCAGCTTACCAAGCTATGATTTCTCTGAAATGTCGGAGGATTTTAGAGAAAAACATACCTGGTTGCAGTCAGGTTCTGAATCATACTGCTTGTGATTTGGGAAGCATGAACCAAGTGACAGGTCCCCTTTAAACAATTACTCCTGTGTCTGGATATTGCTGTTACTTACCTGTTATGATGCCCCCTGCTGTTCTTTTGATTCCCTCTCCAAGCCCTAGAGACCTTATTGCTCTTATGGTTTTCCTTATTGCGTAAAATATAGTAAAATATAAGATTTCAAAAGTTCCTGCAAAGCCCAGGGACGTAGACAGTGTGTGGATGGGAACGTTCCAGAGATAATTGGAATATAAAATAATAATTGGCAGATAAAACATTTAGCTACAGAACTGCATTGCAGGGTTTAGTGCTGAATACCCTGTACTACTCATTCTCTTATGTCTGCGGAGTGCAATTTGTTCCCAGGTTAGGCCTCCATTGTGGCTTCACATAGAGAGTTTTTCTGCCATGAAAAAAGTATCTATCACATGTCTTATCAACACCCTTGAGCACCAGCAATATATCTTGTTTCAGGTAAGGATTTATCATCAATTTCTAGATTAAAGGGGTTGTCCAGGTAAAACAAAAAATCTGCAGAATAGGGGATAACTTGTTGATTTGTGGGGGTCCGATTGCTGGGACCCGCACTAATCAGCAGAATGAGAAACTTTGGTGTTCATGCTCCATGCTCATCCACTGATTCCCTCATTCCCTATGGGTCTGCCGAGAGCTGCGCTTGGATTTTCCTGGCAGTCACATTGAGAATGAATCGAGCTGCAATGAGGCACATTTTGAGAATACCTTGGTGAGTTTTGCATCTTGTGAGCTCCCGTAAAGTCCAGTTGTGCATGAAATAGATTAGGTCAAGAAAAGAGAGAAAAGCAGAAAGAAACACGCAGCCATGTATCCCTACTCTCCTGCTGTTTCATCTCTAGGGTGGATTTGTTGCTTCCCACCCCAGATATTGCCAGGGCGTCCCTCCTATCATTCTTCTCTTTATGTGCAGTCTTACCTTCTCATTCAAATGTCCACCTCAGAAGGGGCTACAGCCAGTATCTGGACTGCCCGGATCGCACATCAACCCAATAGATTTATCTTTTACGCTAAGTCATTTCCATAATTTGCCTTGTCCTTTATATGTGCCTACACAGAAATATTGTGCCTAGTGAAGTCCATTAGTGCCCCCACACAGTATACCACCTTCATGGTCCACACAAAACCCATCGCACACAGTATGATGCCCCAACAGTACATGCCCCGCACACAGTATAATGCCCCCCAACACCTGCCTAGACACACACAAAGCCCCCCCAAACACAGTATTATACTGCCTACTGTCCTCCCCACACACAGTAATAATAATATAATAATAATTTTTATTTATATAGCGCCAACATATTCCGCAGCGCTTTACAACTTATAGAGGGGACTTGTACAGACAATAGACATTACAGCATAACAGAAATCACAGTTCAAAATAGATACCAGGAGGAATGAGGGCCCTGCTGCTCGCAAGCTTGCAAACTATGAGGAAAAGGGGAGACACGAGAGGTGGATGGTAACAATTGCTTTAGTTATTTGGACCAGCCATAGTGTAAGGCTCGGGTGTTCATGTAAAGCTGCATGAACCAGTTAACTGCCTAAGTATGTAACAGTACAGACACAGAGTGCTATTAACTGCATAAAGTGTATGAGAACACGATGCAAGGAACCTGATTATGTGTTTTGTTTTTTTTCTATTTTTAATAGGCCACACAGGGATAGTTAGGTTAATGGGTTGAGGCGGTAGGCCAGTCTGAACAAATGCATTTTTAGGGCACGCTTAAAACTGTGGGGATTGGGGATTAATCGTATTAACCTAGGTAGTGCATTCCAAAGAATCGGCGCAGCACGTGTAAAGTCTTGGAGACGGGAGTGGGAGGTTCTGATTATTGAGGATGCTAACCTGAGGTCATTAGCGGAGCGGAGGGCACGGGTAAGGTGGTAGACTGAGACCAGAGAGGAGATGTAGGGTGGTGCTGAGCCATGGAGTGCTTTGTGGATGAGGGTAGTAGTTTTGTACTGGATTCTGGAGTGGATGGGTAGCCAGTGTAATGACTGGCACAAGGTAGAGGCATCGGTGTAACGGTTGGTGAGGAATATGATCCTGGCAGCAGCATTCAGGACAGATTGGAGCGGGGAGAGTTTGGTAAGAGGGAGGCCGATTAGTAGAGAGTTACAATAGTCCAGACGGGAATGAATAAGAGAAACAGTAAGAGTTTTTGCAGAGTCGAAAGTAAGAAAAGGGCGAATTCTAGAAATGTTTTTGAGATGCAAATAAGAAGAGCGAGTCAGTGATCGGATGTGGGAGGTGAATGAAAGCTCGGAATCAAGGATAACCCCAAGGCAGCGGGCATGTTGCTTTGGAGTAATGGTGGAACCACACACGGAGATGGCAATGTCAGGCAAAGTGTAGGTTAATAGAGGGAGAGAACAAGAGGAGTTCAGTTTTTGACAGGTTCAGTTTCAGATAGAGGGAGGACATGATGTTAGAGACAGCGGTAAGACAATCACTGGTGTTTTCTAAGAAGGTCGGAGTGAAAGCAGGAGAAGAGGTGTATAATTGGGTGTCGTCAGCATAGAGATGGTACTGGAACCCAAATCTACTGATTGTTTGTCCAATAGGGGCAGTATACAAAGAGAAGAGGAGGGGGCCTAGGACTGATCCTTGAGGAACCCCAACAGTAAGGGGAAGGTGAGAGGAGGAGGAACCAGCAAAACATACAGTGAAGGATCGGTCAGAGAGATAGGAGGAGAACCAAGAGAGAACGGTGTCCTTGATGCCGATGGAGCGGAGCATAGTGAGGAGGAGCTGATGATCCACAGTGTCGAATGCTGCGGAAAGATCCAATAGAATTAGCATGGAGTAGTGACCATTAGATTTAGCTGTTAGTAGGTCATTAGAGACTTTACTGAGGGCAGTTTCAGTAGAGTGTAAAGAGCGGAAGCCAGATTGAAGAGGGTCAAGAAATGCCCCCCACAGTATGATGCCCCCCACACACTGGCATCCTCTACTTGCTTGTGTGACCTGCTTCTTTGCTGAGCTGGTCTTTGCTACTAGAGCGCCTGCTAGGGCCGTGGGGTACTCGGCACCGGGCCAGTTTCTTAAAGGGATGTGTCATGGCAGCAACGACCCGGTCCGTGGCCCTGGACATCCAATAAAATATGAAAAAGGGGAATAAAGTTTATGGGATAAATGTTCGTGACGCCACCTGTGGTACTCGGCCAGGGAAGGCCGACGCTGCTTAAAGGGGTCCACTGGGGCTGATGGTGTTGCAGCAGAGTTGGTATAGCTCGCCACAGGTAGAGCTTAGTCCCCAGGGCTCCCAGTGTAGCTGGTAAGGGACGATAGTTGGTGGAGTGCAGGAAATAATTGGAGGACACAGGATTTGCAGTCTCTTTACCTTTTACTGGTGAAATTGCAGTCCAGGGCACAGGTTACAGGTGATCTTTGAAATCCGGGCAGCCTGGAAGTGGTTCGGAATCCCCCTAGCCAGGTGGGGTTGGAAGCCTTCCTTTCTGCGCTGAATTCTGGGTTCTTGATGCCTTAGCTTTCAAGTCGCTCTCTCAAACTGTCCCTCAGGAGGAACACTACCCACATGGCAAGCAGCTTGAGCCTTTTTACAGGTGTCCCTCTCTTGAGGCCAGGAGATCTGCAATCTCCTGCCCTCTGGTTTCAGCTGTGGGCCATACAGTTCCCACACATCTTTGGACCCCGGTGTCTGGTTGCTTGCGCTTAATCCTGGGGGTGAGCTCAATCACAGCTCCACTCACAGTTTATCTCCCACTTGCGCCTTCTCCCTTCACTGTCTCACACAGACTGACTACTAACTCCTCCTCCAGACCAGAACTTATAGGGAAGCTACCCTGAAACCGGGTTTAGAGCTCCCCCTTCTGGCCTGGAGTCAGGAAAGTGTTGCATGCTATTGTTACCTGCTAAGGGGATTCCTTTTCGCCTCCAGGCATGGCATCACCCTCCCCGGGAGGCAAGCAATACCACTGTGGCAACAGGATTCCTGGGGTGCCACACTACCACTCGCATGTCCTGAGAATGCCATGTAAGCTCAGGGTTCTTGCAGATCCTTCTGTCTCTAAACAGTCTGAACGGTGGCGTAGGGGTCTGATGGTTCTCTGTCCCACCATTGTGTCCCAGGGACACAGATATAGTTGAAGTATAGTTCCCAACCATCCCGGATTCAGCGGGACTGTCCTGATTTAGGGGAGCTATCCGGGGAGGTCAGGGCTATGTCTCGAATTTCACTTATGCTGTCTGCAATGTCTCCTGCAGTGAAGGCTTCACTCACCTCACTTCATCACCGTGTCAGTTTATTGCTCATCAGTGCTGCATTGGTGATTTTTTTTTCTATAAGCTACTATGGGGAGCATAAAAAAAACACATGTTAAAAAAAAAACCATTGCGTTTTTAAGTGCAGAATCAAAGTGTTTTGGAACTATAAAAAAGTAATTAAAAATACTACTTCAAATCTGCACTAAAAACACATTGATGGAAAGCACATGAAAAATGCAGTAAATTAGATAAAATGGTTATTGTTTAGTTTCGTGCAGAAACCGTGCAGATGAAAAGCATTATTTACACTGTGTGTGAACATGGCCTTATAGACATGTTTGGAAAAATGGCACTTAAAGGGACTCTGTCATCTGAATTTGGAGGGAACAATTTTCAGCCATAGGGGCGGGGTTTTCGGGTGTTTGATTCACCCTTTCCTTACCCGCTGGCTGCATGCTGGCTGCAATATTGGATTGAAGTTCATTCTCTGTCCTCCGTAGTACATGCCTGCACAAGGCAATCTTGCCTTACGGAAAGGATGAATCAAACACCCAAAAACCCCGCCCCTATGGCTGAAAATTGTTCCCTCCAAATTCAGGTGACAGAGTCCCTTTAAAAAACTGCTTATCTCGCAGAAAACCAAGACCTCATATAGTGAAGATAGACTTAAATAATTTGACGCAAAAATGTAATTGCGCACCATAAGACCATAAAATAAAAGTGACTTAAAAATAACGCAAATTATTAATCCTATCCTACAATCTACTTATCATGACACTTCTCATCCCACTAAGATTGTAAATTCTGATGGACAGAGACTCTTTTTATCTCATCAGATTATTCTTTCAGTATTACTTGTCATTGTACTTATTTGACGCTACCGCAGTCGTGCAGCGCAGCCCAATAACATGGTGGAGGAAAAAAAGAACATTAATGGACCAGTGTGCACATGTGTAAGCCCAGGCTGTGCTGACATCTAGTGGTAAATAGAAAAACTGCAACTAGGGTGATTTTAGAATACTGTGCAATATGCGCCCTTAAATTAGTATTAATTATACATATTGGATGATAATTTATATAGAAGCTTTAGTATATCTTATGTATACATGTGGCAAACTGCTGCCACCATTTCCCCTGATTCTGCCACAAAAAAGTAGCCCGATATTGGCTGAGCATATCTGGTTATACCACATAGGGACTGGTGGGAAGGTGGTTTCCAAACATCCAAACTGCACCAATAAATCTATATGCATGTGGAATATAGAGAATTGCTCTTACTAGAAAAATCTTCATTTTTTTTTTTTTTATAATAATGTTGATGACAGTAAAAGGTGAATATAATTAATGGGGTTAAGAATAAATTATCAAATGTCACAGAGCTGTTTTATATAAATGCATATTAAAATATGAAGTAGCTTTAAAAGGCCACTTAATTTTACCCATTATAGTTTTGTCTGGTGGAAATATTTGGTACTTTATTTGAAATAGATTTATTCTGGCCTCTGACATAAACCACCCATGGCCTCCCCTCCCCTTTAGGGTATGTTTTCACGTTCAGGAAACTCTGCGTGTTTGACGCTGCGTAGAGCCGCAGCGTCAAACACGCAGCGTCCAGATGTTCCAGCATAGTGGAGGGGATTTTATCAAATCCCGTCTCCACTATGCGTGGTAACACGCACCCGGCGGCCCTGCGATTCCGGACATGCGGCGCATCTTTTTAGGTCGCAGGATGTCCGTTTACCTTGCGGTGACGCTGCGCCGCCGCAAGGTAAAACACAGGGCCCTATGTGTGGGGTGTGATGATGCCAGATGTGTGCAATGATCACATCCGGAATCATCGCGTCTACATAAGGGGGCGGAGCTTTGGGCGGAGCGGGTTTTCCGCTCCGTCCAAACCGCCGGCCATCCTGAACGTGGACACATACCCTTAAAGGGGGTTATCTGACTTCAGATATAGTTGCATGTGCTGTAATCATACCTAAGGGTATGTGTCCACGTTCAGGATTGCATCAGGATTTGGTCAGGATTTTATGCAGGTAAAATCCTGACCAAATCTGCACCTGAGGTCACTGGCAGGTCTCCTGCGTTGTCCTTGCGCTGTTTCAGCACTGTAAGGACATGCTGCGTTCTTAAAAGACGCGCCGCATGTCCGTTTCCGCGGGTCTGCCGCATGCGTCTTTTAATGCATAGTGGAGATGGGTTTTCATGAAATCCCCTCCACTATGCTGTAACATCTGGACGCTGCATGTTTGACGCTGCGGCTCTACACAGCGTCAAACACGCAGCGTTTCCTGAACGTGGAAACATACCTTTACATGTCTGCTGAGCTCTTTATTGTTCTTTTTGTCCTATTTGATGTGTTTTCGCCCATTGCCGTGATGCCGTTCTATACATACCATGCTACAGAAGTCTTGTCTGGCCCATCTGTCTTATATGTGAGTGAAGAATCGACATCTGTCTGGTTACCTTGATATTATAAAAGCATGTCCATCACTTCATCTCCATTGATGTGATCACTCCCTTGCCTCACTTCCTGCCTGCCTAGCTCCATTAATTTTACCTTCCCATGGCATCACGGTGGCTCAGTGGTTAGCACTGCAGCCCTGGGGTCCTGGGTTTAAATCCCACCAAGGACAACATCTGCAAGGAGTTTGAATGTTCTCCCCGTGTTTCTGTGGGTTTCCTCCGATTTCCTCCCACACTCCAGAGACAAACTGATAGGGAATATAGATTGTGAGCACCAATGGGGACAGCGATGATAATGTCTGTAAGAGCGCTGCAGAATATGATGGCGCTATATAAGCAAAAGCATAATAATAATAATAATTAATAGTGCAATTTTTTGCAGTGTGATCCTAATATACAAGGGGCTGAGACCATCATACATCAGTCTTGGAAAAAGTACTCCCTAAGGCTGGCCATACAAATTATAGATGGTTGTCTGGCTGAACAATGCTTTGGCCAATCGTTTGACCAACAGCCATCTCAGTCAACTCTCCCAACGGCCTGGGTTCTCTATGAGAAAGCTGCTAACTAACATGTAGGCGGGTGGCTTATTTCCAAAACAACAAAGTGTTGGGGGTGGGATATCGGATATGTGCGATCCACATCGCCCCCAACCATCAGTCGGCCGGTGCCTCCATTCACATTAGACTGTCGTCTGAATCTGTTGATCGCCTCGTACCTTTCCAACCGCACTTTCAGCGTCTCCCACTCCCACACTACCTCCTCATCCCACCCTCTCTCTGTTGGAGTCCCCCAAGGCTCTGTTCTAGGACCCCCACTCTTCTCAATCTATACACTTGGCTTGGGACAACTCATTAAGTCCCATGGATTCCAGTACCACCTCTATGCTGATGACACTCAGATCTACCTCACTGGCCCAGACGTCACCGCTCTGCTGTCCAGAATCCCAGAGTGCTTATCAGCTATATCCTCCTTCTTCTCCTCTCGCTTCCTCAAACTCAATGTGGACAAATCTGAACTCATCATCTTTCCTCCATCCCACAGATCTTCCTTACCTGACCTATCTATCGCAATCAATGACATCATGCTTTCCCCCGTACCGGAAGTCTGCTGCCTCGGAGTAACCCTTGACTCTGCCCTGTCCTTCATACCGCACATCCAAGCTCTTTCCACCTCCTGTCGCCTCCAGCTCAAAAATATCTCCAGAATCCGTCCTTTCCTCAACCTTCAATCTACTAAAATGCTTGTGCATGCCCTCATCATCTCCCGCCTTGACTACTGCAACATCCTTTTCTGCGGCCTCCCTGCTAACACCCTTGCACCTCTCCAGTCCATCCTTAACTCTGCTGCCCAACTAATCCATCTCTCTCCTCACTACTCCTCCGCTTCCCCCCTCTGCAGATCTCTTCACTGGCTCCCATTCCCTCAGCGTATCCATTTCAAATTACTAATACTGACTTACAAAACCATCCATAACCTGTCTCCTCCATATATCTCTGAACTAATCTCCCGATATCTTCCCTCACGTAATCTCCGGTCCTCCCAAGACCTCCTTCTCTCCTCCACACTTATTCGCTCCTCATCCAATCGCCTCCAAGACTTCTCCCGAATATCCCCCATCCTCTGGAATTCTCTGCCCCAACACGTCCGGTTATCCACCACATTCGGATCCTTCAGATGGAGCCTGAAAACATATCTCTTCAGGAAAGCCTACAGCCTGCACTGACCCCGCTACCGCCTCACCAACACCGGAGCTCCTGCAACCCCCAACCTACTGTCTCCTTCCCCATAATCCTGCAGAATGTAAGCCCCCAAGGGCAGGGTCCTCGCCCCTCTGTATCAGTCTGTCATTGTTAGTTTGTTTACTGTAAGTGATATCTGTAACTTGTATGTAACCCCTTCTCATGTACAGCACCATGGAATCAATGGTGCTATATAAATAAATAATAATAATAATATCGTTGGGTTTGGCCGACATTGGTCTACTGTGTATGGGGGGCTGAAATCTGAAGATCTTCTAGATCTGGAAGAGCAAACTAAAAGGTATTGTGGCCAGCCACATAAAATGGCAAGAAATCTGCCCTGGAAAAACTGAAGATTTTCCTAAATATCATTGGATTACCTTTGATGTGATGGGACTCGGCCTCAGATATCCAAGTATGACGTCTAATCCCATTATGACAGGTTACGTCTATGATTCCTGAGCCCCTTCCATCCCTGCACGGTTCTCGGCCTCCGCAGCCTACAGACAATAGATCCTAATATTTGCTCTTTATTTTGTGCACATTCCCAGAGCTCTAGATTTTTCTCTATAAATGACATCTTCTGATTACGTAGAGCAAATGATCACAAGTTGTGTGTTTTCCAGTGGCGGTTCAGGGAGGATTTGATGAATCGCCACGATCGCTGATTTGTTGGGGGTTGGGGCGCCATGATCTGTGAATAACCATTTTGTAGATGACTACTATATGAGATGTCAGATACATGAAGGTTTCAGGAGACTGGGGATCGCGTGAGCTGATTTCATAGCGGCTTTTCTGTTCATCTCGGAACTGCAAAGTGTTCCAATAAGTTTCTTAGTAATGGACATTACAATGATGGAAGTTTGCTTTTAACAGGACAGATAACCACATTCTAATAACTTGCACATTAGCAAAATAAAAACAAGAAGCACAAGGTGTTTATTCACAAAAGGTCCAACCATGTTTTATTATTTTACACTGAGAGATAAATATATCTGATTGGTACATGGCAGTGTTATAGAACCGGTAACATTTGTCTCCAAAACAAAATTAAAGGTTAAAAAAAAAACAAGAATAACTCACAACATTGCGCGATGCCCAGAAATTGGCACAGCAGTGGGAAAGAAGAGTCAATGAATATACAATATACCAGTGCTTTTATTAAAACTATATGCCTAGATCTCAAATACTCAAAACCATAGTCTGAGTTTTAGAAAAATAATCTGCTCTGAAGTGAGTCATTATTGTGTCTGTCTATGAACATCACAGAACTGCGCTGGAAGAGAGGGAAGTGCTTCACAGTAGGGGTCTGGGTTCGGGGGCCATACCAGCACCCCATGGGTCACATCATTAGCCCACAGGGTATTCCACAAACCCACAGGTAACACTATTATGTCTGCAACATCACATGATTATTTCATTACTTAATTGTTTTTTGTTTGTTTACAAATGGATATACTCAACACTTCTGAGTGTGTCCTCTACACTGCAGTGATAGGGACCGTGATTTTATACCAGGTAGTCTGTCAGAATCATGATATTGCTTTGTAAAGTAAGAGCAGCATGATGTAGGGGCTGAGAGCCTGATTACAGTGATGTGTCACTTACTGGTCTGTGTTTTGCTAAAATCAGTGTTTTATCAGCAGGAGATTATCACTACAGGACAACTGTTCTCGTGCATCCTAGTCCACCACTAAATTAGCAGCTCTCTATCATTATACATTGTACACAGAGAGCTGCCGTAGGGAAAACTGTGACTCTATCACAACTGCTGTACCTAGTAAGTGATACATCACTGGAATCAGGGTCTCTGCCCCTACATCATGCTGCTGTCAGATTACGTAGCAAACACCTGCTGACAGATTCTACTTAATGGTTTGAAGACCAAAGTGCACACAGTTTTACTTGTCCCACCGTTACTGATATGCTTACAGACCAAGTCCCTTTATACTTTTTAACCCTGCAGGAGCTGCATCTCATTTTTGCTAATCTGTCTCTTCTTCATGCACAATTTACATACCTACAAATTGCCTAAAATAAATAAAAAATCATGAGAGACCCCCCCACCAATATCACCCACTTTCAAAAAACGCCAATGCATTTGTCAATACTACTGCATTGAATAGAAACAGATGACACCTCCAGGGTGGTCCGAGGCCATGTTCCCACTTAACGTAAATGCCATTTTTACTTCTGTGCTTTTTTTTCTGTACAGAAAACATTCTGCACTTATTCCAAACAAAGTGGATGCGATTTCATGCAATTATGTGCTTGTTGCATTTAAAGACGCTGTGAAACTGTGCTTGTGGTTTTGGTGCATTTTCTCTCTATAGGCTTCTATGGGGAGCCTGAAGAAAATGCATTTAGAAATGCAAATCCTGGTGTGAAATCTGCACCAAAAAATGCATTAAAAAGGGAAAAACCTAAAAAATGTAGAAATATTCAGATCACAATACTATTGTATACAAAAAATGGAGTTGGAAAAAAAAAATCAGCTTTTTTTTGCATGTGGGAACATGGCCTTACATTTACTGTTGAGTATCAATGCTGTTGTTTTGGGGAACTTAAACTTAACAAAAGTTTAAAAAAATCAGTGGCTATCTCATTCACAGTACGAACGCAGGCGAGGAAGAACTAGATGGGTGTCGAGAAAAAGTCTTGGTATTGAACTGCAGTACAGGCAGGTCATCAACTTTTGGGTTATTCACTTTGAGAAAACAACGGCTTTGGGGCGATCTTATATGAAAGAACAGTACAGAAATCTTTCTAATGATCGTTTTACGCAACGATAGGGACATCCTCTACGTGTAAAGGTTCAATCATAATCACAGGCACAGATTCTTTACTGTAAGAGCAGTGAGATTATGGGACTCTCTGCCAGAACCGTTTCTAATCGTTGATTCACTATAAGGCTATGTGCACACAGTGCATTTTTGCTGCGCAGAAATGGACCAAAATGCTATGGAATCCAAATGCAAGCTAATTCAATGACAATCCTGAAGTGCTGCGCACATGATCAGTAAATTTCCTTTGAGTATTTGCAGTGCATTTTTTTCTGCAGCATGTCAATTCTTTGTGCGTTTCTGCAGCGTTTTTCACCCATTGACTTCAATTGAGTCAGTTAAATCTGCAGCAAAAACGCAGGTGTAAAAATGTTTGTGGATCTCTGGAGTTTTTATTTTGTGTTTCATCAGCTTCCTATGGTGTTTCCCACGTTGTCATCTGTGTGACAGCATGGGAAACACTGGTGCGGTGGTTCTTATCTGCGGTAACGCAACCGCCGGTAAGATCGTCGGTCAGTGTGCAGCGGAATCATGCTGTCAGATGTCAGCGTGACCCCGCAGCTGCGACTGTGACCCGCAGTAATGCAACCACCTATAAGACTGTCGGTCAGAGCGCTGCAGGGTCATGCTGTCAGATGTCAGCGTGACCCCGCAGCTGTGACCCGCAGCGGTGACCTGCGGTAATGCAACCACCTGTAAGACTATCGGTCAGAGCGCTGCAGGGTCATGCTGTCAGATGTCAGCGTGACCCCGCAGCTGTGACCCGCAGCGGTGACCTGCGGTAATGCAACCACCTGTAAGACTATCGGTCAGAGCGCTGCAGGGTCATGCTGTCAGATGTCAGCGTGACCCCGCAGCTGTGACCCGCAGCGGTGACCTGCGGTAATGCAACCACCTGTAAGACTATCGGTCAGAGCGCTGCAGGCTCATGCTGTCAGATGTCAGCGTGACCCCGCAGCTGCGACTGTGACCCGCGGTAATGCAATCACCTATAAGACTGTCGGTCAGAGCGCTGCATGGTAAGGCTGTCAGATGTCAGTGTGACCCCGCAGCTGTGACCCGCAGTGGTGACCTGTGGTAAAAAGCTTACCGCAGGTTAGCAGGCGTGGGCTGATATGACTACTGGTCCCACTGGGCTACGTCTGCTGTCACTGATAATAGTGACAGCAGGTGCCGCTGATGGGAGACATAGTCTCATCAGCCGGAGTCTGTGCTCACAGTTGGAAAAAAAAAGTTAAATAATTACATATACATTCACATAAATGTAATAAAAAAATAATTCTCACCTAATACCAAATTCCCGACGCCCTTGTTTCCTAGAAATAATGTAAAATAATAAACCAACATACTCACCTGTCCACCATAGTCCACGTAATACTGAGTATCCCACGGCGATCTCACGTGTAGAACAGTCACACTGCTCTACTCGGCCTCTGGCGATACACTGACAGGAGGTAATCCGGAAGTGTATCGCTGAGCTGCTGTGAGAGAGTTCACCGGAGGTTCAACAGCTGATCAGCTCCAGTAGTCTCACTTAAGGCACCGCTGCGTGGGAAAGTTCTCACACAGCGATAGCGCCATGAGAGCACCGGAGCTGGTGAACTCGGGTGAACTCTCACTGCATCTCAGTGATACACTGAAAGAACGATTACCTCCTGTCAGTGTATTGCCGGCTGACTTCGAGAGAAAGTGATCAGGATCGTCGTGGGACATTATGGATTACCTTCTATGCAGACAGAGGAGGTATATTGTGGTTTATTTTATTTTTGTTGCCGGAGACGTTGGCGTTAGTGGATTAGGCGTTCAGTGTGTATGATTTAATTAAGATTCATTAAAGGAGTCTGCGTCATTATTTCAAATAAAGGACTTTATTCTGGGTGTCTGTTTTTATACAATATCACTATGGGGTTACTAATGGATAGGTATCTTATAGACACTTCTCCATTACTAACCTGTGGGCTTGATGTCACCTGACAATACAAAGTTGACATCAACCCCACAAATATGAACCCCACTTGTTACCACTACAGGGCAAGTAGGAAGAGCGAGGCTAAGCGCCAGATTTGGTGCATCTTATAGATGCGCCTTTTCTGGGGAGGCTGAGAGCTGATGTTTTTAGTCTGTGAGGGGCCAATATCCATGGCCCCTTCCTAGGCTATTAATATCAGCCCGCAGTAGTCTGCCTAGCCTTTGCTAGTTAGATTGTATAGGGGGACCCTATGTCAATTTTTTTCTGGAGTCCCCCTGTAAACTAGCCAGTAAAGGATAAGCAAACAGATGTGTGATATTAATAGCATGGGAACCTTAATTAGCTCCTTCCCAGAATATTAACATTAGCCATCAGCTTTCCCTCTGCTGAGGATTACAATTATGCGGGAGCCCATGCAATTTTTTTTTTCATTTTTTTCTTTAAAATTAACAGTTGCTGTCTGGTTACAGCCTATGTACGTTCATTCTGCTAGCGCTCCTACATAGGCTAGTGACAATGTGTGTGTGTGTGTGTTTGTGTTTACTTATTCAGCTTAGTGATGAAGGTGTCAGGTTGACACCTTTTCATTACTAAGCCTAGAGATCGGTGTCAATGACAGCTGCTGACACCAAGCCCTAATCCAATTACCCTGATGCCACTGCATCAGCATGAAAAAGGTGGCATTGAACCAAGAAATTACATCACAAAACTTTTTTTTTATAAATCTGTTTATTTAGCTCAAAAAAAGCATTTATTGCTGTAAAAAAGCATGTAAAACGCATACAAAAACATGTCAAAAACATGCGTTTTTTTCCCACAGAATTTTTCATGCAGAAACCTTTTAGAAATTTCTGCAAGCAAATACTCAACGTGCGCACATAGCCTAGGAGTTCATGGAGGGCCTGGATGCCTTTCTTGAAAGATATAATAGTACAGGTTATCGGTTCTAAATGCTGTGATGGTACGTTGATCCAGGGAACTAGTCTGATTGCCAGATGAAGGATTTTTCCCCTAATATATGGCAATTAGCACCTGCCTCATTAGGTTTTTCACCTTCCTCTGCATCCATGTTAGGTTATAGGATGAACTCAATGGACTTCTGTCTACCTTCAACTTTAAAACTATGAAACTATAAGTCATAGGAAGCTGGGATGTGATGTATCTATCACTTAAATAACTGCAGAATAAAGCAATGGAAACCATGCAAACCCTACCAATAATGATGATAAGGATGAGGGGGATAACAGGGTCTTGTTTTAATTGCAACTTTAGATGATACATCACAGAACAGGAGAACGGCGAGGCCTTCAGTGAAGGATAACACTAGGAGACTGGTGATGGGTACTGCAGCATTTCATCAGTACGAATCAGCCAAACGAGGGAAGAAGCGGCTGTGTGGAAGGGCACGAGCGGTTGGTATTTTCTGATTGTTCCCAGATGGCATTATAATTTCAGTATTCTGCAATTATAAAAGTGTCATCGCTTAACACTAGTTAAGGAGGCCAGGTCTCAGTAAAGTAATCTGATAGATCTGTGACATTTCAGATTGCAGCACAAGAGATTAGACTCCTCCTCAATAAATGTCTGTTAAAGACAAAGAAGAATTTACTAGAGGCGTTAATGGGAAATGTCAGTATCCCAGTATTTAAGATACAGGTGCCTGAATTTATACTTTTGACATTTAACTTTGCTACAAAGCAACTAACATGAAAATCCAGGGGGACATTATTTACCTACCATCCCGTTCTTACATTTTGGATGGAGAAACGCTTGAGAATATTAGGGATCCGATAGGAACCACGCACACAAGAGCCGATGTTTAACTTTTAATAACCAAATCAAATTGTGGAACAACTGTAACTCATCTCAGTGTTCACTCACATCATGGCCAGATGACTGAGACTATGAGGGTCTGTACCCCTCTAAACTTTGCAATGTAACTATTGGCACAATGACACTCACCGCATTCTTATCCTAGAGGTCAGTGCGATCACTATAGAATCGTATACTCGTAGTTAGATCTACAGATTTTCTTGCAATAAGGTTGAGGAGACATTGATACTCTTCTGCTTCGAGTATGTTATTCCTCGTGTTAAATTGTTTTTCTGGGATTTCTGAAACCCCCAAAAAGACAAACTGTGCATTACGCATCCTCCTCGAGGCCAGTACTGAGTCTCCGCAGCATCAACAGCGCTACAGCCAAATAATGAGCTCAGCGACTCTGCCCGAGTCAATGGAACAAGCTGTTCAGATCAGTTGAGCTTAGTGATTGGCTGCAGCATTTTTTTTATTTCCCATCAGCGCTGCCGACAATTACAGAAACCTGGAACAGCAGCAGAGAATCAGCATTGGATTCAGGGAGGGTGAGTAA